>NC_134355.1:259296827-259896827 GCF_048569485.1 Anomaloglossus baeobatrachus | reverse complement strand
CGAGGTGTGAGCCGAGGTTTTTGTAAATTCACTGGGCCGCAGAACACAGAAAACCCAGAGGAGCTTGACTACAAACCTGCACCTGGTGTTCTCCAGAGCCCCTGATGGTGGAGGTGTTATGCTGCAGGTGCGAGTCTGGGTGCCACTAGGGAAAACAGGTACTGCAACAGCTGGCCCCGGGAGTGCGGGATTGACAATCTGTGACAATGGGTTGCGGCAGCAGAAAATGTCGAGGATCCATCCGGGATGGATGCATGGACGGAAGGATACAGCAGCAATGGCTGGAGAGGATGCTTGCAGCAACGGGTGTAATGGATCTGTCCTGGATGGATGGATGGATGGACAGATGGATGGGTACAGCAGCAGCTGGAGAGGATCCTTACAGCAGTGGGTGTAATGGATCCGTCCAGGATGGATTGACGGATCGGTACGGCAGCAGTGGCTGGAGAGGATGCTTACAGCATCGGGTGTAATAGATCCATCTGGGATGGATGGGTACAGCAGCATCAACTGTGGGAGTGACAGCAGCAGCACTCTGTAATGCAAACAGGTGTAAGAAACAGAACTTGTACAAAGAGGCAGCAGCACAGTGCTAGAGAACCTGACTTCAGCAATGAGTCTAACTCTAACTCATTGCCCAAGCAACTCTCATAAGGCCAGAGTTGTTTTAAACACCTGTAACCTCCCAGGTGACCTGGGAGGCACTTCCAGGTTTTGGCGGATGCTGGCCCTTTAAGAAAGGGGGTGTGGCTTTGAGCGTGCTCTACAGGTCGAGGCCTGGAGCCTGGTAGGAGTACAGATGCTCCGTGGGGCTGCAGCCTGGGATGGAGGGAAGGAGAGTGTGAGGATACCAGCTTGTGCATTACAGCTACATTTGGCTTATAACACACATCCCCAAATTACCCCCAATTTTTTGGGGTAAAAAGTGCATGTTATTGTGGCGCCCTTGGGCTTCAGGAGCCACAGGGTATTACATCCCTTTTCAGGGGTAATATCTGTTGTGAATGTCATCCGAGGGGGTGATGGTTTGGAGCTCCCTCTGGTGGTCAGGACTGGGGGTGAAGCTGACTGTGACTCAACAGGTATTGGAGTTAATTGGGAGTTTTGGAAGCCCAATTGCAGATCAGCCTGGGCTATATAGAAGAGCAGTGTCTGCTGGCTGGGGCCAGTGATAGGTGTTTTTCCTCTGTCTCTGATTTGGCTTGGTGTTTGTCCTTCCATTTATCCTGTGCCTGTACCATTCCAGATAAGTTGCAAGTTCTTTGCTTTATTGCCTGATCTACACCTAAGGGTGTTTGTGTTTCTTTTTATTTTGCTTAAGGTCTGTTTTGTTGCAGGAGAGGAATTGTCTTTCTCTTTTGATGAGCATGGGGGTTCCCCCTCTTGAAGTCCCACTGCAAGAAAAGGGAGATTCTCCCTGTTCTACTTGATTATTTGCATTTTTGTATTTTTTGTGTTTTTTTTGGTATTTTGTTTCTCTCATTATTTACAAGAGTACCTGATATAGTGGGGTAGAGACCGTGTGGCCTCAGGGTTTTGTATATCAGGATATTGGTATTTTTCCACAGCGTTTTCCAATTACCGCAATCAGTTTTCTGTCCTGTCCTGTTTTATCTATGAAGTCGGGCCTCGCTGTTATGATGCGGAACCATGGAAGATCACAAAAATAGATCATTGGCAAAAAGGTGACAAGAGCATTGGCAACTAATCTGGCCGCCATCCCTTACTAACCATCAACACTAGAAGTAGCTGAGGGGTGAACTAACATCCTATGCAACGCGAACCCAACTGGAGAACTAGCTATCCTAAATGAAGGAAGGATGAATAACTCTCTGCCTCAGAAATAGACCGCAAAAGGTATAGCAAGCCCCCCACATTCAAAGACTACGATGATATAGGAAAATAAAATACACAGATGGATGATAGGATTAGCAAAGGTGAGGCCCCACTAACTAAGTAGGAAAGGATAGGAAAGAGGCTGATGGTGGCTTGAGAAAAACCCTACCAAAACCCAAATACCTGATAGTACAAAAAGGTCCTCAGATCGCACGATCTGCACTCCATCCTATATCAGGCGCTCTTGTCAAACCAATGAACAGAACACAGGAACAATTACAAATTCAAGAAGCAACAAACACATGGACTTATAGGAGCAAAAACTCCCAACATAGCTGCAGGGAGCTTCCCAGCTAAGCAACAGAGAGGCAAGATTGCTGCATGCAAATAACCTGACAATAACCACAATAATTGACAACCCAGATAAGAACAACAGAACAAAACAACTTAAGAAAGAATCAAGCAGTTATCTGGGTTAGATGTGGTCTAGAGCAAGATGAAAAGGCTGGTGAACTACAGAACAAATGATAACCGGCCCAAACAGCCATGAAGCAAAAGCTTAAATAGGCAGAGAGTTAGCAATGGAAACGCCCATTGCTCCAGTACACCTGGTCTCTGTCCAAACCATTCCTGGCCACAAGAGGGAGCCTCACAGCAGAAAAAGCATAACTGACATTCACAACACCTCGTTTTTGCTAATCTATATTTCCTATCTGTGTGTTGAGTTTTTTTACATCACCATTGGCTTTTTATGTTGGGGGTTTGCTATTCCTTTGGGGACTACTCTGAGGCAAGATTGGTTTCCTCATTTCTATCTCTGAGCTGTAGAAAGTTTCTCTGGCTGTGACGAGGCATCTAGGTGTGTTTAGGAACGCTCCCCGGCTACTTTTAGTGTAGTCTGACACATAGGGGATTGTGGTCAGCTCAGGTTCCAACTACTCTTGTGATTTTCTGCTGATGGAATTTTTGTGATCGTCCACGGTGACCAGTCATAACAAATATCTATACTAGGTCAGGAGGGGGTTAACCTGTCGGTACCTTCACAAAACTCACACAAACCGCAGCAGGTGCTTACTCACAGGGGGTTGGACTAGGGCAGACAGGGTAGAAAGCCATCACGAAGTATGGGACTTCCCCGGTTGCTAGGACAACCACTGGGGGCGGGCACCACATGGGGTATAAGTAGGAGCAAGCAACACACTTAGAGGAGAACCTTCCTGGGCACAGCTTGGGATAACACCTAGCCCTGACAACTGGAGTTAGTGTTTTTCTCTCTTAATGGGCCCGTGGCTTGGAGCAGGAGGCTCAGCCCAGGTTCCGAATAGCAACCGAGGGACACTTCACTAACAGACTTTCATGGGCACAAGCAGTGACCGCCGACGGATCCGGGACCGGCTGGAGCCCATCGTGGCAGAGGACGGTACTCTTGGGCAGCGCCTGAACAACCTGTGAGTAAAACAACTTGGAACCGCAGCCCCTGCCACTGCTTCACCTTTACCGGCACTGTCGCCCAGCACCGTTGCGCCAACAGAGACTACTACCACCATCATTCTCGCGGGGTAATCCCGCTCCCCCTGTGGGGAGCAACACTATCCCGGCTGCACCCAACATCTGCCCCGGTGAGAGACCCTGCAGCGGCGGCCGCCTACCTGGCCACATACCACAGGAGGTGTTACGATCCTAATAGACTTTCCTAACCTACAACTACTACCTCCATCCTCCCTACCATCCTCCCACCCTCCTTCCTGTATGCCTTAGGGCAATGGAATCGGGGAAGGCCACCCCGTGAGATTGCAGAGGGTCTGCACCCCTGGCCTGGCAACGAGTAGGTTAAATCACCTGCCCCGTGGAGCGCTACATTATAATTTGAAAATTATGGTAATTATGGTTTATTTATTTTTTGTGCATAAAATAAGGTTTACTCAAGTGAGATTTTTCACAGCAGTCTACTTACGCATTAATTATTACACTATTTCCTATTTTGTTAAGAAAAGAGTTCAAGAAATTAAAATAATATATATACAATAAAACATTTCTTTATTTCTATATTTATACTTCCTTGCACCCTAGTATCTTATTGAGGATTTATGATACATTAAAAAATACACCAGGTGTTCTCTTTTGTTATTTTTTTCCCTTGTACCTGTGATATCTACATACATATCCTTTATAAGCATTGCTTTAATAACATACTAAAAAATATGTTTCTAATATATGGGCTTGTTAATTGATTTTCTTGGTATATATATATATATATATATATATATATATGGTCCAATTTTACATAAATGGTTGACTAGTATTGGATTATTGGGGTTGAAAAGACTGTCAAAAGTTAGTAATAGTGTTGTACAAACATGCCACAGCTAAGATATCACGAGTGTGTCACACTTATGTAGGGTTTAGCTACACAAACTGCTCCTTGACTTTAACTTTTTCCCTGCTTGGGGTTAATCCATTTCTCTTTAGGACCCTGCAGATTTCCTCACCTTTTAGCTGTTAACTTCCCTTTGTGTCTTTAAATACTCTCATTCCTCCATTCCTCCTCTGGTGATAGGATTAAATACCCTATACAGGTCTTGAGTGCAATTGTCAGCTTGTATTTATCTTTAGAAACTTTGTTGTTGTTGTAGTTCCTCTCCCTAAAGGTCCAGTCACACTAAACAACTTACCAGCGATCCCAACAATGATAGGGATCGCTGGTAAGTTGCTAGGAGGTTGCTGGTGAGATGTCACACTGCGACGCTCCAGCGATCCCACCAGCAACCTGACCTGGCAGGGATCGCTGGAGCGTGACTACACGAGTTGCTGGTGAGCTCACCAGCAACCAGTGTCCCAGCCCCCAGCCAGCAGCGCCGCGTGGAAGATGCTGCGCTTGGTAACTAAGGTAAATATCGGGTAACCAACCCGATATTTACCTTGGTTACCAGTTAACGCAGCTACACGTGCAGAGAGCAGGGAGCAGCGCACACTGAGCGCTGGCTCCCTGCCCTCCTAGTCACAGCACACATCGGGTTAATTACCCGATGTGTGCTGCAGCTAAATGTGCACAGAGCAGGGAGCAGCGCACACCGGGTGCAGCTGCACAGGGTACATATATAGGGTATAGAGTACAGGGTGCAGCTGCACAGAGCAGGGATCAGCGCACACCGCTTAGCGCTGGCTCCTTGCTCTCCTAGTTACAGCACACATCGGGTTAATTACCCGATGCGTACTGCAGCTAAATGTGCACAGAGCAGGGAGCAGCGCACAATGCTTAGCGCTGGCTCCCTGCTCTCCTAGCTACAGCACACATCGGGTTAATTAACCCGATGTGTCCTGCAGCTACATGTGCACAGAGCAGGAGCCGGCACTGACAGTGAGAGCGGCGGAGGCTGGTAACAAAGGTAAATATCGGGTAACCAAGGACAGGGCTTCTTGGTTCCCCGATGTTTACTGTGGTTACCAGTGTCCGCAGAAGCCGGCTCCCTGCTGCCTGCACATTTAGTTGTTGCTGTCTCGCTGTCACACACAGCGATCTGTGCTTCACAGCGGGAGAGCATCAACTAAAAAATGGCCCAGGACATTCAGCAACAACCAACGACCTCACAGCAGGGGCCAGGTTCTTGCTGGATGTCACACACAGCGACATCACTAGCAACATCGCTGCTACGTCACAAAAGTTGTTCGTTAGCAGCGATGTTGCTAGCGATGTTGCTTAGTGTGACGCGGCCTTAAGTCATCTGGAGATAAGTTATTTGTATACTTTCCCCTGTGTGTATTCACTGTGTGCTCTTTAGTACTTAGTGGGGTTGATTAAGCGCTCAATCGCTACCGTTACCTACCTAGGGCCCAGCTCAGAGTTATTGAATTTCAGGTATTCTGCTCAGTGCATAGGTGTGGAACCTATCTAGGGTGGTGAGGGAAGCCAGAGGCCAGTGCTAGGTTTGGTTAGGGGTCAGCATCTCCTCCTTCCCTAGACACAGGATTTCCCTTCCCTTTCACAGTTTGCTTGATACTTCCCAGTACATAGTGTGACATAAGAATGTGGGAGCTGTTGGGAGCAGTAGAAGCACCACCAACAATGGCACCAGCTGGGCAAACATAATAGAGGGAAGAAACGGAGAGCATTACATAACTTGTCTAAACATCAGTTACAGCTGGATGATGTTACCTGTAATAGAGACACCATCAGTTTGAGTCAATAGTCTGCATAGAATGGATGCCTGATCATAATTGACTAAGATGGATCATTTTTATGTTAAAACTGTTTTTTATTAAATATTTTCAATACAAATTTAAACAGTGTCCCAAATATGCCCTCATAGCCAGGGCCTGCAAAGAAGATCCGCACAAGAAACATTCTATACATTTGAGCTTTACTATCAAAATAACGCTCATCAACTCAACAGAAAAAGAGTTGAGAAAGAAAAAGGAAAGGAAGCAAAATAGGATGTATATCAGATAAAAAGGTATAGAGGGAATAAAGAAAAGAGGGGGGAAGGATGCCTCTCCTGCTCATGCATTTTTGACAACCTCCCGGAACTCTGGGGAGTCCAGAAAGATAATCCAGGGACCCCACACTCAAACAAACTTGTCATTAGACCCATTCCTCTCTGCGGTGAGGTCCTCCATTCTTTGGAGATTGGCCATCTCCCCTAACCAATCCGCCAGGGAAGAACAACGTGTTGATTTCCACAATCTTGGAATAATCATCCAAGCTGCTGTTAGGCAGAACCTCAAAAAGTATTTCTTCTGGGACTTAGCTCTTCTATGCATTCTTTTGGGATGTGTTATCTGTGGAGACTTGTCCACCTGGTTCCCACTAATTTTTCAGTACACTGAGAATATTGAAACCCAGAAGGGCTGAATCTTAGGGTAACTCCATCATATATGTAGCATGGATCCTCCAGCTGTACCACAGCGCCAGCACCTGTCTGGAACCAAGGGGAATACCGCATGCAGGGTAGCTGGACAGTGATACCATCAGGTGAGTATCTTGTAATTTTTCTCTTGCGTCACGCAAGCCATTGACAGTTTATGTGTCCAAATATATGGCCATTTCCATTCCTCCTCTGTGTGCTCCACCCCAAACTCCTCCCACCATCTCGTGGTGAATTTAGATAGAATGTGTAGGTGGTGATCCCAGAAGAAACACCTTTTCAAACTGAGTAGGGGGTAGTAAAAACCCTCTCTCTTCCCCTGGATGAGCGAAAGGACTTCAACTGTGAGTATTCCAACCAAGACACCGCACCTCTAGCGCTCGCAAATGTCTTATAAGGAGGCAACATGTTCCCCCTAAGAATGTGATGAAACCGAGGTTCCTCTCCCTGACTCCACCCCATAAAGCATCTCGAGGTAAGATCAGGGAGGATCTCTGGGTTACCAAAAAGAGGAGTAAGTGGTCCCTTGCCCGAGGAAGGATAGCCCCACCTGACTTCAAAATCTCACACTTTCAGAGCCGTCTTCACGAAGTCTGCCTTCTGTCCCAATCGACACCTACTCACACCACTGAGTCAAGGGAGATAACGTAAAGGTAATTCAGAGGATAATTTTTAACTGTTTTTGATTTTAAAAAAATATGAAAGTCTGTCAGTGCACTGAAATATTGAAGGGAATCATCAGTTTTTTTGCTATGTAATCTAAGGACAGCATGTGTAGGAGTCTAAATACTGACTTCAGGGATGTGTCCCTTACTATGCTTTGTTCTTGTTTACTGAACATGAAGTTTTTATCACAAGGAGAAAATCACTGCCAGGACTACAGTGCAAATGAACTCTGGGCCCATCATGCCCCCTGCTTTCATAAGCAAGTTCACTATTTAGAGACAAAGAATCGAGGATCAGGGAAACGAGGAGGATAGAGTATCTTACTGCCTGCATTAATAATCAGTTAGATACATTTTTGCGTATATGGACTCCTTGGGACCTTTTTGTAGTCGGACGATAACTGATTATCGGAGTAAAAAGTTGTCATGCCTTAGTGCCTTGTTCAGATGTTTGAAGCACATCACATGTTTGTCATCCCCCCTCCATATCTCTCCCTGCCCTGTCTTTCCCTCTGTCTTATCCCTGTCTGATGTCTTGTTAATATTTTGTCAAAACACCGTGAATACACAGTGTACAGTTGGAAGTTTGTAGAGAAATTTCAATAAACAGTTTACAAAAAAGAGACAAAGTACACAAAAAGCTTTGGTGTGGGTACGGTTAGCTTTCTGAGCTCTGCTTCCTACTACATTTTAGAACTCAAATTGTGTCACAACTACTGAACCTTTAGGCCCTGTGCTCACAGAATAAATCTGTGAATTTCCACTTTTTATATGATGCATGCCAATTTCAGATCGTGCTGGTTCCTTTTTCTCCCCCCTTTCCTACTACATTTTAGAACTCAAATTGTGTCACAACTACTGAACCTTTAGGCCCTGTGCGCACTTGCCGGTTTTTGCCGCGGATTCCCTGCGGTTTTTCTGCATGTTACGCTGCATGTTATGTTCATAACATCTCTGTAGTGATTCACCAGCAAAACCTATGGGGGAAAAAAATGCTGTGCGCACTATGCAGATTTTGACAGCTGCATGTTTTGCTGCGGGATTCCCGCAGCAAAAACGATAGCATGTCACTTCTTTTCCGTACATCGCTGCAGGATTTCACTCCATTGACTGCAATGTAATCGTGAAATCCTGCAGGGAATAATTCAGGCAGCAAATTCTGTGCGCTTCATTGCGTTTTCCTGCGTTATTCCCTCCGGTATTTCGTGGTTTACCTGCGGTAATGTTCATCGCTGCCTGCGGTTTGCAGGGAAGTGATGTCATTATGACAGGAAGAGGAAGCGGAGCAGAGAGTAAACACACACATCACAGACACAGGCATAGAATACACACACATCACACTCACACTCACACACAGACATATAGAATACACATAGAAAGCAAACGGACATATAGAAAAAAAAACACGTGGGCTCCGCCGTATTTTTACCATCCAGCCGAGGTAAGCACATAACTGTGGCCCGGTATTCTCAGGCTGGGGAGGGCGAGGGGCAGGGTTAATGCCCCCCTCCTCCCGCAGCTGAGAATATCAGCCCGCAGCTGCCCCGGGACTGTCACATCCATTATGCGGCAGTACCGGAGTGTCCCCGGCTCTTCCTGTTGCCGTGATGTGGTGGCAAATCAGGGTAATATAAGGAGTTAATGGCAGTGGATCGCCGCCACTAAGTCCAGGCTTGATCATGGCAGCGTCTATGAGACAGCTGACATGATCAACCCGTAAGTAAAGTGAAAAAACACACACAGACTGAAAAATCTATTCTTCTATCTGTCTATTTATCTATTTATCTGTCTGCTATCTATCTCAGAAGGAAATTAATCTTTAATGTCCCCTATGATCTCTACAATCTAATTGAAAAACACAATAAAATATTTTTGGGTGGAAAAAAACCCCATAAGGAACTAAAAGAATGTGTTTGCATAAATATGGCCACCTTTAACCCTGTGTCAGACAAATTTACCTGACACCAAACTTTGGCCGCAATGCGCCTGACTGGTACAGCTTAGGAAATTGCTTATAATATCTTGTTATCTCAATTTCAGAATTAAAAAAATATAATTGACCTTCATAGGGATGTATTAAAAGAGAGTATGTGAAATCAGATGTTAAAAAAATCTCATTTAATAAATCACAAAAGTATTAAAACAAAAAGTACACAAGTTTCACAACTAACATGAAACAGCCTCCAGTTTTCAGGACATGACTATTACTAAACATTAATATTAGGTAAAAAACTTAATTATAAGGAACTTAGATACTACTAGAGTCAAGTTCATTCAGATTTAGACATTAAAGGCTCAGCAGAAGAAACACATTGGCCAAGAGAAAGGTTGGATCAGATTTTCATGGGACAGGTAGATTGCGTTGTGACATTTTTGGCATTCATAATTTGACAGCCTTCTGTGTCCCTTTTATTTGTAAGACAACCTTACTTATTTCTTCAAAATATCCACAAACTTTCCATTTTTCATGCCTAAAATGAGCAAAATAAACATTTGTGATGACAAACCCCCCAGCAAATATGAACCTTCAAAAGTGAGATGAGTTTGGGTGCAATGTGCCTGAGAGGCAATGGAGGTCCCACCTGATCTTCACAAGGACAGCAGAAAAAAATGGAGTTGGGAGGTTTCAAGCAGCACCTTAAAGTAGGAAGGTACTGGAAGGGTTGGGATCCCTTGCCGCCTTGGAGCGAAGAAGGAAACAAGAACATGTGAGCTGTGCCTTTCAGGTCAGTTACACCTGATGCAGAGTTTAAAAAAAACTTTATTGAAACACCCTTTGACTTTATGATAACATTCAGTTTTTTTGGCTGATAATAAGCATGACACTTCTAGAATTGGCAACCTTAACCCAATCATCCTTGGAGTAGCATTTCAAATCTATTACATTGTGATGGGATCTCCTATATACTGCCTTCTTCAGGTCAACCACAAATTTTCAATAGGTTACAAGCCTGAGATTTCACTGGGCTATTCCAAGACTTAGATCGTATTTTCATGAAGACATTTTTTGGTCGATTTGGAGGTATGCTTAGAAAGGTGAATTTTCTCTTCATATTCAACTTTTTAGCAGAGGCCTGAAGGTTTTGAGGCAAAACTGACTAATATTTGGAACTGTTCGTAATTCCCTTCATCTTGACTAATGCTCCAGTTTCAGCTGCTGAAAAACAGCCACAAATCATAATAGCTTTTGGAATTACGGTACAAAAAGTTGGTTTCATGAGACCATAACATGTTTTCCGACATTTAATTGGTAGGATTGATGTAGGTTTTGGCAAAACTGCTGGGCTTGGATGTTTTTCTTTGTATGAAAAGGTTTTCATTATGCCACCCTACCCACACAGGCAAGACTATATGTGAGTATATTGTGAAATCATCAAAATCCATTTAAATAATGGCAGCCATGTACTGACTATTATTTAACATTATTTTTTTTATGTGTTTGGCTAATAATTCACATAACCACCTTCCCAATTATAAGAGGTTGTTCACATTTATGCAAAGACATGTTTTTAGTTTTGTTATTATTATTTTTTTTTCTCTCAAAATTATAATTTTTTTTCTCAATGGATTTGTACAGTATAAATGAGAAAAATTTCAGAAGTGATTCTTCTTGGTAGGTTTTGTTTACATGTTAAAAATCCTAGCATTTTGGCAGGGGTGTGTAAACTTTTCTATCCTCTCCATAGAGTGTAATTAATAAGAGTTACCACTAATCTGAATGTAAAAGTAATATGCTGTCAGTAAAACCATTATGGGGAAAACAGGATACTATAGTTCAAGATTACCGAGAGTTTAATAAAAAATATTAGCAATATTAGTTACACAAAGAAAAGTTGTATTTAGAGGGTTGATATTCTGATCATCTATGACTTCAATACATCTTTGGATTCTACTTTTGCAGCAGTAAGTAAATTATTTTAGGAATTATACTTTTAAGTTATTTATATAACAGAATATCTTTTAATGTACAGACAGAAATTATTTACAAGAATATTTACAGCAAAGTCAAACAGCATTAGTGTGCTAATAAAATCTATGGGGTTAAAATGTGACTCCCAATTTATGGTTAAAAAGTAGTGATGAGCGAGTACTAAAAAGCTCAGGTGCTCGAGGCTCGGGCCGAGCATCCCAAGATACTCGTGTACTCGGCCCGAGCACCGAGCCCAATGTTATCCTATGGGAGACCCGAGTATTTTTGTGAAATGACCCCCGGCAGCATGTAGAAACCCTAAAAATGGCACAAAAGTCTCAGAAGAGTGTTCAAATGACATGGCAACAGCATGGGGAAGACGTCTTGAAGCATTTATCACTCAAAAGTCACAGCTGTGAACAATTTTGTCCGCGTTTTACGCCATTTTTACGGACTCACCAGAAAACCTTCCAAAATGACACCAAAATGAATTTTCATGGCGGAAATGTTAAGGGCACATACCCAATAGTGAGATAGAGCTAATGTATGTTACTTTTTGAGATCAACACATGAAAGATTTTACGCAAAACATTGTGTGGCACTCCGATGTCCCTGAGAAGAGACGTACATAAAGGCCTCTGAGTCTAATGTGCCCATTTTGAGGAACTGAGTCTTTGTAGTATTTTCCTTTGCCAGGGCAGTCCAAAATTGTGAGGTTCACCAATGACCCTGCATACAGACGTGCATGAGGGCCTGTAAACCTGAAGTGCCTATTGGAAGGAAGTGGGTCTATTGTAGTATAGCCCTTAGGCAGGGCAGCCAAAAATTGGGAGGCTCCACGTTGTCCCTGGATAGAGACGTGCATGAGGGCCTGTAAACCTGAAGTGCCCATTGGAAGGAAGTGGGTCTATTGTAGTATAGCCCTTAGGCAGGGCAGCCAAAAATTGGGAGGCTCCACGTTGTCCCTGGATAGAGACGTGCATGAGGGCCTGTAAACCTGAAGTGCCCATTGGAAGGAAGTGGGTCTATTGTAGTATAGCCCTTAGGCAGGGCAGCCAAAAATTGGGAGGCTCCACGTTGTCCCTGGATAGAGACGTGCATGAGGGCCTGTAAACCTGAAGTGCCCATTGGAAGGAAGTGGGTCTATTGTAGTATAGCCCTTAGGCAGGGCAGCCAAAAATTGGGAGGCTCCACGTTGTCCCTGGATAGAGACGTGCATGAGGGCCTGTAAACCTGAAGTGCCCATTGGAAGGAAGTGGGTCTATTGTAGTATAGCCCTTAGGCAGGGCAGCCAAAAATTGGGAGGCTCCACGTTGTCCCTGGAGAGACGTGCATGAGGGCCTGTAAACCTGAAGTGCCCATTGGAAGGAAGTGGGTCTATTGTAGTATACCCCTTAGGCAGGGCAGCCAAAAATTGGGAGGCTCCACGTTGTCCCTGGATAGAGACGTGCATGAGGGCCTGTAAACCTGAAGTGCCCATTGGAAGGAAGTGGGTCTATTGTAGTATAGCCCTTAGGCAGGGCAGCCAAAAATTGGGAGGCTCCACGTTGTCCCTGGATAGAGACGTGCATGAGGGCCTGTAAACCTGAAGTGCCCATTGGAAGGAAGTGGGTCTATTGTAGTATAGCCCTTAGGCAGGGCAGCCAAAAATTGGGAGGCTCCACGTTGTCCCTGGATAGAGACGTGCATGAGGGCCTGTAAACCTGAAGTGCCCATTGGAAGGAAGTGGGTCTATTGTAGTATAGCCCTTAGGCAGGGCAGCCAAAAATTGGGAGGCTCCACGTTGTCCCTGGATAGAGACGTGCATGAGGGCCTGTAAACCTGAAGTGCCCATTGGAAGGAAGTGGGTCTATTGTAGTATAGCCCTTAGGCAGGGCAGCCAAAAATTGGGAGGCTCCACGTTGTCCCTGGATAGAGACGTGCATGAGGGCCTGTAAACCTAAAGTGCCCATTGGAAGGAAGTGGGTCTATTGTAGTATAGCCCTTAGGCAGGGCAGCCAAAAATTGGGAGGCTCCACGTTGTCCCTGGATAGAGACGTGCATGAGGGCCTGTAAACCTGAAGTGCCCATTGGAAGGAAGTGGGTCTATTGTAGTATAGCCCTTAGGCAGGGCAGCCAAAATTGGGAGGCTCCACGTTGTCCCTGGATAGAGACCTGTTAGGTTCTTAGTGCCTCCGTGCTTGCATTTAAAAACCGCACGTGTGTGCCTGTTGGTGGCAGCTTTCCGCTGCACTTGTGTGCGTTTTGCAAAAACTTGGATATAACGCACAAGTCTAGTGAATACACATCAGCACAGCATTGCAAAATGTGCAAGGGCGTTGTCAACGAACAAGAAAGTGGACGTGATGATGGTGCAGGCAGACACCGAGGTCGTGTGCAAGCTCTAATTTCGCCACAACAAAGGGCCACATCTACTCGCTCGCACGTCCTGTCCCAAATTCTTGGGGACCGCAGCAGTACACCGCTCTTGAACCAAGACCAGTGTCAACAGGTTGTTAGTTGGATAGCGGATAATGCTTCCAGTCAGATTGGCACCACCACAAACACTCTGTCTTCCACACGGTCAAGTGTCAGTAGCCGTGATACTGCACCGCACATTTCAGAACCTGATCCTCCTTCCTACCACCAGGCCGAGTACACGTCCACGGACATTACTGATCCCACACTTGGACACTCGGAAGAGCTGTTCGTTCACATTTCCATTCACACATTCTGGCCTCTCGCCAGCTCCTGTTGAAGTGGGCCATGACGAGATTGTATGTACAGATGCCCAAATATTTGAGCAGCCACGTTCTCACGAAGTTGGCAACGTGTCTCAACAAGGGGTGGACGATGATGAGACACAATTGTCAGGAAGTCAGGAGGAGGAGCAGGGTGCGGAAGAGGAAGATGACGTGGTGGATGATCCAGTAACTGACCCAACCTGGCAGGAGGATATGCAGAGCGAGGACAGCAGTGCACAGGGGGAGGGAGGCGTAGCATCCCAACAGGCAGTAAGAAGCAGAGTGGTGGCCCCAGGCAGACGTCAGGCAACTGTTCCCCGGAACAACACGACACAAGGTGGCTGTACAAATGTTAGGTCTTCCCGAGTCTGGCAGTTTTTTAAGTTGGCTCTAGATGATTCTAAAAAGGCCATTTGCAACACCTGCCATGCCAGCATCAGCAGGGGTACCAAAACTAGCAGCCTGACCACCACCAGCATGATCAGGCACATGTCAGCCAAGCACCCGACTTTGTGGGAAGTACAACAGAGTCGAGGAGCAGTGCTTGCTGATGTCACTGCTACGTCTTCGCTGGTTGTGCATGCGAGCCAATCCCCTGTCCATGCTGCCTGCGAACAAGCCTCCTCCGGCCCTGCACCTGCAGTTACCCACGCAGAAATAACACCATCATCAAGCACGTCCTTGTCCCAGCGCAGCGTTCAGTTATCCATTCAGCAAACCTTTGAACGCAGGTGCAAATACACTGCCAACGCCCCACATGCCACACTTCTAAATGCTAACTTTTCGCGACTGCTTGCGCTGGAAATGTTGCCTTTTAGGCTGGTTGAGACAGAAGCATTCCGCGACCTGATGGTGGCAGCTGTCCCACGTTACTCGGTCCCCAGCCGCCACTATTTCTCCCGGTGTGCTGTCCCCGCATTGCATAACCACGTGTCACAAAACATCACACGTGCCCTGAACAACGCTGTTTCAGCCAAAGTCCACCTAACCACAGACACGTGGACAAGTGCATGTGGGCAAGGCCGCTACATCTCGTTGACGTCACACTGGGTTAATATTGTGGAAGCTGGGACCCAGTCTGAGCGAGGGAAGGAACACGTCCTTCACACACCAAGTTTTGCAGGCCCTACCTCAGTCAGGGTTTCACCCACACTCTACAGCTCCGGAATGTCATGCTCCTCAGCCTCCTCCTCCTCCTGCGCATCCTCATCCACTTTACCCTCCACACCAGTCCCAAGCTGGAAGTGTCGCGGGCGGAGGAGGGGACGGTGCGCTTTCCCACTGCTCGGGTCCGGCTGCCGCTGCTCTACGGCTGCTGCTGCTCGTTGGCTCGAGCGATGGCTGTATCCCGGGGACTCGAGCGGCACTACTCGCCCGTGAGTGAAAAGGGGTGGTTTGGGTTTTGGGGATATTGTCCGTGATGCCACCCACGGTTGTGGTGATTGTGTGGACACCACCGCTGCTCTGGACGGGGATCCCGGGAGCCTGTGACAGAGAGCAGCTTTGTTGTTATTTCTCCCCTCCGTGGGTAGGGGGGTTGGTTGTCCCGGGGCCCGGTGATGGGGTAGAGATGGATGACAGGCGGGTTGCGGGGCCTGATGAGGTGCAGGGTCGCAGGGGCAGCGCTGTGCCGCACGGCACGGAGGTACTCACTCAGCCCAATGATGATGACACAGTTCACGGTAAAACAAGTGGCTGGATGGACGGGTCCCTCGGACGGCTGCGGTTGTTCCTCCCTGCAGGTTAGTGATGACTGTCTCTCCCTGCACCTAAGTTAAGTGTTGGTAGTGATGGTTTCCCACCGGTAACCCACTCCCCGACCTGGATATGGGCCGGAGGAGCCACTTTTGCCCACAGGCGCTGGCCCTGGGAGACGGTTGCCCTTGGCGGTGGTGGTGTCTCCCCTTCACGGTTGGACGGTTGCCTTCTATCGGGACTTGGCTGTTTGGAAACCCTGAGGTCCCCTTCACTAACGGATTTGGCAAATTCACGGCGACACCAAGCCTTGCCGGGATCCGAAAGTCCTCTGCCAATGGTGCTGGCTTCTCTTTGTATACCGGTCCGGTACGGCCGGGTCACCACCCGTCCACGGTCCTTACGGCAGACTCCAATCGGCCTCCACTGCAGACGGTCACCACATCCTGCCAACCTTGCTGTCCTGTCCGGGCCACACACCCGGACCAACTTCAGGCTCTTTGCTGTCACTTTTCTCCTCTCTACTACTTTCCTCCTTCCACTTCCTTAGCTTAACTCTCACTGCCTGTGTTTTCCCTCCTCCTTGGTGGGTGGAGACCAACCGCCTGGCTCCACACCCTGGTGTGGACAACAGCCCCTGGGGAAGGCAACAAGGATTTTGTGTTTTGACTATGATATGCCTGCAGGGAGTGTGGGGTGTTTAAGTGTTGTGCTCTGTGGCCCCTGGCTTGTCCAGGGCGACACAGAAGCACTGCAGCACTGCCTCGGCGAAGCGGCAACAGGCAGTGCTGAAGTTAATCTGCATAGGTGACAAACCCCACAATGCAGAAGAGATGTGGACAGCTCTGAAACAGCAGGCAGATCACTGGCTCACAACTCTGAACCTAAAGCCAGGAAAGGTCGTGTGTGACAATGGCCGGAACCTGGTGGCGGCTTTGAGGCGAGGCCAGCTGACACATGTTCCATGCGTGGCCCATGTGCTCAACCTCGTGGTTCAGCGGTTTCTAAAGTCATACCCAGAGCTGTCTGATCTGCTGGTAAAAGTTCGCCGCCTGTCTGCACATTTTCGAAAGTCACCTACTGCTTCAGCCGGCCTTGCCGGCTTTCAGCGCCGTTTGCCTCTTCCGGCTCACAGACTGGTGTGTGATGTCCCCACGCGTTGGAATTCAACTCTGCACATGTTGGTCAGGATATGTGAGCAGAAGAGGGCAGTTGTTGAGTACCTGCATCACCTAAGCCGTCGGGAAATGGGTCAAACTCCACACATAACACCTGAGGAGTGGAGATGGATGTCCGACCTATGTACCATCCGCCAAAACTTTGAGGACTCCACCAAGATGGTGAGCGGCGATGACGACATTATTAGCGTCACCATACCGCTTCTCTGCCTTCTAAAATAGTCTCTGCTCAAAAAACAACCATGATGCATTGCAGGCGGAGCGCGATGAGTTTGAGCAAGAAACAGTAGTGGGTGTGGGTGATAACACACAGCCCAGCCTCGTCTCATCACAACGTGCAGTGGAGGACTATGACGAGGAGGAGGATGAAGACATGGAGCAACTCTCTGGCCAAATTGAGGATATGACATGCAGTCATATCCTCGGTTCAGCGTGGCTGGCCAGAGGACAGGGTAGATGATGAGGAGGAGGAGGAGGAGGACAGCATGTTCAGTCATCGTGTTGGTCAGGATACTGAAGTGATGGCTGTTAAGAGTCTGGTACACATGGCTGACTTTATGGTAAGCTGCCTGTCTCGTGACCCTCGCGTTAAAAACATCTTGGCCGACAATCATTACTGGTTGGTAACACTGTTAGACCCACGCTAAAAGGAGAACTTTATGTCTCTTATTCCCGAGGCGGAGAGGTCAGGCAAAATGCAGCAGTTCCAGAAGGCCATAGTCACGGAAGTAGGCAAAGCATTCCCCTCACAAAATGCTAGCGGCATAGCTCAGGAATCAGTGGACAACCAAGGCGTACAGCCGAGAGGGGCACAAGTCCAATCCGCCAGAGGTAGGGGAACAGTCTTTAAGATGTGGGACAGTTTTCTCAGCCCCTCACATACCACAGCCCCTGAGGTGAGGGGTAGTGCCACAAGAAATCCTAAGTTTGCCCAGATGCTCAAGGAGTACCTTGCAGATCAAACAACTGTACTCCGACATTCCTCTGTGCCTTACAATTAATGGGTATCCAAGCTGGACAGACACGTGGCATGAATTGGCTCTCTACGCTTTGGAAGTCCTGGCCTGCCCTGCCGCTAGCGTTTTGTCAGAGCGTGTTTTTAGTGCCGCAGGTGGAATCATTACAGATAAACGCACCCGCCTGTCAACTGTAAATGCTGACAGGCTGACTCTGATCAAGATGAACAAGGGTTGGATTGGGCCAGACTTCACCACACCACCAGCAAATGACAGCGGAATTTAAAGTTTGTAACGGGAATTTGCCATGTACCTCCACTCAACCATGGTAACACACTTCTGGACTTTGGCTAATCGCTGGACTGCTCCTCCTTCTCCTCATGCGCCATCATGATGACCGTTACAATAGTTAGGCCGTTGTTTCAGGTATACTCCCAGTGGTAAATTTTTTCGCCCATTCTTCAGAATGGGCATTACAACGACAGGAGACCCGCTCCTTTGCAATGGTAACAATGTTTTGAGGCCCTCATGCACATCTCTATCCAGGGACAATGTGGAGCCTCCAAATTTTTGGCTGCCCTGCCTAAGGGCTATACTACAATAGACCCACTGCCTTACAATGGGCACTTCAGGTTTACAGGCCATCATGCACGTCTCTATCCAGGGACAATATGGAGCCTGACGCTGCCACCGACAGGCACACACGTGCGGTTTTTAAATGCAAGCACGGACGCAATAAGAACCTAACAGGTTTTTAGGAGCGACAATTACTGAGAAGTCTGACACTATCAGCCACTGATGACTGACGTGTATTATTCACTAGACTTGTGCGTTATATAATAGTTTGTGAAAAACGCACACAAGTGCACCTGTACGCTGCCACCGACAGGCACACACGTGCGGTTTTTAAATGCAAGCACGGACGCACTAAGAACCTAACAGCTTTTTAGGAGCGACAATTACTGAGAAGTCTGACACTATATTATTCACTAGACTTGTGCGTTATATAATAGTTTGTGAAAAACGCACACAAGTGCACCTGTACGCTGCCACCGACAGGCACACACGTGCGTTTTTTAAATGCAAGCACGGACGCACTAAGAACCTAACAGGTTTTTAGGAGCGACAATTACTGAGAAGTCTGACACTATCAGCCACTGCTGACTGACGTGTATTATTCACTAGACTTGTGCGTTATATAATAGTTTGTGAAAAACGCACACAAGTGCACCTGTACGCTGCCACCGACAGGCACACACGTGCGGTTTTTAAATGCAAGCATGGACGCACTAAGAACCTAACAGGTTTTTAGGAGCGACAATTACTGAGAAGTCTGACACTATCAGCCACTGCTGACTGACGTGTATTATTCACTAGACTTGTGCGTTATATAATAGTTTGTGAAAAACGCACACAAGTGCACCTGTACGCTGCCACCGACAGGCACACACGTGCGGTTTTTAAATGCAAGCACGGATGCACTAAGAACCTAACAGGTTTTTAGGAGCGACAATTACTGAGAAGTCTGACACTATCAGCCACTGCTGACTGACGTGTATTATTCACTAGACTTGTGCGTTATATAATAGTTTGTGAAAAACGCACACAAGTGCACCTGTACGCTGCCACCGACAGGCACACACGTGCGGTTTTTAAATGCAAGCACGGACTCACTAAGAACCTAACAGCTTTTTAGGAGCGACAATTACTGAGAAGTCTGACACTATCAGCCACTGCTGACTGACGTGTATTATACACTAGACTTGTGCGTTATATAATAGTTTGTGAAAAACGCACACAAGTGCACCTGTACCCTGCCACCGACAGGCACACACGTGCGGTTTTTAAATGCAAGCACGGATGCACTAAGAACCTAATAGGTTTTTAGGAGCGACAATTACTGAGAAGTCTGACACTATCAGCCACTGCTGACTGACGTGTATTATTCACTAGACTTGTGCGTTATATAATAGTTTGTGAAAAACGCACACAAGTGCACCTGTACGCTGCCACCGACAGGCACACACGTGCGGTTTTTAAATGCAAGCACGGACGCACTAAGAACCTAACAGCTTTTTAGGAGCGACAATTACTGAGAAGTCTGACACTATCAGCCACTGCTGACTGACGTGTATTATACACTAGACTTGTGCGTTATATAATAGTTTGTGAAAAACGCACACAAGTGCACCTGTACGCTGCCACCGACAGGCACACACGTGCGGTTTTTAAATGCAAGCACGGACGCACTAAGAATCTAACAGCTTTTTAGGAGCGACAATTACTGAGAAGTCTGACACTATCTGGACTGTTTTAGACTGTGTACACCAGCCCCAGATATGATGAAGGCTGGTATACGGTCACCACTAGGAATGGCTATATACCCTGCCTGCCTGCCTGCCTGCCTGTATACTGCTACAATAGTCCTGACAAGGACTCTTCTGGTCACTAGCCTGTATTCCGACCTGGCTATACCCTGCCTGTATATAGCAACAATAGTCCTGAGAAGGACTCTGCTACTGTACTCCGACCTGGCTATACCCTGCCTGCCTGTATACAACTTATTGTATGTCCTGAGAAGGACTTCTGGTCACACTGTTTGCAGCCCTGCTCCGGAACTAACTATAAAGGGCCGCAAAGCTTTCCCTGAATCAGCGACACTCTCCCTGCACTGACTGTCTGGATAGCTGTGAGCAGAGCACAGCGCGCCCGCCGGTATAAAGGCTCGGTCACGCTGTGCAGGCCGGCCAATCACTGCAATTCCACAACTAACAGGACTGTGGCATTGCAGTGGTCTGCCAGCCAATCCCTGCATGAGGGCTGGCTCTCAAAAGAGCGCCAACATGCAGAAATGAAGACCACGAGTACAGCACGAGTATCGCGAGATTACTCGGTCCCCGCCGAGTAGCCCGAGTACAGTGATACTCGTGCGAGTACCAAGTAGTAACAAGCATACTCGCTCATCACTATTAAAAAGGCCATAATTAGTGCTACATTCTCGAGTAAAAGTATCACCATAACTAAAAGGAATTGAGGAATCACTAAACTTCAATACATGGTAATAATTAAAGGATTTTATGTTGATTTTTAAAAATAACCACGCTCCTTTTAATGTAAATGGTTCTTGAGTACATACTGTACTTGTGGATGTGCAAACACATTGTTTTTAGAGGAATCAAAGAGGACTGTATTGAAGTAAATTGTTCTTGACATAGAACAAAGATTCTCTATAGCTTGTTTAATGAATTTTAATACAAGATTCCCCCTGGATTAGTGACCATAAACCGAGAGCAAGACAACAATTCTTTAAAGCGGTTGCCTGACATTGTATAAACACTGCACCATTCTTCAAAAATCAGCCTAATACTCGTCCATGGTTTGTATCTGTTATTGTAGCTCAGCTAAAAGGCATTTGAATGTTTATGTACATTTTTGTTTATGTCTTTAGTGTTTTCCTAAAGTGAATATAAGATTATCTTGTCCTCAGAGGCAATTTTGACTAAAGATTTTGCAGCTTTCAAGGCACTCAAATACAAAAGGATTTATACGTTTTTGATAAATTAGAGCTAAAAATGTCATAGCAGAGCGTATCCCACATCAATGTCAGTTTCAGAGTTATCTAGACTACATCTCATTGACTCATTGTCTAAATCTCATTGATTTTTGTTGTGCTGGCAGTAGTATTAGCGGTAGTCCTGTGTATGCATAGCAAGTGATCTTCCAGCAAAGCAAAGAAGTAATCATAGCAGCAGTTCAGACACTGCTGGAGTAGAATGAACGTACAGTATGCTTTTTACGCTTGTGGTAAAATAAAAAATATGTCCATGTTTTGAATGTATCATGGTATAGTATCATAAAATGTGCCCAGAAAGGGTGCTATGCTATGATACTTTATTTTTGTAAAGTCACTTGCTAAAGATATATCAACTAGAAATGAGCAGACCTTTTTAAATCCAAATTTGCTGGCGTCTACAAATTTTTTGAAGACGTTTTCATTTGTGGTATATAAGTTTGCGGTGTATACTGTCACGCTCCCCGGGTCCCCTGCGCTGCCCCCCGGCTCACCTGTCACGCTTCCCGGCTCCCCTGCCTCGCTTCCCGGTTCCTCGGTCCGGTCACCACCGCTCCCCGCTATCCAGCATCCATTGCCGGCGCGTCCCCGGTGTCCTGGTCCCCGCTCCCGGCGCCCGTCGGCTTCTCAGCCCCAGCCCGGCCCTGCTGCTTCCTCCTCTCAGCTTCCTGCCCTGGCTTCTGGCACTCGGGCCGCGCGCATGCGCATTAGGGCGCGCGCGCGGTCATTGACCCTTTCTTAAAGGGCCAGCGTCCATTAACAGGAAATGATGCAAACAGGTACAGGGTATAAAGGGGTTTAATATCCAAGTGGGCGGGGCCTGATCTTCGTGTTTCTCAAGCTAGGAGTCAGGTCTCCTTGTGTTCCTGAGATACTCACCTCTCTCTCTTCCTAGAGCCGAGCCTGCCTCGCCATCCGGTCCTGCCGAATCCCAAACCCCGAACGCTGCCTATCTGCCATCCTGACAGTCCGTACCATCTCGGATCCCTGCGGTGACCCATCATCTCGCTCCAAAGGTTCCGGACCCCGCCTGACATCTTCTCGGCTTCCGAACCTGAGCTCCGTCACCCGGACTACCATCAGTGACTCCGTGGTCCCAGGGACTTCTCCGTTATACTCTTGTGCACGGACTGTTCTGCTGCCTATAGTGCTCCAGCTACCGGACCCCTTACCATCATCAAGGAGTTCGGTCCAGTGGATCCACCTCCTGGGTCTGCCCGTCCACCTGGCCCTAACAGTAAGATCAGGCCATGGATCCCGCTGCAGCACTAGCAGCCGTACAGGAGGAACTCCAACGCCAGCGTGAGACTCAGACCCGCATGCTGCAGTTCATGTCTTCTGTGGACGCCCGCCTGAACACGCTACAAGCGGCAGTTACGTCTTCAGCATCCCGGGCTTCCACTAGTCAATCCACGGCTCCAGCTCCCGTGTCGACTTCGTCGGATGCTTCCAGACTTCGTTTGGCCTCACCACCCCGGTACGCCGGAGACCCCAAGACCTGCAGGGGATTCATAAACCAATGCTCCCTCCACTTCACGCAGCTGCCGCATTTGTTTGCCTCCGACCAAGCCAAGGTCGCCTTCATCATGTCCCACCTAGAGGGTGAGGCACTGGCGTGGATGAACCCCTTGTGGGAGAAGAGGGATCCTGTGACCACGAACATCCAGGAGTTCCTGCAGGCATTCCGTGGCACCTTTGACGAGCCCGGACGCGCCTCCGCGTCTGCTTCATCCCTCCTCCGGTTACGTCAGGGGACTCTGACGGTGGGTCAATACGCAATCCGGTTTCGCACCTTGGCCTCAGAACTCGGGTGGAACAACGAGGCCCTAACCGCCGCCTTCTGGGAAGGACTCTCGGGGCGAATTAAAGATGAGCTGGCGGGTCGTGACGTACCGTCCACCCTGGATGCCCTGATTACCCTAGCGACTCGAGTGGACATTCGCTTTCAGGAGCGATCCAAGGAACTGTCCCATGAGAGACGTCCGGTACGGCATTCCCCTCCTCCGCAGAAGCCCTCCGTACTGCAGTCAACGGCATCTGGGGCCCCCGTCCACGAGCCCATGCAGATCGACCGAGTGCGACAGTCTGAACAACGTCGAGCCGAGCGGCTCGCCAAGGGCCTCTGCTTTTACTGCGGAGAAGGCACACACCTGCTACGCTCCTGTCCAGAGAGGCCGGGAAACTCCAAAGCCTAGGGTTGGTAGGAGAGGCCACCCTAGGTGCTGGGACTCTCTCAGACCCGGTTACGTGGACTGTGCAAGTGACAACGGGAGAGACGCGGTTCACGGCTGAGGCGTACCTCGATTCTGGGGCCGCAGGCAATTTCATCCAGCAGGCCACGGTGGACAAGTACCAGGTGCAGGTTACTCCACTCGACAAGCCCCTCGTGATTGCCTCTGTGGATGGGAGACCCCTCTCTGACACCATCTCCTGGATCACCAGGCCGGTCGAACTGCGTATCGGTGCCCTGCACACCGAGAACATCGCTCTCTACGTCCTCCCACACATGTCCCATCAAATCTTGCTGGGACTTCCCTGGTTACGGACACATGAACCATCAGTCAGCTGGGGCACTGGTGAAATCACCCGATGGGGCTCTTCGTGCCATGATAAATGTCTGAAGACCATACAACCCATCCGACGACCGCCGGTTCCAGAGAACCTACCGGGACTGCCCTCGGCCTATTGGTCCTTCGCGGACGTCTTTGATAAGAAGGAATCTGAGGTTCTTCCGCCACATCGTCCTTACGATTGTGCCATCGACCTGCTCCCGGGAACAACACCACCTCGAGGACGGATATATCCATTGTCTCCAGCCAAAACAAGGGCCATGTCTACTTACATCACAGAGAGCCTGGCAAGGGGATTCATTCGGAGATCCTCCTCTCCTGCTGGAGCAGGCTTCTTCTTCGTGAAGAAGAAAGAAGGCGACTTACGCCCATGTATAGACTACCGGGGATTGAACCAAATCACCGTAAAAAACAAGTACCCTCTGCCGCTCATCCCTGAATTGTTTGACCGGCTTAGAGGAGCTCGTGTGTTCACCAAGTTGGATCTTCGGGGTGCCTACAATCTAGTCCGCATCCGCTCTGGGGACGAGTGGAAGACCGCGTTCAATACTCGCGATGGGCACTATGAATACTGCGTGATGCCCTTCGGCCTGTGTAACGCACCAGCAGTCTTTCAAGAATTGGTGAACGACGTTTTCCGGGACCTTCTCTACGTCTGTGTGGTGGTGTTTCTGGATGATATCCTTGTCTTCTCTCCGGACCTCCAGACCCACAGAGAGAACGTGCAGCTGGTTCTACAAAGACTCAGAGAGAATCGTCTGTACGCCAAGTACGAGAAGTGTGTCTTTGAGCAGTCTTCTCTCCCCTTTCTGGGTTACATCATCTCCGATACCGGACTGCAGATGGATCCAAAGAAGGTCTCCTCCATTCTCAACTGGCCTCCCCCTTCGGGACTGAAGGCAATCCAACGCTTCCTGGGGTTCGCCAACTACTACCGCCAGTTCATCCCTCACTTCTCTGCTCTGACTGCTCCTCTCTCCGCCTTGACCAAGAAGGAGGCTAATCCAAAGAACTGGTCACCTGCGGCCGACGCCGCGTTTGGCTCTCTGAAGCGGGCATTTGCCTCCTCTCCTGTGCTCCACCGTCCGGAGTTAAACCGCCAGTTCACCTTGGAGGTGGATGCCTCCTCCTCGGGAGCCGGAGCAGTGCTCATGCAGAAGTCCTCCTCCGGGAAGATGGTGACTTGCGGTTTCTTCTCCAAGAGCTTCTCAGCGCCTGAACGCAACTACACCATCGGTGACCGAGAGCTATTGGCAGTCAAACTGGCTCTGGAGGAATGGCGCTACCTTCTGGAAGGAGCAGTGTACCCCGTGATTATCTACACGGACCACAAGAATCTGGAATACCTGCGGTCCGCTCAGCGACTGAACCCACGACAAGCCAGGTGGTCCTTATTCTTTGCCAGGTTTGACTTCCAGCTCCATTTCCGACCCGCGGACAAGAATGTACGCGCAGATGCCTTGTCCAGGTCATTCATGCCCATGGAGCAGGAGGAGGAGACTACCCAACCCATCATCTGTCCTAGCAAAATCATTCCGGTGGCCCCTGTCACCCTGGCCCAGATACCGCCCAGGAAGACCTATGTCTCTGAGACTGACAGGCAAAAAGTGTTACACTGGGGACATGCCTCGAAAACAGCCGGTCATGCTGGTCAGAAGAGAACATGGGGTGCGATTGTACGTCATTACTGGTGGCCATCCCTTCGCACGGACGTCGCTGCTTTTGTCTCTGCCTGCCCCTCTTGTGCCAGAAACAAGACGCCCAAACACCTGCCATATGGCCGTCTTCTGCCTCTGCCGATACCCTCAGTTCCGTGGCAACACATAGCGATGGACTTTATTACGGACTTGCCATTGTCCTCCGGACACACAGACATATGGGTCGTGGTGGATCGCTTCTCTAAAATGGCTCATTTCGTCCCTATGGCTGGATTGCCCTCTGCCCAGGAACTCGCGGACGCCTATATACATCACATCTTCCGCTTGCACGGATTTCCATCACACATCGTATCCGACAGAGGAACTCAGTTCACCTCCCGCTTCTGGAGGGCTCTATGCAAACATCTGGGAGTGACTCTGGACTTTTCTTCTGCCTACCATCCTCAGTCTAATGGCCAAGTGGAAAGGGTCAATCAAATCTTGACCTCCTTCTTACGTCACTACGTCAACGCCCATCACGACGACTGGTCCATGCTTCTTCCTTGGGCTGAATTCTCCCATAACCACCACATCAGTGAGTCGTCCTCCAGCTCTCCCTTCCATGTCGTTTACGGACTTCAGCCCTCCGTCCCATTGCCTGTATCCCCTTCTTCGGACGTCCCTGCTGCTGATACTGTAGCCCGTGACTTTGCAACCATTTGGGACTCTGTCAAGGCGTCCCTTGGGCGTGCTTCCCTGCGGATGAAGAGACACGCAGACAAGCGACGTCTGGACCCTCCGTGTTTCTCTCCTGGAGATCTAGTCTGGCTTGCTTCCAAGTACGTCCGATTGAAGATACCATCCTACAAGCTGGGTCCTCGCTACATCGGGCCGTTTAAAGTCCTCAACAAGATCAATGAGGTCTCCTACAAGCTACAGCTCCCGGCCACGATGAGGATACCCAACTCATTCCACGTCTCCCTGCTCAAGCCGGTTGTCCTTGGTCCCTTCTCCGCTGCTGCCAGTTCGGCTCCTCCTCCTATTGCCGATGACGACATCTATGCGGTAAGAGATATCGTGGCCATGAAAACCGTACGGGGTCGACAGTTCTTCCTAGTGGACTGGGCAGGGTATGGTCCTGAGGATAGGTCCTGGGAGCCCCGGGAGAATGTGGGTACTCCGCTGATCCGTGCCTTCCTGTCCCGGTTGCGGGGAGGGGGGCGTGGGGGGGGGTACTGTCACGCTCCCCGGGTCCCCTGCGCTGCCCCCCGGCTCACCTGTCACGCTTCCCGGCTCCCCTGCCTCGCTTCCCGGTTCCTCGGTCCGGTCACCGCCGCTCCCCGCTATCCAGCATCCATTGCCGGCGCGTCCCCGGTGTCCTGGTCCCCGCTCCCGGCGCCCGTCGGCTTCTCAGCCCCAGCCCGGCCCTGCTGCTTCCTCCTCTCAGCTTCCTGCCCTGGCTTCTGGCACTCGGGCCGCGTGCATGCGCATTAGGGCGCGCGTGCGGTCATTGACCCTTTCTTAAAGGGCCAGCGTCCATTAACAGGAAATGATGCAAACAGGTACAGGGTATAAAGGGGTTTAATGTCCAAGTGGGCGGGGCCTGATCTTCGTGTTTCTCAAGCTAGGAGTCAGGTCTCCTTGTGTTCCTGAGATACTCACCTCTCTCTCTTCCTAGAGCCGAGCCTGCCTCGCCATCCGGTCCTGCCGAATCCCGAACCCCGAACGCTGCCTATCTGCCATCCTGACAGTCCGTACCATCTCGGATCCCTGCGGTGACCCGTCATCTCGCTCCAAAGGTTCCGGACCCCGCCTGACATCTTCTCGGCTTCCGAACCTGAGCTCCGTCACCCGGACTACCATCAGTGACTCCGTGGTCCCAGGGACTTCACCGTTATACTCTTGTGCACGGACTGTTCTGCTGCCTATAGTGCTCCAGCTACCGGACCCCTTACCATCATCAAGGAGTTCGGTCCAGTGGATCCACCTCCTGGGTCTGCCCGTCCACCTGGCCCTAACATATACACATTAAAGAGATGTGAGAGAAAAAGAAAACCTCAGTGACTATTAGCCTACACTTCATAGGTCAGAGAGAGGGGACCATGTTGATCATCAGAGCTTACAATCTAAGGCCCCCTTCACACGTCCGTGTCTCTGGTACGTGCTAGGTCCATGCCCGTATGTACCAGAGACACGGGCACATGTATACCCATTAAAATCAATGGGTATATGTGCACGCACATGTTCTGCCAGTTGCCCGTGCCTCCGTGTAGAGCAGACATGTGCCGTGTGCTCCACACGGATGCATGTCCGTGTTTCTTCGGCAGCACAGGCCCGCACACGTACTACACGGATCTAGTGTGGATACGGGTGCACGTGACACGCGCCAGAGAAACACACATGGCATTGTAAAAAATAAAAAAACACAAACTCACCTCCACCATACCTGCAGTCTCTGCCACGGCTGTCACTTGCATCCGTCCCCCAGTGAATTTGAACAACGCATCTTCTTCACTGGGGGCCGGAAGCAGCATCAGCGGGGCGTGGCCTGTGCCGGACACTGTCATTCAACACCACAGA
Source organism: Anomaloglossus baeobatrachus (assembly GCF_048569485.1). Taxonomy (NCBI): domain Eukaryota; kingdom Metazoa; phylum Chordata; class Amphibia; order Anura; family Aromobatidae; genus Anomaloglossus; species Anomaloglossus baeobatrachus. The sequence continues at coordinate 259,868,644 of NC_134355.1, read as the reverse complement.
CAGCTCCAGAAGAAACAGGTAAGGCGGGGCTTTCCGTTCTCCGTGTGTTATTACGTATAACACACGGTGAACAGGAATGTGCCACAAACACGGAACACGGGGAGCAAACCACCCCTTTAACACGTACGTGAAAAAATTGATTGTTTTTTTGACGGACATGTGAAGGGGGCCAAAAGGAGAGAGGGAGAGGAACCTGCTGACCATAAGAACTTACCTATTACAAGTGAAAGAGAGAGAGAGAACAATGCCTACCATAGGAGTTTACACTCTGCATGTGTCACGCTCCCGGTGTCCCGGCACCGCTCTGTACCCACTTATCCGGTCTCGGTGTCCTTGCACCACTCCGTACCCACTAATCCAGTCCCTGTGTCATGGCGCTGCTTCGTACCCACTGATCCGGTCCACGTGCTCACCGATTGCAGCCGCTGCTCCTGCTCCCTTGCGTCACCCGTGCTCCCTGCTCGGCGGTGCCTCCGGCTTACTGCGGCTCGGGACTTTGCCCCCGGTTCCTCAGTGCCCTGTCCCTGGCCTCCTGTGCTTGCCTCTGGCTCCCGGGCTTCACACATGCGTGTTAGGGCGTGGGCGCACTCAGTCACCTTGTTTTATAGGGCCAGCATCCCTGGAACAGGATGTGACTGATTGCAGGTGCAGGGTATAAAAGACTTCCTGTTACTTACGGGCAGTGCTTGTTCAACAAGTTCTCTCAGCTAGTATCTTGTGATAGTGTTCAAGCCCTTTGTGTTCAGTCATTAACGCTGTCTCTGTCCTCAGAACCTGACACCCAGTTTGCCTCATTTGGCTCCCTGGAGATTCCCCGGTGTCCGTTTTCAGTGGATCTCTCCATTGTCCCCCTGCTTCACTTCGCCACTGGTTCTGGATTCCATCTGAAGCCTCCAGTCCGCCCTAGTCACTCCTTGACTCTGCCTGTGGCCCTCACCCGGCTCCGGTCATCCGTTCAGATTCCCTCCAGACTTTCCGCGGATGCTCCCGGTACCTTGCCTGTGTTCTGGCCACTGTGCATCTAGGCCCTCTGGGGTGGTTGCCAGACAGTCCCTGTATAGAGGTTCGCTCTTGGTGGCCTCCCTGGAGGAGTCTGGTGCACGGCCCAGTGGGTCCACTCCTGGACTGATACGTAACAGCATGTGAGAGAAAGAAAAAACACTGATGTCTATAAGAGCTTACACTCTACAGGAGAGAAAAAGAGAAAGTATCCCACTAATCATAAAAGCTTGCACTCTACAGCAGAGAGAGATAGCACCCTAGTGATCATAAGAGCTAACACTCTACGGGAAAGAGAGAGAGAGTGGCAATTAAAACACACTTTACAAGTGAGAGAAAGAGGACAATACTGGCAGTAAGAGCTTACACTCTACAAGAGAAACAGAGAGTAAGAAGACTTTGTGGACTATAAGAGTTTACACTTTACAAGTGAGACAGAGAGGACAATACTGACCGTAAAAGCTTACAATCTACATATAAAGATTCTTAGCCAATTATTCTGTAGGTGGAAAATGACTGAGCTACACAAACTGTGCTTCACTGAGGAATGTTGATCTGTAATGGCCCAGGTACTGACAACTACAGTACAAGGTATGATAATCATTTAGATGTCATAGCTGCAGGTCATTATGGTGAGTTCCATGGAAAAAAAATGCTAAATGACGTTAGCTCGCTCTTTAATGCTTCAGCAGTGGGGGAAATGGTGCCATGCAAACTTGCTAGAAACTGCGAATTTCAAGAAAATCTGCTTAAGCGTGGTCCTCCATCGATCTACCCTTTTGTTTCTAATACCAACCTTTATAGTCTCATCATGGGAATTTTTTACACTACTGAATAATACACTCTCAGTGTTACATAAAGCATACATATAATTTTAAACCTGCTAATATTTTGTCTCCCATCTTTATTTTTCAATTGTGTTTTTTTTTTCTCCTTCTTCTAAATGGTGTATTTTCTGCTGTGAATTTAATGACTATTGATCTGCAGCTGTCTACAAAATAAAGGTCTACTGTACTCAATAAATTCAATAAATGGGACTTGTACACATAATATACATAAACAGCATTAAAAAAGCTAAAGGAAATAAACAGCAGGCTTGCTTTTCTCTAATCTACTCTTACACTGGATACATCGTTTTATTTTATTATGATGAGTGTTTCAAACGTAAATTTAGTTATCTCTATAGCAAGTTCACAATATACTACAGTTATCATATTAAACAACAACTTTAGTAAATTTTATACGTAGTATACAATTCAATTGAGAAAAAACAATTTGATCATGTCTACAAACGTTTTTGAATCCTAACTTGGTTATAAGTATCAACAGTAAACAAATTATAAAGGCATATGAGGCCACACAGATAAATTGTCTATCTTTTCATTGTTAATAAGAGTTCAAAGAAAATTGGTCTTGAAAAGTTACTAAATAACACAGGTCTGCAAGGGTAAAATTGTTTGAAAAGTAAGAGGTGATAGTTACATACTTTTGATCACTGAACTCAGTTAAAATATAAAATATAAAAACATCATGAACAATTTTTTACATCATGTAAATAAATAATTTAAAAAATTGGTGTGCGGTCCCCCTAATTTTGATACCCAGCCAAATTAAAGCAAACAGCTGGGGGCTGGTATTCTCAGACTGGGGAGGTTATTGGGCCCTCCTTAGCCTAAAAATAGCCACTGCTCCAGAATTGGCACATTCATTAGACACACCAATCCTGGTGCTTTCTAGATGCATCCTGATTGCCCTGGAGCAGTGGCAATTGGAGTAATATAAGAGGTTAATGACATCTGTGATTTTTTTAAAAAAATCACAGCTGTCATCAAGCCCGAAGTTAGTAATGGGGAGGGATTTATGAGATCCCCCATTACCAATCATTTAAATAAAAAAATAAAGACAAATAGAGAAAAATAATTTATAAAAAACACCCTCTTTCCCCAATTTAACAATCCCAAAAACACCCCTGCAGGTCCGACAATCTATACCACAACATCCCACAACAATACCGAATCTGCTACATCTGAGGTCGTATTGAACTCAATCCAGGCATGCATTCTGGTAATCCGGGATAGAATTCAATGTGTTCACCTGAGGTCACAGCTGGGGTAGGAACCCCACCTGTGGACTTAGCTAAACTCATTAAACTCAATCCTGGATTACGAGAATGTGTGTGTGGATTTAGTTTAATGGTGCCGGATTACTGTATTATTGATTTAAATGGTGTTGGTTAATCCGTAAATCCTTCTTAATTGAAGTCAATAATCTGGTAATCCTGGCTCATTGAACTCAATACCGGATTACTGGATTTGAGTTCTATGAGTTCACCTTAGATAAGTTCACCTGAAGTCACAGCTGGGGTACCGTGGGAACTGAGAGCTGTGACCTCAGGTGAACTCACTGACATCACCATTCTCAAAGCTGCAGCTCCATTAGTGTGTTCTGCTGGCCACAGTGATTGGTCAAGTTTTCAAATGTGACCACGCACTGCAACCTCAGGATGTAACAGAGCCACGACCATCATGGAATATCATGTCTCTGGATTATCACACCTGCAGCAGTGTTTGAGGAGTTAATAAATTGAAAAAAGAAGGTTTTTTGTTGTCTTTTTAAATAAAGGATTTTTTTCTGTTCTTTGTGTTTATGTCTTTTTATTTACACGATTAGTAATGGGGGGTTCTCATAGACTCTTCCTCATTACTACCCTCGGACTTGATGACAGCTTTAATTTTTTGATAAATCACAGCTGTCATTAACCCTTATATCACACCAATTGCCACCTCTCCAGGGCAATCAGGATGAGCCTGGTAAGCAACAGGATTGGTGCATGTAATGAATGGGTCAATGCATGTAATGAGTGGGCTGCTATGCTTAAGCTGGGAAGGACCCAATAACCATGGGCCTCCACAGCCTGACAATACTACCCCCAGCTGTCTTCTTTTTCGTGGCTGGGTATCAAAATTGTGTGGGACTGGACTCTGTTTTTTTAAATTATTTATTTAAATAATTTTAAAAAAAGGCAGCATGGTGTCCCTCGTATTTTGATACACAGCCAAGCTATTGCACACAGCTTGGGCCTGCAGCCTCCAGCCGTCTGCTTTATTTGCTCTTGGAATTAAAATATGTGGGACCTTATGGCATTTTTTCCAGTTATTTATTTATGTTTATGTCACGGGCGGAGGGGCCGCACTCGCTACGCTCTGGTCCGCGGCTGCTACTGCTGCTTGGTGGCTCGAGCGGTGGGCCGGACTCGGGGACTCGAGCAGCGCTCCTCGCCCACGAGTGAAAAGGGGGTGGTTTGTTTTGGGAGATAGTTCGTGATGCCACCCACGGGTCGTAGTGATAATGGGCACCACCGCTGCTGGTGACTGGGATCCCGGGAGCGATGGCAGGGTGCAGCTAGGATGTTGGTTCCCCCTCCATGAGTAGGGGTTGGTGATCCCAGGACCAGGTGGTGGGACGGGGAGGCTGGATAGCTGGGGTGCAGGGTTGCAGGGGCAGCGCGGCGTGCTGCCGGATGGCACTGTGGTACTCACTCAGGCACAAATTCACAGAGTCTCTGGTAAACCAAACGGCTGGATGGAAGGGTCCCGCAGCCGGCTGCAGTGTCTTTGCTCTCCCCGGACAGGTAGATGGTGGCTGTCTTTCCCTGCACCTGTGTAGAATGTGTTGACTCCGTTGGTTTCCGCGGTGTATATGTACCGAAGCAGCCCGTTTTGCCTGCAGGTGCTGGCCCTTGGATCTCTAGCCAATGGCGGTGGCTTTTTATCCTCACTGTGTGGACTGTTGCCTTCTGTCGGGTCTTGGGTGTTAGGAAACCCCTGGGGTTCTGGTCACTCTTGGATTTGACCGTTGTCAGCGGCTCCCAGACACTAGCAGTTTCTCCACTCCAAACTCAACTCCTCACTCCACTTCCACTCAACTCCAAAACTGAACTACAACTCACTGCTTTTTCCTGCCTCCAGGCCTGTGAACTCCTCGGTGGGTGGGGCCAACCGCCTGGCTCCGCCCCACCTGGTGTGGACATCAGACCCTGGAGGGAGGCAACAAGGATTTTGTTTGACTGATGTAGACTATCCAGGGGAGGGGGGGTGTGTGATGTTATGTCTGTGACTACCTGGCAAGTCCAGGGCGTCACATTTACACTCCACTTCAGGGACCCAGACAGTTTGAGAGCAAAAAATTATAGGCTCCAGTACACCAGCAGTCCTACTACAACCAATCATAGATGCTGTAACAGGGTGAGCGGGGCAAGCAGTGAATATTCATGAGATTTAATGAGCCAAACTAGAAGCAGTGTGACAGCAACTCAGAAACTTGGTAAGTATAATTGTCCTGCTTTAATCCCTTTTTGCTTTTTGTTTTTATTATTTTCATCCAGGTGGCAGAACCCAAGCAGTAACATGGACTTCCCTGAAAAGTACATGTTCGGGGTCCATGCACAGACACTAAGTGTCCGGTACGGACTCCAAATTTTACAGTTCGGGTTCACCCATCACTTCTGACTAAAATTTGCCTGCCTTGGCTTGACCTGATGAAGCAATTTTTAAATTCTCTACTGAAAGAAAAATAGACTTTTTAGTACCTCTGTACCAAGTTTCAGGGATTTTCCAAAGCAAAACTGAAAGAAGGCATTTTTGTGTGCCCGTATATTCAGAAACTCATGATGGACAATTTCTTTAAAATGAAAATGAAAGCTGTGGATAAAAGGGCTTGGGATTCTTTTATAAAAGTGATGAAGAAATTTCTAGGTAACAATAAAGATCCAAAATTTAATGTAAGTAGAGAACATGCTGAAACGTTTTAAAGTCTTGGGTTGTCTCATGAATTTGAAGTTACATATTTTACATTCCCATTTGAACTACTTTGCTGAAAACCTTGATGCTGTTAGCAAAGACCAAGATTTCATTAGGATATCAAGAAGATGTAAGGACGACACCAAGGTAGATGAAACATTATCTTCTTTATTTTTGTATAGTGTCAACATATTCCACAGTGCTTTACATGCATCAACAACACTGTCCCTGGTCCCCACTGTGGCTCACAATCTAAGTTCCCTATCAGTATGTCTTTGGCATGTGTGAGACAAAACAGAGTACCCAGAGGAATTCCACTCAAACGCAATGAGATCATACAAACTCCTTGCATATTTTGTCCTTTGTGGGATTGAACCCAGGACCCCAGTGCTGCAAAACTGCAATGCTAACTACTGTGCCACCCACATGATGGGGGACTATTACTGGATGCTCCACAGAGAAGATCAGCAGGCCTTGTATATGAGCAAAAGTATCATGAGAAGCTTGCAAGAGAAAAGGAATGAGGGCCTAAAAAACATAAGAATCAGTTGTTGGATTTGAAAAAATTTCATAGACTCAAATTTTGCATACCTGTGTAATTAAACTGCTATGTATTAAACATCTGGGTTCTTTAAGTGGTTGCTTGACTTTAAGTGCCAGTGCTATAACTTCCACTCAAAGTCAGACAAAAATAGTTATGAAAATTGTGCCTCTCATTTCTGCTACAGTTAAAGTTTTCATACCGTAGAGTAATTCTGTACCAGCGCAATATGTCACTCACTTTGCTCTTCATACCTATAGAAACTCAAAATTATACCATAATCATATACTTCATCATGCTTGTAATTAGCTCATCAGTCAACTTGGTAAAAAAAATACATGTTTGAAGCTAATTAGTATTTTGTCATTTTTATCATAGTTATTACACTTTTTAATCAAACGTAAAAATCTATTTTTATTGCAGAGGCATATTTAGACTCCAACAATTTACATGAATATTTTCTGTTATTTATGTTTTATTTATAACATGTATATTTCAACTTTGACAACCACATGTGAATTTGTCCCATTCATTTCTGCAATTTACTTTGAGCAGTATGAGATTTTCAAATTCAAAATTAGACCAGTGTGTTACCTTGTGTGAACTATGTCCAGGAAGTCAACATAATCAGTTATTACTGTCACCTCTAGATACTAACTAAACTGCACAACCATCTGAGAACAACTGCTGTGCTTGTCACAATCCGTATTACAGCGCATTACTTATAGGTGTCAAAGACATTTACATCTCTCCATTATAATGCTCATACTGCACTTGTTTCTGCACTTTCTGATTAATGAATAAAAACTACATTACTCTACTTTCAGCTGCAAACACACTTAGATGTTTGAGATCTATCCTGGCTTGAAAAGATGTTTTTGAGTCCTTGAAGGGGTACTCCCATCTCCAAGATTCTATCCCTATCCCAATATGTTATTTTATTCTTTAACAGCCTTCAGTTCGATCTCAAGCAATTTGATGGATAAACACTCTGTAGGAAGAATCGTTTGTTTGTGTAAACCTAGACAGGTCCACCAGGATTCTTTCTGAAATTTTCTTGATAGGTTCAAGCCATTGATTTGCCGATGATGACGCCTGCCTGGAGCCACGGATTCAGGATCGGTGAAGCAGGTGAATAGAGGTAACCGCCCACAAAGCAGGAACCAAGACCCCGCAACACTTTAATGCCTATACAGGGATTTGCAATTGCGACAGGGCCCAGGTGATCACTGCCCGCGGAAGACTGCGGTCCTGAGAAGAGCAGTAACTAGGTAGGGTAAAATCCAGAAGGTAGAACAGGGACAAAAATCATCAGACGGGAGAGTGGTCAGATATCAGGCTAAGGGTCAAAACTGGAATTAGCAGCGAAGTACAGGAACGGCAGGCAGAAGAGTGGTCGGGTAAACAAGCTAAGGGTCAAAACCAGAGCTAGCAGCAAAATACAGGAACGGTAGGCAGAAGGGTTGTCAGGTAGTCAAGCTAAGGTCAATATACGGGAATACAAACAAACAGAAAGGAACCAGAGACTAGCTGGGAATTACAGGACTATATCTGGCACCTGCCAGCAGAAGGGAGAAAGCATAAGAGGGGTGTGGTGCCTTCCCATTGGCCCCAGCTGAAAGGTAGCTACTCCAGCCGGAAGGCACACATTACCACAGTCAACCAGTAGTACTGCAGGTCCTAGTGAAATCCAGCTTAATAGATGAGTGGAGCCTGCACCCAGCAGAGCCACTGAATGCTCCATCATCCCCAGCGCTGCCCACAGTGGTGACGCGGCGGCGTCTGGTGATTGAAGCAGGAGTCGACTCCGGTGGAGACATGACACCAATATTCCTCTTTGTGCCTTATATTCTTCTGACCATGATGTCCTTTTCTAGTGATTGCTCTCTTCATATGATGTGTATGATGATTCCAATATATAGTAGATGTAATAATAATATTAGCAAACACCTCAAATTAGAAATGTAGTATAATTCTCATGATTAGCTGTCGCTTACCTCATGTGCAGGAGATTATAGCTTGGGTATCCAAGGTTACGATCAATCATATAGTGACAGCCAATTAGTTGCTCATTTTTATAATCATGGATACTAAGCTACTGCAATGCACTGCACATGAGGTAAGTAACATAGCTACTGAAGAGAACTATAATACATTTTTAACATGAGGTATTTACTAATATTATTATTATTATTACACCTACTACATATTGGGATTGGATCTTGTACCAGGGAATACCCCTTTAAAGAAAGTCTGTAAGGCTCCTCCAACTCTACATTGGACTCTTATTCTCTAATGTGGTACAACAACTAATGAAGCACCTCAAGGACCATTTCTCATCATAGTGTAATGCCTCAGGACATGCACACTGAATATATTCTTGCAGTTATATCACAGAGCCTGCGTAATGTACAAAAAAAAACAACACGGCAATAAGAGAGCTCAAGATATAGATATGATGAACAGTGATACCTTTGAACAAATGTAAGAAAACTAGTAATGACAGTGCCAAAGATTTCTACAGTAATGTCACAATGGAGTAATCAATGTCACAGAGTCCATTCAGGGGTGACAAGTTATACTACAAAACAGGAATAACAAAGATAATAGGAAAAATGTTTAGAATGACAAAATGTAAAACTTTTTTGACAAAAGAAGCCAATCATACCACAGTTTAAAAAAAAAATAAAAAATACAGATAATACACAATATGCACAGTGATCTCACTTAGCCGCTTCAGGACAACCAATTCTGCTGGGCTTTGTGCAGAGCCGACATTTATCAATGGTCTGCATTCAGGAGGGGATCGCGACCCCCTGCATGCTGCCATCACCGGGTTTCCGCTGCAGATTGTTAGTTTTGTTCTAAGACATCACCAGGATCTGATTAGATCAGGTCCTGGTGATGTTAACCCTTTGCGGTCATCTATCTGCTGTGATCAATAGTGATCACGGCACATAGAGGTTTCAGAGGTACAGAGAGCTGCTTCTCTTACCTCTCCCAGGTCTCTTGTGTCACAATCAGGCCCGGAATTAGAGGGGGCCCAAGGGGCCTGGGCCCTTTGCCACCCACCAAGTGGGGGCCTCCCACTAATATAGGGATAAATATCTCAAAACATGTGAACCATTGCTGTAAACCGTTTCTTATGATAAGGAACATTTAACAAAAAAGAAACTATTGAAAGTGTAGGGTCCTACATCTCAGTGGCTGACACAGAGTCATGGCTCTGTGTCAGCATCCAGCTGGCTAGCCAGACCTGGCTAACCAGACTTCCTTAGTACCTGTACCTAATGCTTAGCTTATGGCATGAGGCAGACTTCTCCGATCCCAACAAAAGCTTCTAGGCCAGGGATGGTGAACCTATGGCACGTGTGCTAGGTGACAGACAGGGCACGCAGAGCCCTTTCTGTCGGCATGCACGCTGTTGCCTCATTCAGCCACTTTGAACTGCAAATGTGATTGCGCCGGTAGTTCAAAGTTGTGTTGGAGCAGAGGAGACATTTCTCCTCGCTCTGATAGTCCTCCTCTCCTAGGCCACAGGTCTGTTGCCTAGGAAATGGCGGGAGCATCAGTAAGCGGCACCGGTGTAATGACTACTGGTGGCAGCGTGGGAAATGAGGACCCCACCCAGCGGGCGCAGCGGTAGAGCGGGTGCTGGAAGGTGAGGGGTTTATTTTTGTTTGATTTTAAACTGTGTGCAGCAGTGGCTGTGTCAAGGTGGGGGGGGGGAAACATGGAAGGATGGGGGAAACATGGAAGGGTGGGGGGAAACATACAAGGATGGATGGGGAAAACATGCCAGGATGAGGGTACATTTACCAGGATGCTGTAAATTTACCAGGAAGGGGGATATTTACCAGGATGGGGGAACATGCCATAATGGGGTACATTTAACGGCATGGGGGAACATGCCAGGATGTGGTACATTTACCAGCATGGGGGAACATACCAGGATGGGGTACATTTACCAGGAAAGGGGACATTTACCAGGATGGGGTCATTTGCCAGCATGGGGGAATATGCCAGAATAGGGTACATTTACCAGGATGGAGGAAATTTACAAGGATGGAGGACATTTACCAAGAAGGGGAACATTTACCAGGATGGGGTACATTTACCAGGATGGGGCCATGATGGGGACAAATATACCAGAATGTAGGAAATATACATCAGGATGGGGGACATGTTTACCAGGAAATGGCCCAGGAAGGGGACATAACTACCCAATGAAGGGGGAGGGTAGAAACTCGTATGTCTTTATGGGATTTTCAAGGTGTTCAGACTTTGAAATGTGGATGTGGATTACAGGGTGAAATCTGATTGCATTCCATGCTAAAATCTGTCTGTCTAATATGCTGCAATTTTTTCCAGAAAGATCAATCCAACTGCTGTGTCTGTAAAGGGCAGTGGAGGGGCTCAGCTTCAATGTGTGGTAAGCATGCATAAGCGTGATGTCCCCTGCTGAAGAGAAGACTGCAAAGGTAAGGTTAAAATCAATTATTTACATAATAGGATTGGTTGGCACTTTGGAAAAAAAAAATAGGTTTAGGGCTACAGTTTGGGCACTTGGCATGTGAAAGGTTCACCATGACTGCTCTAGGTGCTATCTATTCAGCTATATCGCTCCCAAGGATTGCAGAACATAAACTTTCTTGCCTATTATTGATCAGTTTATCGCTTCTCTTGACCAACATCTTCAAGCATATAAAGATCAAGCAAATTTAGCTTTTTTTAGCCATCTGAAAGAACTGTCTTAAGACGAGCTTAAGGCCACATCCGAGCAACTCGTCAGGTCTTAAGGCCCCATCACACGCAACGATATATTTAACGATATATCACTGGGGTCACGGATTCCATGACACACATCCGGCATCGTTAGCGACGTCGTTGCGTGTGACACCAACGAGCGACCGTTAACGATGGAAAATACTCATCAAATCGTCCATCGTTGACACGTCGTTCATTTTAAAAAAATCCTTGATTGTTGAGGTCACAGTTTGTTCATCGTTCCCGAGGCAGCACACATTGCAACGTGTGACACCACGGGAAAGACGAACTACAGCTTACCTGCGGCCGCCGGCAATGAGGAAGGAAGGAGGCGGGCGAGATATTACGGCCGTTCATCTCCTCTCCTCAGCTTCTATTGGGCGGCCGCTTAGTGACGCCGCTGTGACGCCGCACAAACCGCCCCCTTAGAAAGGAGGCGGTTTGCCGGCCACAGCGATGTTGCTAGGCAGGTAATTACATGTGACGGCTCCGAACGATATTGTGCCCCACGGGCAGCGATTTGCCCGTGAGGCACAAACGACGGGGGCGGGTACGCTCTCTAGCTATACCACTAGCGATATCGCTAGCGATATCGCTGCGTGTGACGGGGCCTTTATTCAGATGACTTGGACATTACATATATGGATGAGCTGTGTCAGTTTGTAACATTTGCCAATTTATTCACAGACGAGGGGCCAAAAGATATCAGCACTGAACTTTTCATGTACAAGCTTATCATGGAAAAGGGTGTGCAGGACACTTTCCCAAATATTGTGATAGCTCTAAGGATATATCTAATTTTTATGGTAAACTGCAGTGGTGAGCGTTCCTTCTCAAAACTCAAATTAATTGAAAACCGATTAAAGACATCCATGAAGCAGGAACAACTTGTAAATTTGGCTATCATGAGCATCGAGTCAGAAATACTGCATGAATTGGACTTAAGTGACATTATTAATGATTTTGCAGCACGAAAATCAAGGAAAGTGCCTGGATTGTAAAAACTGAATTATTTTACCTGAATTACTCTGCGTAAAATTGATTTTTGTAAATTAACTTGCGTTCGTTTCATTTTGTGTTACATATTGCAACACCTTGAAAAATGGGCCTCCCTCCAAAATGGGCCCCGGACCACACCCCTCTTAAATCCGGCCCTGGTCACGATCATGCAGGACCTAGGCTTGTCATGGCAGCCGGAGGTCACATGACTCCAGGTCTGCCATATATGGTGGCCTGTGACACCCAGCCAGCAGCAGGATCTGACAGGCGATCTGCACCATGACACTGCCAGTATAATGCATTGCTGTGCTGCTGTATGGCAATGTATTATACCAGCGATTAGACTAAGAAAAGTGAAAGTCCTTATAGGGACCCAGTAAAAAAAAGCAAAGAAAAGTAAAAAAAAAAGCCTTGCAATATGTAAAAAAAAAAATTATATGCAAAAATACATTTATTTATATAAAAACAAAAATAAACATAAAAAAGTGCACGCTTTTGGTCTTACCGCATCCAGCCCGACCTGATCTATAAAACGGTTTCACTATTTAACCCCTTCAGTGAATTGTTTTAAAAAAAAAATGCATCAAATAATGATTTTTCATCATACTGTAGAAAAAATAGTGGAATAAACGCAATCAAAAAGTTGAACATAAACAAAAATGGTATTACTGAAAACTTCATCTTATCCTGCAAAAAACGAGTTTCCACCCAGCTCCATCAGTGGAAAAATAAGAAAGTTACAGCTCTAAGAATACAGCAATGCAAAAAAACTTCTATTTTCTAAAAAATAGTTTTTATTGCGTAAAAGCGGCAAAACATAAAAAAATATATAAATGTGGTATTGGTGTAACTGTAATGACCGGAAGAATAAACCTGTGTTGTTAGTTTTACCAAACAGTGAACGACATAAAAAAAAAAAAAAAAAAATCGCAAAAAAACAATTCAGAATTACTGTTTCTTGTTAATTCTACCTACGAAAAATGAGAATAAAAAACATCTAAAAATGTTATGTGTCCGCAAATGGTACCAATAGAAACTTCAACTCGGCCCGCAAAAATCAAGACCTCACATGTATAGCTCTCCAAATGCATCATGGTGTCCGCTATCTATTCCAGACAATTGTGTGCTCTAAAATTCAAATGGTGCTCCTTCTCTTCCGAGCCCTGCTGTGTGCCCAAACTGTAGATCCACCACATATGGGGTATCGCTGTACTCAGGAGAAATTGCACAATACATTTTATGGTGCATTTTTTTCTGGTACCTTTGTGAAAAAGTAAGCTACTTGGTTGAAGTAACAAACTTCTGTGAAGCCCCTGTGGGTTCAAGAGACTCACCAAAAATCTAGATAAATTCCTTGAGGGGTCTAGTTTCCAAAATGGGGCCACTTGTAGGGGAGCTCCACTGTTTAGACAGATAAGGGGGTCCCCAAACTGGACATGGTGTCCACTAATGATTGCAGCCAATTTAGCTTTCAAAAATTCAAATTGCGATCCTTCCATTCCGAGTCCTGCCGTGCGCCCAAGCAGTAGATTTCCACCACATATGAAGTATCGGCGTGCTCACAAAAAATTGCACAATACATTTTATGGTGCATTTTATCATGTTACCCTTGTGAAAATGCAAAATGTGAGGCTAGAGTAACATTTTTGTAGGAAAAAGTAAAATTTTCATTTTTTCCTTCTACATTGCTTTGGTTCCTGTGAACAACCAAAAGGGTTAATAAACTTCTTGGATGTGATTTTGAGCACTATGAGGGGTGCAGTTTTTAGAATGGTGTCACTTTTGGGTATTTTCTCTCACCTAGGCCTCTCAAAGTCACTTCAAATGTGATGTGGTCCTAAAAAAATGGCTTTGTAAATTTTGTTGGAAAAATGAGAAATTGCTGATCTTTAACCCCTTCTAACTTCCTAATAGAGATGAGCGAACCGGTCGCGGTTCGGCTCAATTCGGTTCGCCGAATGGAGGCCGCGTTCGAGTTCGGTTCGACGAACCGTTCGACGAACCAGTCAAACCCCATGGGAAACAATGGGAGGCAATCACAAACACATAAAAAAAACCTAGAAAACACCCTCAAAGGTGTCCAAAAGGTGACAAACAACTCACAAAACAACACAAACACATGGGAAAGTGAAAAGAACAAATTCTCATGCGAAAACAAAACAGCTTGACGAGGAAAAAGAGGACGAGACACAGATATAGTCATGGCATGCCCTTCTATAATCATGCAAAACACCGCAAGGGGACTCCAAGAGGAGTCTCCCTTTTTTTCCAAAAATTGGGCCCCACAGACAACCCTTCAGTGGCAGCACTTGTGCCCCAGTTGTACACTTCACAGGTACATTTGCATCAAGCACATTCCAAATTCACAAGCATTTACTCTCCACAGGATGACACAGGGGTAGTAAAGTCATTGCGGATCCATCACTTGTTCATCTTGATGAACGTTAGTCTGTCTACATTGTCAGTGGACAGACGCGTGCGCTTATCTGTCAGCACACACCCAGCAGCACTGAAGACACGTTCAGAGACAACGCTGGCAGCTGGACACGACAAGATCTCCAAGGTGAAAGTGGAAAGCTCAGGCCATTTTTCAAGATTTGAAGCCCAAAATGAGCAAGGCTCCAGTTGCAAAGTCATGGCATCGATATTCATTTGGAGATACTCCTGTATCATCCTTTCCAGCCGTTGACTATGTGTCAGACTTCTTGTCTCTTGTGGCCTTGCAAAGGATGGTCTAAAAACATTATGAAACGATTCAATAAAATTGCTGTTACCAGCACCAGATACGGTGCTGCTGGTACAGTTAGACTGTTGATGACGAGACAGTCCCATGTTTGTCAAGTTACAACTGGGAGATTCACTCCGTGCACCACTGTGGTTTGGTGGAAAAGCCGAGCTAAGATCAAGTAACAGCTTCTGCTGATAGTTCTGCATACGTGCGTCCCTTTCTATGGCTGGAATTATTTCACAAAATTTGTACCCAGGATCTAATAGTGTGGCAATCCAGTAGTCATCATCACTTCTAGTGACTAGATAGTCTAGTAGGTAGTGCAGCAAGAAGGCACTCATGTGTCTTGCGCATCCATGCGGACCAAGTCCGTGCTGTGTTTGTAACATAGAGTTGCTAACCGTGCTTTCTTCCTCTGACATCTCCCCTCAACCTCTTTCAATTGAAATTTGATCAAGGTCTCCCTCATCTGCTGAGTCTTCCATGTCCATGGACAGTTCGTCCTACATTTCTTCATGTTCTCCTGCACCTTACTCCACGTTTTGCCTGCTACCATGTGCCCTTGTTGATCCCTCTCCCCCAACCGTCCCATGCCTGCCGCCTTGGTGATGATGAATGTCTGGACCTTGTGGATGTTGATATTCCTCGCGCATATGAATCCTCCTGTAGTTCCTCCCCTTCCTGTTGTCCCACCCCCTGACTCCGAATAGTGTTTAGCGTGTGCTCCAGCATGTAAATGACTGGAATTGTCATGCTGATAATGGCATTGTCAGCGCTAAACATATTCGTCGCCATGTCGAAACTTTGCAGAAGGGTGCATAGGTCATTGATCTGAGACCACTCCATCAGTTTGATCTGCCCCACCTCTGCATCTCGTTGGCCCAGGCTATTCGTCATGACGTATTGCACCAGTGCTTGGCGGTGCTGCCACAGTCGCTGTAACATGTGGAGAGTCGAATTCCAGCGTGTCGGCACATCGCATTTCAGGCGATGATCCGGCAGGCCGAAAGACTTCTGGAGCAATGCAAGTCGGTCAGCTGCGGCGCTTGAATGGCGGAAGTGAGCAGACAGTTTTCGTGCCCTGCTCAGAAGGCCATCTAGGGCGGGATAGTGTGTTAAAAATTGCTGGACAACAAGGTTCAACACGTGAGCCATACAAGGCACGTGTGTCACCTTGCCCAGGCGAAGGGCCGCACCCAGGTTTGCAGCATTGTCGCACGTGGCCTTACCTGGCTGCAGGTTGAGTGGAGACAATCATTTACCAAACTCGGTCTCCAGAGCTGCCCACAACTCAGCCGCTGTGTGACTCTTATTTCCAAGACATTTCAAGCTAAAGACCGACTGATGCCGTTGCACTATGCTGCCAGCATAGTAAGGAGGTGTGCGTGATTCCTTCTGCGCAGTTATAACGCTGGTGGCCTGACCAGGCAGGCTTGGGGCGGCGGTGGAAGACCCAGACGAGGTTAAGGAGGCAGAAGCGTTGGAGGAACTTGGACAGAAAGAGGATTGACGCACAAGTCGTGGGGATGGCAAATCTTGTTCAGCAGACCCTTCTCCATCTATCACCATAGTTACCCAGTGCCCAGTCAGCGACATGTAAATTCCCTGTCCATGCTTACTGGTCCAAGTATCGGTGGTGAAATGCACCCGTTCACACACAGAGTTTCTCAAGGAAGCGGTGATGTTGTGTGTGACAGGCAGGTGTAGCGCAGGCACACCTTTCTTAGAGAAGTAGTGGCGACTTGGCATCTGGTACTGGTGCACAGCGACGGACAGAAGGTCTCGAAAATCCGCTGTGTCCACCAGGCGGAAAGGCAGCATTTCGGTAGGCAGGAGCTTACAGAGGGATAAAGTCAACCTCTTAGCTTTGTCGTGGGTCAGAGGAAATGACCTTTAATTTGTCCACATCTGAGGGACAGAGATCTGGCTGCTTTGTGGAGACGGTGGTGAGTAGTGTGTCCCTGGAAAAATGAAGGTTTCTGAGGAAAATGCAGGCGGAGACATGAAGTTGCCTTCATCCAAAGTTGGTGCTATCGATGTCTGAGAGAGCTGTACACCCGCACTTGTGTCCCTTTCCAAACCAACTGACGACCTGCCAAGCAAACTGCCTGTTGTAGTTAAA
Source organism: Anomaloglossus baeobatrachus (assembly GCF_048569485.1). NCBI lineage: Eukaryota > Metazoa > Chordata > Amphibia > Anura > Aromobatidae > Anomaloglossus > Anomaloglossus baeobatrachus. Next base: position 259,851,689 of record NC_134355.1, on the reverse strand, counting down.
GAGGTGGAAGGTCTGCGTGGAAGAACAGATGTGCCAGCTGTCCCCACAGTCATAGAAGATGAAGAGCGCGCGGATGCACTGGAAGGGGCAGGCGGTGGTTGGCCCGCTACGCTAGGCCGCATTGCAGCACAGTGAGCTTCCCACTGGGAATTATGATAGCTATTCATGTGACAATTCATGGAAGAAGTTGTCAAACAGCTAAGGTTTTTGCCTCTACTTACAGATTCCCGACAAATTTTACAGATCACATGATTTTGGCGATCCTTTGCAAGGTCAAAAAAGGACCAGGCTAGGCAAGGCTTAGGACATGCGACCTGCTGAGCCACCTAAACTGGTGCTCAGGGGCAAAGTGGTGGCTGAGGATGTAGTTGTAGACGTGCTACCAGTACTCCTCCTCTGTCCAGGAAGGCGCAAGGTAACTTCGTCGTCAGTTGCATCCTATTCCACCGCCTCTGTTGACCTCCTCATGTGCCTGACTGTGGGTTGACAGTAGGTGGGATCTAGAAATTTATCATCAAGTATTGTGTTTGCACTCCCCTCGCCCTCAGACCTAGCCTCTTCCTGCCCTGACCGAATATTTAAGTTGTCATCACAATCTGGTATCTGTGTCTCATCGTCATCAGTATGCTACTCATTGTCTCCACCAACAGGTGTTACAGTTTGTGAATGAGGGTCTTCATTATGCTCAGAACCTTGGTCATCAGGGCCTGAATCAGAGTCACAAAGCTTCTGGGCATCACTGTAGACCATTTTCTGGTCTGTACTCACTGTAGCTTGGGAGCAGACCTCTGATTCCCAGCCTATAGTGTGACTGAACAGCTCTGCAGACTCAGCCATCTCTGTTTCACCATACTCTACAGGGCGGGTGGAGACTTGAGAGCTGGGAGAAAGCAAGTGTGATTGGGATGACAACTCAGAGGACTGTTGTTTTTTGGATTTAGAAGTTGAGGTGGAGTAGAGGCCACTTGTTGGAGCACTTGAGATCCATTCAAGCATGTGCTTTTTTTGTGCATCATCTACCTTTGTTCCAGTTGTTTTGTTCCGTAAAAAAGGGAGCACATCGAATTGTCCACGGAAAGTAGTGGACATCTTACTTTTGCTGGAAGATGGCCTATCTTCAGCAGATGTTAATGTAGCTTTCCCACCTTCCCCACGGACACCTTCCTTTTATAACACGCCTGTTCCCCTTTCCACCAGCATCTGTCCTTTTGCCACTCATTTTGTTAGCGACAAGATTGGTCACTTAAAATGTGGTAGTAAAAATTGAGAGGTGGTGTAAATTGCAGACGTGGTCTAGGTTTATTGACAGCTGAAGAAACAACACTGACTATCCCTGACAATGCAACTATGGCCCAACAACTAGCAGCACTCTTTGCTATTAAAATAGCTTTGCAAAAAAGGGCAGCAGGGTACAATGCAGAGGTGGTGGGACTTGCTTGGCACAAGTGGGACACTAATGGAGTACAGCAGCCACTTTTTGGATGGCGCTAACTTGCAGCACTCTTTGCTATTAAAACAGCTTTGCAAAAAAGGACAGCAGGGTACAATGCAGAGGTGGTGGGACTTGCTTGGCACAAGTGGGACACTAATGGAGTACAGCAGTCACTTTTTTGGATGACACTAACTAGCAGCACTCTTTGCTATTAAAATAGCTTTGCAAAAAAGGGCAGCAGGGTACAATGCAGAGGTGGTGAGACTTGCTTGGCACAAGTGGGACACTAATGGATTACAGCAGTCACTTTTTGGATGGCACTAACTGGCAGCACTCTTTGCTATTAAAATAGCTTTGCAAAAAACCTGACTGTCACCTATGGCTCTGAGCCCAAGGAAATGAGCCCTGAAAAGGGCTGAAATAAACTTCTGTCCCTATTCTGTAAAGCACTGTGTGTAAAGCATACACAGCAGGAGCGGCGACAGGAGCTGCGTGAGCCGTGACTGACACCCAGACGCAGAAGGCAGATAATAGCGCCGTGAGGGAAAATGGCCGTATTTATAATGCAAGGACATGTGACATTCACAACCTATGACACATGCCCTTGCTTCTCTGGCAAAACGTCCACTTACAGCAAGAAAATACCTAAAACATAACCTTTAATAAGGCTCTTAAAAAAGAGGTTCACTTTACCTCTGTTAAAACCAATATCTGTCACAAAGACTGCCGTGCTATGGTACCCACTTCTTCTAATAAGGGATCAATGCACTCTGTCACAGAATATATATAAAACTGACCACCAGGCCAAAAAATTCGGTACAGAATCATAAATTGACAACACACCGGGGAAAAATTAGGTAAATGTCCCCACTAATGAGTTTGTCTATACAATTATGCAGTAGTCCTTTCAGACAGTTGTGCGTGACTAATGCAGATTAATAAGTGACCAGTTTATTGAATATCACATATAACATTTCTGACCAACAAGCACCAGTGGTTCAGAACAAATGTGACAATGCTCACAAATACCCAAACTTCATCAGAGCATTGTGCATATAGAAAAATTGGAACAATCTCACCGGTTCTGGTGCATTCAGTTTCCACAGTTTCCAAACAGACAGTTTCCCATCATTATAGGCATCTCCACAGTCCCTTTTACTCTGGATCTGTGATCCCTTTAGATTGGGGTCACTGTCTTTCCCAAATTCTCCTTCTCCCGACGCGTTTCATATGTCCCATAATCATCAGGGAAGTTAGAATGAGGAGATACAGGTTCCTGTTATGAAACCTTTCATGGGTTCACTATAAATAAAGCAAAATTGGAAGGGAATAAATGGGGGATATAGGTAGAAATAAACCCCTTACAAGAGGCTTTCCCAGTAAAGGAACAATGGAGGGAAGGTGACTTACCAGACGGTGACAGCACGCATCCAGGCTGCACACCGCTGTATACAGTCACCATGTTTAAATAGTCACCGCTCTTATGCCAGCATGTGACGTCACGTCCTCACATGCGCTCCCCGCCTCCATGTTATGCGGTGGAACGCAGCAGTGGAACGCAAGGTCCCTCAGGAAGTGACAATCACTCGCCCAGTGCCTCAGTGACGTTCCCATGCTGGGACGTCCAAGTAGAACGCACGTGTGTCCACAGCGCCCGCCTCCATGACATAATGAGAGCCGAGACGCCTAAGTGGAACGCAGATGCGTCCATAGTGCCCGCCCTGTTCACAGAACAGCAACATCGCTCTGCTAGCACTTTACTACGCATGCGTGAAGTTCATATTTAAATGAACAGTGCTATCCATATGCTGTAAACCGCCCTATTAATATGCAGTAAACATAGATAAAGAGCAGGGCAGATTTACTACCAGATGACATGTGCAGGTTTATGAAACCCAGGGAATCATTTAATCAATAACTGGATCTTTTTAGGATGTAATAATCCCAGAGAAAAACGGAAAGGGATGGGGGGGAGGGGAAAATGTTGAGGACTAGGACTTAGCCTCCACAATTTTATTAGAGGACTGTTTAAAACACATACTGGAGAGACATGGCCTGAATAAATTTAATAGGTTGCAACTAAGAGGGAACTCAGAAACCGACATGAAGCAGTTGTTTGTACTAATTAGAAAAAGGAAGAACATTCCAGCAACTCCACCACCAACTATTCTGACTAGAAGGGGACTTTCCCTACCTAACTGCGGAGGTTGGCACCCTAAAAGTGCGGTGTTTGGCGCCCCCGCTCCTGCGATGGCTGTCCCTCCTAACTACCAATAAACCTCCACCTACAGAAAGGGTGCATAGGATAGGGTCTCATTCAGACCAAGAGGATAAACCGTCTTTAGCCTAAATATCCATCTCGATTCCTTTTGAAGAATTTTTTTGTCCCAGTCACCCCCTCGTTTCAGTGGGGGGGCAATATCAATTCCCTGAAAGTTCACATGACCCTCGGCCCCTCCATAAACAATGTTTACATGATTTGCCAGCAGAGTGTCATTTCTCAGTCTTAAATGCTCTCCTATTCTCCTTCTGAATTCCCTCTTAGTTTTGCCTATATATTCCTGCCCGCAGGAGCATGTAGCTTTGTAGATAACCCCATTCGTTCAGCAATTAACAAAACATCGAATGTCAAATTCTTGACCAGTGTTACTACTCAGGAACTTTTTCCCTACTTTTATAACACTACACGCCAAACAACCACTACACCGAAAGCACCCTTTCAGGTTGCTTTTCAGCCAATCACAGCCCGTACCTCTGTTATCGACAAAGTGGCTGTGTGTCAGTCTATCATGCAGTGATCTTGCTTTCTTGAACGTAATCTGGGGTTTATCAGGAATAAATTTGCCAATATCCGAATCCATTTTCAGAATAGGCCAATGTCTCTCCAGTATTTCTCTCATGGCCTTCGAGCCATTATTATAGGTTGTGACAAAACGTATTATTTCATCTGTACTCCTCATTTTTAGTGGAGGGAAAAGTAGCTTCGATCTATCAATTCTACTAATCTCCTCCCGTGCTTTCTTAATGATCTTATTGGGATATCCTCTTTCTCTAAACCTATCTTCAAGGTCATCAAACTGTAGCACACATTTCTCTGTATTAGAGCAATTTTTCTTGATTCTGGAAAAGTGGCCCTTAGGGATGCCCTTCTTCAGCGCTATTGGATGACCGCTTTCCCACCGTAACAGTGAGTTTGCCGCTGTCTCTTTACTAGAGTTGAGCGCGGTTCGTGGTTCGAGGTTCTCCAGTTCTAGGCTCGAGTGATTTTGGGGCCTGTTCTAGATCGAACTATAACTCGAGCTTTTTGCAAAAGCTCGATAGTTCTAGAAACGTTCGAGAACGGTTCTAGCAGCAAAAAACCAGCTAATTCCTAGCTTGGTTTCCGCTGTAAAAGTGTAAGTCACTCTGTGAATCACACTATTATGACATTTCAGTGTATAGTGTGCGTGAACAGCGCCTTCAGATCACTGCTGTTTCTATAATGGCGATCGCCATTTTTTTTTTTTCCTTGTCTTCCTTCCCAAAGCGCGCGCGTGTAGTGGGGCGGGCCAGCATGTCAGCCAATCCCAGACACACACACAGCTAAGTGGACTTTTAGCCAGAGAAGCAACGGCATGTGTGATAGGATGTCCATGTCACATGTCCCTGCATTATAAAACCGGACATTTTCCTCCAGGACGCCATTATCTCTTCTGCGTCTTTGGGGTCAGACATCACTGTCGCAGCTCCGTCCTCCTGAGTCCTATCGCCGATACAGCTGTATGCGCTCCATACACAGCGTTAGACAGCTTAGGGAGAGCACTTTCTATCAGTCCTTTTAAGGGCTCAAACCGGCAGGGTCAGAGCCATAGGTGACAGGTCCTGAAAACAGAGACAGCGTCTGTGTAGCCAAAGTCAGGGATTTCGTCGCTGCATTTCACCATTAGGAGGGAATAGAAAGGCAGGCTTCCATTCCTCTACCCAGAGCCCCACAATCCTGGCACTGTACCCTCCTGTCCTCTGCACACTCCAACTCATTATAACTAAGCCATTATACTAGCAAACACTCAGTGTACCTAGTGGCATCCTAAACGTGGCTATTGGACTTTGCTATAGTCCCACTAGTGCAAAGACATTTGCAGAGCACGTCTGCCTGCATTGCACACTCCAACTCTTTTTAACTAAGCCATTATACTAGCAAACAGTCAGTGTACCTAGTGGCATCCTAAACGTGGCTATTGGACTTTTGTCTAGTCCCACTATTGCAAAGATATTTGCATCACGTCTGCCTGCATTGCACACTCCAACTCTTTTTAACTAAGCCATTATACTAGCAAACAGTCAGTGTACCTAGTGGCATCCTAAACGTGGCTATTGTACTTTTGTCTATTCACACTATTGTAAAGATATTTGCAGCACGTCTGCCTGCATTGCACACTCCAACTTTTTTTAACTAAGCCATTATACTAGCAAACAGTCAGTGTACCTAGTGGCATCCTAAACGTGGCTATTGTACTTTTGTCTATTCACACTATTGTAAAGATATTTGCAGCACGTCTGCCTGCATTGCACACTCAAACTCTTTTTAACTAAGCCATTATGCTAGCAAACAGTCAGTGTACCTAGTGGCATCCTAAACGTGGCTATTGGACTTTTGTCTATTCACACTATTGTAAAGATATTTGCAGCACGTCTGCCTGCATTGCACACTCAAACTCTTTTTAACTAAGCCATTATACTAGCAAACAGTCAGTGTACCTAGTGGCATACAAGAAGTGGCTATTGTACTTTTGTCTATTCACACTATTGTAAAGATATTTGCAGCATGTCTGCCTGCATTGCACACTCCAACTCTTTTTAACTAAGCCATTATGCTAGCAAACAGTCAGTGTACCTAGTGGCATCCTAAACGTGGCTATTGTACTTTTGTCTATTCACACTATTGTAAAGATATTTGCAGCACGTCTGCCTGCATTGCACACTCCAACTCTTTTTAACTAAGCCATTATGCTAGCAAACAGTCAGTGTACCTAGTGGCATCCTAAATGTGGCTATTGGACTTTTGTCTAGTCACACTAGTGCAAATCTATGTGCAGCACCTCTGCATGACACCCTCCTGCTCTGTTTTTAATAAGCTATAATGATAGCAAAAAATACTGCCATTTAGTGGCATCATAGAACTGGCTGTTGTATTCCATTAGTGCCCCACTGGTGCCAAGCTATTTCTAGCACCTCTGCATGACACCCTCCTGCTCTGTTTTTAATAAGCTATAATGATAGCAAAAAATACTGCCATTTAGTGGCATCATAGAACTGGCTGTTGTATTCCATTAGTGCCCCACTGGTGACAAGCTATTTATAGCACCTCTACACGACACCCTCATGCACATTTTGCTACGCTAATGTTATAGCAAACTCCTGGAATTCATTGCTGCATTTGATAATTCGGAGGGATAGAAAGTCAGGCTTCCTTTAGCTTTTCCTTCTGTTCATAGACAGCATCTCCAAGAGCAATTTCCCCTCCACGTCTAAGTGTGGAGAGGCAGCTAGTGCGCATGCGTGTGCCGATTTACCCCAGCTGCAGCCTAATTACAGTGTTTCGCCTAGTGAGTATGCTCAGCCTGACTGTGTTATTCCTGACGCTAAGTCTTCATTTCGGGATACAGCGCATGCTCCCACACTAAGTGTGAAAAGCCTCTTTGCACAGGTGCTTGCATTCCGTGCCGGGTCTAAGTCCTGTTTTGTGCCTAGACACCATGCTAAAGCTGATAGTCTTTTTTCAGAGACTGTATTTCATGCTACTGAGCATGCTCAGGCACTTACTGCATCAGAGACTAGGTCCGGTAATGAACTCTTTGGCCCTGCCCCTGATGTGGGGGTCCCATATAGACCACAGGGCATCAGGTGTCCTCCCAAATGGCTTGCAGAGGCCCACCCCTATGACTTTTCACCGCATTATTGATGGTCAGACGATGACTGGTGAGGTGTTTGGGTCATGGCAGCCATGAGGTCATCATTGAAGTTGCGGTTCCAAATAGGACGCTAGTTATGCCACTCATGACGTGTCACTCTACTTTTGTCTCCAGGAGGTGCATTGTGGTTCACCCTGGTTTGGGGCGGACCCAGGTTATAAAAGGGGCTGGAGCCAACAAGGAGGTGCGCAGTCTTCTATTATGCTCCGAAAGAGCACACCTCCATGTGTTGAACCCATTGCAGCTTTAGGCCAGAGGTAGGTAGGGATAGGGTGTCGATGCAGGCCACCACCACAGTTGGTAACGCAGAACGGTTAAGACCAGCTCCTGTCCTACCAGTCCTGCTTGTGCAGCCCAGTGGCATTAACAGGCCTGCTGCTGCTGATGCGCCTGCTGTCCACAGGTGTGCCCCTACGCACACGGTCAGCGTACTCAATGGCCCCTGTGTTGTTAACAGGGAGTTCCTGGGCTGGGTGGGCATGTGGACCCTGTGACGCTAACAGGGCTCACAGTCTCCAGATCCGAATGGGGTCTAACTCGGTTCAGGCTACTATTAGTTTCATAGCCACACAGCTCTGTATCCTCCACCAACCCTTCCAGTTGCCAACCTCTCCTTTTCCAACTGGGAGCACGGTGGACACTGACTGCTGATGGGGATATATACCTTTCTCTTTCTTTTCTTATTAATTTTCGTTATATAGCGGTAACATAGTATATACCACTTTATCCAAATCTGCCAGTCCCACTGTAACAGATGGTGTTTCTTCAGCAAATGTTACTGTTGCTTAACCACCAAATCCACGGACCAAAACTTTTTTCCCCTTTCCAACACACCTGTTCCCCTTTCCACCAGCATCTGTCCTTTTTCAACTCATTTTGGTATATGACCAAAAGTGCAACTCTGCAGGGACACCGTACTCAACGCCATCTCAGCACAGCAGCCATCCCTCGGTCCCTCCGATGTGGACAAGTAAAAGACCATTTCCTCCTATCCATGACAAAGCGTTGAGATTCACTCTGTGCAGCACTGGTGTTTAGTGGAAAAGTAGATCTAAGATTGCGTACACATTCTGCAGATACTCCTGTATACGTGCGTCCATTTCTATGGCAGGAATTATTTTGCCAAATTTTGTCTTGTACCGGGGATCTAACAGTGTGGCAACCCAGTATTCTGGATTACTTTGAATTCGTACAATCTGAGGGTCATGTTGTAGGTAGTGCAGCAAGAAGCCGCTCATGTGTCTTGTGCATCCAGGAGGACCAAGTCCTTGGTGTGTTGGTGGCAGAGAGGTGAGAATCGTGCCTCCTTGCTCTGCCCTCTCCCCACAACCTCGCACAACCGAAATGTGTGCAAGCTCTCACTCATCTGCTGAGTCTTCCATGCCCATCGCCAGTTCGTCCTCCATTTCTTCATGGGCTCCTGCACCTTCCTCAACACTTTTTGCTGATACTATGCGCCCTTGTTAATCCCTCTCCCTCACCATGACTGCCGCATAGGTGCCGCTGACCATCTGGACCTCGTAGATCTTGTTATCCCTTCCGCATATGACTCATCCTGTACTTCTTCCCCTTCCTCTTGTCCCAACACCTGACTCCAAATAATAATTACAGTGCGCTCCATCATGTAGATGACCAGAATTGTCACGCTGAGAATGACATTGCCAGTGCTAAACATCTTCGTCGACATTTGTAAACTGTGTAGCAGGGTGCATAGGTCCTTGATCTGACACCACTCCAGCAGCGTGATCTGCACCACCTCTGAATCAAGTTATCCCAGGCTATATGTCATAACGTATTGCAGCAGGGTTCGGCGGTGCTGCCACAAATGCTGCAACATGTGCAGATTCAAATTCCTGCGTGTGGGCACATCGCATTTCAGGCGTTTAACCACCAGACCTAAAGACTTCTGTAGCGACGAAAGTTGTTGAGCTGCTGTGTGCGCACGATGGAAGTGAGCACATAGCGAGCGTGCACGCTGCACAAGGCCATGTAGGCCGTGATGGTGTTTTAAAAATTGCTGGAGAATTAGGTTCAACACGTGAGCCATACAAGGCACGTGTGTCACATTGCCCTGACGATGGCACGCAGCCAGGTTTGCATCATTGCCGCACATGGCTGTTAAGTCACCAACGGAGTCCGCTCCGTCAATTTGTACTCCGGTCGCCAGGTGACAACGTGTTCCTTTCATGAATAGTGCTGATGATAGGAGAGGAGTCGATGCCAGCGGCGCAGGTGGACGCAGGTTATGCTCACCCACTGGGCTGCATTATCTTGACAGATGCAGAATCTCTGGCTGAATGTAGCTGGTGGGTATCTCACAGATGAAATACCATCATTCAGCTACAACCAATGGGAAGACACCACACCCTTTTTTATGCCCATCCTGTCTGCAGACCACTGCCAGACATAGCTCTGCTTTTGCCCCCAGTTCAGTTTTATGATTTTGTGTGCTTGTTACCTGACTACTTTTCCTGCTTGCTGTTTATGTACCTTGTTGGCCGATCCGCATTTCACCTCTGCTTGTTTTCTGATTAAGTCCTGGCCGTCCCATTCTGTTCCTGTTCCTCAATTAATGTTTTGACCCTGCCTTACTACTATTCTCTGGAACTGCAGCCTTCCACAGGTATTAATCACCTTGGACCCTGTGCAATTCCTAATCCCTGTATAGGGGTTAAAGGGTTTCAGGGTTCTAGGGGTCCTGCTTGGTGAGTGGCTTCCCTCTAGCCTATCATTAACAGCCCATCTGAGTGTGTGGATCAAGGAAGGCGTTACACCGTGCTCTCTGCAGAAGGCCATGTGGGCTAGGATAGTGCTTTAAAAATTGCTGGACAACCAGGTTCAACACGTGAACCACACAAGCCATGTGTGTCACATTGTCACAGCGAAGGGCCGCACCCATGTTTGCATCATTGTCGCACCCGGCCTTCCCTGGCTGCTGGTTGAGTGGAGACAACCATTGATGAAACTCGGTATCCAGAGCTAACCGTCCACAACTTCTCAGTGGTGTGACTCACATTTCCCATACATTTCAAAGTAAAACTTTGACCACCTGATGGCATTGAGCTCTGCTGCCAGCATAGTAAGGAGGTGTGTGGTAGTCCTTGTGCGCAGTTACAAAGAAGGGTGACCTGACCACACAGGGTTTGCGCCAAGGTGGAGGACCCACACGAGGTTGAAGAGGCAGAAGCAGTGTATTAACTTCTACATACAGAAGAAGGATTGAAACAACTCGTGGGGACGGCAAGACTTGTACAGCAGACCCTTCTCCATCTCTCACCATAGTTTGCCAGTGCCCAGTCAGTGACATGTAATGACCCTGTCTATGCTTACTGGTCCAAGTATCTGTGTTGAAATGCACCCTGTCGCACACAGAGTTTCTCAAGGAAGTGGTGATGTTGTGTGCGACATGCTGGTGTAGCGCGGGCATGCTTTTCTTGGAGAAGCAGTGGTGATTGGGCATCTTGTACTGGATCACAGCGACAGACATAAGGTCTCTAAAATCCTGTGTGTCCACTAGGCGGAAAGGCAGCATTTCGGTAGCCAACAGCTTACAGAGGGATAGAGTCAACCTCTTAGCTTTGTCATGGGTCGCAGGAAGTGGCCTTTTATTTGACCACATCTGAGGGACAGAGATCTGGCTGCTGTGTGTAGACGGTGTTGAGTAGGGTGTCCCTGGAAAAATGCAGGTTTGTGAGGAAAGTGCAGGCGGAGACATGATGTTGCCTTCATCCAACGTTGGTGCTATCGATGTCTGAGAGAGCTGTACACACTCACTTGTTTCCCCTTCCAAACCAACTGACGACCTACCAAGCAAACTGCCTGTTGCGGTTACAGTGGTGGAAGTTGTGGGTGGAAAAACAGGTGTGACAGCTGTCCCCACAGTCCTAGAAGATGACAAGCGCGCGGATGCACTGGAAGGGGCAGGCGGTGGATGGTTCGCTCCGCTAGGCCGCATTGCAGCACGGTGAGCTTCCCACCGGGCCATATGATATTTATTCATGTGACGATTCATGGAAGAAGTTGTCAAACTGCTGAGGTTTTGACCTCTACTAAGAGAACCATGACAAATTTTACAGATCACATAATTTGGGCGATCTTTTTCTATGTCAAAAAAGGACCAGGCTAGGCAAGGCTTAGAGGCCATGCGACCTGTTGATCCACCCCGAATAATGCTCAGAGGCAGAGTCGTGGCTGAGGATGCAGTTGTAGACGTGCTACCAGTGCTCCGACTCTGTCCAGGAAGGCGCAAGGTAACTTCGTCGTCGGTTGCATCCTCCTCCACCGCCTCTGTTGACCTCCTCGAGTGTCTGACTGTGGGTTGACAGTAGGTGGGATCTAGAACTTCATCATCAATTGTTGTGTTTGCACTCCCCCTCAGACCGAGCCTCTTCTTGCCCTGACCGAATATTTAAGTTGTCATCCCAATCGGGTATCTGCGTCTCATCTTCATCAGTATGTTCCTCATTGTCTATAACCACAGGTGTTGGAAAGGCAGCATTTTGGTAGCCAACAGTTTGCAGATGCTGAAAGTCAACCTCCAAGCTATGTCATGCCCTTCTAAAAGCATGTAAAACACAGCGAGGGGACTCCAACCACAGTCTCCCTCGTTTCCACTAACTGGGCCACACACACCCCACTTGACTGGCATCGGTTGACCCCCCTTTTGAAAAAGAAAAAGATGCTTTGCATGAAGCACTCTCAAAAATACGCGTGCCTTTCCCGTCCCCTGGCTGACCCAGGGGAAGAAAAGTCCTCTGAGAGCCATGACTTGTTCATCTTGGTTCTTTTAGAAACACAGCGAGGGGACTCCAACCACAGTCTCCCTCGTTTCCACTAACTGGGCCACACACACCCCACTTGACTGGCATCGGTTGACCCCCCTTTTGAAAAAGAAAAAGATGCTTTGCATGAAGCACTCTCAAAAATACGTGTGCCTTTCCCGTCCCCTGGCTGACCCAGGGGAAGAAAAGTCCTCTGAGAGCCATGACTTGTTCATCTTGGTTCTTTTAGAAACACAGCGAGGGGACTCCAACCACAGTCTCCCTCGTTTCCACTAACTGGGCCACACACACCCCACTTGACTGGCATCAGTTGAGCCAATTTTCAAGATGAAAAAGATGCTTTGCATGAAGCACTCTCGAAAATACGCGTGCCTTTCCCGTCCCCTGGCTGACCCAGGGGAAGAAAAGTCCTCTGAGAGCCATGACTTGTTCATCTTGGTTCTTTTAGAAACACAGCGAGGGGACTCCAACCACAGTCTCCCTCGTTTCCACTAACTGGGCCACACACACCCCACTTGACTGGCATCAGTTGAGCCAATTTTCAAGATGAAAAAGATGCTTTGCATGAAGCACTCTCAAAAATACGCGTGCCTTTCCCGTCCCCTGGCTGACCCAGGGGAAGAAAAGTCCTCTGAGAGCCATGACTTGTTCATCTTGGTTCTTTTAGAAACACAGCGAGGGGACTCCAACAACAGTCTCCCTCGTTTCCACTAATTGGGCCACACACACCCCACTTGACTGGCATCAGTTGACCCCCATTTTGAAGATGAAAAAGATGCTTTGCATGAAGCACTCTCAAAAATACGCGTGCCTTTCCCGTCCCCTGGCTGACCCAGGGGAAGAAAAGTCCTCTGAGAGCCATGACTTGTTCATCTTGGTTCTTTTAGAAACACAGCGAGGGGACTCCAACCACAGTCTCCCTCGTTTCCACTAATTGGGCCACACACACCCCACTTGACTGGCATCAGTTGACCCCCATTTTCAAGATGAAAAAGATGCTTTGCATGAAGCACTCTCAAAAATACGCGTGCCTTTCCCGTCCCCTGGCTGACCCAGGGGAAGAAAAGTCCTCTGGGAGCCATGACTTGTTCATCTTGGTTCTTTTAGAAACACAGCGAGGGGACTCCAACCACAGTCTCCCTCGTTTCCACTAATTGGGCCACACACACCCCACTTGACTGGCATCAGTTGACCCCCATTTTCAAGATGAAAGAGATGCTTTGCATGAAGCACTCTCAAAAATACGCGTGCCTTTCCCGTCCCCTGGCTGACCCAGGGGAAGAAAAGTCCTCTGAGAGCCATGACTTGTTCATCTTGGTTCTTTTAGAAACACAGCGAGGGGACTCCAACCACAGTCTCCCTCGTTTCCACTAATTGGGCCACACACACCCCACTTGACTGGCATCAGTTGACCCCCATTTTCAAGATGAAAAAGATGCTTTGCATGAAGCACTCTCAAAAATACGCGTGCCTTTCGCCTCCCCTGGCTGACCCAGGGGAAGAAAAGTCCTCTGAGAGCCATGTCCACATTGTCAGTGGACAGACGCGTGTGCTTATCTGCCAGCAGACCCCCAGCAGCACTGAAGACAGGTTCCGAGAGAACGCTGGCTGCAGGACATGACAAGATCCCCAAGGCGTACGTGGCGAGCTCAGGCAATTTATCCAGATTGGAAGCCTAAAATGAGCAGGGCTCAAGTTGCACAATAATGGAATCGATGTTTCCTTGCATATACTCATATATCTGTGTGTCCTCCTCTTTTTCCTTGTCCAGCTGTTTTGTTTTCGCATGAGTATATGTCCTTGTCACTTTCCCATGTGTTTGTGTTGTGTTGTGAGTTGTTTGTCACCTTTTGGACACCTTTGAGGGTGTTTTCTAGGTGTTTTTCTGTGTTTGTGATTGCCTGCCATTGTTTCCTATGCAGTTCGAGTTCGGTTCGTCGAACGTTCGACGAGCCGAACTCGAACGGGACCTCCGTTCGGGGAACCGACCTCGAGCCGAATCGGGACCGGTTCGCTCATCTCTATTCTTTACGATGGGTTCTGGTGACAATATTTCCCACACTAGTTTTTTCAATGAGGACATCCAAAAAGGGTAATTTAGAGCTATTCACCTCAAATGTAAAAAATAGACCAAGGTTATTCTTATTGAGAGTTCTTGTACCATTTGAGATAGTTCGACCTCCGAGCCCTTCCATAGGATGAAAATATCATCAATAAACCTGCACCACAGCAGAGTCTTATCAGTGCGCAGGGTGGACTCATCGCCAAACACTAACGCCTCCTCCCACCAGCCCAGGAGCAAATTTGCATACGATGGCGCACAAGGGCTGCCCATCGCGGTGTTCCTGAGCTGGTGGTAAAGCTGGTTCCCAAATGTGAAGACGTTACGTGTGAGGCAAAACTAAGATTTCCAGTAAGAAAGCATTATGTTCACTAAATTGCCTACCTCTGCTATTCAGGAAGTGCGCCACAGCTTTTAGACCTATTTCATGTCTTATTGAGGAGTACAGAGATTCTACATCAATACTAGCCAGTATTATATCTCTTTCAATGGTGATGCCTTCGAGCTTTTTCAAAATATCTGAGTTATCTCTAAGATACAAGTTGAGCGAAGCAATAAAGGGCTTTAAAAGTTCATCCAGATAGATACCCAGATTTTGAGTGAGGCTCCCCACCCCTGAAACTATTGGTCTCCCTTTAAGCGGACTGGTTCCCTTATGTATCTTTAGGAGACAATAGAAGGTGGGGGTTACTGGGAATCTAGCGAGTAAAAAAAATCAAACTCACCCATATATAAAGCCCCTTTCTTTTGCTTTCAAAAGAATATCTTTCAACTTGCGATCTTATAAACATCTTAGTTGGATTAACGGCAAGTTTGCCATATCCATTGATATCATTCAGGATATTCAAGCATATATCCCTATAGTTGTCTACATCCATCAGGACAATGTTACCGCCCTTATCCGAATTTTTTATTATTAGGTCGGAAGAGTGTTCCAGAGATATCAAACTCTCCATTTCAATCTTGGTGAGATTGAAATCCCTGGAGCGAACCCCCTGAAGATTTTCCAGATCTCGGGTGACCAGATTACAGAAAATTTCCATAGATCCGACATCGCCCATTGATGGTGGCATTTTGTCACTTTTTACTTTCAAATGTGTAAATGGTCCTAGGCCATTAATATTTGGATCAGTCTCTCCAATGCTGTATAGGAGTCTTACGTCCTCAAGGATGTCTTCTGGTATACCCAACTCGGTGCTCTGTCTTTTATATTCCCTGACAAAGTGTTTCTTCCATTTGAGCTTCCTGGTGAATAAATTTACATCTTTCACCCCTTCAAATGAATCAAAATCAGTAGTCGGTACAAATCCTAAGCCTTTGCTTAAAACTGACATCTCTGTGTCTGTTAGGGTGTGCTTTGATAAATTAATTATCTGGGTTGACCTGGCGGTAGGGGGGTGTTGTGTTGCCGTTGTCTGTTTCTTAGGAAATAATTCATCAGTTCTAAAAAACGACCATTCCCCCGCCCCCTTCCTTTATTTTTCCCTTTCCCGCGAAAGGCCGTACCTCTACCTTCTAAATCGGAAGTCTCTATATCTGTGGAGGTGCTCTCTGGCTCACTTTGTCTGATGGATCTGCTGGAGAAGAAGGTATAAGCTTTATTATCTCTAAATTCCTGCAGGTCTCTTACATAAAATGTATGTTTTTTTTCCTTAAGATGATATTGGAACTTTTCGATGGTATTCTGCAGGGTTACCTCCTTCGCTGCATACTCATTATCATTAGAAAATTTCTTTGTTATATTAATTTGTTCCTTTAATCCTACTTCAAGACCTGCCAGGTTCTTCCGTTCCTCCTCCAACAGAAATGTCATCAGTCTAAGTGAGCACTCAGTAACCTCCTTTTCCCATTTAAGGGCTAGGTCAGAGCTCTTATATCTGAAACCTGGTGTCAGTGAAATCCTCAGATACCTAGGGACTATTCTGTCCTTGAGATAATTTTCTAGCGATTGTACCTCCCACCAGGAGATGGTTCGCTCTTTATAAATCTTAGTTAGATCACTAAAAGCACCATTCAGAGTTGGGGTATACTTTTTTTGGATGAAATTTCTTTCTGAGAAGACCTCCTTAGCTTCTGAGATCCAGCTATTAGTATCGATACCTGCGATATAAAAAACCAGCCATATCAAATCAAACTGATCAATATAGCCACTGGTATGGTATTTATGGATTATCAAGACCGTATACAGCAAAAAAATACCTAAAACATAACCTTTAATAAGGCTCTTAAAAAAGAGGTTCACTTTACCTCTGTTAAAACCAATATCTGTCACAAAGACTGCCGTGCTATGGTACCCACGTCTTCTAATAAGGGATCAATGCACTCTGTCACAGAATATATATATAAAACTGACCACCAGGCCAAAAAATTCGGTACAGAATCATAAATTGACAACACACCGGGGAAAAATTAGGTAAATGTCCCCACTAATGAGTTTGTCTATACAATTATGCAGTAGTCCTTTTAGACAGTTGTGCGGGACTAATGCAGATTAATAAGTGACCAGTTGATTGAATATCACATATAACATTTCTGACCAACAAGCACCAGTGGTTCAGAACAAATGTGACAATGCTCACAAATACCCAAACTTCATCAGAGCATTGTGCATATAGAAAAATTGGAACAATCTCACCGGTTCTGGTGCATTCAGTTTCCACAGTTTCCAAACAGACAGTTTCCCATCATTATAGGCATCTCCACAGTCCCTTTTACTCTGGATCTGTGATCCCTTTAGATTGGGGTCACTGTCTTTCCCAAATTCTCCTTCTCCCGACGAGTTTCATATGTCCCATAATCATCAGGGGAGTTAGAATGAGGAGATACAGGTTCCTGTTATGAAACCTTTCATGTGTTCACTATAAATAAAGCAAAATTGGAAGGGAGGCACGGTGGCTCAGTGGTTAGCACTGCAGTCTTGCAGCGCTGGGGTCCTGGGTTCAAATCCCACTAAGGACACCATCTGCAAGGAGTTTGTATGTTCTCCCCATGTTTGCGTGGGTTTCCTCCGGGTTCTCCGGTTTCCTCCCACACTCCAAAGACATACAGATAGGGACTCTAGATTGTGAGCCCCAATGGGGACAGTGTTGCCAATGTATGTAAAGCACTGTGGAATTAATAGCGCTATATAAATGAATAAAATAATAATAAATAATAATAATAAAAGGGAATAAATGGGGGATATAGGTAGAAATAAACCCCTTACAAGAGGCTTTCCCAGTAAAGGAACAATGGAGAGCAGGTGACTTACCAGACGGTGACAGCACACATCATCCAGGCTGCACACCGCTGTACACAGTCACCATGTTTAAATAGTCACCGCTCTTATGCCAGCATGTGACATCACGTCCGCACATGCGCTCCCCGCCTCCATGTTATGCGGTGGAACGCAGCAGTGGAACGCAAGGTCCCTCAGGAAGTGACAATCACTCGCCCAGCGCCTCAGTGACGTTCCCATGCTGGGACGTCCGAGTAGAACGCACGTGCGTCCACAGCGCCCACCTCCATGACATAATGAGAGCAAAGACGCCTAAGTGGAACGCAGATGCGTCCATAGTGCCCGCCCTATTCCCAAAACAGCAACATTGCTCTGCTAGCACTTTACTACGCCCTCCTCTTTATCTATGTTTACTGCATATTAATAGGGCGGTTTACAGCATATGGATAGCACTGTTCATTTAAATATGAACTTCACGCATGCGTAGTAAAGTGCTAGCAGAGCGATGTTGCTGTTCTGTGAATAGGGCGGGCACTATGGACGCATCTGCATTAACAGAGGTAAAGTGAACCTCTTTTTTAAGAGACTTATTAAAGGTTATGTTTTAGGTATTTTTTTTGCTGTATACGGTCTTGATAATCCATAAATACCATACCAGTGGCTATATTGAAAACGTCCACTTACCTGTGTGTGTGTTTCTGGGATTGGCTGACATGCTGGCCTGCCCCACTACACGCGCGCTTAATGAAGAAAAAAAAAAAAAAAAAAAAATAGAGATCGGCATTCTCTCAGCAACACAGATCTAAACCCCGTTCCCCCTGCACACTATATGCTGAAATTTGATTATAGTGTATAGCTCGAGTTCTAGTTCGATCTAGAACACCCCCCAAAATCACTCGAACATGAAATTGGCGAACCTCGAACCTCGAACGGCGCTCAACTCTACTTCCTAACAAAAAATTATGTTTGAGAAATTGTGCTGATGTAGAGTAGACATGTGATTAATGTTATTTAGTATCTATTTTTTTGCAGCCTAACTTTCTGGTTTAATGCCATAAAAGTTTCAAAATTGCAAAGTTTCAAACTTTTCGCCAAGTTTCCGATATTTTTACATATAAACGCAAAAGATATCTTAATTTTATGTCTATCCTGAAGTAGAACATATCACGAAAAAACTGTCTCAGAATCACAGGGATCCGTTGAAACATTGCAAAGTGAAACTGGTCAGAAATAAAAAAATTGGCCCAGTCATGAAGGCAAAAACAGGCTCTGGTGCGAAAGGGTTAATGGTACATACTCTATTAACCTACATATGTGGCGTTAATCTGCAGGTTAATAGCATTTCTATCCTGCCTTTCACCTGCACATTAAACCCTACTGCTGGGAGAAAATGAACTTTAATCCTCCCAGCAGCATTCAGGTTTCAGTCATTGGGGAGGCTGTTTCAGTCACTGCTATGTGTATCGAGAGCGGAGGCTGTAGATGGATCAGAGACTCGCCTGTGGCTGTTAACCAGTTAAATACCACTGTCAATCTCTGACAACGGGATTTAACATGTGCTGGTGGGGGGTGCAACATTCCCAACTCCCATTTGCGGCCCCATGACATGATGGTTGTCATGACAGCCAGGGGTTAGCTGGTGACTCCTCTCTCTGTCATAATGAACTTCCTGTGAGCCAAGAATCAGAGGAAATCATCATTTCTGCTCTACAGAGAAGGGCTGATGCAAAAAACATATAGCTATATTGATGAAGCTGAATTGGAGTTCTTTTTTGGGGAACAAACTAGTGAACGAGAGACTGTGTCCTGTCTTTATTTCTTTAATTCTCTCTTTTATGTCTGCCAGGTTTACTTTTGTGGACTACTTCAAATTTATTGGATTACGTCAAAACTCAATTGTTTTTTTTAAATAAATTGTGAATAAGAGCTAGAGTCGAGAGAGGAGGTTTAAATAAAATATTTTTTTGTGTTTGTTCTCCGGAAGGAATCACCAGTTCTTTCCTGTTTAGTTTGATTATGTCTCTTCCCACCGATCTGTGGGTCAGCGGTTGGAGCAGCAGCCCCTCATCCATGCTACTACAGAGTTGTGCAGGGTCACAACCCAGGCAGATAGGCATAACATCCTTTAGCTCATTGTTGTTATACATCAAAGGTAATACACTTGAAGCTCCTTGTAATGCTGCCACCAGGGGGAGCCAGAGCTCTGTAGCCTAATACACTACACAGAGCAATGAGAAACAGGAAGTGAATTCACAGCGTTCTCATGCAGTACCTCAAAGCACAGCTGAGAAGCAGAGCTGCAGAGCATGCAAGGAATAGTCAGGCAGGCTGGGTCAAACACCGTACGGGCAGAAGCAGGACCGGAGGGACGAGCAAAAGCGGAGTCAAAGTCAGGCCAAGGTCAGTACCAAAGGAAGCAACCGAGTGGGGAAATAGGAGAGGGGACAGAGGACAGGAGGGACGACCAGGGGATGGAACACAGACAAGGGCAAGGGGACACAGGAACAGACAGATCAGGATATCACTCACAGGACCAGCAATCACAGGCAAAGCAGTGCTAAGCTTATAGCCGGCACTGGTTCACTGGAAATGCCAACTTTTAAGGCATCCAGGGTCTGGAAGTGAGGCTCGAGAGAAGGCTCCGCCCCCTAGCCATGTGGACAGGGAGGCGAACCATGACACTCCTTTTCTCTTTTGTGTTTACTACTTTTATGCAGGCTATTATAGTCCTTTCCTGACTGTCTGTGCTATATCACGTAGTGTGACTAATGAGCAGCGAGCGCCACCATGCTTAGGCTCGGTACTCGTAATGATGAGTGAACACTACGATGCTCTTTACTTAAGTCGAGAAGGTCAGAAGCTTGGGCAGGTTCAACTCAAATCTAATATATAAAGTTGAGTGCATGTGTGTGTGTGTGTGTGTGTGTATGTCTGCTAAAGGAATCCGCACCATCGCATTTACAATCACAAAATTTTGCACAGACACCCCATGTGACACAGGGAACATCATAGACTATGTTTTGATGGAAAATTTAACCCAGCGCTTTACAGTTACTCTCCAAAAAAACCTGCCTCCATTAAAGTCAATGGAGCTGCAAGCCATAGGTTATTAATAGCAGCTGTGAGTGGTTGCTATAGGAACAAAATACATATTTGGTATAAGAAGCTTATGTGTGAGGTAATAAGATGTCAGTGGAGAGATGGATAGAGAGACAGACATAGGCACAGACAGACATAGACACAGACAGAGTAAGAGACAGACAGGGAAAGAGACAGACAGACAGAGACAGACAGACATGGAAAGAGACAGAGAGAGAGACAGACAGTCAAAGAGACAGACTGAGGCAGACAAGGAAAGAGAGACACAGACAGACAGCCATGGACAGAGAGAGAGACCATCAAAGAGACAGACAGGGAAAGTGACAGGCACAGACAGACAGGGAAAGAAACGGAAAGAGACAGGGAAAGAGACAGAGACAGATGGGGAAAGAGACAGATGGGGATGAGACAGATAAGAAAAGAGACAGACAGAAAAAGACAGATGGGAAAAGAGGCAGACAGGGAAAGATACAGGGAAAGAGACAGGGAAAGAGACAGGGACAAATAAAGAGACAGTGACAGGGAAAGAGACAGGGAAAAGAGACAGACAGGAAAGAGACAGATGGGGAAAGAGACAGACAGGTAAAAAATCAGACGGGAAAAGGGATAGACGGGGAAAGAGACAGACGGGGAAAGAGACAGATGGGAAAAGAAACAAACAGGAAAAGAGGCAGACAGGAAAAGAAACAGGGAAAGAGACAGGAACAGAGAAAGAGACAGCGAAAGAGGCAGAGACAGGAAAATAGACAGATGGAAAAGAGACAGATGGGAAAGAGACAGACGGAAAGAGACAGGCAGGGAAAGAGACAGACAAGAAAAGAGCAGACAGGAAAACAGACAGACGGGAAAAGAGACAGATGGGAAAAGAGACAGACGGGGAAAGAGACAGACGGGGAAAGAGACAAATGGGGAGCAAGACAGACGGGGAGCGGGAAAGAGACAGACAGGGAAAGAGACAGGCACAGACAAACAGAGAAAGAGACAGACAGGGAAAGAGACAGACGGGGAAAAAACATACGGGAAAAGGGACAGACGGGGAAAGAGACAGATGGGGAAAGAGACAGACAGGAAAAGAGACCGGGAAAGAGACAGGGAAAGAGACAAGGAAAGAGGCAGGGACAGATAAGGAGAAAGGGAAAGAGACAGATGGGGAAAGAGACAGACGGAAAAGAAACAGACGGGAAAGAGACAGATGGAGAAAGAGACAGGCGGGGAGCGAGACAGATGAGAAGCAGGAAAGAGACAGACAGGGAAAGAGACAGCGAAAGAGACAGGGCCAGAGAAAGAGACAGAGACAGGGAAAGAGACAGATGGGGAAAGAGACAGACGGGAAAAGAAAGATGGGAAAAGAGGCAGACAGGGAAAGAGACAGACGGGACAGAGACAGAGACAGGGACAGAGACAGGGACAGAGAAAGAGACAGCAAAAGAGACAGAGACAGGAAAATAGACAGACAGGAAAGAGACAGATGGGAAAATAGGCAGACAGGGAAAGAGACAGACGGGACAGAGACAGAGACAGGGACAGAGACAGGGACAGAGAAAGAGACAGCAAAAGAGACAGAGACAGGAAAATAGACAGACGGGAAAGAGACAGATGGGAAAGAGACAGACGGAAAGAGAGAGACAGGGAAAGAAACAGACCAGAAAAGAGCAGACGGGAAAAGAGACAGATGGGAAAATAGACAGATGGGAAAAGAGACAGACGGGGAAAGAGACAGACGGGGAAAGAGACAAACGGGGACCAAGACAGACGGGGAGTGGGAAAGAGACAGACAGGGAAAGAGACAGGGAAATAGAGAGGGAAATAGACAGGCTCAGGCAGACAGTCAAAGAGACAGACAGGGAAAGTGACAGGCCCAGACAGACAGGGAAAGAGACAGACAGAGAGACAGAGATAGGAAAAGAGACAGACAAGGAAAGAGACAGACGGGGAACGAGACAGATGAGGAAAGAGACAGTCGGGGAAAAAGAGAAACCTGGAACGAGACAGACCTGGAACGAGACAGATGGGGAATGAGACAGATGGGGAACGAAACTGACAGACACAGAGAGACACAGAGATAGAGAGAGACAGAAAGACAGACACACAGAGAGAGACAGACAGACAGACAGACAGAAACAGACAGGCTGACAGACAGACTGACAGACAGACACATAGAGATAGACACACAGAGACAGACAGATAGACACAAAGAGACAAGCAGACAAAAAGAAACAGACTGACAAAAATAGACAGACAGGCAGAACGAGACAGACAGGCAGAAAGAGACAGGCAGACAAAGACAGACTGACAGACACAGACAGAGACTAGGAGAGAGACAGTTACTACAGCTAGTCTGATATATAAAGCTGAGTGTGTGTGTGTGTGTGTGTATGTCCATTAAAGGAATCCGCACCGTCACATTTACATTCACAAAATTTTGCACAGACACTCCATTTGACTCAGGGAATGTCATAGACTATGTTTTGAGGGGAATTTTCTAACCCCGCACTCTACAGTTATTCACCAAAAAAACTGGTTACATTAAATTCAATGAAGCTGGGAGCTACAGGTGATTAATAGCAGCTCTGATTGGTTGCTATAGGCAACAAAGGACCTTCTTAGTATAAGAAGCTTACGTGTGAGGAAATATTATGTTGGTGCAGAGGTGGATAGAGAGAGACAGATTGAGAGATAGACAGAGACATACAGAAAGACAAGGAAAGAGGTAGACAGGGAAAGAGACAGACAGAGACAGATAGGGTAAGATGCAGCCAGAGGCAGACAGGGAAAGAGACAGAGACAGACAGAGAAACAGATGGTTATAGAGACAAGACAGAGGCAGACAGACAGGGAAAGAGACAGAGACAGACAGACAGGGAAAGAGACAGACATGGAAATAGACAGACAGGGAAAGAGACAGACATGGAAATAGACAGACAGGGAAAGAGACATAGGGACAAAGACAGACAAAAACAGACAGACACTGACAGACAGAGACAGACAAACAAGGAAAGAGACAGACAGGGAAAGAGACTGAAAAGGAAAGATACAGACAGACATACACAGACAGACAGGGAAAGAGACAGACAGAGGCAAACAGACACAGACAAACAGAGAGAAACAGAAAGACAGGGAAAGAGACAGACAGAAGGGAAAGAGACAGACAGATAGACAGGGAAAGAGACAAAAACACAGAGAAAGAGACAGACACAGACAGACAAAGGAAAACAGGGAAAGAGACATACAGGAAAAGAGACAGACAACCAGAAAGACACAGAGACAGACAGACAAAGAGACAGACACACAGAGCCAGATAGGGAAAGCGACAGACAGAGACAGACAGAGACATAGAGGAATAGAGTGAGAGACAGACAGACAGACAGAGAGATAGAGAGGGAGAGAGACAGAGAGACAGTCTCCGCTCGCATACAGTCAGCCATAATGTCATGAGGGGACTGCAGGATAGTGAGGGGCAGAGGGCTCCTATACTGTCCGTCCTGCTAGGAGATCTTAGGCTATCCTTGAGCTCCAGATTATCCCTGGAGGTGGAGATGCCTTAAGGTTCTGTGCCTTAATACTCTTCTAATCAGATCTAATCTGTTAACCCCCCCAGGGAAGGAAGGGGCAGGAGTGTAATGGAAACACTGTAAATATAGACAGGGGGAAATCAAAACTCAGACAAACTGCAAACGGGCAGCAATAAACCGCAACAGACTAGGGAGAAAAGCAACAGCAGGAAGCCAGCAACAAAAAGTCAACAAGGCTAAACACCACAACTGTTCACAGTAATAATGCACAATAGCCACCATTTAGTTTGGATCACAATGCCTCACCAATCAGTATAAATAAGCTATAGCTGGCATTAATGGAATAGTCTAGCCATCATATATAGTAGGAAAGCAAACGTGATTGGCTCCCCCACAGCATGTGATCAAAGGGACTAACAAGTAGCCCAGCAGAGACTAAGGGGTACTTTACACGCTGCAACATCACTAGCATTTGCTAGCGATGTCGCGAGCAATAGCACCCGCCTCCGTCGAATGGCCAATATGTGGTGATCACTGCCGTAGTGAACATTATCGCTACGGCAGCGTCACACGCACATACCCACTCTGCGACGTAGCTGTGACCGCCGAACCGCCTCTTCTATAAGGGGGCGGTTCGTTCAGCGTCACAGCAATGTCACAGCAGCGTCACTGAACCACCGCCCAATAGAAAAAAAGGGAAGGAGATGAGCGGCCAGAACATGCCGCCCACCTCCTTCCTTCCTCCTTTTCTGGTGGACGCAGGTAGGAGATGTTTGTCGTTCCAGCGGCGTCACACGTAGCGATGTGTGCTGCCGCAGGAACGACAAACAACATCGTACCTGCAGCAGCACCGATATTATGGAAAGGAATGACGTGTCAACGAGCAACGATTTTGCACGTTTTTGCGCTCGTTGATCGTCGCTCATTTGTGTTACACGCTGTGATGTCGCTACCGGCGCCGGATGTGCGTCACTAACGACGTGACCCCGACGATATGATTACTCTTGATAGCCTACTTAAGTCTGTGGGTCGACGCTCACTTCTCTCTGTGCTGATCACAGACACAGAGAAGTTAGCAAGCAGAGTGCCAGAAGCCATAGTTTCCAAAGATCCTGACGCTGCCATGACAGTTGGCAATGCTCCTTGTGACACCTAAATAGAGCATTTCTGAGGGAGATAGGTTTTTTTTAGACACACTACATATGAAAACAATGTTTTTACGACCAGTGAGAGCCATTCAGAGACTGCAAGTGGCTGTAACTGGGGTGCCTATTCGGATCACACAGTAAAGAGAGTCTGTGCTTTGCGTTGAATGTTTCATAAACAACACATCCGAGTGATTCTCGTCCACGCACCATGAGTACCAGATCATTTGATACTTGATTAAGTATTTGGGTGCTTGGGTACACTCGCTCATCAATAGATGTGAACAATACTATTACAAATTGTCATAAAGCAAAAAATATTGTCCCTCACTGCCTCCCAGAGTATAATAAAAGTTTGCTTTTATTTGACTCTCATAGTAAAATTACCAATATGCCACAGTGACTATTTCTGTACAAGTGTTATTTAAAAAATAATAAAGAAACAACTTCCTATGAGAATTTAGCTACACATTACATAGGTAATTCTAATTCAGGATGACTTATGTACAGTATATATATATTGGCCAATATATACAGTAAATATATATATATAATAAAATATCACAGGCTGTCGTAACAGAGACTCCTTCATTTAGAAGACTAGTATGCTGAAATGATACAGAAATCCCAATCTATGGCAGCATTTGCTGCTACAGCAGATTATGAATTGCTTACAATGTGTACAGTCCTTTCATACAGAGTTTTGCTGTGTTAATCAGTGCTGCATACTCCCAGGGCATCACAATTTCAAACTTAAAAATGCAAAAACATTTATCCATTTGGATCCAGAGTCTCACTTACCTTTGTGAGACTCTAGATATTAAATGTGTTTTAATTTCTATTTTTTTAGAACACCAAATATTAATGTCAGTTTTGCTTGCTAGCAGATTCTGATTACCTCTCCTCATGTGTATCTGGTTGTGACCACACCCATCACCTTTAAATAGTCACATGAACCACCAGATGGTGCCAATTATACAAAATCCACACTCTGAGGCTATGTGCCCACGGGATATATCCGCAGGTATGTCCGTAGGTTTCCCACAGCAGTTCCGCGGAATCCGCAGCTATCCATAGCTGCGGGATTCCAGCAAAATATCTGCGGAAAACCTGCGGACATTCATGCGACTTTCCTGCGGAAGTCCCGGCCTCTATCTCCATAGTGGAAAGGCGGGATATCTGAAAGTATTTCCGCATGAATAATTGACATGCATTTACGTGTGGCTGCGGGACATCCGCAGCATATTCCGCAGCAGCACATACTGCACCATTGATACAGACACTCCCAAAACCCATAGGATAACATGGGGAGTGTCTGTACTTGCTAAAATCTGCAGATTTATCTAGAAAGACTAGATAAATCCGCAGGTTTTCCATGGCAAAATCCACGGGTACATTGTCCCGTGGGCACATAGCATGATACTTGCCAATGAGGAGTAAGATTGCTGCTGCAGAAGCCCTCACTTTTGTGTCGTCCTGCTTGTGGAAGTGGTTCTGGCTGCAGCTCTGGTGTCTGGCTGAAGCCATGAGTTTGATGTTATATGTCTGTCTTCCTTTTTTTTATGTTGTATTAGTGCAGCATTGGGACTAGTGTCTCTAGCTTGTCACCTCACTACTGAGGGTGACTGCAGGGCTAGCAAGGGACTAGGTATCCTGCTAGGTGATGGGGTGAAATAACCCGTATAAGTATGCTAAGGAGCTAAAGAAACAACTTCAAGTGAGTTAAGGAGGTGTTCCCTCACTCTTCCTAGCATCAGGGTTCACCATTGTTAAAGTGTTACTGGTATACTCTGTTGGTGGTGGCGCTTAGTGGGGTTCCTTGGTGTTGGGTGGAACCCCGATAGTCAAAGAGTGACAACTATAGTGCAAAAGTTATCTTTTTGTTCTCTTTTGTGCTATCGGAAAGCATTATGTTAATGCCAAGGTTTTGCGATTCTTCTTTTGCTAATGCAATCTTCAATGATCTGTAAAATATTGGTGGCCATATTAGGCGACCCATGCAAAGTGAATTGTAAAATGTTCAAATTTGCAGGGTTAAGCAAATTGCTGAATTTTCAAAACAATTTTAATTCACATCAAATCTAATTTATCGGAGAAATGTAGAGCATAGAGTTTAAAGCACTATTAATAGCCCCAATGCAGAACTTAACTAGCCATATCCTCACTCTAGACAGGCAGTTTAGGGGTTTATTAGACATACTGATGCATAGTGCCTTGGGTCACGCCTGGTTGGAACAAAGTATGTCTATAAAATTGGATGATTAATTTGTCTGGTCTACAGAATTGGGGGTTACACTGTACTCCACAACATCACATAAGAGTCCTGTGAGATTTTTCTTTTCTTATTATTGCATGATTATTGCTTGCCTCTGAGATTGAAGATAAATTGGACCTCACTGGGAAGCTATTTTTTTATTACATTTATTTATGTTTTGGCTACAGGGTATTATTTCACCAGCAGTGGACATAGGAAAAGAATATCAGTAGAGCACCAGGGGGCATGATAACAAGTATTTAACAGTAATATCTAGATACAGGAGCATTATTTTGTAAGTTATTCTAGTGGAAAAAATGATGATATACACGCTGTCTAACAGAGAAATTTAATGTGTATTCTAGTTCTTTAGTGGGAGAGAATATCGTGATAAGAAGATATTAGTAAAGTGTTTGTTTTCAACATTTGTACATTCACAATAAAATGACTAGAATTTTGGAAAACTCTACTTCTATTTCTTTAATTATCTAAAAAAAAATCCAATTACTGTTACAAATTAATTCCAAATGTGAACAATTCCTGCTACTTCAAATCATTAAACAAAAAGGTAAAAAATATGAAATGATCAAATGGCAGTATTATTGTTATTCTTGTAACGCCTGCCTGGATCTACAGACTTAGACAGGCTGTAATGGACAGGCTAGAGGGAAGCCACTCACCAAGCAGGATCCCTAGAACCCTCTAACCCTTTAACCCCCTATACAGGGATTTGGAATTACACAGGGCCCAAGGTGATCACTACCTGTGGAAGGCTGCAGTCCGATGAGAGTAGTCGTCAGGCAGTGTCAAACCGGGAAATGCAAAACAGGGACAGAATCAGCAGGCAAGAACGTAATTAGACAACAAAGCAGGGTCAAATCCGGATCGGGCAGCGAGGAACAAAAACAGCAGGCAGGATGGTAGTCAGGAACAAGCAGAAGTCAGAATCACTAAACAGAACAGGGCGGGACAGGAACCAGGAATACAGAACTAAGCAGTGGTCAGCAGACAGGAGAGGAATTAAGAAGGGTGTGGTGTCTTCCCATTGGCTGTAGCTGAATGATGGTAACTTCAGCTTGGAGACACATGCCACCTACAGTCAGCCAGTGGTACTGCAGATCCCATGGAAACCCAGCCCAGTGGAAGAGCGGAGCCTGTGCCCACCGGCGCTGCTGGCATAGACTCCTCTCCCATCACCAGCACTATCCATGGCAGGAACACGGCGTCACCTGGCGATCGGAGTAGACGTCGCTGGAGCAGACTCCGGTGGTGACGTAACAATCTGGTGTCAAAGTCCTGCTCTTTATTGCAGATTATTGTCTGGTGCCTTGCATTTGAGTAAATATATAAGCCGAATGCTAGTTGTTATTTTAATGATCATGTGCCAATGATAGAGTTCTGACCTGATGGTAAGTTTTAACAATGTAATCACAATCTTGATTACACTGATGCAAAATATTATCAGCTATCAAGAACTCAAGAGCCATAGGAAGAGATCGCAAGAGTTTAAAGGGAACCTGTCAGCTGATTTGTTTTGCCAAAACATGGGTAGCATGTATCAGGGTGTGGCTGTATAATTACAGGTAGGTATATTGTTCGCTGAAATCTTCCATGGAGTTTCAGAATAATACAGTTAGGTACAGAAATATTTGGACAGTGACACAATTTTCGCGAGTTGGGCTCTGCATGCCACCACATTGGATTTGAAATTAAACCTCTACAACAGAATTCAAGTGCAGATTGTAACGTTTAATTTGAAGGTTTGAACAAAAATATCTGATAGAAATTGTAGGAATTGTACACATTTCTTTACAAACACTCCACATTTTAGGAGGTCAAAAGTAATTGGACAAATAAACCAAACCCAAAAAAAAAATTTTTATTTTCAATATTTTGTTGCGAATCCTTTGGAGGCAATCACTGCCTTAAGTCTGGAACCCATGGACATCACCAAACGCTGGGTTTCCTCCTTCTTAATGCTTTGCCAGGCCTTTACAGCCGCAGCCTTCAGGTCTTGCTTGTTTGTGGGTCTTTCCGTCTTAACTCTGGACTTGAGCAAGTGAAATGCATGCTCAATTGGGTTAAGATCTGGTGATTGACTTGGCCATTGCAGAATGTTCCACTTTTTTGCACTCATGAACTCCTGGGTAGCTTTGGCTGTATGCTTCGGGTCATTGTCCATCTGTACTATGAAGCGCCGTCCGATCAACTTTACGGCATTTGGCTGAATCTGGGCTGAAAGTATATCCCGGTACATTTCAGAATTCATCCGGCTACTCTTGTCTGCTGTTATGTCATCAATAAACACAAGTGTCCCAGTGCCATTGAAAGCCATGCATGTCCATGCCATCACGTTGCCTCCACCATGTTTTACAGAGGATGTGGTGTGCCTTGGATCATGTGCCGTTCCCTTTCTTCTCCAAACTTTTTTCTTCCCATCATTCTAGTACAGGTTGATCTTTGTCTCATCTATCCATAGAATACTTTTCCAGAACTGAGTTGGCTTCATGAGGTGTTTTTCAGCACATTTAACTCTGGCCTGTCTATTTTTGGAATTGATGAATGGTTTGCATCTAGATGTGAACCCTTTGTATTTACTTTCATGGAGTCTTCTCTTTACTGTTGACTTAGAGACAGATACATCTACTTCACTGAGAGTGTTCTGGACTTCAGTTGATGTTGTGAACGGGTTCTTCTTCACCAAAGAAAGTATGCGGCGATCATCCACCACTGTTGTCATCCATGGACGCCCAGGCCTTTTTGAGTTCCCAAGCTCACCAGTCAATTCCTTTTTTCTCAGAATGTACCAGACTGTTGATTTTGCTACTCCAAGCATGTCTGCTATCTCTCTGATGGATTTTTTCTTTTTTTTCAGCCTCAAGATGTTCTGCTTCACCTCAATTGAGAGTTCCTTAGACCGCATGTTGTCTGGTCACAGCAACAGCTTCCAAATGCAAAACCACACACCTGTAATCAACCCCAGACCTTTTAACTACTTCATTGATTACAGGTTAATGAGGGAGACGCCTTCAGAGTTAATTGCAGCCCTTAGAGTCCCTTGTCCAATTACTTTTGGTCCCTTGAAAAAGAGGAGGCTATGCATTACAGAGCTATGATTCCTAAACCCTTTCTCCGATTTGGATGTGAAAACTCTCATATTGCAAGCTGGGAGTGTGCACTTTCAGCCCATATTATATATATAATTGTATTTCTGAACATGTTTTTGTAAACAGCTAAAATAACAAAACTTGTGTCACTGTCCAAATATTTCTGGACCTAACTGTATACACTGCTCAAAAACTAAAGGGAGCACTTAAACAACACAAAGTAGCTCCAAGTTACTCACACTTCTGTGGAATCAACTTGTCCAGTTATGAATTAACACTGATGGGGAATCAATTTCTCCTGATGTTGTGCAAATGGAAGAAACAACAGGTAGAAATAATAGGCAATTAGCAAAAAACACCTGTTAGGCCTGTTTCACGTCAGTGAAAAACACAGATGTTTTTCACTGACGTATTAAAGACGCCTATGTCCCTCCATGTGCCATGATTCACGGCACAGGTATGTTCTCTATGTGCAATCCGTGATACGTGATCCGTACTCCATGATTGCACATGGACTTATACTCCCCTATCCAGTTCCTGCTGTCTGTGGTGCTGAATCTCCGGCTCTGCAGCATCAGGCTGCCACTGTGTCTCACCTCTGCAGCTACTTCCGGGTGGCTGCAGACATGAATTTGCATGCCGTATTGAGCCGGCCAGGAAGAAGCTCAGAGCAGCTGCCTAACACAGCGTCCCTGGAGAAGGTGAGTTGAAAAAGCGTTTTGTATTTTCAATGTACATTTTTTTCTGGTACGTATGTCACGGATCACACCAGAGTATGGTCTGTGGGACATCAGTGATATCAGAAAAAAAGGGGCATGTCTCCGTGCGGCAATCACGGACATGCATGTATGCCGCACGGAGACACGGTCAATGAAAATTCACTAATGTGTGCGCAGACCCATTGATTATAATGAGTTTGCATACGTCTGTGATTCTGGTATGTATAAAATGTAGCACATACCAGAATTACTGACGTGTGAAACAGGCCTAAAGAAGTAGTTCTGCAGGTGGTGACCACAAACCAGTTCTCTGTTCTCATCCTTTTTGCTCATTGTTTTGGTCGCTTTTGCATTTTGTCATTGCTCTAGTAGAGGAAGCATGAGGCAGTGTCTACAGCCCACAGATATTGCTCAGGTAGTACAGCTCATCCAGGATGGCACATCAATGCGAGATGTGGCAAGAAGGTTAGCTGTGTCTGTCAGCACAGTATCCACAGCATGGAGCAGATACCAGGATGCAGGGCAGAACACCAGGAGATGTGGAAGGAGCCATATGAGGGCAACAATCAAGCAGCAGGACCGCTACCTCCTCTTTTGTGCAAGGACAAACAGTAGGAGCAGTGACAGAGCCCTTCAAAATGACCTCCAGTAGACCACTATTATCCATGTGTCTGCACAAACAGTCAGAAACAGACTCCATGCCACCTAACCTCTTCTCTGACTCCTGATTTTGTCTTGTATCTGCCCTCTCTGATCATGTGAGTTGTGCTTGAGAACTAAACTCATAAGAATAGGTGAGGAAGCTACGCACACAATAACCCTGATGAAGGAGACAGGTATCTCTGAAACGCGAAGGCAGAGTAATATGTCCAAGCTGAAAATACTGCAAATAATTGTTTTTCAGTGATGTCACTATTGGCACTCAGAAGCTATTTTTGGGAGTTTCACTTATGGATATGGGCATTAAGTGGTAGCTGCCAGCCTGTGCACTACTTGACAGTTTCTTCCTATGAAAACTGAATTTGAGGACATTGATGCTGCAACAGATATGTGATGACAATATGTTTTAGTTAGGTTAGATAGCTTATTTTAGTGTATAAACTTATTGAAGAACATACGTTTCAAAATATTACGTTGGATGTAGATTACATGCTATTATGATATTATGTGGCTATTTTAATACAGTGTGTTCAACCTATTTCACTACGCAAAAGTAGTGGTTATTAAATTTTAAGATCTGGCCAGACACCATAGCTGAAGACAAGGCTCGTCTGATCTTTAAAGTAGATTTTCTCTAAAACAATGATGCGTTTCAGTGAAGAATATTGCTAGGTTCAATCATCCAGCTAGGCTTTGATTCATGCTGCCATGATTTTGACAACATAAATCAGTTAAGTTCCCTTTAATGCAGCTACAGAATCAATTGTTTAGAAACATTAGAAAAAAATAAAGCCATTCTGCAGGAACAATTTTAATTCTCTATGTGTTTGTTGGGTTAAGCTTGTGTCTGTTAGCAAAGTAACACCAAATTCCATTTTAAAGGTACAGTTAATTGAAGGTTTTCTATTAAGATAAATGGGACAGTTGTTGACTAGTGATGAGCAAATGTATTTGGCACTTTTGGTACACAAACAAATTAATTAATAAATTAAGGAATTTGCGATATTCGTTACTCGTCGAGTATTTTGAGCCTTGCATCTTGAGTTTCATGTCTCCTCCTCGCATGTCTAGCACCTGATTTTCAGCTACTAAACATACAGGAATTGCTTGCCAATCACAGTAATGCCATAGCTATCCTTGCTTCTGGCACTACGGTGATTGGAAGGCACAGTGGGGGAAAAAAAGTGACGTGTTTTCATTAAAGCAGGAGAATTCTACTTACTGATTTTCTCCGTGGCTGTCACACTATTTCTAGATCCGATCATTGAAGTTCATGAATATGCACTCCTTCCCCCTCTCACCCTCTGTAACAGTGTATGTGATTGGTTGCAGTCCTGCTTCCCCTGCCTACCATACTCTTTGCCGGCATCTGTGATTGGTTGACCTCACACAAGCTGACTGGGTCCCCAAAAAAGAGTGTAAAAATAAATAAATAATTGGGACAAAAAATGGTGTAGATTCCTCTGTATACCCAGTGCAGATAAAACAGACTGCTACAGGCTGCAGCCCCCAGATGTGTGCGTTATATTTTCTGTGTATCCAAATACGAGGGACCCTATGCATTTTGTAAGTCAAAAGAAATAAAACACAGAGAAAAATCCTTTATTTAAAAAAAAACCCTCTTTCTCCAATTTATTAATTCCCAAACATCCCTGCATGTCTGAGGTAATCCACACAAGGTCCCACGACTATCCCGACTCTGCTACATCTGAGGTAGCAGTGTATGGTGATATTAGAAAACGTGACTGATCACTGCGGCCTCCGGGACACACGGATGGAGCTGCAGCTATCAGCGGTGATGTCAGTGAGTTCACCTGAGGTCACAGCTGGAGGTTCCCAAGGTGAACTGACCTGAAGTGAACTCATTGAACTCTGGTGTATTTACTAAAGGCAATGCCAGATTACCATCTTAGGCTATGCCTGCACATTGAGTATTTTGTTGCAGACATTTATGCACAAAATCTGTATCTCCTGACAGAAAAATGCACAGAAACCGCATAAAAATGCATGTGGTTTTGGTGCAGTTTTTTTTTGCCAGGAGATGCAGATTTGGTGCAGAAATGCTTGCACCCAAATACTCAAAGTGCACACATTGGCTAATCCAGTATTCTGGCATTAAGTTCAATTAGTTCTCCTGAGGTAACAGTTGGGGTTCCCATGGTACCCCAGCTGTGATCTCTGGTGAATTAACCTCTGATGAACTCACTGAACTCAGTGAACTCACCTCAAGAGAAGTCATTGAAGTCAATGCCAGATAACGAGATTAGCGAATGCCCACATATCGAGTGTATGGGTGCAGACATTTCTACACCAAATCTGCATCTCATGGCAAAAAAAAGCACTGATACCATATGTGTTTTGATGCGATTTTGGTACAACTTTTTGCCAGTAGTTGGAGATATGGTGCAGAAATGTCTGCAACCAAATACTCAATGTGCGCACATTACCTAATCTGTTAATCGAGCATTGAGTTCAATTACTTCACGTAAGGTGAGGTCAATGAATTCAATGAGTTCTCCTCAGCTCAGTTCACTTGAGGTCAGAGCTGGCGTACCATGGGAACCCCAGCTGTGACTTCATGGGAAGTGATTGAAAGCAACGCAGAATTACTGGTTATGTGCATTGCGCACATTCATTATTAGGTTTCAGACATTTCTGCACCAAATCTACACTCTTGTCAAAAACATACCACATGTGTTTTGATAATAACTGGTTGGAGAACTACAAGTCCTAACCACAGCAAGCGAGGGCTGCTGAGTAGAGATGAGCGATGTTCGATTCGAACCGTTCGCAACTTCAAATTCAAGTGATTTTGGGCGGTGTTCGAGTTGTTCAACGAACTCGAACGATTTGCTTCAAGTTCGGCAGTTCGAGTTACCGTTCGATAACAGTTCGATCACCAAAAGCGTGGCTTTTTACAGTAAGGCTATGTGCGCATGTTGCTTATCTGCATACGTCCTGTGTCCCCAGCACAATCCCTCTCTCTTTCCTACTCACCGATCACGGGCAAGGCGCTGCACGGCTGTCACAAAGCTCCGGTGGCTTTTCCTCTTTTGAAAATGGCTGCCACTCATTATTCAATCTGGTATTCCCTGCTTTTCCCACCCACCGGCGCCCACAATTGGTTGCAGTCAGACACGCCCCCATGATGAGTGACAGCTGTCTCACTGCAACCAATCACAGCTGCCGGCGAGCGGGTCTATATCATGCAGTAAAATAAATAAATAAATGGTAATAATAAAAAAAAAACAAAACTGCGGTTCCCCGCAATTTTGATACCAGCCAGGATAAAGCCACACTGTTGGAGGCTGGTATTGTCAGGATGGGGAGCACCACGTTATGGGGAGCCCACCACCCTAACAATATCAGCCAGCAGCCACCCGGAATTGCCGCATCCATTAGATGCGACAGTCCCGGGACTCTGCCCGGCTAATCCCGAATTTCCCTGGTGCGGTGGCAAGCGGGGTAATAAGGGGTTAATCATGGCAGGTGTCTCCCCGAGATACCTTCCATGATTAACCTGTAAGTGAAAGTAAATAAACACACACAACGAAAAATCCTTTATTTGGAAAAAAAGACAAAAAACAGCCTCTTTCACCATTTTATTAAAATCACCAAATACCCCTCCAGGTCCGACGTAATCCACAGAGGTCCCACGACGCTATCAGCTCTGCTACATGAAGCAGAAGAACACGAGCGCTCTGTGTCAGATCAACTCAGCAACTGAAGTGAGCTGCGCTGTCAGCGGGGACGTAACTGAGGTAATGCCTGCGTGTGCGTTGATGATTGGTGTGATAGTGCCGGTGTTTGTGCGGTGATGATGCGTGTGGTAGTGCC
Organism: Anomaloglossus baeobatrachus; assembly: GCF_048569485.1. NCBI lineage: Eukaryota > Metazoa > Chordata > Amphibia > Anura > Aromobatidae > Anomaloglossus > Anomaloglossus baeobatrachus. The sequence continues at coordinate 259,815,913 of NC_134355.1, read as the reverse complement.
TGCATGTGTGCGGTGATGAGTGCGGTAGTGCCGGTGTTTGCCCTCCCATTCATCCCTCCCTCTAAATCCTCCCTCCATCTCTCCATCCATTCATCCCTCCCTTCATCCCTCCCTCCATCCATCCCCCTATCCCTCCATCCATCCCTCTTATCCATCAATCTATCCCTCCATCCATCCATCCCTCCATCCCTTCCTCCATCCCTCCTTCCATCTCTCCATCCATTCATTCATCCCTCCCTTCATCCCTCCCTCCAACTCTCCATCTAGCCCTCTATCTCTCCATCCATCCATCCATCCATCCATCCCTCCATCCATCCCGCCATCCCTCCCTCCATCCATTCATCCTTCCCTCCATCCCTCCCTCCATCTCTCCATCCATTCATCCCTCCCTTCATCCCTCCCTCCATCCCTCTATCCCTCCATCCATCCCTCCATCCATTCTTCCATCCATTCATCCATTCATCCATCTCTCCATCCTTCCATCCCTCCCTCCATCCATCACTCCATCTCTCCCTCCATCCATTCATCCCTCCCTCCATCCCTCCCTCCATCCCTTCATCCATCCCTCTATCTCTCCATCCATCCCACTATCCACCCATCCATCCATCCCTCCCTCCCCCATCCATCCATCCATCCCCCCTCCATCCATTCATCCCTCCCTCCATCCGTCCCTCCATCTCTCCATCCATTCATCCCTCCCTTCATCCCTCCCTCCATCCCTCCCCCATCCACCCATCCCTCTATCCCTCCATCCATCCCTCCACCCCTCCATCCATCCATCCATCCCTCTATCCATCCCTCCATCCATTCATCCCTCCCTTCATCCCTCCCTCCATCCCTCCATCCCTCCATCCATCCCTCCATCCATTCATCCATTCATCCATCTCTCCATCCTTCCATCCCTCCCTCCATCCATCACTCCATCTCTCCCTCCATCCATTCATCCCTCCCTCCATCCCTCCATCTCTCCATCCATTCATCCCTCCCTTCATCCCTCCCTCCATCCCTCCATCTCTCCATCCCACTATCCATCCATCCATCCATCCCTCCCTCCCTCCATCCATCCATCCATCCCACCCTCCATCCATGCATCCCTCCCTCCATCCGTCCCTCCAGCTCTCCATCCATTCATACCTCCCTTCATCCCTCCCTCCATCCCTCCCTCCATCCCTCCATCCCTCCCTCCATCCCTCCATCCCTCCATCCATCCCTCTATCCATCCATCCCTCCATCCACCCATCCCTCCATCCACCCATCCCTCTATCCCTCCATCCATCCCTCCATCCATCCATCCATTTATTCATCCCTCCCTCCATCTCTCCATCCATTCATCCCTCCCTCCATCCATCCCTCTATCCCTCCATCCATCCCTCTATCCATCGATCCCTCCATCCACCCATCCCTCCATCCACCTATCCCTCCCTCCATCCATCCCTTTCATTCATTCCTCCATCCCTCCCTCCATCCATTCATCCCTCCCTTCATCTGTCCCTCCATCCCTCCATCCATCCCTCTATCCCACCATTCATACCTCCATCCATCCCTCCATGCATCCATCCCTCCATCCATCCCTTCATCCCTCCCTCCATCCATTCATCCTTCCCTCCTTCCCTCCATCCCTCCCTTCATCTCTCCATCCATTCATCCCTCCCTTCATCCCTCCCTCTATCCCTCCATACATCCCTCCATCCATCTATCCATCCATCCATCCATCCATCCCTCCATCCATTCATCGATCCCTCCATCCATCCCTCCATCCCTCCATCCATCCATCCCTCCCTCCATCCCTCCCTCCATCTCTCCATCCATTCATCCCTCCCTTCATCCCTCCCTCCATCCATCCCTCTATCCCTCCATCCATCCCTCTATCTATCCATACATCCCTCCATCCATCCTTCCCTCCATCCATCCCTCCATCCATTCATCCCTCCCTCCATCCATCTCTCCATCCATTCATCCCTCCCTTCATCCCTCCCCCCATCCCTCCATCTATCCCTCTATCCCTCCATCCCTCCATTCCTCCATCCATCCCTACATCGCTCAATCCAACCCTCTCTCCATCCATCCATCCATCCATCCATCCCTCCATCCATCCTTGTAGCTGAATAATCTACTTCTGGATTCTCTACTGCAATACAGAGGTCAAGATTACCAAATCTTCCTATTCATTAGAGCCAGTGGCTCAATAGGTAGAGCTGCTGCCTAAGAAGAAGTAGTTTATGAGTTTGAGTCCCGGCTTTCCCGTAAAGACTTAAATGTATTTCTTTTTAAATTATAATTATTATTTATTTACTATTTAATTTAATTATGCACTGAGGGGAGGAGCCGGACATCAGCTGTGAGCCGCGGGACACACCTCTGAAATCGGAGCAGTTCACGGAATGAGGCTGCACTGCTCTCTCGTCTTTCTCTTCTCTTTCTCTTCTCTCTCTGTTCTCTCTCTTTCTTCTCTCTCTCTACTCTCTCTCTCTCTCTCTCTTTTTCTCTCTCTCTCTCTTTTTCTCGCTTTCTCTCTCTCTCTCTCTCTCTTTTTCTCTCTCTTTTTTTCTCTCTTTTTTTTCTCTCTTTCTCTCTCTCTCTCTCTCTCTCTCTTTTTCTCTCTCTCTTTTTCTCTCATTTTCTCTTTCTCTCCCTCTCTCTCTTTTTTTTCTCTCTCTTTTTCTCTCTCTTTTTTTCTCTCTCTCTCTTTTTCTCTCTTTTTTTCTCTCTCTCTCTTTTTTTCTCTCTTTCTCCCTCTCTCTCTTTTTCTCTCTTTCTCTCTCTCTCTCTCTTTTTCTCTCTTTTTTCCCCCCCTCTCTCTCTCTCTCTCTCTCCTCTTTGTAGCTGAATAATCCCCTTCTGGATTCTCTACTGCAATACAGAGGTCAAGATCACCAAATCTTCCTATGCTTTTCATTGGAGGCAGTGGCTCAATGGGTAGAGCTGCTGCCTAAGGAGAATTAGTTTATGAGTTCGAGTCCCGTTAAAGAATTTAATTTATTAATTTTAAATTCTAATTATTATTTATTTATAATTATAATTTAATTATGCACTGAGGGGAGGAGCTGGACATCAGCTGTGAGCCGTGGGACACACCTCTAAAATCGGAGCAGTTCACGGAATGAGGCTGCATTGCTCTCTCCTCTATCTTTTCTCTCTCTTCTCTTTCCTCTGTCTCTTCTCTCTCTCTCTTCACTCTCTCAGCTCTCTCTTCTCTCCTCTTCTCTGTCTTCCCGCTCCTCTCTCTCTCTCTTCTCTCTCTCTCCTCTCTCTTCTCTCTCTCTCTCTTCTCTCCTCTCCTCTTCTTTCCTCTCCTCTCTCTCTCTCTCCCCCTCTCTCTCTTCTCTTTTCTCTCTTTTCTCTCTCTTTTCGCTATTTTCTCTCTTTTCTCTCTTTTCTCTCTATTTTCTCTCTTTTCTCTCTCTTTTCTCTCTCTTTTCTCTCTCTTTTCTCTATCTTTTCTCTCTTTTCTCTCTTTTCTCTCTTTTCTCTCTCTTTTCTCTCTCCCAGACCTGGCGATGATCAGCTGATGCGGTCCCCTAATGGATTCAGCTGACACTATAAGTCGAGCGGTGAGGCCCGCTTTTTACCGCCCAGCCGGCTAAACTATCAGCTGATGCTGTCGGACAGGAGTCTACACAGAAGTGTGTAGGTTTTTGTTTTTTCTGCACTGATGCATCAGCTGATTGTATAAAAGCAGTTTATAAAATCAGCTGCTGTGTCATGTGATTCAGGTCCTTGAACCTGACATATCATCTGATCGCTTTGCTTTCCAGCAAACCGATCAGATGATATTGGATCCTGATTGGACGGCGCGGCACCATTAACCCAGGATTACTGTGGAGGGGGGTTCTTTATTTTAATAAAGATGGAGTCAATAATTGTGTTGTGTTTTATTTCTAATAAAAATATTTTTCTGTGTGTTGTGTTTTTTTTTAATCTGTACTAGAAATTCATGGTGGCCATGTCTAATATTGGCGTGACACCATGAATTTCGGGCTTAGAGCTAGTTGATAATATACAGCTAGCCCCAACCCCATTATTACCCAGCGAGCCACCCATCACCAGGGCAGCTAGAAGAGTTGGATACAGCACCAGAAAATGGCACTTCTATGAAAGCGTCATTTTCTGGGGCAGCTGCGGACTGCAATTCGCAGCAGGGGTTCCCAGAAAGCTTGGGCACCCTGCGCTGCGGATTTCAATCCCCAGCTGCCTAGTTGTACCTGGCTGGACACAAAAATTGGGCGAAGCCCACGTCATTTTTTTTTTAAATTATTTCATGAAATTCGTGAAATAATTAAAAAAAAAAAAGGGCTTCCCTATATTTTTGGTTCCCATCCGGGTACAAATAGGCAGCTGGGGGTTGGGGGCAGCCAGTAGCTGTCTGCTGTAACTGGCTAGCATACAAAAACATGGTGAAGCCCACATAATTTTTTGGGGGGGCAAAAAACTCCTGCATACAGTCCTGGATGGAGTATGCTGAGCCTTGTAGTTCTGCAGCTGCTATCTGCTGTCTGTCTGTATGGAGGAGAGCAGACAGCAGCTGCAGAACTACAAGGTTCAGCATCCTCCATCCAGGACTGTATGCTGGAAGGAGAGGCAGGGGGAACAGAACTTCATGGCTCAGCATACTACATCCACTAGTGTATGCAGGAGAGCAGACATCAGCTGCAGAATTACAAGACTCAGCATGCTACATCCAGGACTGTATGCTGGAGGGAGAGAAAGTGGGAGCAGAAATACAAGGCTCAGCATGCTCCATTCACTAGTGTATGCAGGAGAGCAGACAGAAGCTGCAGAACTACAAGGCTCAGCCTACTCCATCCAGGACTGTATGCAGGAGTTTTTTTTTAGAGCCATGACTGGGTAACAAATGTAGAGGGTTACACTATATTCAGAAAGGACAGGAAAGACAAAAAAGTGAAGGGATGTGTATATTTATCAACTCTAACTTAAAACTTGTACTCAATGGCGACATTGGGGGAGCTGTAACAATGTAGAGTCAGTATTGGTAAATGTACATGGGGAAGGTAATAATGGAAAGCTACTAAACAGAGTTTGCTATAAGCCTCCTAACATAGCTAAACAGGTAGAGGATAATTGGGTCCCTATTTTTGGGGAATTTCAACTATCTAGACATTTAGTGTGATACAGAATATTTGGGTTTTGCTAAAAGCTGCAAGTTCTTACCTACAATGCAAGTCAATTACCTCCATCAGTTGGTAGATGAACCAACCAGTGGAGATAATTAGCTGGATTTGGTCCTATCATATAGAGTGAATGGAATTTCAAATACACAGGAGCACTTGGACAGCAGTGACCATAATATGGTAAGTTTCAGTGTAATGTTCAATAGAACATTTCAAAGGGGAAATGTTAAAACTGGAATTTTTAGGAAAGCTGATTTCAACAAATTTAGGAAAAATCTTAATCATGTAGATTTGGACATTGTTATGGTAATTGTGAATGCCGAACATAAATTGGGCAGGTTTAAGGATATACTACTAGAGTCCTATTAACAAAAATACTGATACTTTCTGGTAACAAAATGTCCAGTAATAAAAAGAAACCACTAAGGATAAGTAAGACAGTACAAAGTTTAATAAAACAAAAACAAAGGGCATTCAAAATCTTGAAGGCTGAGAATACAGAAATAGCATTTCAGGAGTATAAAGATCTCAATAAGAAATGTAAAAAAGAAATGAAGCCAGCAAAATTAGCTACTGAAACACAAATCACCAAAGATATTAAAAAAACTTTTTTATTTTATAAATACATCAATGCCAAAAGGTTTAAAAGGATTGTATCAGCCCCTTAAAAAATTATAAAAGGATAAATATAGAGGACAAAGAAAAGGCTGAGATATTAAACGGACACTTTTCATTGGTGTTCACCAAGGAACTGAGTGTTCCAGGGATAATTCAACAAGGGAAAAATCAAAGTCCACCCAATATAATTAATTTAACACAAGAAGAAGTACACCTGCATCTAAGTAAATTAAATATTGACAAATCCCCGGGGCCAGATGGCATTCATCCACAGATTTTAAGGGCATTAAACTCAGTAATTGACAGGCAGCTATATCTTATCTTCTTAGATTGTCTTGTAACAGGGCTGGTACCTTAGGATTAGAGGCTGGCTGATTTGGTACCAATATTTAAGAAAAACAAGACAAAACAATCACTGCTCTCGGGGAGACCAGCCAGAGAAAACACTGCCGGCAGCCAGCGAGAGCGCTCAAGACAGTGAAACCCTAGGTACATTGCCCCCTGGGAAATATGCAAATCAAAAAGGTCCGTGGAGCCTCTGTTAGGAGTTTCAACACAGAAACCAGCCAGATATCCCTCCGGGAAGGGCCCAGCCAAGGGGTGACTCTTTTTAGGACACCACCATAACCACCATATTAAGTGGCCTTTTTAGTCAATATCCAACTTTTTGACAAGTTTAAAGATATGACAAGAGAAATACCAAGGCCAGGTATCCATCCACAGACAGCTGTTTTGGGGTATTGCCCCTCATCAGTGTGGAGTAGGATTCTGGCTGGGTGGGAGCAATGCCTAGTAGACCAACAAGACAAAACAATCACTGATCTCGGGGAGACCAGCCAGAGAAAACACTGCCAGCAGCCAGCGAGGGCGCTCAAGACAGTGAAACCCTAGGTACATTGCCCCCTGGGAAATATGCAAATCAAAAAGGTCCGTAGAGCCTCTGTTAGGAGTCTCAACACAGAAACCAGCCAGATATCTATATACTCCTAACAGAGGCTCCACGGACCTTTTTAATATTTAAGAAAAGTAAGAGGGTGGATCCAGACACCTACCATCATGTAAGTCTGACATCTGTGATGTGCAATGTTTTTTAAGGTATTTTAAGGGATGACATGCACCAATGTATTGCAGAGAATAATATAATAACTGACAACCAGCATGGATTCAACGATAAGTCGTGTCTAACCAGCATATTGATTTTTTATGAGGAGGTAAGTGCAAATTGGTAATATATTGGTAATGATATTGGTAATGCAGCTGATGTGATTTACTTAGACTTTGGAAAAGCATTTGATGCTGTACCACATATGTTTTATAATGAAGCTCCAGAAGCAAACACTGGGTGAAACTATAAGCAGATTGGTAAGAAAGTATCTAAAACATAGGAAACAAAGAGTAGTCATAAATGGTATTTTCTCTAATTAGGCTATAGTCAGCAGTGGAGTATTGCAGGGATATGTGCTAAGACCAATTATTTTCAATATCTTTATTAATGACCTTGTAGATGGGATTGAGAGTAAAGTGTCAGTTTTTGCTGATGACACCAAACTATGTAGGGTATTAAAAACTAACCTTGATAGTACAATATTACAAAACAAGATGTTGGAATAGGCAGACACTTGGCAAATAAGTCTTAATGTTGTTAGATGTAGAGTAATGCACATATTACAGAGTAATCTTATTGCTGCAAATACATTAAATGGAAGTACAATCGGGATTACATAACAGGAGAAAGACTTTGGTATTCTGGTTACAAACAAGCTGAGCAGCAGCACTCAATGTCAAGTAGCAGTTGCAAAGGCAAACAAGACTTTAGGGTGTATAAACAGAAATATTACATCCCTTGATCTGAAAATATTGTTACCCCTCTATAAATCATTTGTAAGGCCACATCTGGAATATGGGATCCAGTTTTATGCTCGATATTTTAAAAAAAGATATTCAGAAGTCAGTTCAAAGGCGGGCGACTAGATTATTGCAAAGATTAGAAAGCTTCCCATATGATGAGAGATTGAAAAAATTAGATCTGTTTAGCTTAGAAAAAAGATGACTCAGAGAAGTCAGATTGTGGAATCCCCTAACACAAGAGGTAGTAATGGCAGATACTATAACAGCTTTTAGAAAAGGCCTGGATGATTTCCTCAGTGCATACAACATTGTCAGTTATAAATGATTTAGTAACAAAATGTATAATTGGTGGAGGAAGTTGAACTAGATGGACCAAAGTTTTTTTCAACTTATGTAACTATGTAACTATATAACTGAGTTCAATGAGTTGAACTCACTGATATTACCACTCACTCAGCTGCGGCTCCGTCAGGGTGTCCCTGATGCTGCAGTGATCGGTCTCATTTTCCAATGTCCCATGCACTGCAACCTCAGATATAGTATTGCTGGGATCGTCATGGGACCTTGTGTGGATTATGTCTGATCTGCAGGGATGTTTTGGGGGTTAATTAATTAGAGAAAGAGAGTATTATTTTAATAAACTTTTTTTTCTCTGTGTTTTATGTTTATTTCTTTTGACTTACAGGTTTAGTAATAGGGCGTCTCATAGACACCTCCCCATTACTAAACTCGGTCTTGATGACAGCTGTGATTGTTTGACAATTCACAGCTGTCATTAATCCCTTATATTACCCTGTTTGATGAGCCAGGTAAAGCGCCGGAATTTGTGCACCTAATTGATGTGCCACTTTAGAGGCAGCTGGGGGCTGCTATTTTTAGTCTGGGGAGGGCCCAATAACTATGGGCATCCCCAGCCTGAGAATACCAGCCCCCAGCTGTCCGTTTTTTCTTGGCTGGGTATCAAAATTGGGGAAACCAGGCAAATCTCATAATATTTTTTTAATAATAAAAAAATGCATGGCATCCCTCTTATTTTGACACATAACTGAGATAACAGACACAGCTGAGGGCTGCAGCCTCCAGCTATCTGAATTATCTGGGCTGGGTTTCAAAATATGGGGGACTCTATGCCATTTTCTCCAATTATTTATTTTTACACACTACTTTGGGAACCCAGACTACTAGTGTGAGGGCAACCAATCACAGACACTGGCACAGGGGGTGAGTGGGGGAAGCAGGACTTCAACCAATCAAACACATTGTTACAGAGGGTGGGCAGAGAAGCAGTGCATATTCATGGATTTAATGACTGGACCCGGAAGCAGTGTCACAGCTCTGGGGAAACTTAGTAAGTATAATTCTCTTGCTTTAATCTCTATCATACAGCATTATTCCCAGAAACCAAATGTGAGTCAAAAATGCATCCAGTCTTCTTCCCTATGCTGTTCCCATTTCGTTTCAGGACTTTTCCATCCATTGCAGCATTTTTACAGTCCTCCCAGACCTAATTCCATGGCCCTCCAGAAAATTATTTGAGTTTCCCGTTGACTAGGTTTGTTATTCAGGATGGATAAACGAATCATAGAAATTATTTGGCACTAAGAATCCTAACCTGAATCTTTGACTATTCTCCCATCTCTACTGCTAAAATTTCTGCAAAAAATCTGCCACATGTGAATACACCCAAATGCTTGGATCGCACATTGACACTATCACTGTATTTTCATCAGCATTTTGAATCAGTAGTTGTAAGCCATGCCCAGGAATCAATCAAAAACATATCGCAAAGGAAAATCCTTCTATTACAGTTTATCTTGCTTACGTCCAATTCCTGGTTTTGGCTCACAAACACAGATACAGAATACAGAACAAAACTGTCATTGGAAAGTGGCTCTGCTGATTTTGATGCAGCTTTTTAGCTAAAGCCAGAAACAAATTAAAAGGGAAGGGAAATTATAAAGAAAATTGTTACTTTTCCATTTTTCGCTTGATCCACTTTTCAAAAAGCGACTTAAAAACCGTATGCACTGTGTGATTCCAGTCTAATAGCTTTGTTCACTTTCATACTAACAAAATAGGAGAGATTTCCACTAAATTTGTTACATAGTGTGAATATGGACAAAGAGTTACCTTTGATATCACGCTTTCATAGGAAATCAATTTAAGTAATAAAATTTGGAACTTTAATTTATGTGATGCAAATAAATTAGCAGAAAATCCTGGCTAAATTATCATTGTGAAATAGCTTTGCCTCTGGAAGAAATGTACAGTATATCTCATCTATAAAGTGTCAGGCAAACAGCAAACATTTCTATGATTAACAAAGTAACTACTGTACCTAGCCCAGTAGAGAGAATGGACTGTGGGAGGCAGATGCCGTATTGCCTGAGTCTTTAGAGCTACAGTAGTGTGTTATAATAATCTCTGTAATAATGTACAAAGGTATAAAGCTTAAATTTAACATTTTAATGTGAATTTTGTTTCCCTTTAAGAAGGGATTTTTAAAGAATAATTTGCAAGCTTATGGAAACTCACAACATGTATATAAGCTACATACTTTTCGGGGAGAAATGTTTGTGTATATCCAATTTGTCTTACAGGGAATCTGTAAGCAGGTTTTTGCTATGTAATCTAAAGACTGCAGGAGATAAGGGATGAAATACAGATTTCAATAAATTGTCATTGATTAAGTAAGCCAAGTACTGTTTTTTTTTTACTTATATTAAATGTTTTATCACAAGGACTTGATCAATGCCCAGACTAGCTGCCTTGTGACAAGTTATTCGACCATGCCGCCTCCTCTTATAAGCAGCAATATGCAATATAGACAGAGAGAGCTGTGGTGTGGGAGGGATAAGCTTTCTGAGCTCTGCTTAATTCTACATATAAAAACTTTGATTATGTCACAACTGCTGCTTCCAGTAAACTAAGTGATATATCATTGGATTCAGGGTCTCTTTTTCTACATTATGTTGCTCTCAGATGATGTAGCAAAACCCTGGTGAAAGATTCCCTTAATACAACACAGAGACATGCTTGTTCTTGTTGTCCTCCTACTCATTTAGATAACTAGCACTCATTTTTCTGAAAAATACCTTTAATAATAAGCTTGTGAATGCACTCTTAAAGAGAATGTGTAATAAGTTCAGAACCTATTATTTATTCAGGGTTTTTTCCCAATTTTTCATATCACTATCAATATAGAAAATAAAATAAGAAATTGTAATTTTCACAGGAATTGAGAAAAAAATAACTTGATGAAACTACAATCGAAAGATATTTTTATGAACACAAACAAAAGGATCTGTGATCAAAGCTATTTCGTTGTGGCATAAAACACCTTGAAAAATCTCAACATTTTTGTGCAGTTCCTAGTTGATCAAGAATTTTCAAAGTTTGGATTTTACATGCAGTATTCGGCCAGCTCAACCAAAATGGGGAGAGCTAGGGTCCGACAGGGGTGTGATGGGGTGTGACAACGCCGGCTCATCTAATACATTGTGAGCTGTGGCATGCATGGTGCCACAAATCTTACTCCAGGCTCACGGAGGTACATAACACTTTAAAGTCGTGCCTGATTACTTACTGAATCATTAAATGGAATGCATCTCTTAACTAATCAAGCGCCTGTGACTCCATCACACCTCTCAACAAGATGTGCATAATGATTTGGGGTCAAAGTTTTAGACCATTTGAGATGGATAATCTTAGAAATAGTGTGAATTTACTTAAAGCCCCCATTTATATTGAATTAACATCTGCTAAGCCCACAGATATCAATATTGGACAACTTATACTTCTGTTCTTGGCTAAAAAAAGCTCTCAACAGAGGAATCGTTCAGCAGCTCTCTCATAGAGAATAAAGGAACAGCTGAGTGCTCCTATGCACGGAGAATCGTTAGCAATAGCTACCAGCCAAACGATAGGCAGAACTGTCTTTCTTCTGACAGCTACGAATTGTTTTTGCGACTCCTTAGAAGAATTGCAAATTCAGTTTCTGCTGTGTGAAGTTTATTAATTACACATGCTGGGTTCAGTTAGCATTAATCATGAAGAACAAAAATTGCAACTTTAGCCTAATACCATAGAGATTATGCATTTCTGATTGCAATTATATGGTATTTCTAGTGAGCTGCACCACTATGATGATTAGTGCAATTTTGATTAATAGGTATTCAAAGCAAGGAGGATCGTTGGGATGATTTCCTCACTTTAAATTGGATGTGTTTAAAAAATGTTCCTGTGCTGAGATAATGTTATAAATGTGCCCCTGCTGTGTACTGTGTAATGGCCGTGTCTGGCCATACAGGAACATGGTCTGATCATACCACATCTCCTGGCCAGGGGAGGAAGTAATAATGTATACAAACATTACATCACGGGATCATAGCTGATACTTTTTGTGAGGTAAGGTATTTCCTTGTTTGTAAAAATTGTTTTACCTCAAAAAATAATTATTTGAGATCTTGTGCTGTAATGTTTGCATACTTTTTTTCTTCTTCCCCTTTCTCGGAGCTGTGGTATGATCAGACCATGTCCTTGTGCAGTCAGACACAGCCATTACACAGCACAAATCAGGGACACATATATAAGATTCTTACAAAAATATCATCATCGTTTCCCAATCAGCATATGGTAAAGCAATTATAAACACATTTTGCAAAAGGCAATAAGAGGTACCCTAACTAAAGACTAATAGTAAAATATAACTTTTAATCTATAAATTAATAACTAAAAAGACCTATAATTAAAAGCACGTATAGCAGGGTGGTGTATTTGCTATCTTACACAGCAATGGGTATAATATATTTTGGCTAATAAAGAGTAGAACTCAATTCATATACCGCTGCAGACCAATAGCTTCATGTTCACCATATTAATTCATTTGATCCTACCCTGCATATGCCTATTTAAAAGTATTCTTCTACTATCCCCAAAATGTTTCACCATGACAGACCTCTTCAGGGGATACTGTCTTTAAATTGGCTCATTATAGCCAATTTCAAGATAGTCAAACATTTTAAAGGTTTGATTCTGACATTACAAAGGGGTCAACCAATCAATGGAATGATACTGTGAGAGAATATTCTGCCTCCTTAATCTCCAACCTTTGGTTAGCCTGATGCATGCTCATTTAACCTCTTTGCAACCTAAACTAGCTCTGGCTGTTGCAGTGAGCCGGCGGTGATCCCTGCACATGTCTGCTGATTTGAACAGCTGATGTGGGGCTAACAGGGGTGGGTGGATCCGCAATCAACCCATGCCTGTTAACCCCTAAAATTGCACTGTGAAAATGTGACAGTGCAATTTATATAGCCATGGCCATCCCCGGTCGTGATGAAACCTGTTGCAATCATGACGTAGTTCCTGTTATAGCCGGTAGAGCAGCAGCTGTAACAGGAATGCAGCATTTCTGCTGATCAGAGCTGTGCAGCTCTGATCAACAGAAATTAATCAGCAATCAGCCTGCTGATCCTTATTGTCCCCTAGGGGGACTAGTAAAGTAAAATAAAAAAAAAAAGTAAAAAAAAAAACGTTTTGAAAAATAAAAAAATAGAAAAACCTTAAAAGATTAAATCCCCCCCATTCACCCCATTGAAAATTAAAGGATTAAAAACATAAAAAATATACGCCCATTTGATATCACCACATTCAGAGATGCCCGATCTATCAAAATTTAAAATCAGTTAACCTGATCGGTAAACAGCGTAACATCAAAAAAATTCAAAATACCAAAATTACATTTTTTGGTTGTTTCAAATTTTGCACAAAATGCAATAACAGGCGATCAAAACATAGAATCTGCACAAAAATTGTAGCATTAAAAATGTCAGATCGAGACACAAAAAATAAGCCATAACTTAGTCCCATTTCCCAAAAAATGAGAATGCTACAGGTTGTGAAGGGGTTAAAATATGAAATAATAGGTCCACATATCTGTCACTTCTATATGGTAGGCTTTCATTGGTAGGTTTCGTCTATTAGTCATCCCATAGTCAGACCTGTAACCTATGGGAGAGAGGAATAGATACAGACCTCAGGTTACACACTTTTAGGTTAAAATCAATTCTTTTTCATGCAACAGACCATTATTAATATAAAAATTACTAATTATTGGTCTCATATATGATCAAATTTATGAGTGTTTAAGGAGAGTAGAAAAAGGAGGGAGGACTTCAAGACAACACAGATAATGGGGGGGATAAGGAGGCAACCAAGGGGAAGATGCTAAACATTTAGGTTTGTCCAAATTCAATTAGTATCTATAAGGGAGAGGCCCCTCTAGATTAGAAAAGGGCAAATGTGGTTCCTATCTACAAAATGGGGGAAAGGTAGGATCCAGGGAATTACAGGCCAGTAAGCATGACCTTTATTGCAGGAAAAATCTTCGAAATTGTCAAAAAACATTTACTTAGGTACCTGGATGGGAAGGCAATAATCAACCAAAGCCAGCATGGCTTTATGACCAATAAATCTTGTCAGACCAACCTGATTTCCTTCTATAACAAAGTCACTGAATGGTTGGACCAGGTGAATACTGTGGATATAGTATACCTGGACTTTAGTAAGGCATTTGATAAAGTATCACATGACATTCTCATTGAAAAAATAATCAAGTATGGAATTGACAAAAAATCAGTTAGATGGATTCACAACTGGCTTAATGATTGGGTGCAAGGAGTAATACTAATTGGATACACATAAACCTGGAGGAAAGTCAAAAGCTGTGTGCCACAAGGCTCTGTCCTGGGGCCAGTGCTGTTTAATATCTTTATAAATGATCTGGATAAAGGAATTGTTGGCAAACTCATAAAATTTGAAGATGATACTAAGATAGGAGGAGTAGCCAACACTAGAGAGGAAAGAGAGTGTATTCAAAAGTATCTAGACACACTCGAACAATGGGCTAAGGAGAACAGAATGGTTTTTAACAGGGACAAATGTAAAGTCCTACATCTGGGTAAAAGAAATGTAAGAAGCAGATATAGTGTGGGAGAAATAGAACTAGGTAATAGCACCGGGGAAAAGGACTTGGGCATAATAGTGGATCCCAGATTCAACATGAGCCAACAATGCGTAGCTGCAGCTAAAAAGGCAAACAAAATTCTAGAATATATCAAGACAAGCATTGAATCTAGATCAAGAGAGGACATTATTCCCCTAAACTTTGCCCTGGTCAGACCCCACCTGGAATACTGTGTACAATTCTGGCACCCCCATTCAAGAAAGACATTGGATATATGTTGGAGCAATTCCAGAGAAAAGCAACCAAGATGGTAGAAGGTCTGCAAACCATGTCATATGAAGAACGGCTAAAAGAACTAGGGAGGTTTAGTTTGAAAAAAAGAAGGCTGAGAGGAGGCTTAATAGCGGTCTACAAATATCTGAAAGGTAGTCACAGTGCAGAGGGAAGTACCCTATTCTCATTAGCACAAGGAAATACAAGAAGCAACGAGATAAAACTTAAAGGAAGGAGATTCAAATTAGACATTAGAAAAAACTTTATGACAGTGAGGGCAGTCAGGGAGTGGAACAGGCTACCATGGGAGGAGTTGAGCTCTCCATCAATGGAAATCTTCAAGCGGAAACTGGATAAATATATGGCTGGGATAATTTAGGAAAGCCTGCACTCACAGGGGGTTGGACCCAATGGCTCTTGAGGTCCCATCCAACTCTACCATTCTATGATTCTATTATTTAATATTTATATACTATACCATTCTATATCTCAATATGTATATTTGAGGCACTCATTCTGAGGAGACTATTCCTCATTACAAACCCTATATATACCCAAGGGGGTCAAAAGGACTCATACCCAACAATAAATTGATAAGGGGTTATATGAGTACACTCAAGACCCCATTAATCAAACTCATTTAATACCAAAACTCACTTCATTTGTTGAAAAGGTGAGTATATACCTATACTATCATTCACTTCATTTGTTGAAAAGGTGAGTATATACCTATACTATCTCAATATTCAAATCACATGCAGGTTTAAGTTCAAAGAAAGGCAGTAAAGGTGAAGCCCTCATTAAATCCAAATGTGGCACATTTAACAAGTTGATAGATTTGTTTCCCACTTCATGAGTAAAAAAAATGACTACTCACTATTTTTATTGAGAATGGAAACAAAATCAGTAAATAGTGCACCAGTACCATTCTGAAAGATAAGTACCGTATTTTTCGCTTTATAAGACGCACCTGATTATAAGACGCACCTAGGTTTTGGAGGAGGAAAATTAAAAAAAAAAAAATTGAGCCAAATAGTGTGCTAGAACATTTTAATAAAATTAAAATAACATTATTTTAACAATTTAGACTCAACAGGAGTCAATAGCAGCATTGTTTGTAACATGAACCATGTTTGTGAACAACATAGGAAGGAAAGCTTTAGTCCTCAGATACGGGACTCTTCTAGTCCTCAGGGAACCCCAGGAATTCCTCATCAGTGCTGTCAGCATTCAGGAAGCTCAATTCCTCACAGTCAGAAGTGTCACTTTCTTCAGTGTCCTCATATAAGATATCATCTTCGGTGCCATCTAAAGCATTGCTAATCCCGCATTTTTTGAATGACCTTATAACCGTTTCATCCTTCACGGACTGCCATGAAGTTTTCACCCACTCACACACTTGAGTAATAGTGGGTCTCTTCATTCGTCCAGAAGGTGTCAGATCGTGATTACCAGCAGCCATCCACTTATTCCACTCTTCTCGCATGAACACTTTAAATGGCTTATTGATGGACACATCAAGGGGTTGCAGCTGGCTGGTAAGCCCCCCTGGAATCACAGCGAGATGGGTCTTCACTTCTTTAAAAACCTTTTTTGTGGTTTCAGTAATGTGAGCTCGAAACTGGTCCAGCACTAATAGGGCAGGTTTTTTTAGAAGCCCTCCAGGACGTTTGGACCAGACTTTGCCGATCCACACTTTCATTCCATTTTCATCCATCCATCCTTTTTCGTGAACATGCACGACAACTCCTCGTGGTATTGCTTCTTTGGGCATATTCTTTCTTTTGAAAATGAGCATTGGTGGCAGTTTCGTGCCATCGGCACAGCAGGACAGCACAACGGTGTAATGGGTTTTTTCGTGTCCTGAGGTCTTTACTGTTACAGTTTTTGCCCCCTTTTCATTAACAGTCCTGTTAGATGGCACATCAAATGTTAGAGGCACTTCATCCATATTCCCAATCTGGCCTATTTCAAAACCATTTTTCTTTCTGCTGTCAAGCACAAACTTGTGGAAAGACAGGATCTTGGACTCGTATTCTCGGGGCATTTTTTGCGCAATTCTAGTTTTTGTGCGCATTGCAAGACCACATCTCTTCATAAATCTGAAGCACCATGATGGTGATCCTGTAAAGTCAGTAATGCCTTTCTCCGCAGCAATACGCTTTGCTTCGCATAGGATCATTTTAGTGGACACGGATAGGCCATTATTTCTGTGGCGTGTTATCCATTCTTTCATGTCCACGTCTAAGTCTGGCCACTTAGCACGACGTCCACGAAGACCACATTTGCTTTTTTGTGCTTTTTCCAGCTCATCCTCCTGTTTCCTCCACTCCCTTATCATTTTTTCAGTTGGAGGCGGTCCGAAATGTCTCTCCGCTGCTCTATTCCCATGTTCTTTAGCATATTTTATTACCTCCAATTTAAAGGGAATTTTATACGCTAGCCTTTTCTGCTTTGACATCCTTGAGCAAGGCACAATATGTAGCAGCAGCCTACAGGACGGTATTTTTCTGCAAGAAAATACAGTATTGAATCAACTGTCAGCACTGTGTCCTTCATAGGTATGGGGGCATTGCAGGTGAGAACATGAATGAATAACATACAGTAGCTGCAGAAAAGGACATGGACTGCGTTTCCAAAAATCATTACGGTAGTTGATCTAGTGCAGCTAGGAAAACGTTACCGGTACCGGTATACAACTGAACATGAGGTTCTTAGTTTAACATTCTGATCAGACTGTATGAAGCCACTGCCACGTCACGGCGAACCTATCAGTGAGCAAAAATAGGCAGAACCCCTCTTGCAGTCTCCAGCCTTGCAGCATGGGTGCTGTGGTGCACCAGGTTACCTGCCCTGCTGGTGCATGGTCACCTGTGTGGTGATTGATGCACTGCTCCTTAAAGGCTATTACAGTACCGTAAGTTAAAATCCCACTCAGAGGTGACACGGCAGTTGGCTTTATACAGCCTGATCAGAATGTTACACCAAGAACCTCATATTCAGTTTTATCAATTTTTGCCTAGTGGCACTAGATCAGCTGATGATTTTGCGTGTCCATGTCTTTTTCTACAACTACAATGAATGAATAACATTGTTATGAGGGATCTGCGGATAATGCCCTCTTTACGGGGGACCTGAGTATTACGCACTATTATGGGGGGCCTATGGATGAGGGTCTGTTATGGGAGACCTGTGGATGACACACTGCTGTCGGGAACCTGTGGATGACACTGCTGTGGGGGACCTGTGGATGACGCACTATTATGGGGGACCTGTGGATGACGCACTATTATGGGGGACCTGTGGATGACGCACTATTATGGGGGACATGTGGATGACGCACTATTATGGGGGACCTGTGGATGACGCACTATTATGGGGGACCTGTGGATGACGCACTATTATGGGGGACCTGTGGATGACTCACTGCTATGGGGGACCTGTGGATGACTCACTATTATGGGGGACATGTGGATGACGCACTATTATGGGGGACCTGTGGATGACGCACTATTATGGGGGACCTGTGGATGACGCACTATTATGGGGGACCTGTGGATGACGCACTATTATGGGGGACCTGTGGATGACACACTATTATGGGGGACCTGTGGATGACTCACTGCTATGGGGGACCTGTGGATGACTCACTATTATGGGGGACATGTGGATGACGCACTATTATGGGGGACCTGTGGATGACGCACTATTATGGGGGACATGTGGATGACGCACTATTATGGGGGACATGTGGATGACGCACTATTATGGGGGACCTGTGGATGACGCACTATTATGGGGGACATGTGGATGACGCACTATTATGGGGGACCTGTGGATGACTCACTGCTATGGGGGACCTGTGGATGACTCACTATTATGGGGGACATGTGGATGACGCACTGCTATGGGGAACCTGTGGATGACACTGCTGTGGGGGATCTGTGGATAATGCACTGCTATGGGGGACCTGTGGATGGCGCACTATTATGAGGGACCTGTGGATGACACTGCTGTGGGGGATCTGTGGATAACGCACTGCTATGGGGGACCTGTGGATGGCGCACTATTATGGGGGACATGTGGATGACTCACTATTATGAGGGACCTGTGGATGACACTGCTGTGGGGGATCTGTGGATAACGCACTGCTATGGGGGACCTGTGGATGGCGCACTATTATGGGGGACATGTGGATGACTCACTATTATGGGGGACATGTGGATGACGCACTGCTATGGGGAACCTGTGGATGACACTGCTGTGGGGGATCTGTGGATAATGCACTGCTATGGGGGACCTGTGGATGGCGCACTATTATGAGGGACCTGTGGATGACGCACTATTATGGGGGACATGTGGATGACGCACTATTATGGGGACCTGTGGATGATGCACTGTTATGTGGGATCCGTGGATGACACGGCTATGGGGGACCTGCATGATGCACTTTAATGGGGATCTGGGACTACCACCCCCCTCATCCTTAGGAATACACCCATGTACTGTATACCATACATGGCTGTATTCTGAAAGATGAGGGGGGTTGAAGTTACATTTACACTTTGGCCACTACATTAGTCCCTCCCTGGAGTGTTTACAATAAAGGACTACAGCCCCCATCATCCTTCAGAATACACCGATTGATACAGTATATTCTGAAGGCTGATGATGGGGGTTGTGTTCCCCTTCAGTGTTTTTTGCTCACCTATTAGGACCCTTCGTTCAACTGACAACACTTTGTCAGGCTCAGATCACTGATTGGTGGAGGCAGCTCTGCAGAAGTTGTCTCCACCAATCAGCATCCAGCCCTAGCGAGGAGCGGGAGAATCGTTCTTCTCTCTCTCCTCCTTCTTATGATAGTCTCCGTCTGCTGCGGAGATCTAAAATGGAGCCCGCGCATGCGCAGATCGCGATCGTCGAGAGCCGCGATCTCTATCT
This sequence comes from Anomaloglossus baeobatrachus, assembly GCF_048569485.1. Taxonomy (NCBI): domain Eukaryota; kingdom Metazoa; phylum Chordata; class Amphibia; order Anura; family Aromobatidae; genus Anomaloglossus; species Anomaloglossus baeobatrachus. The sequence continues at coordinate 259,796,137 of NC_134355.1, read as the reverse complement.
GCGCCTGCGTAGCCTCCGACGCGATGGACTTCAGGAAAATGGCTACGGAAGGCAGCGCATGCGCAGATGAAGATCTCGCTTCTCTGAGATCTCCATCTGCGCCTGCGTCACCTCCGCCATTTTCCGGAAGTCGCGTTGGAGGCAGCGCAGGCGCAGATAAAGATTTCGGCTATGGCCGCCACCGCAGCGATTGCCGGGGGATCAATGGCGGCCGCCACCGCCACCGCAGCCGATTGCCGCGGGATCCATGGCGGCCGCCACCGCAGCGATTACAGGGGGATCCATGGCGGCCGCCACCGCCACCAGAGCCGATTGCCGCGGGATCCATGGCGGCCGCCACCGCCACCACAGCCGATTGCCGCGGGATCCATGGCGGCCGCCTCCGCTCCAGCGGCAGCACCAGCCTCCTCCACCGCTGCATCACTGCCCGGTAAGATACATTCACTTTGTAAGACGCACCCCTATTTTCCCCACAATTTTGGGGTAAAAAAAGTGCGTCTTATAAAGCGAAAAATACGGTACATCATCAAACCCAAATTAAAATGTGGCTGGTGAAAAAACTAAAATTCTAACAGAAAACATGTTCCCTCTCACCACCCTAAAAAAGATTGGCAAAATTTGATGCACAAGAAGTACCCATAGCGGTGCCCCTTATCTTGTGAAAGATGGCCCCACTAAAGGTAATGTAAGTGTGTGTAAGTACAAATCATAATAAATATAAAAGAAAACAATTATGCGTCTTGACCTTTTTTGCCTTTCATGTCCAAAAATTTGGCAATTGCGTGAATACCTAAGTCATGTCTGATGTTACTATATAGGGCTTCTACATCCAGGCTCATAAGTATTGTGCGGTCTGACACCGTGATATCACTCAACATCGAAATCGTATCCTTCGTATCTCTCACATACGTTGTTGGTGATTCTTAGTGATGAGCGAGTACTAAAAAGCTCGGGTGCTCGAGGCTCGGGCCGAGCATCCCAAGATACTCGTGTACTCGGCCCGAGCACCGATTCCAATGTTATCCTATGGGAGACCCGAGTATTTTTATGAAATGACCCCCGGCAGCATGTAGAAACCCTAAAAATGTCACAAAAGTCTCAGAAGAGTGCTCAAATGACATGGCAACAGCATGGGGAAGACCCCTTGAAGCATTTATCACTCAAAAGTCACAGCTGTGAAAAAAAATTTCCGCGTTTTACGCCATTTTTACGGACTCACCAGAAAACCTTCCAAAATGACACCAAAATGAATTTTCATGGCAGAAATGTTAAGGGCACATACCCAATAGTGAGATAGAGCTGGTGTATGTTACTTTTGGAGATTACATGAAAGATTTTACCTGAAAACATTGTGTGGCACTTCGATGTCCCTGAGAAGAGACGTACATGAAGGCCTCTTGAGTCTAATGTGCCCATTTTGAGGAAGTAGGTCTATTGTAGTATAGCCCTTTGGCAGGGCAGCCAAAAATTGGGAGGCTCCACGTTGTCCCTGGATAGAGACGTGCATGAGGGCCTGTAAACCTGAAGTGCCCATTGTAAGGAAGTGGGTCTATTGTAGTATAGCCCTTTGGCAGGGCAGCAAAAAAGTGGGAGGCTCCACGTTGTCCCTGGATAGAGACGTGCATGAGGGCCTGTAAACCTGAAGTGCCCATTGTAAGGAAGTGGGTCTATTGTAGTATAGCCCTTTGGCAGGGCAGCCAAAAATTGGGAGGCTCCACGTTGTCCCTGGATAGAGACGTGCATGAGGGCCTGTAAACCTGAAGTGCCCATTGTAAGGAAGTGGGTCTATTGTAGTATAGCCCTTAGGCAGGGCAGCCAAAAATTGGGAGGCTCCACATTGTCCCTGGATAGAGACGTGCATGAGGGCCTCAAAACATTGTTCCCATTGCAAAGGAGCGGGTCTCCTGTCGTTGTAATGTCCATTCTGAAAGAATGGGCGAAAAAATGTACCACTGGGGGTATACCTGAAACAAAGGCCTAACTATTGTAACGGTCATCATGGTGGCGCATGAGGAGAAGGAGGAGCAGTCCAGCGATTATCCAAAGTTCAGAAGTGTGTACCCATGGGTGAGTGGAGGTACATGGCAAATTCCCGTTACAAACTTTAAATTCCGCTCTCATTTGCTGGTGGTGTGGTGAAGTCTGGCCCAATCCAACCCTTGTTCATCTTGATCAGAGTCAGCCTGTCAGCATTTTCAGTTGACAGGCGGGTGCGTTTATCTGTAATGATTCCACCTGCGGCACTAAAAACACGCTCTGACAAAATGCTAGCGGCAGGGCAGGCCAGGACTTCCAAGGCGTAGAGAGCCAATTCATGCCACGTGTCCACCTTGGATACCCAATAATTGTAAGGCACAGAGGAATGTCGGAGTACAGTTGTTCGATCTGCAAGGTACTCCTTGATCATCTGGGCAAACTTAGGATTTCTTGTGGCACTAACCCGCACCTCAGGGGCTGTAGTACGTGAGGGGCTGAGAAAACTGTCCCACATCTTAAAGACTGTTCCCCTACCTCTGGCGGATTGGACCTGTGCCCCTCTCGGCTGTACGCCTTGGTTGTCCACTGATTCCTGACCTATGCCGCTAGCGTTTTGTGAGGGGAATGCTTTGCCTACTTCCGTGACTATGGCCTTCCGGAACTGCTGCATTTTGGCTGACCTCTCCGCCTTGGGAATAAGAGACATAAAGTTCTCCTTGTAGCGTGGGTCTAACAGTGTTACCAACCAGTAATGATTGTCGGACAAGATGTTCTTAACGCGAGGGTCACGAGACAGGCAGCTTACCATAAAGTCAGCCATGTGCGCCAGACTCTTAACAGCCAGGACTTCAGTATCCTGACCAACACGATGACTGAACATGCTGTCCTCCTCCTCCTCCTCCTCATCTACCCTGTCCTCTGGCCAGCCACGCTGAACCGAGGATATGACTGGTGTGCATGTCATATCCTCAATTTGGCCGGAGAGTTGCTCCATGTCTTCATCCTCCTCCTCGTCATAGTCCTCCACTGCACGTTGTGATGAGACGAAGGCTGGGCTGTGTGCTATCACCCACACCTACTACTGTTTCTTGCTCCAACTCATCGCGCTCCGCCTGCAATGCATCATGTTTGTTTTTGAGCAGAGACCGTTTTAGAAGGCAGAGAAGCGGTATGGTGACGCTAATAATGGCGTCATCACCACTCACCATCTTGGTGGAGTCCTCAAAGTTTTGGAGGATGATACATAGGTCGGACATCCATCTCCACTCCTCAGATGTTATGTGTGGAGTTTGACCCATTTCCCGACGGCTTAGGTGATGCAGGTACTCAACAACTGCCCTCTTCTGCTCACATATCCTGACCAACATGTGCAGAGTTGAATTCCAACGCGTGGGGACATCACACACCAGTCTGTGAGCCGGAAGATGCAAACGGCGCTTCAGCCGGCAAGGCCGGCTGAAGCGGTAGGTGACTTTCGAAAATGTGCAGACAGGCGGCGAACTTTTACCAGCAGATCAGACAGCTCTGGGTATGACTTTAGAAACCGCTGAACCACGAGGTTGAGCATATGGGTCACACATGGAACATGTGTCAGCTGGCCTCGCCTCAAAGCCGCCACCAGGTTCCGGCCATTGTCACACACGACCTTTCCTGGCTTTAGGTTCAGAGGTGTGAGCCAGTGATCTGCCTGCTGTTTCAGAGCTGTCCACACCTCTTCTGCATTGTGGGGTATGTCACCTATGCAGATTAGCTTCAGCACAACCTGTTGCCGCTTCGCCGAGGTAGTGCTGCAGTGCTTCCAGCTTGGGACTGGTGTGGAGGGTAAAGTGGATGAGGATGCGCAGGAGGAGGAGGCTGAAGAGCATGACATTCCGGAGCTGTAGAGTGTGGGTGAAACCCTGACTGAGATAGGGCCTGCAAACCTTGGTGTGGGAAGGACGTGTTCCATCCCTCGCTCAGACTGGGTCCCAGCCACAATATTAACCCAGTGTGCCGTCAACGAGATGTAGCGGCCTTGCCCAAAAGCACTTGTCCACGTGTCTGTGGTTAGGTGGACTTTGGGTGAAACAGCGTTGTTCAGGGCACGTGTGATGTTTTGTGACACGTGGTTATGCAATGCGGGGACGGCACACCGGGAGAAATAGTGGCGGCTGGGGACCGAGTAACGTGGGACAGCTGCCGCCATCAGGTCGTGGAATGCTTCTGTCTCCACCAGCCTAAAAGGCAACATTTCCAGCGCAAGCAGTCGCGAAATGTTAGCATTTAGAACTGTGGCATGTGGAGCGTTGGCAGTGTATTTGCGCCTGCGTTGAAAGGTTTGCTGAATGGATAACTGAATGCTGCGCTGGGACAAGGACGTGCTTGATGATGGTGTTATTTCTGCGTAGGCAACTGCAGGTGCAGGACCGGAGGAGGCTTGTTCGCAGGCAGCATGGACAGGGGATTGGCTTGCATGCACAACAAGCGAAGACGTAGCAGTGACATCAGCAAGCACTGCTCCTCGACTCTGTTGTACTTCCTACAAAGTCTGGTGCTTGGCTGACATGTGCCTGATCATGCTGGTGGTGGTCAGGCTGCTAGTTTTGGTACCCCTGCTGATGCTGGCATGGCAGGTGTTGCAAATGGCCTTTTTAGAATCATCTGGAGCCAACTTAAAAAACTGCCAGACTCTGGAAGACCTAACATTTGTACAGGCACCTTGTGTCGTGTTGTTGTTCTGGGGAACGGTTGCCTGACTTCTGCCTGGAGCCACCACCCTGCTTCTTACTGCCTGTTGGGATGCTACGCCTCCCTCCCCCTCTACACTGCTGTCCTCGCTCTGCATATCCTCCTGCCAGGTTGGGTCAGTTACTGGATCATCCACCACGTCGTCTTCCTCTTCCGCACCCTGCTCCTCCTCCTGACTTCCAGACAATTGTGTCTCATCATCGTTCACCCCTTGTTGAGACACATTGCCAACTTCGTGAGAACGTGGCTGCTCAAACATTTGGGCATCTGTACATACGATCTCCTCATGACCCACTTCAACATGAGCTGGCGAGAGGCCAGAATGTGCGAATGGAAACGTGAACAGCTCTTCCGAGTGTCCAAGTGTGGGATCAGTAATGTCCGAGGACGTGTACTCAGCCTTGTGGTAGGAAGGAGGATCAGGTTCTGAAATGTGCGGTGCAGTATCACGGCTACTGACACTTGACCGTGTGGAAGACAGAGTGTTTGTGGTGGTGCCAATCTGACCGGAAGCATTATCCGCTATCCAACTAACAACCTGTTGACACTGATCTTGGTTCAAGAGCGGTGTACTGCTGCGGTCCCCAAGAATTTGGGACAGGACGTGCGAGCGAGTAGATGTGGCCCTTTGTTGTGGCGAAATTAGAGCTTGCCCACGACCTCGGCCTCTGCCTGCACCACCATCACGTCCACTTCCTTGTTCGTTGCCAACGCCCTTGCGCATTTTGCAATGCTGTGCTGACGTGTATTCACTAGACTTGTGCGTTATATCCAAGTTTGTGCAAAACGCACACAAGTGCACTTGTACGCTGCCACCGACAGGCACACACGTGCGGTTTTTAAATGCAAGCACGGACGCACTAAGAACCTAACAGGTTTTTAGGAGCGACAATTACTGAGAAGTCTGACACTATCAGACACTGCTGACTGACGTGTATTATACACTAGACTTGTGCGTTATATAATAGTTTGTGCAAAACGTGCACCTGTACGCTGCCACCGACAAGCACACACGTGCGGTTTTTAAATGCAAGCACGGACGCACTAAGAACCTAACAGCTTTTTAGGAGCGACAATTACTGAGAAGTCTGACACTATCAGACACTGCTGACTGACGTGTATTATTCACTAGACTTGTGCGTTATATAATAGTTTGTGCAAAATGTGCACCTGTACGCTGCCACCGACAGGCACACATGTGCGGTTTTTAAATGCAAGCACGGACGCACTAAGAACCTAACAGCTTTTTAGGAGCGACAATTACTGAGAAGTCTGACACTATCAGACACTGCTGACTGACGTGTATTATTCACTAGACTTGTGCGTTATATAATAGTTTGTGCAAAACGTGCACCTGTACGCTGCCACCGACAGGCATACACGTGCGGTTTTTAAATGCAAGCACGGACGCACTAAGAACCTAACAGCTTTTTAGGAGCGACAATTACTGAGAAGTCTGACACTATGAGACACTGCTGACTGACGTGTATTATACACTAGACTTGTGCGTTATATAATAGTTTGTGCAAAACGTGCACCTGTACGCTGCCACCGACAGGCACACACGTGCGGTTTTTAAATGCAAGCACGGACGCACTAAGAACCTAACAGCTTTTTAGGAGCGACAATTACTGAGAAGTCTGACACTATCAGACACTGCTGACTGACATGTATTATTCACTAGACTTGTGCGTTATATAATAGTTTGTGCAAAACGTGCACCTGTACGCTGCCACCGACAGGCACACACGTGCGGTTTTTAAATGCAAGCACGGACGCACTAAGAACCTAACAAGTTTTTAGGAGCGACAATTACTGAGAAGTCTGACACTATCAGGACTGTTTTAGACTGTGTACACCAGCCCCAGATATGATGATGAAGGCTGGTATACGGTCACCACTAGGAATGGCTATATACCCTGCCTGCCTGCCTGTATACTGCTACAATAGTCCTGACAAGGACTCTTCTGGTCACTAGCCTGTATTCCGACCTGGCTATACCCTGCCTGTATACAGCAACAATAGTCCTGAGAAGGACTCTGCTACTGTACTCCGACCTGGCTATACCCTGCCTGCCTGTATACAACTATAATAGTCCTGAGAATGACTTCTGGTCACACTGTTTGCAGCCCTGCTACGGAAATAACTATAAAGGGCCGCAAACCTTTCCCTGAAGCAGCAACACTCTCCCTGCACTGACTGTCTGGATGGCTGTGTGCAGAGCACAGCGCGCCCGCCGGAATAAAGGCTCGGTCACGCTGTGCAGGCCAGCCAATCACTGCAATTCCACAACTAACAGGGCTGTGGCATTGCAGTGGTCTGCCAGCCAATCCCTGCATGAGGGCTGGCTCTCAAAAGAGCGCCAACATGCAGGGATGAAGACCACGAGTACAGCACGAGTATCGCGAGATTACTCGGTCCCCGCCGAGTAGCCCGAGTACAGTGATACTCGTGCGAGTACCGAGTAGTAACAAGCATACTTGTTCATCACTAGTGATTCTATGAAAGGAGATAGCAGTACATCCAAATATTGACTCGCTCCCACAATGAGTGAGTTATTTCTTTTCACTATCAGTGTTCATTGTATTGGACTTACATTCTTCTACACCTTTAAAAGAGCATAAAAGGATGCTATCATGGGGTGTGTTTTATACATGATTTTAAATGAATCTTCTGATATAAAAAATTTTTTGTAGATCCTCCTTCAGAAGAATATGCAACTCCTCCAAATATATGGTTGTGGGATCATTCTTAACAGTCTCATAAGTAAGTGTTTTTATAATTTACCATGTTTTCCAACTGTAACGCTACGTCCTTGCTCCTCTCCTCCTGCAGTGTCTCACTCTGACTTACTGTCGTGGCCAGGTCCTTCCATGCTGCCTGGCATCCCTGCTCCTCTTCTCCACGTGGGTTCTCCTCCCCCTGTCTCTCGGAATCTGTGTGCACTTTACAGCATCTCCAGGAGTGCTCCTACGGAGTGTGTGCTTGCCGCTGCACCTCTCTTAAAGGGCCAGTTGCCACTCCCAGGAAGTGCCTCCCAGCATATTGCTGAGAGGGAGTGGGTATTTAGGGCAAGCTTCCACTAGGAGAGTTGTCTGTTCAATGCCCTAGTTTAGCTAGTTAGTGTCCAGTGCTCTAGATAGCTAGTTGTCAGGTCCCCTTGTTCATCCCATCTTTCTAGTACCATTAGTTTCTTCTACCTATAGGTCCTGCCCTGTCGATGAAAATGTCCCGGCCTGTCCGCCCTGGCTATGACCTCCAGCCTCAGCTACCCTGGTACCCTCGCCACACCAGAGACTGTGCCTGTCTGTCCCGGGTGTACCTCTAGCCTCAGCTACCCCAGTGACCTTCGCAACACCAGAGACTGTGAATATCTGCCCCAGCTGTGCCTCCAGCCTCGGCTATCCCAGTGGCCCTTGCCACACCAGAGTCTGTGCCTTTCCGACCTAGCCATGTCTCCAGCCTCAGCTATCCCAGTGGTCCCAGCCATGCTAGCGTCCCTGCCTATCTGTCTTGGCCATGCCACAATCTGCCTCTGCCACTTCGGTGGTCCCTGTCTACACTTAAGACTAAGCTGAGACTTGAGAGTGTCTGCTTGTGTGTCTACCCCAGCTGCTTCAGTCCTGGACTCTATCCCATGAAAGGGAAGGCCCAGGGACCCCCTGTGATCCAGTGGGTCCACTTTAGCTCATCACAAGATGAATTCCCAACGGCGAAAGTGACACCAGCATAACTCTATAGTCAACAACATGCATCAGTCTATATTACCATCTTTGTTTGAGGGATTTATAATTAAAGTATCTTTATTCTGTATTTCTACCTTGGCCTTTAATTCCTCCCAGTCCAAATTTTGAAACACAAGGTTCGTCCTATTAACTTTCTTAAGATCAGCTGCAACATATTTACAAAGGTATCGATATAATGGTATTGTGAAAAAGGGGGAGTATTTTTTCTTTTTAATTTCCAGCTAGAAAGATATGGAATAACCTCATTATTATTTTCCACTATGCCTGCTTCCAACTTCTCTAGAATCTCAATTGCCTCATCTTCCTTTTTTTCAACAGGGAAGGGTCCCCATTTTTTATAGTCTGGTACTTATTTGCAGGGCCAACATGCAGGCAAAAAGGTTTAAATCTTTTAATCCAAATGAAGGGGGTCAAAATTTGGAGTGGGCGTGAACAAAAAGCCGTTAATGAGTGGGGAGACGTGTCTTGTTCAGATTTAAAGAGGACAAGTTGTATATCTGCAGGATATTTCCAATAGTGTTATTGGCCCCAGAAGGGGAGACATTGTGAATTTGCAGGTCATTATCACTAGTGTTATTAGTCCCTAAGCTTATGTTAGTTTCTCTTTCCCTAAAAAAAAGAGAAGGGTTGTATTGAGTTGTTTCCGATAGAGGCAGGAGTCTCTGGTGCTAGTGATATCCCAGATGAGGGTATCCCTTGCAGGGAGAATGGAGCACATTGTGGTCAATTGAACTAACAGTGCTGTTGATGAAGTTGCTCCTTGTACTACATTTGCGTTGGTTCCCACTATTTGAGAGGGGGTATTGCCAAAAAATGTTAGCATTGTTCATTGTGCTACGTCTACTCTTAAATTGGGGATATTAGAAGATGATGCACCAGAGTAGTGCTCCATAGAACCAATTCAATCCCAACTTCCCTTATATGGGGTTGTCTTACGGTAGGACTTGCCCATGGTTTGAAGAACTTTCCTCTGTCTCCAATTTCCCTTTGGTACATTCTTTCATTTAATACTTCCTTGTGGTCTATTTGGGGCAAAAGTGTAACTGTCTGATTGAGATGGATCGATTTCAGAAATATCTGTAAGTTTATACCTATGATGTTCAGGAATCCTAGTACTTGATCTATATAATTGACCGGTCTTGGACCCCCTGAAATCTCTTATAAATGTTTGATATTTCTGCTCTAAGTTCTTTTTTTAAAATTTTCAGATTATTTTGTAGGGCAGGTTCTAGCTTAACAAATTCTGCTTGTGATGTGAACTGTTGTATCTCATTTATTTCCTTTTCTAATTGTTCGTTAATCCTAGCTAAGTGTTGTTTTTCATATGTCAATAAATAATCGATCATAAGGAATTTTTCATAAGCATTGCCTCCCAAAGTCGCTTTCTTCTTTATGCATGTTGGGAGATGTTTGTATTTTCAGATATATACAATTTTTTGCTAAAGATACTGACAGTCTCATCACTTGCAATTTCCCATCAAGCTCTAACTTGTTTTTAAAAAGTCTTTGAGATATTATTGATATTATTAAACAATGTGTGTATATCACTGCGTAAATGCAGAAGTAGTATACTGTATCATCATCAATCTCACTATCGTGAATTCATTTACTCCAGTTTCTGAGATGTCCTTGCTAAATTAAAGTGTATTTCCGAAATCAATAGTACACATCAAAATAAGAAACTTTATAATATATCTTATCCAAGAAATCTGCTTCTTTCTCCATTAACATTCTGTAGCAAGAACACTGTAAGTGGTCCTGTAAATGATTGTACAATTATAGTAATAGAATACGGACGGTTTATGGATGCTAGGCGAGAACATAATAGCACTCGCATAGCATTTGCATGACATATGGATTGACATACACATGACACTTGTCCAACTTTTCTGAATGAAAATCGGACTGATTTTTTTTATATGCTAGTATAAGCGAACTCTTACAGCAATGTTCTGAGTTGTCTCACATTAGCATGGACAATTTAGAGATGTAACAAATGTAAATTTGCCACTTAAGTTATATATCATGATAGCACAAAACACCATGATGGTACAAGTTTTAAAGTGAACCTGTCATGTAAAAAAAAACTGCCCAGTGGCTGCAATGAAAGTCCAGCTACCAGGAGGAAAGGGACTTTATTCCACCAGGCAGCCTCATGCTTTCAATCATAGAGGCATGGCTAGAGCATAGAGCAGGTTCATTCACAGCTCATTATACAGTGAGCTATGGCTGTATTCATGCCCCTGCATGGATGGACAGCCGGATCTGTATTGTATAAGTACCTACCTCCCGGTAGCTCGGCTTTTAGTGCTATTAACTTGCACGATTAGGGTATTTTTGACATTACAGGCTCCTTTTAACTCAACAGAATCTATTAAAAATATCACATTAGGTTAGTTGCATTATTATATCCATATCACCATGTGTTCAATGCCAAGAAACATGTGCTACATCTGTAACTTAAGGGAATGTTCCGGTGTTTGGTTTCTGCAGCCGTATCTTAGGGAGCTAGTACTGACAGTACAAGACATCTTATTTAGCTAACAGTAATAAAAGTCACTTTGTAGCAGTCATATAAAGATCCTACTGCAAGAAAATGGCATATAATTTGTCACCATTAATTCATTGGCTGCAGCATTATAAATATTGAGGACACTTAAAAACTTCTGCACCATAAAGACATCTAGAAACAAAAATGACTGCTCATATCCCTCATGTTCACAGAGACTATAACGCACCATGACATAAGGCTTTTTAACAAAATTAATTTCCTTTTTACCAACAATATTTATTTGATTTCTGTTTTGCAGAACTGATAGCCATCTAAATAAACCAAGACTGATAGTAAACCACTAAGACGTGTCATTTATTTCATCTGCAGTGAAAATTAAATGCCAAAGACGGCTGTGTCTTTTTTTTTTTTCCATCGCAATTATTCACAAAGTAACATGAAGAAACAAAGTGGTTTTGCAAAAGAAAAGTGCAATTTTCTACTAGTCAGTGAACATGACAGTTTTGGATTAACAAAATTATTTTGTTATTGAGCCAATTCTAAAATAACCTGCTGCCCTTGATTTCCAATTTCCATGATATCTGCACATATCTATATAAATATGAATATTTTAAGCAAAAGATAAGGTACCCTAAATAATGCATTAGGAAAGTAATATAAGAAGAAGCATCGAGGCCAAGTAAACAGGCAAACAAGATAAAATGTATCACAAATTTATGGAATATTTTTGTAGGATGAGTCGAACGCCACAGTACAATTCAAAGACTATAAAGAAACAAAGAACCTGCATTTACAATTAAAGGGAATCTGTCAGTAGGATCTAGCCATCTAAAAGGGCATGTAGGTCATAGGAAGATGAATAAAATCATATCATGAGATCTGTAATTCAATGTCTTATTCCAGAGAAATCTGTTTTTTTCTTATATGTAAATGGGTTGTCTAGATCTGTTGGTAAGACACTGATGTCCCTGAGATTCTGCTTCCAGACAGAGTTTATTTTAAATGAAAGAGGGCGTTACTAGTATGAGACATGTAATGACTGACACCTTCATTAATCACACGCAGCTCAACAGTGAGATCAAAACTAACACAGTAAATTCAAGCTAGCACATTAATAAGACAAAGGTCACTTCAGTTGTACTATCACATTTACAGCATCATTTGTCCTCTGATAGTGTTTCAGGTTCCATCTCACAGGCAGTTCAGGGGAAAGGGCCATAGAGTAGAGCTGACATCACTGCAAATCTGTTTGTAGTGTGACAAGGTTCTCATCTGCTGTACTGTGTTAGTTATAATCAGGCATAGCTCTGCAGCAGAGCTGCCAGTACTATGAGATGATAAGTGCTGCTGCAAATGTTTGTAATAAGTCCAAATTAACTTCTGCCTTACTGTTTTAGTCAGATCTCAGTGCAGACTAGAGCTCTGGGTGATTATGAGAGCAGAATGTCAGTCATTCCATGTCTCACACTGGTAACTCCCCCTTTTATCTATAATAAGCTCCCAGATTCTAAGGTAGATTAGTGTCCGGCCTATAGATCTCAACAGCTCATTTACATATTTAAGAAACATATTTCTCTGAAAAAAGACAGTGGTAGATATTAGATCAGCATCAGCACTCTGACATTGATGAACCTTGAGTGCTAATTAATAACGATGGGTGAGCACTAAAATGCTCGGGTGCTTGTTACTCATGTCAATCAGAACAGACACTCTGGAAGGACTCACCTCGAGTAACAAGTATAATGTAACTCAATGATTGGACAGTTTGGCTCTCTGACTACCCACAGCCAGTCATATGCAGAGCATTTTTGGGGGAGGGTGGTTTTTTTTTCATGACACTTTACATCCAAAAACATTTTTTTGTCCCCCAGTAGAGCCATTCAGACATTGCAAACAGCTCGCACTCGGGTGCCGGCTCCCATCATTCAGTGAAGCAAGTCGTATCTTTATGTTCTTGTTGGAATATATTTAGTGCAACAACGCCATTCCTGTCTATGAGTATTTAGTTGCTAGATTTGTATGCTGTTAATAAAGTTATTGTAAAAAAAAAATTCCAGAAGGTCTCACAAGAAGAGGATGTGACTGTATTCTGTTTCTTGCGTCCATTAAAAGGGATGCTACCTGCAGATGCTGCAGATAGACACATACAGAAATTATTTCCTGCAATCTATTAAGCTTACTATGTCTGTTCCTGATTGTTCCTGAATAAGCCACCCATTATTATTGTAAGCTTGGAGAGTATCGTTTATAATTCGATGATTCATAGATGACACATCCCAGCACCCGCAATTGTCGGCTGAGCACCCCGATGATCGATCTTATGCTAAGCAGTACCTAGCACACTCGCTCAATAGTAGAGATGAGCGAACCGGTCCCGGTTCGGCTCGAGTTCGGTTCGCCGAACGGAGGTCTCGTTCGAGTTCGGTTCGTCGAACGTTCGACGAACCGAACTCGAACCGCATAGGAAACAATGGCAGGCAATCACAAACACATAAAAACACCTAGAAAACAACCTCAAAGGTGTCCAAAAGGTGACAAACAACTCACAATACAACACAAACACATGGGAAAGTGACAAGGACATATACTCATGCGAAAACAAAAGAGCTGGACAAGGAAAAAGAGGAGACACAGATATAGGCATGGCACGCCCTTCTAAAATCATGTAAAACACCACAAGGTGACTCCAAGCGGAGTTCTCACTTTTTTCCAAAAATTGGGCCACACACACACACACCCACCCCTTCAGTGGCAGCACTTGTGCCCCAGTTGTACACTTCACAGCTAGATTTGCATCAAGCACATTCAAAAATATGCCATACTTAACTGTCCCCAGGATGACACCGGGGTAGGTAGCAAAGTCTTTGCTGAACCATGACTTGTTCATCTTGGCTCCTTTTAAAAAAACACAGCAAGCAAGGGTTACTCCAAGCGGAGTCTCCCTTTTTTTCCAAAAATTGTGCCCCACACACACCCACCCCTTCAGTGGCAGCACTTGTGCCCTAGTTGTACACTTCACAGCTAGATTTGCATCAAGCACATTCAAAAATACGCCATACTTAACCGTCCCCAGGATGACTCCGGGGTAGGTAGCAAAGTCTTTGCTGAACCATGACTTGTTCATCTTGGCACCTTTTAAAAAACACAGCAAGCAAGGGTCACTCCAAGCGGAGTCTCCATTTTTTTCCAAAAATTGTGCCCCACACACACCCACCCATTCAGTGGCAGCACTTGTGCCCTGGTTGCAAAGGGGATGTTTTGATTTGCATCAAGCACATTCCAAATCCACAAGCATTTACTCTCCCCAGGATGACACAGGGGTAGTAAATTCCTTGTGGATCCATGACTTGTTCATTTTGATGAACGTTAGTCTGTCCACATTGTCACTGGACAGACGCGTGCGCTTATCTGTCAGCACACACCCAGCAGCACTGAAGACACGTTCAGAGACAACGCTGGCAGCTGGACACGACAAAATCTCCAAGGCGTAAGTGGAGAGCTCTGGCCATTTTTCAAGATTTGAAGCCCAAAATGAGCAAGGCTCCATTTGCAAAGTCATGGCATCGATGTTCATTTGGAGATACTCCTGTATCATCCTCTCCAGCCATTGACTATGTGTCAGACTTGTTGTCTCTGGTGGCCTTGCAAAGGACGGTCTAAAAAAATTATGAAAAGATTCCATAAAATTGCTGTTACCAGCACCAGATACGGTGCTACTGGTACTGGTAGACTGTTGAAGATGACGAGACCGTCCCATGTTTGTCAAATTACAAATGAAAGATTCACTCCCTGCACCTGCACGGTTGTTTGGCGGAAAAGCCGAGCTAAGATCGAGTAACAGCTTCTGCTGATACTCCTGCATACGTGCGTCCCTTTCTATGGGTGGAATTATGTCACAAAATTTGGACTTGTACCGGGGATCTAATAGTGTGGCAAGCCAGTAGTCATCATCACTTCTAATTTTGACAATACGAGGATCATGTTGGAGGTAGTTCAGCAAGAAGGCGCTCATGTGTCTTGCGCAGCCATGCGGACCAAGTCCACGCTGTGTTTGTGGCATAGAGGTGCTAACCGTTCTTTCTTCCTCTGACATCTCCCCCCAACCTCTTTCAACTGAAATTTGACCAAGGTCTGCCTCATCCGCTGAGTCTTCCATGTCCATGGACAGTTTGTCCTCCATTTCTTCATGTTCTCCTGCACCTTCCTCAACATTTCGCCTGCTACCATGCGCCCATGTTGATCCCTGTCCCCCATGGTCCCATGCCTGCCGCGTTGGTGATGATGAACGTCTGGACCTTGGTGATGTTGTTGTGTCTTGCGCATATGAATCCTCCTGTAGTTCCTCCCCTTCCTGTTGTCCCACCCCCTGACTCCGAATAGTGTTTAGCGTGTGCTCCAGCATGTAAATGACTGGAATTGTCAAGTTGATAATGGCATTGCCGGCGCTAAACATATTCTTCGCCATGTCGAAACTGTGCAGAAGGGTGCATAGGTCCTTGATCTGAGACCACTCCATCAGGGTGATCTTCCCCACCTCTGCATCTCGTTGGCCCAGGCTATATGTCATGACGTATTGCACCAGGGCTCGGCGGTGCTGCCACAGTCGCTGTAACATGAGGAGAGTCGAATTCCATTGTGCTGCCACATCGCATTTCAGGCGATGAAACGGCAGGCCAAAAGACTTCTGGAGCGATGCAAGTCGCTCAGCTGCGGCGGTTGAACGGCGGAAGTGAGCAGACAGTTTTCGTGCCCTGGTCAGAAGGCCATCTAGGCCGGGATAGTGTGTTAAAAATTGCTGGACAACAAGGTTCAACACATGAGCCATACAAGGCACGTGTGTCACCTTGCCCAGGCGAAGGGCCGCACCCAGGTTTGCAGCATTGTCGCACACGGCCTTACCAGGCTGCAGGTTGAGTGGAGACAACCATTTATTAAACTTGGACCGCAGAGCTGACCACAACTCCTCAGCTGTGTGACTCCTATTCCCAAGACATGTCAAGCTAAAGACCGCCTGATGCCGTTGCGCTCTGCTGCCAGCATAGTAATGAGGGGTGCGTGCTTCCTTCTGCGCAGTGAGAACGCTGGTGGCCTGACCAGGCAGGCTTGAGGCGGAGGTGGATGACACAGATGAGGTGGAGGAGGCAGAAGCAGTGGCGGAACTTGGACAGACAGAGGATTGACACACAAGTCATGGGGACGGCAAGACTTGTGCAGCAGACCCTTCACAATCTATCACCATAGTTACCCAGTGCCCAGTCAGCGACATGTAACGTCCCTGTCCATGCTTACTGGTCCAAGTATCGGTGTTGAAATGCACCCGTTGACACACAGAGTTTCTCAAGGAAGCGGTGATGTTGTGTGCGACATGCTGGTGTAGTGCGGGCACACCTTTCTTAGAGAAGTAGTGGCGACTGGGCATCTGGTACTGGGGCACAGCGACAGACATAAGGTCTCTAAAATCCTGTGTGTCCACCAGGCGGAAAGGCAGCATTTCGGTAGCCAAGAGCTTACAGAAGGATAAAGTCAACCTCTTAGCTTTGTCATGGGTCGCAGGAAATGGCCTTTTATTTGTCCACATCTGAGGGACAGAGATCTGGCTGCTGTGTGTAGACGGTGTTGAGTAGGGTGTCCCTGGAAAAATGCAGGTTTGTGAGGAAAGTGCAGGTGGAGACATGATGCTGCCTTCATCCAACGTTGGTGCTATCGATGTCTGAGAGAGCTGTACACACGCACTTGTTTCCCCTTCCAAACCAACTGATGACCTACCAAGCAAACTGCCTGTTGCGGTTACAGTGGTGGAAGTTGTGCGTTGAAAACCAGGTGTGACAGCTGTCCCCACAGTCCTAGAAGATGAAGAGCGCACAGATGCACTGGAAGGGGCAGGCGGTGGATGGTTCGCTCCGCTAGGCCGCATTGCAGCACGGTGAGCTTCCCACTGGGACATATGATATTTATTCATGTGACGAATCATGGAAGAAGTTGTCAAACTGCTGAGGTTTTGCCCTCTACTAACAGAATCACGACAAATTTTACAGATCACATAATTTGGGCGATCTTTTGCTATGTCAAAAAAGGACCAGGCTAGGCAAGGCTTAGAGGGCATGCGACCTGCTGAGCCCCCCCCGACTAGTGCTCAGAGGCACAGTGGTGGCTGAGGATGCAGTTGTAGACGTGCTACCAGTGCTCCGACTCTGTCCAGGAAGGCGCAAGGTAACTTTGTCGTCGGATGCATCCTCCTCCACTGCCTCTGTTGACCTCCTCGAGTGCCTGACTGTGGGTTCACAGTAGGTGGGATCTAGAACTTCCTCATCAATTGTTGTGTTTGCACTCCCCTCACCCTCAAACCGTGCCTCTTCTTGCCCTGACCGAATATTTAAGTTGTCATCCCAATCTTTTATCTGCGTCTCATCGTCATCAGTATGTTCCTCATTGTCTATAACAACAGGTGTTACAGTTTGTGAAAAAGGGTCAACATTATGCTCAGAAACTTGGTCCTCACGGCCTGAATCAGAGTCACAAAGGTTCTGGGCATCACTGCAGAGCATTTCCTTGTCTGTACTCACTGTAGCATGGGAGCAGACCTCTGATTCCCAGGCTATAGTGTGACTAAACAGCTCTGCAGACTCAGCCATCTCAGTTCCACCATACTGTGCAGGGCGGATAGAGACTTCAGAGCTGGGAGAAAGCAAGTTTGATTGGGATGACAACTCAGAGTACTGGTGTTTTTTGGATGCGGTAGTTGAGGTGGCGGAGAGGGCACTTGTTGGACCACTTGAGATCCATTCAAGCATTTTCCTTTTTTGGCCATCATCTACCTTTGTTCCAGTTGTTCGTGTCCGTAAAAAAGGGAGCACATCGGATTGTCCACAGTAAGTAGTAGAGTTGAGCACGGTTCGTGGTTCGTGGTTCTCCAGTTCGTGGTTCGAGTGATTTTGGGGGCTGTTCTAGATCGAACTAGAACTCGAGCTTTTTGCTAAAAGCTCGATAGTTCTAGATACGTTCGAGAACGGTTCTAGCAGCAAAAAGCAGGGCTTTTTACAGCTACAGTGTGCAGGAGCCATCGCTGGCAGCCTGCCACAAGCTGGTAACCAAGATAAACATCGGGTATCCAACCAAAGCGCTTTGGTTAGTATCCCGATGTTTATCCTAGTTACGTGCAGGAAGCCCACACTTCCCCGCTCAGCTCGCTCCGCCCCCTCCTGCCCGCGTCATGTACACACGTACACACACACACACACACACACACACACATACACACACACACATACACACACACACACACACACACTGCACTCTGCACACATGGTCCCGCTCGGCTTACCTGCGGTGATGAAGTCCCTCCATCCCGACCTCAGCGCTGTCACTGTCCTCCATGGCCGCCGCTTGTCACATCACCTTCTCTCGCTTCCGACCCGAGACTGACTAGCGGTGACGTCACGGGCCTCTCGCGGTACTTGGCTGTGAAGGCGGCGGTCATTGAACTCAGTGACAGGTGCTGTCAGTGTGCTGGAGATCAGCGCAGGTAATGTACCTCGCTGACAGCAGCACTTGTCATGCCCTGCAGTGACCTGGGCTGACCCATTGATGTTAGCTCAGGTCACTGCATTGCTCTCCCAGCCAATGGGGAACATTCTGCTCTTCATTGACTGGGACAGTGTGGATCGTCATGGCAACCCCTTGGATTACACCAGACCTGGATTTGTTTTTCTTTCTAATAAATTGGTTAAAGAGGGAATGTTTTGGGGAGTGTTTTTTCAAATAAAAATGTGTTTGTCGTCTATTTTTTTTTATTACTGACTGGGTTGGCGATGTCGGGTATCTGATAGACACCTGACCTCACCAACCCCAGGGCTTGATGCCAGGTGACATTCCACATCTGGTATTAACCCCATATATTACCCCGTTTGCCACCGCACCAGGGCGCGGGATGAGCTGGGGCGAAGCACCAGGATTGGCGCATCTAATGGATGCGCCACTTCTGGGGCGGCTGCGGCCTGCTATTTTTAGGCTGGGGAGAGTCCAATAACCATGGACCTCCCTAGTCTGAGAATATCAGACCCCAGCTGTCTGCTTTACCTTGGCTGGTGATCCAATTTTGGGGGGACCCCTACGTGTTTTTTTTTTTTAATTATTTATTTAATTTAAAATAACAGCGTGGGGTGCCCTCAGTTTTGGATTACCAGCCAAGGTGAGGTTGCCAGCTGTGGTCTGCAGGCTGCAGCCGTCTGCTTTACCCTAGCTGGCTACAAAACTAGGGGGAACCCTACGTCATTTTTTTTTTTTTCATTTTTTTGGCTAAATACAAAGCTAAGCACCCCTTTGTGCCACATGAAAGGCACCAAAGGGTGCAAAATTACAAAATGCAGGAGAGTGGGACATTATGTGTCTTTCTGCCATTATAATGACAGAAAAGACTGATATGAAGTGTACAAGCACAAGAAAATCACCAGAGCGCTCTACGCTGTGAAAAGCAGTAGAAAATGGCACTGGAGTGAACATGTGACCGCCTCATGTAGGATGAAGCTATGGATCCTGGGTAAATTTATGCATTTACCCTCCTTCAGTTTTTTTGCAGTACACAAAAAAAACGGAAGGCACACGGATGACAAACAGATGACATACGGACCGTCTACGGAACGGAAACAGATTCCACACGGATGCACCCGTGAAAAAAAAACGGACTGTTTTTTGCAGACCGCAAAAATGGATCGGTCGTGTTAATGTAGCCTTATTCTGATCTGCCGTTTATAAACAGCAGGCAGAAATAAGTGAATATTGCACCCCGGCGTCAGACAATCTCCGGGGTTTCAGGGCTAGCTGAGACCCTGGAGATCATGATTCAGGATGGTTTTTCCGGTCCCCGCTCACGTGATCACAGGTATACACCGTACACCGATGATCACATTACAGTAAATGACAGCGCCGGTAAAAAATTATTTCTCTCCCATCTGGCATGAACAAACACTTCTTCTCCTCCTTTTCTCCACCTTTTCTCCACTTTTTCTCCATTTTTTCTCCACTTTTTCTCCACTTTTTCTCCACCTTTTCTCCACTTTTTCTCCACCTTTTCTCCACTTTTTCTCCGTTCTTTTTCTATGGTCGGTCTACCCATTAGCTCTGCCATGCATAGTGTAGCTCTATACCTACTGCACATGTTACTTTATGATTGACTTCTCTTTCGTACCAGAGCTGTCTAAGCCTACTCTGACCCCATATTTGTCATTACTATATTGTCCTTGTACTGTATTATGACATTTGTATTATGTGTTTCATTTCTTGCTGTGTTGCAATTTTTTTGCTGCATCCCAATTGTACCTCTACATTGTTCGAGTTTATGTTATTGTTCTCTCACTCTTATGTGATACTGATTATTGTCATTTTTCATGATTACATGCAGATAAGTCCAATCTGACGAAGGCTCAGGCCGAAACGTCATTTGTAACTTGTTTTGGACAAAAACATATATGCTTATGAAAAAAAAATTTTCTTAATACGGACCAATAAAGAGTGATTTTGCATTACTATCCGTTGTGACTTACTGACTTAGTCTGGGAGATTTAGAGTGCCGAGGTTACTCACTAATTTTATCTATTATTACCTCTGAGCACCTATATACCAGTGAGCAGAGCTTCCTCTACAGTATTTCTCCTGATTAGGCATGCCCTTACCTCATGAGCAGGGCATTGCAGCTTTGGTAGCAACCATTACGACATGGACTCTGCTGCTGTGGACCCGGGGAGAGTGAGTGCAGATTCATTGCACCCAGACTCCTCACATGAAGGGTCCGCACTCCTAGAAAATGGGGGATACGTTCCCTGAGTGTCTCCCCCCCATATTCTAGACGGTCCAGAGTCGTCGTGGGACCCCTTTATTTTTTTTCTTACAATAAATTGGTGAAAGAGGAAATGTTTTGGGGACTGTTTTTTCAAATAAATTTCTTTTGTCGATTTTTTTTTTTTGTTAGTACTGACAGTTTATGATGTTGGGTATCTAATAGAAGCCATGAAATCACAAACTGCTGGGCTTGATCTCAGGTGACTTTACATCTAGTATGAACCTGATTTATTACCCCGTTTGCCACTGCACCAGGGCACGGGATGAGCTGGGGTGAAGCGCCAGTATTGGCGCATCTAGTGGATGCGCCACGTCTGGGGTGCCTGCGGCCTGCTATTTTTAGGCTGTGAAGGCCCAATAACTATGGACCTTCCCACCCCGAGAATACCAGACCACAGCTGTCCACTTTACCTTGGCTGGTGATCCAATTTGGGGGGGACCCTACTTTTTTTGTGTAATTATTAATATTTATAAAATAATTATAAAAAAAGAGCCTGGGGGACCTCCACATTGGATCCCCAACCACGGTAAAGCTGCCAGCTGTGGTTTTCAGGCTACAGCCGTCTGCTTTACCCTAGCTGGCTATCAAAAATGGGGGGCCCAACGTCATTTTTTTTTAACTATTTTTTAAATAGAAAAAATTAATGGGCTTCCCTGTATTTTGATTGCCAACCAAGGTAACGGCAGGCAGATGGGGGTGGCAACCCATAGCTGTCTGCTTTATCTGCGCTGAGAATCAAAAATACCGCGGAGCGCTACGTCATTTTTTTTAAAGATTTATTTTTACAGCACTGTGATGTCCAGCAATCAAAATACAGGGAAGCCCATTTTGTTTTTAGTTATTTAAATAAATAATTAAAAAAAATATATATATGGGCTCCCGCTGCATTTTTTGTATTGCTAGCTAAGGGTAATCCAAGCAGCTACTGGCTGCTAACCCCCACTGCTTGGTGTTACCTTCACTGGCAATGGAAAATCCAGGGAAGCATTTTTTATTTTTTTTGCCAAAAAACTACAAAAAAAGGACGTGAGCTTCGCTATATTTTTGTATGCTAGCCAGGTATAGCAGGCAGGTGCTGGAAGAGTTGAATACAGCGCCAGAAGATGACGCTTCTATGAAAATGCCATTTTCTGAGGCGGCTGCAGACTGCAATTCGCAGCAGTGGGGCCCAGAAAGCTCAGGCCAACCTGTGCTGCAGTTTCCAATCCCCAGCTGCCTAGTTGTACCTGGCTGGACACAAAAATGGGGCAAAGCCTACGTCATTTGTTTTCTAATTATTTCATGAAATTCATGAAATAATAAAAAAAGGTCTTCCCTTTATTTTTGGTTCCCAGCCGGGTACAAATAGGCAACTGGGGGTTGGGGGCAGCCGTACCTGCCTGCTGTACCTGGCTAGCATAAAAAATATGGCGAAGCCCACATAATTTTTTCAGGGGGCAAAACTTCTGCATACAGTCCTGGATGGAGTATGCTGAGCCTTGTAGTTCTGCAGCTGCTGTCTGTCTGTATGGAGAAGAGCAGACAGCAGCTGCAGAACTACAAGGCTCAGCATACTCCATCCAGGACTGTATGCAGAAGTTTTTTGCCCACCAAAAAAATGACGTGGGCTTCGCCATATTTTTGTATGCTAGCCAGGTACAGCAGGCAGCCACGGGCTGCCTCCAACCCCCAGTTGCCTATTTGTACCCGGCTGGGAACCAAAAATATAGGGAAGCCCGTTTTTTTTAATTATTTCACTTATTTCATGAAATAATTAAAAAACAAATGACGTGGGCTTCGCCCCATTTTTGTGTCCAGCCAGGTACAACTAGGCAGCTGGGGATTGGAATCCGCAGCACAGGTTAGCCCGAGGTTTCTGGGTGCCTCTGCTGCGAATTTCAGTCCGCAGCCGTCCCAGAAAATGGCGCTCTCATAGAAGCGCCATCATCTGGCGCTGTATCCAACTCTTCCAACAGCCCTGGAGCCGGGTGGCTTGTTGGGTAATCATGAGTTAATACTGGCTTTGTTTTACTAGCCAGTATTAAGCCAGAGATTCTTAATGTTAGGCACGTTTGACCCGGCCATTAAGAATCTCCAATAAAGGGTTAAAAAAAAGACACCACACAGAGAAAAAATACTTTAATAGAAATAAATACACAGACACATTATAGACTCCATCTTTATTACCCCCTGTCAGCCCAATAAATCCCGAATAAACCAGCGCTGATAAGAGGTTTTTAATAGAGGCTTAAATTATAAGCAGCAATTTCAGCGTTCCAAGTGCCTTTAAATGAATTTGAAGAAACTGCACTTCAGGATTGTAGTGAGGATTGTAGTGAGGATGAGGTGCCCCAGCCCATCACTTGATGAGCTGGGGCACCTCATCCTCACTACAATCCTCACTAGTGAAGTAGTAGTGACGATTGTAGTGAGGATGAGGTGCCCCAGCCCATCACTTGATGAGCTGGGGCACCTCATCCTCACTACAATCCTCACTAGTGTAGTAGTAGTGACGATTGTAGTGAAGATGAGGTGCCCCAGCCCATCACTTGATGAGCTGGGGCACCTCATCCTCACTACAATCTTCACTAGTGTAGTAGTAGTGACGATTGTAGTGAGAATGAGGTGCCCCAGCCCATCAAGTGATGGGCTGGGGCACCTCATCCTCACTACAATCCTCACTACAATCGGGAAGCAGCGTGCAGCCTTCACTCCATGAGTGATCAGTGCTGCTAGCGGTAACAGCGGTAACGCTGACAGACGCGTTACCATAGCAACGGTGCTCCCGGAGCCGCAGTTAGCGGTGACGTCACCGCTAACTGCGTTGCTATGGCAACGGTGATCTCTGTTAATGACCGGCTGTGTCAGCCGGTCCCTAACGGAACGGGGAGTCGACCGAGTGCTAGAGCATATCGCCGGTACACGGCGATACACAAATGTGCACCGTGTACCGGAGAGATGCACTCGCAGGTCCTACATGACGCGTCATAGTCATGTGACCAGTCTGTAGCCAATGAGATAATAGCCACGTGACTGGTCACATGGCTATTTTGACGTCACGATAGGTCCTGCTTCTCTGCTGGTAGTGACGGTCACCGGGAGGATTAAGCGATCATCGGATGGAATAGCGGCAGGAGACAGAGTGCAGGAGGGATCGCGGGGACCGGTAAGTGTTATGGCAATGTTTATTTACTGTATATGTACATTTATAATGCATTTTTATGTGTTTGTGATTGCCTCCCATTATAGCCTATTGGTTCGAGTTCGGTTCGTCGAACGTTCGACGAACCGAACTCGAACGGGAGCTCCGTTCGGCGAACCGACCTCGAGCCGAACCGCGACCGGTTCGCTCATCTCTAGTAAGTAGTAGACATCTTACTTTTGCTGGAAGATGGTCTATCTTCAGCAGATGTTAATGGAGCTTTGCCACCTTCCCCACAGACAAACCCTTTTTTTCCTTTTCCAACACGCCTCTTCGCCTTTCCACCAGCATCTGTCATTTTGCCACTCATGTTGATTGCGACAAGATTGTGCACTTAAAATGTGGTAGTAAAAATTGAGGGGTGGTGTAGATTGCAGCGGTGGTCTAGCTTTATTAACAGCAGAATAAACAACAATAATTATCCCTGACAATGCAACTACGGCCCTTAAACTGGCAGCATAAATTGCTAGTATAATGGCTTAGTAACAATGAGCTTGAGTGTGCAATGCAGGCAGACGTGCTGCAAATATCTTTGCACTAGTGGGACAATACAGAAGTCCAACAGCCACGTTTAGGATGCCACTAAGTTCACTCAGTGTTTGCTAGTATAATGGCTTAGTAACAATGAGTTTGAGTGTGCAAAGGGCAGGAGGGTACAGTGGCAGGGTTGTGGGTCTCTGGGTAGAGGAAAGGAAGCCTGCCTTTCTATCCCTCCTAATGGGGAAATGCAGCGAGGAAATCCCTGACCTTAGCTACACAGACGCTGTCATCTTGTGTAGGTGTTAAACTCTGTTTTCACGGACGTGTCACCTATGGCTCTGACCCTGTCGGTATTAGCCCTTAAAAGGACTGATAGAAACTTCAATCCCTATTCTGTACAGCGCTGTGTATAGAGCGTACACAGCAGTATCGAAGATAGGAGCTACGCCAGCGGTGACTGACACCAAGGACGCAGAAGGCAGATAATGGCATGCTGGAGGAAAATGTCCATTTTTATAATGCAGGGACATGTGACATGGACATCCTATCACATATACCGTTGCTTCTCTGGCTAAAAGTCCACTTAGCTGTGTGTGTGTCTGGGATTGGCTGACATGCTGGCCCGCCCCACTACACGCGCGCTCTTAGGGAAGGAAGACAAGGAAAAAAAATAAAAATGGCGATCGCCATTATCCATACAGCAGGGATCTAAATGCGCTGTTCCCGCACACTATACACTGAAATTTCATAATAGTGAGTCACAGAGTGACTTACACTATTACAGCGGAAAGCCAGCTAGTAATTAGCTTGTCTTTTTGCTGCTAGAACCGTTCTCGAACGTATCTAGAACTATCGAGCTTTAGCAAAAAGCTCGAGTTCTAGTTCGATCTAGAACAGCCCCCAAAATCACTCGAGCCGCGAACTGGAGAACCTCGAACCACGAACCGCGCTCAACTCTAGTCAATAGTATTGTCCTTGCTCCAGTTCACTAGTTCTAATTCCTTCAATCACTGTTGATACTAATAACTGCTCTCCCAGTCATACAATTTAGACTACTGTCAAAGTTATTTAGACCATTATGTGCTGCCATTTTTCCTGCTTCCAATCTATCAATGAAAAACTGACTTTTCCCTCCCTGCCTTATATCTCATTCCTTGGCATGTTCCATTGTCATGAGAATATCAATGTTAATCCCCTGTCAATACTTTTAATAATTTGACTGATCATTGCAAGGTATATTTATATTTGTATTATTGTTATCCTTCTTGACTGCACTCACAATAACACATGATGCTGGATTAAGAAGGTAACACAACATTTCTATAATCTAAATATCTGATCTGTGCATAAAAAGCCAAAATACATTTTTAGGCAATTTGCTGTGATAGATTCCATAAAAACACCCCAAAATAGCCAGTTGCTAATGCTTGACAATTATAACACGGGAAAGAAGGAGAGACACTCAGGAATGTTAAAGTACAGATAACAGTGCAACCTAAGGTCATTCACAAGAATGTGAAGAATAATTAAGTTCTTTTCTAATTTATTTGTCAAGTGCTATGAACTCGTTTAACCTGTACAAGCAAAAATTGCAAAATAAAACTGTGATAATTTGTTTTAAAACATGCCTCATTTTGTCATGTGCCACAGTACTGGTATCATTCAGCACATAAAATGCACTCATTAACCCCTCCTGACTGGGTGATTTTTCATTTTTACACTTTTGTTTTTCTTCACTTTCTTTAAAGAGCCATAACTTTTTTTTTTTTGGTCAACATTGACATACTAAAGTTTGTTTTTTGTGGGTGGAGTTATATTTTAGATGATATGATAATATGATAATATGACGTGCTGGAAAGCAATTAAAAATTATTAATGCAGCAAAATAATAAAAAAAGTGCAATTACATGATTTTTTTTTTATTGACATTGTTCATTATACTGTAAAAATAATCTGGAAATGTGATTCTCCAAGTAAGTACAATTACAATGATACCAAACTACAGAGTGCAACTGTCTCTTTTTTTTACTATGCTACATGCTCACTTTGCACCTGTTCACATTAGAAAGGTAGAATGTGCCATCCGTCTTTTTCTTAGATTACAGGGTGATGCCTTCTGATTGAGCACTCCTGCTCTTCAGTCTTAGGTAATTTTAATTCTTCATTAGCAGGTTCCTGTCCATCCATAAATTGGAGGGGATTTTTTAACCCAAAGAGATTCATTAGGGTAGGCAGAAACTCAACAGTAAGAGGTCGCCTTGGCCTTGGCCTTGGCTTTCCTCTGTGTGGGTCCTCCAATTTTCATGTCGTTACTGACCCTACACGTCCCTAGGGAAACTCACTTTACCTGGCACCCACAAGCTTCTGCCCTAACAAGGGCAGACCACAGCTAACCCTCACTTAATACCCCTATACCGTTCCTAGCCTTGTCCCGACGCGTTTCATCGTGTAGGAATCATCAGGGGACTCCGGTATTGTGGTACAGGTCAGAGGTCCTATGCCCAAGCTCCCAAAATATCCAATGTGTTTTTGGGATGACATGAAAATTGGAGTACCCACACAGAGGAAACCCTGATGCACCCCAAGCTATTTGACATGGGTGAGATTGTTTCAATTTATTCTCATCTATACCACACAATACTATACTGTCAGTCTCTCCTTTGAGGACCTGTATACAATATTCTTTATTTATATTGAGTTTCTTATGATTATTTTTTTGTACTCACTATATGGACCACTGTCCTTTTGAGTGAAGTAATCTACTCAATTATGATTTGTGTTTTTTGTGTTTTTTTGTTTAGTTTGTTATCTTTAGGCTCCTTGGTCACCATATTCCTAGTGTATGGTACCATCTGAGTTGTCAGTGTACTAAGGAGCTTTTGGTTACTTGTTACCTAATAATGTTTTTAATATATTAGGATTAAAAGTTATATTTTAGCCTCTTGAATCGCTTTTTACACCAAATCTGCAATGGAAAAAAATGCAATGTTGGCACAGCACTTCAGAAATCTCGTAGACTTTTCTATCTTTAGGAGAGGCATTCAGATTTTGGTGCAGATTTTGAAAAAAGCTCATTAAAAAATGATCCTGATCCGGTCTTTCTCCTTGAAGAAGAAAGAGTGTCCTCGCAAAACGCACGTCGGTAGTTTTTAGATCCATTTCTGGGGTCCTGTCATGCCGTGTGAATAGGCTTTTACTGTGGTTCCCTTGCATTAGCACTTTAGGTAGCTATGGTTATTTTTGCCACTCTATTTTAATACTTGTTTACCTACAACCTCTTTTATATGATGGTCCATATGTAGAGTGCTTACCCCCCCCCCTTAACTAGAAACCTGTGTGTTACGCTGTGTTTGGGAGAGGTTGAACACTTATCATGTATTCCTAACAGGGGACCCTGCCATTCTCCCTCTAACTTTGTGACATCCCCCATGTCTCTAAATAACTGATTTTAATGTTTTTTATCACTGTTTGTGAGTTTTCAATAAAATTGTACCTCCTTTTTGCACTAATACTCAAGCAATGGATATCTGCGGATTCCGGGCAGAAGCTGTGGTAAACCTGCAGACAAACCTGAGGCAAAGTTGCCGGGTACATTGTCCCGTGGGCACATAGCCTTAGGGTACGGTTCCACTTGTGCATAGCTTCGGATGCGAGAGCAAAATAAATATATGCTAATGACACTGTGCTGCGTACGTCAGCTGAGGGTCATGTGACTGCGATCCGATCTTGTGATCGGATCATAGCTGCTCAGGAGCGGGAGGGAACACTTTCTCCCCATCTCCTCTGCTGCCTGTCTCTGCGTACATCGCACAGCGGTCATTCATTCCATATGCCGCTATGGCATGAGAAATCAATCGCAGATGGACACTGCCTCATAGGTTTGCACTTATGCTAGTGCAGCCGGATGTTTTATCAGATTGCACTCGTCCGTGCAAAGCGCAAATGGCCTTACACAGAGAGCAAAGATGTGCTGCGCCAGTTCCTTCCATTATTTGCTATGGCCACTACTAGAGCCGAGAACAGCTGAATGGTAAAAGTGTCAAAAACTAATATATGACATGGAGCTCTTGGAAAATGTAGGCAATAAAGACAGTAATGCTAAAAACTTTATAACATATAGATGGGAATCACTTAAAAAAGAATGGAATTGCTAGAAATATAAATGAAGGCTAAACTTGTTTGGCAAGTTAGAGGAAATAAAACATTCATATTTGCACATAAATAAATTATGTTAGGTGAAAATCCTGTAAAGTTTGCTATAGACACAAGTTAAATCTAATAGCCGTGGGCAGGAATTGCACTGGATTGGCCCCTTTATTTTTATTAGCATGAGACACAGCTCCATTTCTAAAGCTTGTATGACAGCAATCTTACAAAAAAAATAGAATAGCCATTTGTATGTCCTCTGTAGTATTCAATACTCAATATTTCAATATTCTGTATAGGCTAGGAGCACACATACACAGACATTTAGCCTTATTGATGCTAACGCTTATCAGATTAAATTACATTCCCAGAGTTTGCAGGCAACTGTCTATGTTTAGTGAATGACAAACACAATGCATTGCAGGCATGGGAGGATTGAGAAAGTAACCTGCTATCTGTGCAGGGTTGGTGATTTGTTTTTTGCTGTCTAGACACCACAAATAAAAGAAATTAAAAATGCAAGGACTTTCCCGAAATTTATTACATTTAATAAATTAAAAAAAACTGTTTCAACAAAAAAATAGCCATTATCAAATATTTTTGTAATTTCTTTTGTAAATGTACTAAGTTTAGATAGATGTTTCTCTAAGATGCTAATAGCCCAATAATGTAATAATGAAGGATTCAGTGAAACAACATCACATGAGATACATTCACAAATATTGGGACATTTTGTGCAGTCTAATGAAGTTATGAGATGCTTAGTGTCCCTTATATTGCCTGCAGATTAAACACCAGTGTCTGTAAATTAAGATCTAGTCAAGATCTTAAATTTTCCCCGATACTTACAATTCCCGCCACAATAAAATGCATAGGAGTAAAAAAAACCCTTCTGAACCTTGGGTAATGAATGGAAGATCAGGGTGACTGGATGTTCTACGAAGAGGTCTTCAGACATTTTACCACTGATTGCTCCTGAAGTTACCCCTTCCAACAGTAATTTAGACATATGTTCCTGAAAGCGAATAGTGGCGTAACAATTCCATGTTGTATAAACCGCAGAGTCCTCCAACATCATAAGATTAAGCTTTTCGTATAGACACCTGAGTTCATTAAATAGGTAAGGATGGTTGACCTTGGGGAGATCAACATCCAACACCGCGGAGACACCATCACATGTTTCTCAACGCAGTGACACTACAACAAGGCCCCCTGGGAAAATATGCAAAACAAGAATGCCGCGGAGACACCATCACATGTTTCTCAATGCTGGCAGGAAACTAGCCAGGTCTTTCACCGGGAAGAAACAACCACGGGAAGGGCAGTCTCCAGTCAAGGAAACCACCTATACCAAAACATTGTATCCATCCACAGACAGCTTTTTCGGGGTATTTCCCCCTCATCAGTGTGGAGTAGGAAACCTGAGTTCATTAAGACCACTCCTGCTCCATTATCTGCCTTTCTGATAGTCAAATGTCCTTTATCTTTAAGTTCTTTTATAGTTGCTCTTTCCTAATTAGATCTTCTTCTGTGATTTCTTGAAAATTGTCCAGGATAGGAGGGAGTGAGTCCACTGCATAGAAAAAAGGTTTTTTTACTGTAAAGCAATCATTAAGTGATACCTTCTGTTGTATTGATTCACTGTTAAGAGTTCTTAGTTCATGCATTGCTCTCCATAGGATGTGATTTTATTTATTTTGTGGGTCCTATATGTTATCTGAGGTATGGTTCCCCCTCACATATCTATGTTGTATATTCAAAATGATATGGTAAAATTAAATTGCTCATGAACTTGTTCACATCAAGCAGGGTGCAATAAGCATCAACGTCTTGAGTCGGTGAAAAGGTCAATCCTTTGGTTAGTATGTATTTTTGAATATTTGTCAGTATGTAGCTGGAAAGATTGATTACTACATCTTGTCCATTCTTGTCCGTCTCAGGGGATACACTCTTATGCTTTCAACCCCCCCGTTGTTTTTTTAATTTCTTTGAGTTTTTTGACGGTGCATAGTAGCCTGTACCTTCTCCATCTCTCCTTGGGTTAAATCAAGCCATGAAATCAGAATGGCCACAGTATGAGGAATTTGCAGTATTATCCGCTTTTAGGTTGTCAGTATTTTCCTGAGAAGTATCAGTGTCAGAAAAACTGTTTTGTGGAATGAGCAGTTTTTACACTTCTTTTTAAGGATTGATGTTCCAGACCATTTTCTTCTTCTATTATTACCTCCTTTTGTACATAATCATTTTAGTCACAATCAAAATTATTCTTTTTAAATGACACAATTTCTTCCTCTAATTTAGACCTTTTAGTTTTAATCATTTTATTCTAATCCTCAAATTGCTTGGTAGATATATATTCTTGTGTTAATATTTTAATTTTTTAAAGATCCATTTGTTGTGTTTTCAATATATCCTCCTTATACCTTACAATCAACTTCATTAGATCAAAGAAACAATTGTCTAAGATTTTATACCATTCTGTTTCAAATTCACCAGGGAATGTGATTGTGGCTCTTTTTCTGATGTGTAGCCCTCTAGGAGTCATGGCATTATCCAAATAAGATTTTAAGGTAGTAAAATCCCAGCGTGTTTTAAGTTCCTTAATTTGAGCAGGATAGTTATACTTACCATGTTTCCCAGAGGATTACACTACACTCTGACTCTTTTCTGGGCCCGCTAATTAAGATTCATCAATATTCACTGCTTTCCCTGCCCACCCTCTGTGCCAGTGTTTGTGATTGGTTGCAGAGTACTGTACACGCCCCCACCCTGTGTTCCTGTATGTGATTGGTTGCAGTCAGTTTGCTGTATAGTAGTGTAAACAGAAATAAATAAATAACTCCCACTGTTAATTTAAAGACAACATTTAAAACGACATCTGCCAGCTGCAGTCCCCACCTGTGAGGTTTACCATGGCTGGATATCAAAATAAAGCAGGAAAAAGATGTAGCACCCTCCCACCATTTTTTTAAATCCAGCCACGGAAAAGCAGACAAGTGGGAGATGGTATTATCAGGATGGGAGGAGCCATGGATATTGACTCCCCCAACCAAAAAATACCAGCTCACAGCTGTCCAGAATTGGCACATCATATCATGGTCTGATTATATCACATCTCCTGTGTCAGGGAGGAAGCAAAAGGGTATAAAGACAGCATGAGATCATAGCTGATTATTTTTGTGAGGTAAAACATTTTCCTCCCTGAGTTTAAAAAATGTTTGACCTCAATAAAAGAATTATTTGCAATCCCATGCCGTAATGTTTGCATACTTTTTTACTTCCTCGCCTGGCCAGAAGATGTGGTACAATCAGATCATTTTCCCATACGGACAGAAATTGCCATTAAACAGTACATAGCAGGCACACATATAGTGAGAAAAATTAACTTTGTTCTTATGAAAACCCCTCTCTTATCATTGCTTTCAACTGTATCAGCATCATCGTGGATGCCAATACAGTAAAAAGCAATTATGATAGAGAGAGACATCCTCTTTCTCCTCCATCATTCTCCCTCGGCGTCTGAGATCTGATGTCTCCAATGCAGTGGGTGCGATGATGTCACCACATAGTTCTTACTGCAAAGGGATATGCAGAGCTGAAGAACATATGCCACTGCAGAGGACAGCGGAGGAAAGAGGAGAGTTTTTTTTGTTTGCTTTTTCTTAAATCAGTGAGTACACTGGTGGCCAATAACCATAATGATATATGGATAACTATATGGGTGCATTATAATATATTATATAATATATGGAGGCCTATGGGGTGCATTACCTTATATAGAGGACTATAGGGTGATCCTTATACTATATGAAGGACTATGTGGGATGCATTATACTATATGGAGGACTCTGGGATGTGCATTTTAATATATGGAGGACTATTGGGGTGCATTAAAATATATATAGGACTATGTGGAATGCATTATAATATATGGAAGACTATGTGGGACCCATTATCCTATAGCAATGACTATCGGCACGTGAATTATAGCATATGGAAGGCAATGTAGGTCCCTTTTACTGTATGGAGGACTATGGTGTTCAATATACTAACTGAAGGACTATGGGATGCATTGTGCTATATGGAGGACTATGTGGGGCCCATTATACTATATGGAGGACAATTAAGGGTGCATTATACGATATTGAATGTAATATGGGGTCCATTATACTATATAGGACTATGGGAGGTGTATAATACTATATGAAGGAGTATGTGATGCCAGTTATACTATATGGAAGGCTATGTGGGGTCCATTATAATATTTGGAGGACCATGTGAAGCCATTATTCTATTTGGATGGCTATGTGGACGCCTTTATAATATTTGGAGGACTATGAGGGAGCCCTTATACTCTATTATATGGTATCCAAGTAATTATACAGTGTGAAAGTTAGTGTGGGGTTCACAATAATGCGCACAGGGCAATGAGGGGGCCATTATACTACTAGTGACAGGCTCATGACTAGAGTCATTCCTTAACATCTAAAACTCTATATTTAAATGTAGTTTCATTTCTCATGGTGCCTAAGGAGTTAATATCAGTTTTGCTGCCAGCAGCTCCTAGCAGAGCACTTCAGCTGCAGCTAATAATAATAATAATCTTTATTTCTACAGCGCCAACATATTCCAAAGCGCTTTACAATTCAGGAGGATAATATACAAACAAGTAACAGTTACAGAAAATACAATATTTAGAGGGGAAAAAAAAAAAAGAAAAGAAAAACAACCCTGCTCGTGAGAGCTTACAATCTACAATGAGATATGGGGGGAAGGTACAAGTGCTTATTTACAATGACAATCCAGCCATCTCAAGGAAATGGGGGATGATTTCCTGGACCAGTTGGCCAGAGCTTTGAGATGCATTTGGGTGCCATGGAGTTTGATATGGAGTTATGTTGTGAGAAGTTTTAGAGGGACTATGTGAAACAAATCTGATTAGGGAGTGTGATAGGCCGCCCTAAAAAAGATACGTCTTTAGGGTGCGCCTGAAGCTGAGTAAGTTGTGATTTGTTCTAACTTCTTGGGGTAGAGAATTTCAGAGGGTTGGTGCAGCTCGGAAGAAGTCTTGGATCCGGGAGTGGGAAGTTTGAATTAGTGTGGATGTTAGTCAAAAGTCATTTGCAGAGCGTAGAGAACGGGTGGGGTGATAGACAGAGAGGAGGGTGGAGATGTAGGGGGGTGCCGCATTGTGGAGAGCTTTGTGGGTGAGAACAAGCAGTTTGAATTGGATCCTATGATATATAGGCAGCCAGTGCAATGACTGGCACAGAGCAGTGGCATCCGAGTAGCGGTTAGCCAGATAGGTGACCCTGGCTGCTGCATTAAGGATGGACTGTAGAGGGGAGAGTCTAGCTAAGGGGAGACCAATTAATAGAGAGTTACAGTAGTCAAGGCGAGAGTGGATCAGGGCCCCGGTGAGGGTTTTTGTCGTTTCCATTGTGAGAAAAGGGTGGATTCTAGAGATGTTCTCGAGGTGCAAGCGGCAGGTGCGGGCAAGAGATTGTATGTGGGAGGTGAAGGAGAGATCAGTGTCAAGTATAACACCCAGACAGCGGGCTTGCTGCCTAGGACTTATCGTTGTGCCACACACAGAGAGGGAGATGTCAGGTTTAGGAAGGTTGGAAGACGGAGGAAAAAGAAGAAGTTGAGTTTTTGAAAGGTTAAGTTTCAGATAGAGAGCAGACATGACATTGCAAACTGCAGTCAGGCAGTCACTTGTGTTCTGTAGTACAGCGGGGGTGAGCTCAGGGGATGAGGTGTATAGCTGTGTGTCATCAGCATAAAGATGGTATTGAAAGCCAAATCTGCTGATGGCCATTCCAATTGGGGCAGTATAGAGGGAGAAAAAAAGAGGGCCGAGGACTGAACCTTGAGGGACCCCAACAGTGAGAGGAAGAGGAGAAGATGTGGAGCCAGCAAATGATACACTGAATGAACGGCCAGAAAGATAGGAAGAGAACCAGGAAAGCACAGTGTCCTTTAGGCTGATACAATGGAGCATAGAGTGAAGTAGATGGTGGTCAACAGTGTCGAAGGCTGCAGAGAGGTCAAGAAGAATAAGCAGAGAGTGGTCACCATTACGTTTTGCTGTCAAAAGGTCAT
This sequence comes from Anomaloglossus baeobatrachus, assembly GCF_048569485.1. Taxonomy (NCBI): domain Eukaryota; kingdom Metazoa; phylum Chordata; class Amphibia; order Anura; family Aromobatidae; genus Anomaloglossus; species Anomaloglossus baeobatrachus. The sequence goes on along the minus strand of NC_134355.1, from coordinate 259,761,428 downwards.
TTGTCACTTTGACAAGGGCAGTTTCTGTTGAGTGTAAAGGGCGGAAGCCAGACTGTAAAGGATCTAGGAGTGAGTGGAGAGGTAGCGGGTGAGACGAGAGTAGACCAGGCACTCCAAGAGTTTGGAGATGAAGGGGAGATTGGAGACTAGTCTGTAGTTGCTTGTGCAGGACGGATCAAGAGAAGGTTTTTTTAATAATGATGGAGTAATGATAGCGTGTTTGAGGGAGGAAGGGAAGATACCAGAAGAGAGAGAGAGATTGAAGATTTTAGTTAGGTGAGTGGTGACAACCGGAGAGAGGGACTGGAGTAGAGGTGAGGGGAAGGGATCAGTAGGGCAAGTGGTGGGATGAGAAGAAGAGAGGAGCCTGGAGACTTCCTCCTCTGTGACTGGGTCAAATTTGGAAAGTGAGCTGGATGGGATAAGGGGAGGGATGGGATTCACAACGCTTGGTGGCTGGGAGCTGATCTCTCTGCGGATGTTTTCTATTTTCTCTGTGAAATACATGGCCAGGTCATCAGCATAAAGGTCTGTGATAGGAGTCTGTACTTTGGGACTGAGGAGGGAGTGAAAGGTGTCGAAGAGCTTTTTTGGATTGTTGGCTAGTGAGGAGATAAGGGTGGTGAAGTAGGTCTGTTTGGTGAGGTGAAGGGAAGAGTTGTAGGTCCTTAACATGAACTTGTAGTGGATGAAGTTTTCTGATGTGAGAGTTTTCCTCCATTGGCGTTCGGCACTCCTGGAGCATCGCTGAAGAAATAGAGTTTGGGATGTGAGCCAGGGCTGTTTTACTCTGTGTTTGGTCTTTCTGAAGGTGAGGGGTGCTACTTGGTCTAGTGCACTCCTGAATATGTCATTGTAGTGCAGCTGATTTGTAACCACACCCCTGTTGGTTTAAGTAGTGGTGTTTCCCAGCAATCTCTGTTGAAGATACAAATCGGGGCGTGGCCTGCACGCTGATGGCGCCGGTCACCTAGAAGCTGAGCTCCAGCCACACTGACTCAGAAGCAGCTCACCACAGCTCACCGGTGACTCCAAATTCACCCCACACGGTGGGTAAACGCAGCGGTAACCACCAAGTCCTGGATATGACCAATGGAAAGTCCCAAAAGAGGCTGTCTCTGGCGAAAGTAACAGACTTCTTTGCCAGCACGGGAAGGGATAAGATGGCTGCGTCCTCCTCCACTGCCTCCTCGCGCTCCTCCAGGAGAGGCTCCACGGCTGCCCCAGACCTCGGCAATGATACTGCAAACATCCCACTTACCAAACGCACGATGCAGAAGCTTCTCAGCGCCCTCCATGCTTCCCTGCAAGAGGACTGGAAAGGTATGGTGGAAAGGTATGGTGGCTGAGCTGCATGGAGATATTACAGCCATAGGAGCCCACACCTCCCACATTGAAACTAAAATAGAGGAGCTCACAACAAGATCCCATAATAGCCTCATAGATGCCAATGCAGCTCTGGAAGAGCAAGTACAGGGGCTGCAAACTAACATCCTGGATCTGGAAGACCGGTCTCGCCGGAACAATATAAGAATAAGAGGGACCCCGGAGGTTATACCAGATGGAGGGCTACAGAGCTTCTTGGTCTCCTTGCTGAGGGAGGCCCTGCCAGATCTGGGCCCAAATGATTTTAGAGTGGACAGGATTCACAGAGTCCCAAAGCCAAAATCTCTTAATGCTGATGCTCCACAAGACACTCTGGCATGTTTGCATTTCTACAAAACCAAGGAAGCCCTGCTACAAGCACTGAGGAAGAAGCCATCCCTGCTTGAGCAATTCCGCCCTCTATCCATCTTTCCTGATCTGTTGGCTGGAACCCTGGAAAAATGGAGGGAATTTGCTCCATACACCAAGATCTTAAGGGATGAAGCCATTGCCTACAGATGGGGTTTCCCTGTCAAAATCCTGATCACCCGGGCGGGGATCACCCATGTTTACCACTCTTCACACCAACTGGCAAGGCTCCTCTCCACTTGGAACCTGGCGAATCTCCCAGACAGATCACCGGGAGCCGCGGGGCCATCCCGCAGGGAAAAAGTTAATGAAGATTTGTCCGTAGCATGAGTTATCTAACATTCCGAGTCGTGGTTGTGACTTAGTTGCTACTCTTGAAGGTCCTCTAGATATGGTTCATCCAGGTCCTTCTGGCCCCCATGGCGGCAATTTCTCATCATGCCGCTGGTCCTTTTTTGGACTTCTTTTTTCCTTTTGGATAAATGTTGGTTATACTTGTTATGTTTTACCTAACCTTCCTTTCTTCCCTTGCAGCTTCAGTCAAGAGACTCTATTCCTAACATAATGGTGTTAAACTGTATGTCTATAAATGTACAAGGTCTAAATTCGCCAGCCAAGAGGTCAATGTTCTGGTGGGAAGTGTCAAGATCAAAATGTGATGTGATATGTGGGCAGGAACCACACCTTCTCCAATCTGACACTCACCGGTTGAATAACTCTAAATTTCCATTTATTATGCATGCCTGTGGTAAAAAAAAAAAAAAAGGCTGGAGTATTTATTTGTGTAAAAAATACTGTCTCTTTCTCTTTACTAGCTCACTACTCAGATCCTGACAGCAGATATGCTATCCTAAATTGCTTCATAAATGGGTCCAAGTATACTATTGCCTCTGTATATGCTCCCAACACAGGGCGGATCTGTTTCCTTCGCAAGTTCCTGCTTAAACTCTCATCAGTCTCAGGGGGCAAACAAATAATTTGTGGAGACTACAATATGTTAATGTCAAGCTCCTTGGATAGTTCTAATTCTGCTGTACAGAGGAAGGAGATGAGGACAGTGGTCTCGGAATGGCACCTCCATGATATATGGAGATCCCTACATGCAAATGAGAGACTACACATATTTCTCGCGAAGATTCCGCTCCTACAGCAGACTGGACTATTTTCTGGTAGACAGTTCACTTATTACAGACTGTTCGGATTCTAAAATTGGAGTAATATCATGGTCGGACCATGCTCCCATTTATTTGACTATTCAAGAGCAAGATTGCTCACCTATATTCAACTGGTGACGAATAAATGACTCCCTTCTGGCTTCCAAACAAGCATCTGAGGAACTGAGATCTGACCTCACTGAATTTTTCAAATTCAATGATAACAACGAAGTAAAAAAGGAATCACTGTGGTCCTCTCACAAAGCTTATATTAGGGGGTCATTCATAAAAATCGCCACTAGGGAGATAACAAAAAAGACGTCAGGCAGCTTCCAAAGCTATCCTAAACCAAATGAATATTCGCAAATCTCTTAATAAATCCTCCCAAAGCCCCCTCTGTTTCGAATGATCTTAGGAAACTAAGATTACAGTTCCGCCAATTGCTCTTGGTGGATTATGAGAAAAATTTGAGAGCTTTTAAGCTAAAATACTATGCCATGGGTGACAGGGTAAAAAAAAAAGAGAAGTACAAAATAAAATAGAGTTCCTCATATCAGGCCCTCATTCAAAAATTCTCAACCCAACAGAAATCGCCAATGCATTTGCTGACTTTTACCAATCACTATAGAACCTTAAAGATGACTCCACCGTCCCAAAGCCCTCCCAAGACACAGTTAGTTCCTTCTTAAATAACATTAACCTCCCCCAGCTAACCATAGAACAGCTAGAACTGCTAAATTCACCCTTCTCTATACAAGAAGTCCGTCAGGCAATCAGTTCCGCAAAGAAAAACTCAGCACCTGGCCCAGACGGGCTTACTAACACTTATATACAATTTACTAACATTCTGTCCCCAATTCTCCTGAGAATCTTTTCCTCTTGGCAAAACTCAGCAGCAGCTATCTCGCCAAGTAACATAGAGGCCATAATAACCACTTTACCTAAACCAGGAAAACCCCCAATAAACCCTGGAAACTTCAGGCCCATATCCCTATTGAATTGTGATTTAAAATTGTATGCAAAAATCATCTCGGACAGGATTCATAAAATTCTCCCAAAACTAATTGCTCCAGAACAGGTGGGGTTTGTGGTGGGCAGGCAGGCGAAAAATGGGACAAGAAGGATGCTGGACCTGATCGCGCTAGTTGAGAAAAGGAAAACCCCAAGTGTACTCCTGTCTGTTACGAACCGGCGCCGCCATAGCCGCAAGCAGCCTGCTGCGGTTCCTGTTGCGCCCAGGCGCCAGCTGCCGTTCTTGGCCGTGCCTCAGGTCGTCCAGTTGGCTGTTCCTTCCACCACGTCTAAGTGTGGAGAGGCGGCTAGTGCGCATGCGTGCGCCGATTTACCCCAGCCAGAGTTTAAGCCCAGTGTTTTGCCTAGTGAGCATGCTCAGCCTGATTGTGTTATGTCTGAGACTAAGTCCTCAGTTCAGGCTACTGAGCATGCTCCCACAATTAACCCTAACAGCCTCTTTGCACAGGTACTTGGACTTCGTGCTGTGTCTAAGTTCTGGGATGTGCCTACTGAGCATGCTCAAACTGATAGTCTGCTTTCTGAGCCTGTTGCTCAGGCTACTGGGCATGCTCAGGCACTTAGTGCACCAGAGGCTAGGTCCGGTAAGGACCTCACTGAGCATGTCCGTGAGGTGGCAGGCCCTGATAGGGCAGAGGGTGTCAGGTGTCCTGATGACATGCAACTCCGGACTGGCTCGCAGATGCCCGCCCCTATGATCTGGTACCTCAGTATTGGTCGTCAGACGATGACTGGTGAAGTGTTTGGGGCGTGGCTGCCATGAGGTCATCAATGATGTGGCGGTTCCGGATAGGTCGCATGTGACGTCACTGATGACATGGCACTCTGCTATCAGACCTTGGTGAATCCACCCTGGGTTTGGGGCAGACCCAGGTTATAAAAGGGGCTGGAGACAACATGGAGGTGCGCAGTCTTCACTTTTGCTCAGTCAGAGCACCCCTCCATGTTAGAGCCTCATTGCGGCATAAGCCTATGTTGGGAAGCGGTAGGTAGGGTTAGGCGAACGGTGCCTGTCACACCAAGATTCGTGGCTCGGCACATCAGGGTCAGGCGCCGTGCTTCCCTCCTGCCGTTCCAGTCTTGCTATAGCAGCCCAGTGGCGTTAACTGGGCTGCGGCTGCTGTGCTTCCTGTCCGATTGTGCCCCCTACGCACACGGACAACGCACCTGCTGCGCCACCTGTCCGATTGTGCCTCCTACGCACACGGACAACGCACCTGCTGCGCTACCTGTCCGATTGTGTCCTCTACGCACACGGACAACGCACCTGCTGCGCCACCTGTCCGGTTGTGCCCCCTACGCGCACAGACAGCGTACCCCAGGACCCCTGTGGAGTTAACAGGCTGTTCCTTATCCTCCTCGGCTTCCCGGTCAACGCTACTGGTGTACCCATCTGGCCTGACGTGTCCTACACACACGTGGCCAGGCGAGAAGTGGACAGTAACGCTAATCGGAGGACCGCTCGGCCTGACGTGTCCTACACACGTGGCCGACAGGGCGCTTTCGTGGCGGTCTTCCGGTCAACGCTACCTGGTTACCACCCAGCCTGACGTGTTTCCTGCACACGTGGTTGGTGTAGCGCTAGGTGCACCAAAACGCTAATCAGGTTGTCGTCCAGTCTGACGTGTCCCAACACACGTGACCGGTTCCCAGAGTTCCTGGGTTATCTCAGAGCCATCCAGCTCTATAGTCTCCGCCTAACCCTCAGGTGCCAGCAGCTCCTTTGTCATCTGGAGCACGGTGGGCCCCGACTGGCGATTAGGATATATACCCCCTGGTCCTAATCTGCCGGTCCCCCCGTAACAGTAAGACTGCGACAGGGTCTGGCTGGCATGGCGGAGATGGAGCAGCTATGTCAGTTCATGCTGCAGCTTGATGCCAGAGTGAGGGCTCTGGAGAAGTCTGCTCTTGCTGCTGATATGGATGATGTGGTGGCTCAAGCGGCTGCAATGGTGTCAGTCACCAAGCCTACTCCAACCCTCCCTCACCTCTCGCTGCCCAACAAGTTTACAGGGAACAGCAAGGCATGTAGGGGATTCGTGAACCAGTGCTCAGTCCATCTAGAGCTGTTGGCTGCACGGTTTCCTACAGAGAGGTCGAAGGTGAGGTTTATCATCTCCTTGCTCTCTGATAGAGCACTGGAGTGGGCTACACCATTGTGGGAGAGTAATGACCCCGTAGTACAGGACTCTAAGGAGTTTTTGGAGTCCTTGTGACAAGTGTTCCTGGGGCCTCAGGTCACTCACGACTCGGCCCTAGAGCTACTGACTTTGGAGCAGGGGCGTACCTCCTCAAGTCAATATGGTGTGAGTTTCAGGACACTTGCTGCAGAACTGGGGTGGTCAGAGAGGACTCTCATTCCACTGTTCTGGAGGGGATTAGCCTCGCACGTGAAGGACGCATTAGCGTCGCTTGAGGTACCAACTACCCTTGAGGGCCTCATGACTCTGGCTACCCGCATTGACCTGCGGACCTCCGAACGTCAGCTGGAGCGCAGGTCAGAGGGTCGTTCAGCCACTGTAGTGGTCTCTCCTACTGCACCTCCCTTAGAGGACATCTCTGTCCCTATGGACATCGCTAGGGTTGGTGTTGTTAGGTCTTCGAGTCGCAAGGGCATTTCCTGTTTCGCTTGTGGGCAGTATGGTCATTATGCCAACCGTTGCCCAAAGCGTCAGGGTAAGCGACCGCGATTGGTGACCATAGCTGAAGGTAGACTGGACTCTGCGTCATCCATTAGGGTGACGTTTCCCGCGTCCATTTCCTTTAAGGGGTCAACATGGTCCACAAGGGCAAGTGTGGACACAGGTGCTGGGGATAGTTTCATCTCCTCCTCTTTTGCCCGGTGGCATGCCATCCCACTGGTGCAAATGCCAAGGCCAGTGAGAGTCCGTGTATTGGATGGGTCCTTGTTGCCCAAGGTAATTCACCAGCGGACAGTGCCCATTACCCTTGCCATGTCATCTGGGCATAGGGAGACCATTTCATTTCTGGTTCTCCCTAAGGGTGCAGATGATATTCTGCTGGGTATTTCTTGGTTGAAGCAACATTCCCCACATATCGACTGGTCGTCTGGGGTGATTACACGGTGGAGCGAGTCTTGTAGCTCCCACTGCATGTCTCCATCTTCCGCCCGTCGCTCAGTGGTATCTGTGTCGACTATAGACCATTCGAGTAGGAGGGCCGCTAGAGGGGGGGTACTGTTACGAACCGGCGCCGCCATAGCCGCAAGCAGCCTGCTGTGGTTCCTGTTGCGCCCAGGCGCCGGCTGCCGTTCTTGGCCGTGCCTCGGGTCGTCCAGTTGGCTGTTCCTTCCACCACGTCTAAGTGTGGAGACGCGGCTAGTGCGCATGCGTGCGCCGATTTACCCCAGCCAGAGTTTAAGCCCGGTGTTTTGCCTAGTGAGCATGCTTAGCCTGATTGTGTTATGTCTGAGACTAAGTCCTCAGTTCAGGCTACTGAGCATGCTCCCACAATTAACCCTAACAGCCTCTTTGCACAGGTACTTGGACTTTGTGCTGTGTCTAAGTTCTGGGATGTGCCTACTGAGCATGCTCAAACTGATAGTCTGCTTTCTGAGCCTGTTGCTCAGGCTACTGGGCATGCTCAGGCACTTAGTGCACCAGAGGCTAGGTCCGGTAAGGACCTCACTGAGGATGTCCGTGAGGTGGCAGGCCCTGATAGGGCAGAGGGTGTCAGGTGTCCTGATGACGTGGCAACTCCGGACTGGCTCGCAGAGGCCCACCCCTATGATCTGGTACCTCAGTATTGGTCGTCAGACGATGACTGGTGAAGTGTTTGGGGCGTGGCTGCCATGAGGTCATCAATGACGTGGCGGTTCCGGATAGGTCGCATGTGACGTCACTGATGACATGGCACTCTGCTATCGGACCTTGGTGGTTCCACCCTGGGTTTGGGGCAGACCCAGGTTATAAATGGGGCTGGAGACAACATGGAGGTGTGCAGTCTTCACTTTTGCTCAGTCAGAGCACACCTCCATGTTAGAGCCTCATTGCGGCATAAGCCTATGTTGGGAAGCGGTAGGTAGGGTTAGGCGAACGGTGCCTGTCACGCCAAGATTCGTGGCTCAGCACATCAGGGTCAGGCGCCGTGCTTCCCTCCTGCCGTTCCAGTCTTGCTATAGCAGCCCAGTGGCGTTAACTGGGCTGCGGCTGCTGTGCTTCCTGTCCGATTGTGCCCCCTACGCACACGGACAACGCACCTGCTGCGCCACCTGTCCGATTGTGCCTCTTACGCACACGGACAACGCACCTGCTGCGCCACCTGTCCGATTGTGTCCTCTACGCACACGGACAACGCACCTGCTGCGTCACCTGTCCGGTTGTGCCCCCTACGCGCACGGACAGCGTACCCCAGGACCCCTGTGGAGTTTACAGAGTGTTCCTTATCCTCCTCGGCTTCCCGGTCAACGCTACTGGTGTACCCATCTGGCCTGACGTGTCCTACACACACGTGGCCAGGCGAGAGGTGGACAGAAACGCTAATCGGAGGACCGCTCGGCCTGATGTGTCCTACACACGTGGCCGACAGGGCGCTTTCGTGGCGGTCTTCCGGTCAACGCTACCTGGTTACCACCCGGCCTGACGTGTTTCCTGCACATGTGGTTGGTGTAGCGCTAGGTGCACCAAAACGCTAATCGGGTTGTCGTCCGGTCTGACGTGTCCCAACACACGTGACCGGTTCCCAGAGTTCCTGGGTTATCTCAGAGCCATCCAGCTCTATAGTCTCCGCCTAACCCTCAGGTGCCAGCAGCTCCTTTGTCATCTGGAGCACGGTGGGCCCCGACTGGCGATTAGGATATATACCCCCTGGTCCTAATCTGCCGGTCCCCCATAACACTGTCCTTACACGCAGAAAAAGTATTCGACAGGGTACACTGGGGATACTTGAAATCGGTACTGGACAAATTTGGATTCGAAGGCCCTATATTATCTGCCATAAGGGCACTGTATTCTAGTCCCATTGCTAAGGTCCTGGCGTCTGGGTTTATGTCTCGGAGCTTTGAAATCACTAATGGGACACGCCAGGGGTGCCCCCTCTCCCTTATCATTTATGCTCTCGCCATCGAACCTCTGGCTCAGGCTATCCGAGAATGTCCGCAGATATCTGGAGTGGAAGTGGGCAAGGTGGATCATGTGATCAGCTTATATGCGGATGATGTCATCCTATCTTGCACCAATGTAGTAGTGTCACTGAAGCACGTTATGGAAATTTTGACCTCCTTCTCACAGGTCTCGTACTACAAACTAAGTATTAGTAAATCCCTCTTTTTTACGCTTTTCCTGCCTGCCTCAACCAAAACCACCATATCTCACCTATATCCCTTCAAATGGGAGGAGGAAGGCATTCCCTACCTGGGTATTATACTGGCCCCACTCAAGACCATAATTCAGAAAAATATGATAGCTCTACATAACTCACTGGAGAATGAAGTCGCTCACCTCACTCTGCTTTCTCTGTCTTGGTTGGCAAGAAAGCAGACATTCAAAATGATATGTCTCCCAAAAATCATCTACCTCCTGAGATGCCTCTGCCTGGCAATCCCGCACTGCTATTTAACTAAAATTAATTCGCTAATGGGAAAATTCATTTGGGCTGGGGAAAAAACGAGAATAGCCCTGCGCTGCATGCATGCCCCGATATATGGTGGTGGCATGGGTATCCCAAATATTCTAACTTATCATAGAGCTGCGATTTTGGAGGCGGCCCGTGATTGGTGGAATAATGATCCAGATCTGAGATGGATGCAGATCGAACATAGCTCAGCCCATTGTCACACCCCTAAACGATTCATCGAGTCTTTAATTCTAGCCCCTTCTTCTCATGCAGATCTTCTTCCCACAACAGCAGCAGTGAAGAAGAAGTGGGGTGAGTGAAGTGTAACAGTGTGACAAGCTTTAAAACCCAATATTCACCGGAGAGCACTCGAATCATTCATTATGGATTTAAACCTTACTTCATGGGTACAGAAAGGGTCTTTTGTGTTAGCGGACTTATATAAAGATGGAGTGCTGCTTCTGTACCCTGAGATGTGTGAGAAATTCAATCTTACTTGACACAGCTTGTTCCAATTTTTTCAGATACGCCATTTTCTCAGGAACGTTCCCACCGTCTCCAGCCCCCTAATAGCTGACCCCACCGCAATTAAAAACGTCTTTCAAAATAGTAAAATTAAAGGCCTCTCATACATCTATAACTTACTAAATACCACGCTAGATGATAAACAGCTCCCATACATGCTTAAATGGGAAAGGGAACTTTCTTCCCCACTCCTAACTCAGGCCTGGCACTCTGCCTCAAAGTGGATTCACAGATTTTCCTCATGCCTTAACCATATAGATCAGTTAAAAAAAATCCACTTGAGATGGTATAATTTCCCCACCAAATTAGCAACCTTTTTTCCGAACAAGTCTCCACTATGCTGGAGGGGCTGCAACCACAGAGGTACTTTATGTCACATGTGGTGGTTTTGCCCTAAGACCTTTGAATTTTGGAACTTTGTTTTTGAAATGATCCGGGTGGTCACTGGCCCTCCGTCTTTCCTCTTCCCCAGCCCTCGTTGTTCTACATATTGGTACAGACACAATCCCTGACCCCTTCAAAAGCATTATCTCCCATTTCCTCATTGCAGATAGACACTGTATAGCTTACAAGTGGAAATCCCCACATTTGCCAACCAGGACAGAGCTAATGGACAGGTTGAATCTACAGTGGGTATATGAAACGAGTTTAACTTCTAGTCTGAAGAAAAAAAGAGGCAGTGCTAGAAAAATGGGACCCCTTGGCTACTTCCCCTTATGCCGCGGCACTCCCTCAACCCTCAAACTCCCCACAGTCACCCTGCTCCTCTGAACCTTGAAGTAATTTAGAGGCTGGCCTCCTGGACAGATAGCACCAGAAAATTTGCTAGACACACCAGGGTAATATATCTTGTGTAGCTGCACCCCCTCTCCCCCTCCCCCCTCTGTTTTCCCTATTGTTATTCCATGTTGCGTACTGAAGGGGTATTAATGTCCCACAATGATGTGTTGATGCACCCCACATGTACTTTGTTTTTGCATTTGTTACTTGAATGTTTGTTTGACACTATCAATTTTTTTTGTTACATGCTGGAAACTTAATAAAACTGTTTTGATTAAAAAAAGATACAAATCCTTTCTTTTCCGGCCGCCTTAGTGAAAGGACTTGTTGAGACGTGTTTCTGAAGATGGACTTTATCTTTTTTTGGTTGTTGTTTTCCCCTGTATGTCCAACCTTGCCTTGTGTCATATTAGTGCAACGGTGGGGCTAGCAAACCTCACCCTCCAGCACACTAGCCAGGGAATCTGCAGGGTTTCTCAGGGTCACAGGTTCATGCTCAGCGACAGTTCAGGAGACTGTATAGGGACTAGCTAGGAGAGTAGGGACATTTGCAGTTGAGTGCAAGAGGTGTCCCATTACCTCTTTCACTAGCACCAGGGCCTACCATTGTTATAGTTTTCCCCATTTTCCCCTTTACTTCAGACATTGTTTATTGCATTTTAGTTGTGCATCAGGTCTATACGCACATTCCATGCTTGTCATACCTGGCAAACATGACATCATTATACAGTGTGGCCCAGTACACTGCATGGAGGGTTTTGTGGGGGTTACAGTTGGGGATCATACTATGTTGGGGTTACCATACTTTGCTGAGATAGTTGAGAAGGGGGTTCAGTAGGGTATCATACTGTGCGTTTGAAGGGTACTGTGGAGAAATTCACTGTGGGGGTATCATACAGTATTTATGGAACATTTTTATTGACGTCATACTTTACGGCTACAATAAAAAGGGAATCTAGGGGCTTCGATAACAAGAAAATGATTTTGGAATGGCAGTAAAGTTGTCAGATATGTACTTATGTGACCCAGCTAAATATTAATGTATTTATTTATTTTGATGGGGGAGTCAATTAGAACTTCTACTATGGGACCTCATAATCTATATGTAGACTTCTGAGGAAAAACCTTATCATGAAACATATGTGTCGCCCAGGGATAGGGGATACTCAGAACCGGGCCAAGGGGTCGCTTCTAGAGGTATCACTGTGGCGTGACCCGGTCTGTGATCCCAGGCTCCACAATAAAAGGAGAATACGTAAAGGGAAATTTGTAAGTTTATGATCCGTGACGCCACCCGTGGTGTTCGGTGAGGTAATGGGGCACCTCCGCTACCGATCAGAGGATCCCGGGGGTGGTGGTGGGCAGCAAGATGGTGATATTCACTCCACGGGTAGGTTGTTGATGTCCCGGGACCCCGGTGTAATGGATTGGGAGTGACGGGTGCAGTCCACGGCTTGGACCAGGTGGTGCAGGAGTACTCATGATATAAGGCAATAACTGACACGAGTCCAGGAATTAACCAAGTTGCTGGTAACTGTTGCCCTTGGATGCTGTGAGAACAGGCCCCTCACCCAGGGGTGTAATACAGGTGCCTTTCTCCTGCCTGATGTCTGTGTCTGTTCCGTGCATGGGTCCGGACCGGGTCCCGACAGTCGACACCGGTGGACCACTACCCTGTCCTGGTCCACTTCGGGTTCCCCGCAAGTGGCTGGCCTATTCCTAAGGCTCTTACTGCCCCTCTCCCCAAGCTCCACACCGGAGCTCCTTCCAGACTCCACACCTCCTGCAGACTGCCTGCTGCCTGCAAACTGGAAACTCCCTATATAGTTCCCTCCCAGACACTTCAGACCTCTCTGCTCCGCCCACTGGTGTTGTGTGTAACTGCGTTGGAAACTCCCCAAGGGAGAGTGAGATCTGTACCAAAAAGATGGATGCAGACCTCTGTGACACCCTGGTTTTGCCAGGGTGGCACACATAGATGGCATAGACACCAGGAACCTTCTCTAAAAACTAGTCTCACCTTTCCTTGTTTTCAGACTCCTGTTTAAACTTTGTTTTAAAACATAGATATCTGCAGTATAGGAACCTGTACCCAGATGCTTCACCTGACTGATTCCATGCAAATGTTCCCTTCAACAAGATAATATATTTCTCCTACAAAACAATGAAGTAAATACTCCTAGAACTAACTGCTTAGCTCAGGAGATGTATCTAAGCGGCATTATAGTGATTACTCTGACTCTTGCCAACGATGTAAAGTGATTTTGTGAAGTACAGTACAAGATGCTCAGTGATTACAAGTGGCACTTCTTAATAGTCCTCTCTTCATTTAGTTTTCATAGATTCGACATTTGTTTACAGAAATCTTCCCAAAAAATATGAAAGCTTAGATTCACATAGCTGCTAATATATGAGCATTCTGTCAGCTAACACAAAGCAATAGGCTAAATTCCCATGATAACTTTTTATTGACTTTTTGAGATTGCAGATTTTCAGCAGAATTTCTGTACTTATTAGGTAAATTAGGTTACTTGTGTTTTCTTCATTGCGTTTTTTACATGCGTTTTTATTGCATTTTTGTTCTTTTTGGTCTGTCATGTTTAAAATAAAATTGCATAGTTTTTGATCCTTTGACAAAACTTTATTGATCCAGTAATGTGCAGATGTCATGCGTTTTTATGGTTTATCCACATATATTGGTGCTTAAAGGGGTTGTTCACCCATATTTTTTATTCTCTAGATCGATATTATATTGAGAAACAATGTTACTCTCAAATACCTTATGTTGGCAATAGTGCCTGTGAGAGGTGCTATTGCAGACCGCTGTTCCCCACTCCGTGACCCCCGTCCTCCGTGACTTCAGGAATTCGATGACGTCACATCAAGTTCCTGCTACACCGTGGCCGGCCACAGTGTCCGTGAGTGATGTGGTATGGGCGGTGTTTCATGGCTCGTCACAGCCCATCAGCTCCCTCCTCCCTCACAGCAGAGCGCTGCAAGCAGGAGACACGCTGTGCTGTGACAAGCGGTGAAACCCCGCCCACAGTCCAGTGAGTCAGGAAGACTGGATCCGGCTGCAGGGATGTGATGTGTCCGGAACTTAACATGACGTCACCGTATCCCCGAGGTCACGGAGCCCGGGGGTTACGGAGCGGGGAACAGCGGTCTGCAATAGCGCCTCTCACAGGCACTATTGCCAACATAAGGTTTTTCAGAGAAACATTGTTTCTCAATATAATATCGATCTAGACAATAAAAAATATGGGTGAACCACCCTTTTAAAAAATGAGGATGACCCCTAAAATGTTGCCCCAGGGGCAGACGTCTCGCCCTTCCTGCATTGTCTCTGTTCCAAATAAAACAGTTTTCCACATTGTAAAACAAAGGATAAATACAAGGTGTAGACAATAGGGTGAGAGTGGTGAGAGTTTTTGGTATTTCAATTATATGAAATTTGAATGTACATTTCTACTTAAGAAAGTTATATTAAAAGTAAAAGTTACACTGGCACCTGAAAACCTGGATATAATTTATCATGTACAAAATAATCTACAGTGGTTTTTCTACGTGGCCTTCCTGGATTTAATTATGATAATAAAATAATAATGTAAAATGTTATTAATAAATGTAAAAATATAAAAAAATATTGTGCTCCCCTTTCTATTTCATTATCACTTATGACAGTTGCTAAAAAAAAGTATTGAGAACAACATTATTTACTTAAAAAAATGGGATGAATAATAAAAGAACATCAATTTCACTTGTATTTAGGCCCCTTACACATTGCGTTTTTGTCTACGTCCACAGGTCCCGTCGGGGCATCCGTCCGGACCGCCCCTCCCCCACTCTGCAAAGCATGCTCCGGACGCATGCGCCCGACTGGGCCATTCACTGTTATGGAGCGCACTGCGTTAGTGTGTGCTCTGTTTTGTGCCATTTTGTGCACATATACGTTTCTGCAGATGGACACCCGAATGTAGGTGGTCTACGTTCGGGTGTCCGTCTGCAGAAACGTATATGTGCACAAAATGGCACAAAACAGAGCACACGCTAACGCAGTGTGCTCCATAACAGTGAATGGCCCAGTCGGGCGCATGCGTTCGGAGCACGCTTTGCAGAGTGGGGGAGGGGCGGTCTGGACGGATGCCCCGATGGGACCTGTGGACGTAGACAAAAACGCAATGTGTAAGGGGCCTTAGATGTTATTTTTTACAATGTT
Organism: Anomaloglossus baeobatrachus; assembly: GCF_048569485.1. Lineage (NCBI taxonomy): Eukaryota > Metazoa > Chordata > Amphibia > Anura > Aromobatidae > Anomaloglossus > Anomaloglossus baeobatrachus. The sequence continues at coordinate 259,746,410 of NC_134355.1, read as the reverse complement.
CACTTTCCTGTAAAAACAATCTAGCAATTTTGTATTATGGGTCATTAAGGCTATGGCGATACCAAACTAATATAAGGGGCTATATATGTTTTACTCCTTAAAATATTAAATATAAATTGCCTATTTATTGGTGTACAGAGTTATTTGAGGATTTTTTATTGTTTGCTTTCTAATCTTGAATCCATATTAGTCTTAATTTACTAGACCTACTCTACCAAGTAGCAGGAATGCATCACTCCAATAATATTGCCAACAACCCCAACTAAGGGGACAAGATGCACAAGACTCCCAATTAATATTAAAATATATGTTTATTTATAGAACCTTAAGAAACCGCACAATATAAAAAAGCAAGGAATGCTCTTAAACAACAATTCACACCTTTTGCAGCAATGGGGATGCAATCATGTATAACAATTAGTTCTGTATCTAACAATTTCAATTATAGAACACTATAAATTAGTGGCATACAAGGCAGAGAACTATATATATTAGCATATATCATACACAAATTCAATTATATCAACCGTAGGTAATTGCCTGGTTGGTGAATAAAGTACTTTAAAAAATGAATTAATTTCTTACAAGGTTAAACCTGCATGTGCGTATGTTTTTATTTTTATATATATGTCTGTAAGTGGCCAAATTAATGACCCGTGTGTGTATATCGATATATTTAGTTAATTGCATGCCAAAAACCACAGCTCTAGTTCACTCTATGTTGTTGCTATATACTAGCTTGTAAATTATATCCGTATAACACAGTAGCCGAAGTACCAAACATAGAAAAGTTTTTTTATGTTATTTTACACTCTTGCATTTAAAACACTTCTATTTTAATTGATTATTTTATACATATAACAATAAGTAGAGTGTAGCATTGTAATAATTGACGTACTATGCTCATATAATTAATTACATATTTTTTTCTTAATCATAACCGAATGGCAAAAAATTGAATTAAAGTGTCTCTGTCATGGGTATACTATGGATATAATTAGTTAATTCCACTATTCAACATTGATTATAGCCTCAATTCCTTGGGATAGAAGCCCTGTGATAGATACAAGGTATCAAACTAATTATACCTGCGGCTGTTGTGGATGAAATGTTTTATTTACTAACCCATATGTCGGTGTGCTTGTCTCAGTCCCAACGCGCGTTTCCACCTTTCTTCATTAGGGGAAGTTAGGAACGAGGTGCAGGGGTTCTTTTTAAATTCGCTTGGAGGAATTAGTAACCGGTGCAAGTCCGTATAGTTATTTAATGACTGCCGCTCAGTATAACAGTGCATGGGACATCGGGAGGGGAGCATACAGCCCCCTTCCCACTACCAGCTTGTAAAGCGCACGCCACGGGCCAGCGTCATGGCAACCTGTGTCACTATCTGACGTACACACCATGCTGTGCAGAAGGAAAAGACACTCCTCTCCAGACAAGTCATACGCACTCTGAGTATAGCAGAATCTATATTAGATGACATTTATAATTTGTATTAACTGTCGCTCGGATACACTTTACACGGACTGTCGGGAGGAGAGCATCCCCCCACCCCACCCCGGCCACAGAGAACCGCATGCTGCGAGATAGCACCATGGCAACCCATGTTGCTGTCTTACTTCGTCCCACACTCTTACATTCGGCTTCACATGGACTGTCGGGAGGAGAGCAACTCCCCCCCACCCCCGGCCACAGAGTCAGTTGTTATTGGTAATACTAGAGCTTATTTTGATGCATAACTGCTTCCTCTTTAAGAATGAAATCTATCTCCAAATGCAAGACACTGCGATGGGGGCCTCATGTGCCCCCTCGTATGCAAATTTATTTTTGGGGGAGTGGGAGCGCCAAATCTTCCAGACAAATCCTGATGAAGCAATATGTCTGGTCCAAAATTGGATCAGATATATAAATGATACATGGTTTGTCTGGGAGGGTACTATTGATGAGATAGATCAGTTCATGCATCGCTTGAATAATAACAACAAAAACATCAAATTAACCTATCAATATGGTCATGAAGTTGAATTTCTGGACATCAGGATAAAAGCATCTAGTCGGGGTGACCTCAGTACAGATGTATATAGGAGAAAACCTCCACAAATGCTCTCCTACATGCCAGTTCTTGCCACCCTAGGTCAACAATTAAAGGCATTTTGGTTTCTCAATTCTTGAGGACAAAACGGATATGCTCATCACCACAAGGTTTTTAAATACAAGTAGAAGCCCTAAAAGACAGGTTCTTGGATAAAGGCTATAGCAAAAGAAGCATTTAAAAAGGATATAAAAGAGCTCTTAATACTCCAAGGGAGCAATTATTATATTCTTGCCAAAAACAGAAGCAAGAACAGCCTGTTAGACTAATTACTACCTTTAATAGTCAATGGTAAAAATTTACATTTATTTTAAGAAAACATTGAAATGTCCTTTTAGTCAATCCGATTCTTCAAAAATGCCTCTCGGACTTTGGTAACAGCTAAAAAGTCTAAAAATCTTAAAGACATGTTAGTACACAGTCACTATCAAAATGATAGTAAGGACTCTACTGAGAAATCCATCTAAGGCTTCTATCCATGCGGTCTCTGTAAAGGGTGTTGCAACATGGTTAAATCCAAAATCAGTAAGTCCCATATTAGGGGAGAAATCCTTCCCAACTCCCCGTATGGCAATCAAACTAGTTCCCTGGATCAACTCCCAATCACAGAATCTGGTGCACAGAACCAGTAATATTATATTCTTCAAGAAAGGCATCCAGGCTGCTCTTAAATTTTAGTAATGAATCGACCATTACAACATTATGTGGCAGAGAGTTCCATAGTCTCACTGCTCGTACAGTAAAGAATCTGCATATGTGATGATGATTAAACCTTCTTTCCTTTAGCTGTAGAAGAAATATGTTAATTTTACATTTTTATTTTTTTCTTTATTTGAAAAAACAAAAAATAAGGAGTGATTTAAACTTTTATATCTTTTGGTTTCTTTATATTTTTTTCTAAATATGTTTTCATGTTTTCTACAATGCCCAGTAGTAATGTGGCGGAAACCAGGGCCTTCAGTAAGTGTCAAGATGTCATGAAAAGCCATTGACCCCCCTCAATTACATTGTAGGTCAGGTGTCAGCATTGAGGTTGGAGGGGATGACATCCCTGCTCAGTTCCTGGCCTTCTAAATGCCGCTCTCATGATGATATAACACTGAAACGACCTATAATCTAAGGTCCACTAATTTAAATGATTCACTGGCTTATTGTGCACAAATTGATTACAATATAACTTTTATTAGTCTCTTAAAATATGTGCATGTATTATTCACTAATTTGTGAAGCCTATCTGAGCTCCACAATTTGCAGAACAACTGGGCTCAGACATTAATAATAATATATTTCCATTTTTTCAGACCAACCTGCAATTATTGTCTCTTCAGTACTGCAGTGATTCACTGTCATTCCTGATTTTACACTGCATGCCTAATTATATATTCACCACTTAGTTGAATATATGTGCATTCAGCACCTCTTTTTAAATTGGCTAGTGCCTAACTCAAACACTATATAATGTATATATCCACCACATTTCATTATATTTATGTAACCAGCACCTTGTTTTTAAAGTGACTTGTGCCTGAAATTAAACTACTGTGGACATTATTAAATAATGTTTTTCATTGGTCCATAGACAAAGAGCAGGCTATGATGCTGTGCCTATACTACCTTGTCAAGTCTCTAAACGCGTGATTTTCCCGTGTGTTCGAAACTCCTTACAGGGCTTGGAAAGCAGTCTCTGTATCCTGCCTATATTAACCCCTTCAGCCCCCGGGCACTTTCCGTTTTTGCGTTTTTGTTTTTTGCTCCTTTTCTTCCGAGAGGCGTAACTTTTTTATTATTCTGTCAATCTTGCCATATGAGGGCTTGTTTTTTGCGGGACGAGTTGTACTTTTAAATGAAACCATAGGTTTTACCATATATTGTACTGGAAAATAGCAAAAAAAATTCCAAGTGTGGAAAACCTGCAAAAAAAGTGTGATCGCACAATAGTTTTTGGGATGTTTTATTCATCGTGTTCACTATATGATAAAACTGATGTGTAGGTATGATGCCTCAGGTCGGTGCGAGTTTGTAGACACTAAACATGTATAGGTTTACATGTATCTAAGGGGTTAAAAAAAATTCACAAGTTTGTCCAATAAAAGTGGCGCACGTTTTGCGCCATTTTCCAAAACACGTAGCGTGCTTATTTTTTGGGATCTATGGCTCAGTGATGGCTTATTTTTTGCGTCTCGAGCTGACGTTTATAATGGTACCATTTTTGCGCAGATGCTACGTTTTGATCGCCTGTTATTGCATTTTGCGTAAAACTTGCGGAGACCAAAAAACGTAATTTTGGAGTTTTGAATTTTTTTGCCACTACGCCGTTTACCAATCAGATTAATTGATTTTATAATTTGATAGATCGGGCATTTCTGAACGCGGCGATACCAAATATGTGTATATTTATTTATTTTTTAACCCTTTAATTTTCAATGGGGGGAAAGGGGGGTGATTTGAACTTTTAGGTTTTTTTTTTTTATTATTTTTTAAAACTTTTTTTTTCACATTTTTTTTATTTCACTAGTCCCCCTAGGGGGCTATAGCGATCAGCAATCCGATCGCTATTATCTATCTGCTGATCACAGCAATACAGCTGTAAACAGCAGATTCAGTCACTTTGTTTTTCCCTCTGCTCTCGGCCGAGGGAAAACGAAAGTGAAACTTCGTAGCTGCATGCGTCATCACATGACCCTGTGCTACGATGGCAACCACCGATAGTCACGTGATAACAGATAGTAGTGGAGAAGGGTTTCACGGCCGCGCCAAGGACTACCGGATCATGTCAGCTTAAGATTAAGGTTTTTTTATTTCATGCACAGGTCAGGTCAACGCGTTTCAGGAGGCACAGCTCCCTTCCTCAGGACAAACCAGCAAAGAACATCAAATCAGAGATTTGATGTCCTTTGCTGGTTTGTCCTGAGGAAGGGAGCTGTGCCTCCTGAAACGCGTTGACCTGACCTGTGCATGACATAAGGAAACATTAATCTTAAGCTGACATGATCCAGTAGTCCTTGGCGCGGCCATGAAACCCTTCTCCACTACTATCTGTTATCTGCCTTATGGGGACCGCTGCCGGGACTTGGAGTTACATGCTGTTATAGGAGTTGTGACTTTCACAACCCCTCTTGGTGAGTAGTATTGCTCATTGTCCCACACTATATATATTGGGGTAAGACCCTATTGTGCTTCTCTTTCCACAGTTTTTTCTGATAGTCACGTGATAACACACGTGACTTCCGGTGGGGGCGGCGGTAAGTAAAAAACATGGCCGCGCGCATTTAGATCTTGCTGTAACACTTTGGCAGCAAGATTTAAGGGGTTAATGGCCGCGGGTGGAAGCGATTCCACCCGCGGCTAGCAGGCACACATGTCAGCTGTTGAAAACAGCTGATATGTGTGCCGATCCATGCCGCCTGCCCGCGGCAGGGGGCGGGGCTTAACGGGACACGATCCTGGACGGATAGATCCGTCCAAGGTTGTGAAGGGGTTAATCTCCTGCCTCACTCATATTCACTCTCTCACCTCAACGTGTTTCGTTTCACAACTAGCAGTGAGACACATCAGGAGGCTGAATGGATCGCCCCACCATCAATAATTTTCAGGGGCACATAATAATTATGGATCAGATATGCCTCAGTGCATTATCATTACCAGCAGCGTGTTCAGCGCTTAGATGCGCTAAAGATATAGATCATTGCTCACCCCCCTTCCTGATGCGCCTCCTGTGTTAGCCAGTCACATGGTCCATATTACCGGAACAAATCATGTGCGCCTATGTCAAACAGGATTCCTCAGCGTCATATGACAGAGGGCTTCTCTGGCATTGCTAGTAGTCAGAAAGATGCTGTCTTCTCCCGGAAGCTACATAAGTCACCATCAACTCAAATGTAACAGCGGCAGACATCAATTCCACTGTTTTATTACTCCAATACATCCTTATTCTTCATATAATTATCTATATACTAATGCCTTATAATAGTATAACTAGGATTTATTGGCAGAGGTGTAAGTGATATATCTAGATGTAAATGTCAGCTACCGTCAGTAATAAGTGGAAGCAACTTTTTAGATGTTAAATACATAAGGAATTCTCTGACTGAAGTTCTGCTGATATTTAAATAACCTGTCATATAAATTAAATATAACCTATTTGCAAGCATTCAAAGACATTTTCTATAACTTGGATACCAGATTGATGCACGTGTCCTCATGTAACGCAGAGAATTATTTCCTACCACTATCTCCTAATATATTACTGTTATGGAATCATACATTAACATAATGAAATTTTATATATATATATATATATATATATATATATATATATATATATATATATATAATCAGTTAGAGGAAGACCCTATAAAATAACAAAATATTGCAAAAACCACACATGGGGAAAGAATTATATAAGAGGTATAGGAAACAGTTACTTAATCCTAAAACATATATAAGCAATGCAAAAGGCTCGATATTACTACCTAGGATTATTACTGCCTCTTAAAACAGAGCAATAAGAGATAAAAAGAGGCAATCAAATAAACGGAATAAAGAAGATTGACTTGATTTAATCAAAATGGTGCGATTGTTTTTAGCCTATATGTCTATTGCGTCTCCTTTCTTTGTACTCTACCATTTAGATCTCCTCTCCTGCTCAATTCTCTCACCTTTTCTACTCCCTGAAACGAAATCTCCTTCATATAGATGTGCCTCCCACATGTGCCTCGCAATTGGGGTAACTGCCTTTCTCCTAATATTACCTATGTGCTCCAAAATACGCTGTGGCATGCCTCTTTCAGGAATCAGGTTTTTTCCTTAATAGTCAAATATACGCATGTTCAATTCCCTCCTGACCCAGCTATGGCTCTCCTTAATATTGGAATTTCAGATCTCCCAAGAGAGATTAAATTGACATGCTCGTTTATTTTTAGTGCTGCTAGACAAAGTATTACGGCTTTGTGGAACCAAGCGGCGATTCCGTCTCTCCAGGAAGTGATTAATAGAGTTAATACCTATAGGCTATATGAACTCCCCCTCTCCCAGGACCTTCAACACATATGGCTTTGAAGGCCCGATGGTCACTTTGGTCCTCTTCTTCTGATGCTACCACCCTTCTCTAAGGAGTTGTCCACTATATCACATGACCCCTGCCATGGATCTGGATGAACTCTCTTAGCCCCATATTTTTTGAAAAACCCTCCTGACCATTATCTCATGTTAATCTATTATGAATCCTAGGAGTGGCACTATGTGGCATTACCCTCCTCCTGCCAACCACCCCCCTTTTTATTTTTTATTTTTATTCTCCCTCTTTTCTTCCTTCTCCTTTGGTATTTGTAATTTGTTTTTTTTGTTGTCTAAGAAATGTTTATGGTTTACTTACGTATTGTGTAAAAAACTTAATAAAAAATCTATTGTTTGAAAAAAACAAAATAGGTTGTTGTGCATTGTCTTCTCTATATTATATAGAGAAGACAATACACCAGTTCAAACAGCGGATTTTGGAGCTCATAGGTAATATTAGGAGAAAGAGAGATACCCCAATAGCGAGGCACATGTGGGAGGTACATGGAGGAAATATGAAGGAGATTTTGTTTCAGGGAGTAGAAAAGATGAGCGAATCGAGTAGGCAAGGGGATCTAGATGACAGGTTATTTAAATATCAGCGGAATCCCAGCTAGAGAATTCCTTATGTATTTCACATCTAAAAAGTTCCTTCCACTTATTACTGACAGTAGATGACATTTACATCTGGATATATTACTTACACCTCTGCCAAAAAATCCTAGTTATACTATTATAAGGCATTAGTATATAGATAATTATATGAAGAATAAGGATGTATTGGAGTAATGAAACAGTGGAATCGATATCTGCCGCTGTTAGATTTGAGTTGATGGTGACTTATGTAGCTTCCGGGAGAAGACAGCATCTTTCTGACTACTAGCAATGCCAGAGAAGGCCTCTGTTATTTGACGCTGAGGAATCCTGTGTGACATAGCCGCACATGATTGGTTCCGGTAATATGGACCATGTGCCTGGCTAACACAGGAGGTGCATCAGGAATGGGGGTGAGCAATGATCTATATCTTTAGCGCGTCTAAGCGCTGCACACGCTGCTGGTATTGATAATGCACTGAGGCATATCTGATCCATAATTATTCTTTGCCCCTGAAAATTATTGATGGTGGGGCGATCCATTCAGCCTCCTGATGTGTCTCACTGCTAGTTGTGAAACGAAACACGTTGAGGTGAGAGAGTGAATATGAGTGAGGCAGGAGATTAATATAGGCAGGATACAGAGACTGCTTTCCAAGCCCTGTAAGGAGTTTCGAACACACGGGAAAAATCACGCGTTTAGAGACTTGACAAGGTAGTATAGGCACAGCATCATAGCCTGCTCTTAGTCTATGGACCAATGAAAATCATTATTTAATAATGTCCACAGTAGTTTAATCTCAGGCACAAATCACTTTAAAAACAAGGTGCTGGTTACATAAATATAATGAAATGTGGTGGATATATACATTATATAGTGTTTGAGTTAGGCACTAGCCAATTTAAAAAGAGGTGCTGAATGCACATATATTCAACTAAGTGGTGAATATATAATTAGGAATGCAGTGTAAAATCAGAAATGACAGTGAATCACTGCAGTACTGAAGAGACAACAATTGTAGGTTGGTCTGAAAAAATGGAAATATATTATTATTAGTACCTGAGCCCAGTTGTTCTGCAAATTGTGGAGCTCAGATAGGCTTCAGAAATTAGTGAATAATACATGCACATATTTTAAGAGACTAATAAAAGTTATGCTTTAATCAATTTGCTCTCATGATGAACATCGGAAAATGCTGCAATTAGAGCTAGCTCTGATCACAGCATTTACTCTTAGATGTCAGCCCTATGCTCAACGTCTGAGTCCGCTCTATATAGTGATGGTGCACGTTCACTGTAAGTGTATGACACGCTTTGGCAAGAGGTTGCACAATTATATCTTGTTGTTTTATTACAGTTTCACATTTCAGCATTCATTTTTATTGGCTGTAGATGTAATTACTGCTAATGATGTGCAGAAATAAATTGTTAATTTAAGACTCTACTTTTAGTAATGTTTTATTCTTATATATTTATTCTAAGACAAAGACAAAAACTGAAATCACAACATATCTGTTATGCACAATTAGCAAATCAACTGGTTATGGACTTTAATGACTAAATAGAGATGAGTTTCAAGCAAATTTTTAGACTTTAGTTCCGATTAATCAATGATCAATCAATTTTCAGTTTGAAAAGTTACAAAATTTTGATGTAGCTCAGAGTGGTGCAAAAATTTTGTGACTTTTGACATTTTCACGCCAGTTTCTCACAGCTATGCCAAAATGGGAGGAGCTGGGGCTCTTACTGGGTGCGGCAGGGGCAGGACATCATGGCTCATCTACCTCATGATAAACTTTGGAATTTCTTCAGAAATCTTACTTCTGTCAGTGATTGGTGAAAGATTCCTGGAATGGTGAACAGAGGTGCAGGCCACTTGTCAGATAATCCAAATACATGAGTCATTCACCTCTTTATGAATTAAGAGCATCTGACTTCACCATGGTTCTTCATCAAGGCTGTCGACAAAATAGCTAGTCTTGATGAATCAGGGCCTTTTAGATTTGATTTGTGTTTTGCAAGAAATGACTTGTCAGCTGCCATGTCCCACACTCTTAAAGAGAGTTGGCTAATGTTTTTTTGCATGGCCCCATGGACGTCCCTATGGTGAAAAGAAGCATTGACATCAAGTGGCCACCACAGATCAGTGGCTACCAGTAAAGCACAGATTCGCTTGAGAATCCGGATGCAAATGTATACCAAATATATCCAGAAATATAGACAACAATAAGAACACACACATCACCATTTTGCTATTCAAATTTCAGATTATACTTAGCTGTAAGATAATATGGGAATTTTTTAAATGACCTCTATGATAAGTAACCCTTTGTGGGTAACATAATGTGGGTGTTACCGTTCATGGGAGGTGGAGTCATCACGCACATATATAGAACAGCTCAGTTAATATATGTTGTTGCTATGATTAAGAGTGTTAATCGCTCGAAACAAGTAAGTTCATGTGAAGTCTTTAAAATTCAATATTTTAATATGCACCAATAAAGGTTTGAATTTTACTTAGAGGAGATCCTCCTAATATATTTTTTGGTGTTTGCTGGACATCAACCTTTTTTCTCTGCTTCATTGCTACCTGGGAACTGGCCCATGGATTTGTCTGTGCATTGCTGACTAAATATTTTGATATCATCCCTCTGGAACTGCTAAGCTGATCTTTTTTCTTTACGTTGAAAGTCTTAAGGTGGTGTCACACACAGCGATGACGACAACGACGTCGCTGCTACGTCACCATTTTCTGTGACGTTGCAGCAACGTCCCGTCGCTGTCGCTGTGTGTGACATCCAGCAATGAGCTGGCCCCTGCTGTGAGGTCGTTGCTCGTTGCTGAATGTCCTGCTTCATTTTTTCGTCGTCGCTCTCCCGCTGTGAAGCACACATCGCTGTGTGTGACAGCGAGAGAGCAACGAAATGAAGCGAGCAGGGAGCAGGAGCCGGCGTCTGGCAGCTGCGGAAAGCTGTAACCACTGTAAACATCGGGTAACCAAGGGAAGACCTTTCCCTGGTTACCCGATATTTACCTTCGTTACCAGCCTCTGCCGCTCTTGCTGCTAGTGCCGGCTCCTGCTCTGTGCACATGTAGCTGCAGTACGCATCGGGTAATTAACCTGATGTGTACTGTAGCTAGGAGAGCAGGGAGCCAGCGCTAAGCAGTGTGCGCGGCTCCCTGCTCTCTGCACTGTGACATGTAGCTGCAGTACACATCGGGTTAATTAACCCGATGTGTACTGTAGCTAGAAGAGCAAGGAGCCAGCGCTAAGCAGTGTGCGCGGCTCCCTGCTCTCTGCACTGTGACATGTAGCTGCAGTACACATCGGGTTAATTAACCTGATGTGTACTGTAGCTAGAAGAGCAAGGAGCCAGCGCTAAGCAGTGTGCGCGGCTCCCTGCTCTCTGCACTGTGACATGTAGCTGCAGTACACATCGGGTTAATTAACCCGATGTGTACTGTAGCTAGAAGAGCAAGGAGCCAGCGCTAAGCAGTGTGCGCGGATCCCTGCTCTCTGCACTGTGACATGTAGCTGCAGTACACATCGGGTTAATTAACCCGATGTGTACTGTAGCTAGGAGAGCAAGGAGCCAGCGCTAAGCAGTGTGCGCGGCTCCCTGCTCTCTGCACATGTAGCGACGTTATGATCGCTGCTGCATCGCTGTGTTTGACAGCTAAGCAGCGATCATAACAGCGACTTACAAGGTCGCTGTTACGTCACAGAAAATGGTGACGTAACAGCGATGTCGTTGTCGCTGTCGCTATGTCTGAACCCAGCTTTACATATGGATTATCATGCTTTATACCAGTGTGGATTGGATAGATCAACTAATATATTATATCTTTATATATTTATCTCCGATTAGTATTTTTAATATTGCTATGACAACTCAAGTGAATAAGACTCCTGCATTTCTATTGCCTATGGACAATATACAGCGCCTGGATAAGGTTGCACAGGTCTTTACATCCATGGCGTCATCTACAAATGAATATGTAATGGAGTAAAAAAAAATTACTTGGGACCTGGATAAATTACTCACACAGATAATGAAAGTGTGGTGGGATATTACGACACTGGCAATATTTAGAAAAAAAAAACATCTTACTGAGAGGTCTCAGGATTAAGAAAATCTGTAATGCCCAATTTGGTGACAATTTTTCGGCAGAATGGAATTAAATAATATCCAGTTGCTCCTCTAAGTTAGTGCGATTAATCATCAAATATGAAGATATTTAAATTCGAAATATGGAAGCTTTGGTTCAACTCGTGCAGGACAAATTCAAAGTATTGTCAAATATTGTAATGGATAATATATTTCAAGAGAAATTGAATTTGAATTTAGTGAAACTAGAAAAATCAATTATGATGATTAAGTGGGACTATGAAAATAATACTGTCTACACTGGGGTTAGAAATAGAATAGAAGTCCGCATAAATTAAAGTCCATTCTGATGTATTCCAAAAAAAGGTAACACAAGTGAATCTCTGAGTGCTAGAGTGAGCTTTAGCTCATCAGAAATGGACACATCTAATCCTGCAACTGCTTATTCAGATCTAGATATTGTGCAATCTACAAATAGTTTTCAGTCTAACAATTTTAGAAGAGACGAAGTATGATTCATTCTGTAATGAAAGATCCAAAAATTTGCCATATGATGTGACTCAAAAAATTGAGGAAACACTGAGGAGGCAGAAAACTTAAGAATAACAAAAGACAAAACATACAATAAGAGAGAAAGGAAACATTAGAAGAATACAAGCACAATGCAGGAGCAAATATCTGTAATTAATATGTCTGCTTTGATTCTGAGTCAATCTCAGATAAGACTCTTATCAAAGGGGCTCAGTTTTGTCCCAACAACACATGCTTATTTTTTTAGCATATTGAGGGATGTTAAATTAGTCAGATTGCGCACTGTTAAGGGACATTTTTTGAAGAGGATCATGTTGATGTCAGCAATACCACTAAATATGTAAGATATGGACATTGGTCATACCGAAGCGGTTTTAGATGAAGTAGCAGTAGCATCAATAGGGCTGGTTTCCTTTAGCAAGCAATGCACAGTGATAATATTAGAGGATTCACAAACGGAGACATAAATGAAACAAAGGATACTGAGAACCTGAGCTCTTTTCACAACCATGATATACCGAATTCACAATTTTACCTTATCTAACTGAAAGCCACAATTATGGACAGGGCCAGATTAAGGGTGGTGGGGGCCCCTGGGCAGAAAATCTGGTGGGGGCCCAATAACGTTAACATTTTTAGCCATAATATTAGAGCACGAACTGTAGCATTTAGATATAAATCCAATGAGCATGTATCTTATCCTGTTCTGCCACATTCAGATTTACAGTACTACAATACAGATACAGTCCAGGATAACTCACAGCTGTCACTTATACACAGAAAGTAGAGTTACTCACTTTTTTTATTGATCCCAATGTTAAGACAGCCAAAGAATAGAAAAAATGCAAAAAGGGAAAGTTTTCACTGGCAGCAATGGTTGCTAAAAATAACAATGTGCTCTCTATTGTATTATTTATGGAGTAGTACATAACAGCTGATGTCTGTACACAGTATACCATATACAGTATCAGAGGTGGATCGTTCAGTTTTGCGCCCCCTCCTACACACAGCTTATGCGGTGTGAGTATTTGTCATATGACCGCTCATATGCCATTTTTACACTTGCCACATGACGATGAGTTGCTCTTCCTAATTCTCTCAATGTTCAGTGAAATACAGTACTACAGCCCATAAAGAGAAGCAGGAAGAGAAGCTAATTGCGACTGGAAGTATGAAAATTACCTGCAAGTGGTCATGTGACCACTTCTGGAATTGGCAAGCAGAGCTTGATCCTTACATTGAGTATATTACAGGTTGTTAGGATTGGCCATGCTACAAGGCTTAATTTTATTATTAAAAGGGTAGTCCAGGTCCACAAAGAGAATTTGTAATTATTCTATATGACTGCAGACTTCTGAATTCTCACAGCTTGCGGACTGCACACTATCATGATTTTCCCATGCCATGAGCAAGTAGTCAGAGGACCGCAAGTATGCGATTTGCCTATTTCCGGCCACATTCAAATTAGACATGTGCAGCCTCACTCAGTATAAGTGAATTGTGATTATACTTGTGGTTAGTGCTTTGAAGCTCTCACTGCTGGCATCTGAGAGTCCTGACAGTGTGCACACTAAGGATTCAGAAGTCTGCAGTCACAGATTTCATCAAGCCTGGACAACCCCTTTAATGCTATTAACATAAATACTAATGTAGAAACCCTTGTGGTCATGTAATTTTATAAATTATGGCTTGCTACATGTGTACAGGATCAGAATCAGTAAAAGGTATATAAATACATCACCAGAACCACGAGCAGTACAGTAATACATCACTAACACCCTCATCAGTAAAGGAATATATCACCAGAACCACCAATACATGACTACAGCACTATGTTTGCCACAACAATATATTGTAATGTCATATCCCCATATTTGTATCACATGAATTAACAACTCCCAGTATGTCCTTAACAATTCTAAGAAAAGGCTGGGAGTTGTTATCAGTATTTATCAGACTTTGGACCATACAGGAACCACAGTCCTGATGAGAAGCATTGAGTATCACAAACATACATTTACATCCAGGTACCTTGTAGGTGATATCTTCTCTGATCGGAGTCATCTTATTCTTTCTTCTCCATCTTGTCCAGACGTCATGATGACTTTTCACTTCCACAGCTCATCTCTGCAGACCTCCCGGGTCTTCTGCAGCACATCTCGACAAGATGCCCTTAAAAGTAAATAGCAGAATGATTATAATGCTCCTAAATATAAATATATGACCTACGCTGTGCGCCTGAATAAATAATTGCCCCTCACTGTGCTCCCTGCACAAAATGACCCACACAATGTCCCTCTTTTGGTACATGGCCTCTTTTTTCAGTACTGGGCCCCCTCTTCACACCATCCTCTACATTGTGCACCCACTATACTGTACTTCCAAATGTCTATACTGTGCCCCCTCCTCACACTCCCCCTCCTGAGCTGTACCCTCACACTGCTCCCCATGCTATCCCCTCTCTATACTGCCCTCACCCTCAGTACCAAAATCACTATACTGCACCTCAGTCTCACATTCCCCTTCCTCAGCATACTGTGCCCTCCATACTGTGCCCTCACACTGGCCACCATGCTGCCCCTTCTCTATACTGCACCTCAGTCTCACATTCCCCCTCCTCAGCATACTGTGCCCTCCATACTGTGCCCTCACACTGGCCACCATGCTGCCCCTTCTCTATCCTGTACCTCAGTCTCACATTCCCCCTCCTCAGCATACTGTGCCCTCCATACTGTGACTTCACATTGGCCACCATGCTGCTCCTTCTTTACACTGCTTATCCCGCCTCCACTACCCAGTCTCTATACTATGCCCCTCACACTTTTCTTTCCCAATACTGTCCACTTACAATTTTCTCCCACCATACTGCTGCCTCCCACTTTCCAATGGTGCCCGATGATTGCTGTGCAGAGGCAAATATGCCGCATGCCCCCCAAAGGTACGCCCCTGTAGAGTGTACAGGAGAATACATGACTAGTACACGCAGGGCCGGCTCCAGGTTTTTGAGGGCCCTGGGCGAAAGAGTCTCAGTTGGCCCCATCCACACATAGACATGCACAGATACATACACATACAGGCATACGTACACATATATATTTAAAGAGAAATTCACAAAAACACATGTAAATAGACATAAATCTAGACACAGTCATATACACTGATATACATAGATACACGTCAGACATGCACACACAGACACACATATATATACACACATATATATATACATATATATATTTAATATTGGGAAAGCGGCAACAGCCTCATTCACCTCCCCACTTGTCTCCATCCAGCTCCTCTTGGGCATGTGTCAGCAATGGGGAGCATACAACTCTAGAGGGGGCAGTGGCTCTGGGGTGGGGGGACAAGCAGCTCTGAGGTGGGGGGGTGAAATGCAGCTCTGGGGGTATGCAGCCCAGGGCCCCAGCATTTGACCAGGTTTACTGTGATACAGACACCAGATGTTATACATTATACACATTATTATATACCATCTAATGTGTGTACACAATATATCACACTGCTCTGTACACTGGATGTGGTATACCATCTGCACAGATATACAATGCCCTGCACTGATCACATCTGGACCTACAGGACCTCACATATTCTATATGTAATATGGGCCATGTAGTGTAATCTGTGCTGTCCTGCAGGCTCAGATGTGATCAGGGCAGGATCTGTGTAGTGCTGTCTATGCTCTCTGCTGGAGCTCAGTGTGTTATTGCAGGGAAGGGATGAGGCTGCAGCTGATGACCCGACACGGATAGCCCAATCTGATCTGCAGCAGTTCACACTCCTGCAATAACTCTCAATGATCCCCGCAGAACTGCCGCTGAGCTGACACTATGGAATCCCGTCCTGCTGCCTCCTCACTGCAGCCTCCTGCCCGGCACCATGATGGATGATGTCATACTCACTGTGATCCACTGAGGCCTCTGCACCGGTCTTCCCACAGGCTCCTCTTTGGCAGGAAGAAGCAGCAGGCGCGCGGTGACATCATCCTTACAGACGCAGCCCACACAGCGTGCAGTGGGCGTGTCTGCAGCACAGTGATGGCCAGGATTGAAATTTTTTAAAGGTACAGTACGGTCCTGAACCACTGAGGCGTTAATAAAATGGTGGCCACACACATGGTGGTGGGAGCCCCGTCAGAAGCTCTTGTGGTGCGGGCCCCGGGGCTGGAGCCCTGCCTGCCCCACCTATAATCCGGCCCTGATTATGGATATGTTCCAGAAATCAATGGAAAGAGACCTTCAGTTTTGTTTAGCAAAATGTCGCAGTACGGATAGTATTTAGTCAAAATCTGAATATGTGGATTTAAAACATCTTGAATCTAATTGTAATATCTTAATTCAACAATCGGATAAAAGTGAATTGGTAGTGGCTGTAGATCGTGCATTGTACGAAAGGGAGATCAACAATATGCTATATGATTCGCATACATATCATCATCTTATCACAGATCCTACCACATCCATTCAGGGAGAATTGAAGAAAATGCTGGAACAGGCAGTAACATTAAATATAAAATCTAAAAAGGAAATGGACCATATCTTGGTGGACAATCCTGTCATTCCAATGTTCTACACCTTTCTGAAGGTCCATAAGGATAAATTTCCACCAACATTTCGTCCCATTGTGTCGAGGATTGAATCTATGTTCGAGAGACTCTCATCAAGGGTGGACAGGTTTCCTGTTACGAATCGGCGCCGCCATTGCTACAAGCAGCCTGCTGCGGTTCCAATTGTGCCCAGGCGCCAGCCGCCATTTTTGGCAGTGCCTCGGGTCATCCAGCTGACTGCTTCCTCCTCCACGTCTAAATGTGGAGATGCAGCTAGTCGCATGTGCATGCCAATTTACCCCAGCCAGAGCCACAGTCCAGTGTTTTTCCTAGTGAGCATGCTCAGCCTGACTGTGCCATTCCTGAGGAAGAGTCCTCAGTTCAGGCTACTGAGCATGCTCCTACACTTAGTGCGAAAAACCTCTTTGTTCAGGCTACTGAGCATGCTCAGTGCATCAGAGGCTAGGTTCGGTAAGGACCTCACTGGGCATGTCCGTGAGGTGGCAGGCTCTGATACATCAGGTGTTCTGATGATGTGGCCACTCCGGACTAGATCGCGGAGGCCCGCCCCTATGACACGTGACCTCACCATTGGTCGTCAGACGATGACTGGTGAGGTGTTTGGGGCGTGGCAGCCATGAGGTCACCAGTGACGTGGTGGTTCCGGATAGGCCACTGGTGATTTGCTGATTACTTGGCACTCCGCTATTGGACCCTGGAGGTGCAATTGTGGTCCACCCTGGGGTTGGGGCAGACCCAGGTTATAAAAGAGCTAGAGACAACATGGATGTGCGCAGTCTTCTCATATGCTCAGACAGAGCACACCTCCATGTTTAGAGCTTTATTGCGACATAAGCATTGGAAGCAGTAGGTAGGGATAGGCATCCGGTGCCAGCCACGTCAACACACCCGTAGCTGGGCACAATAGGGTCAGGGGTCGTGCTTCTATCCTATTGTCCAGTAATGCTAGTGCGGCCCAGTGGAGTTAACTGGGCTGCGGCTGCTGCGCCAAATGTCCGGTTGTGCCCCATATGCACACAGACAGCGTACCCTAGGACCTCTGTGGCGTTAATAGGGAGTTGTGGAACCTGTTATCCTCTTCGGCTTCCCAGTCAATGCTACTGGTGTGACCATCTGCCCTGACGTGTCCTTCACACACGTGGCCAGTCGAGAGGTGACCAGAAAGGCTAATCAGGGGACCGCTCAGTCTGACGTGTCCTACACATGTGGCCGACAGGGCGCTTTTGAGGCGGTCTTTCAGTCAATGCTACCTGGTCCCCACTCGCCCTGATGTATTCCCTGCACACGTGGTCGGTGTAGCGCCAGGTACACCGAAACGCTAACTGGGTTGTCGTCCAGTCTGACGTGTCCCTACACACGTCTCCTAGGTTATCTCAGAGCCACCCAGCTCTGTATTTTCTGCCTAACCTTTGGGTTGCCAGCAGCTACTTTGTCATCTCGAGCACGGTGGTCCCCGACTGGCAAGTGGGATAATTTCCATCTTATCCTAATCTGCCAGTCCCACCGTAACACTTACTCACCCTTTGTCTGAAAAGAATCCTAGTCATATAAAGGATTCTAAACATTTTTTTGTGTATAATGGACACACTGGAATAGCCCGAAAACGCATACTGTATAACAAGTGATGTGACAGCATTATATTTTCCTATGCCCCATAATGACTCCTTTACAGCATTGTCTATGACTTTAAATAAGTTCTCACTATATCTTCCCATCTTGAATTAATTTATCTTATTATTTACATCCTTCTTATTGTCTTACAATTACTTTACGTTTATTAATGAGTTCTTCTTACAAGTTGCCCCATGGACGGCAAATGATCACCAGCTTTGGCCAATATCAATATGGCCTGCTTGGAACATAAATATTTATTTTCTTTTGGTTTGGTTCTTTGGTATTTTCTTTCATTTAGAAATCAAATAAGTTGGATGGGATGATATATCGATAATTTGATATTTATATATGATCAGTACATTCATAAGGATTCTTTCTTTAAATATTTGACCGAAAATGAAATAATTTTGCAATTTGTGTCAGAAAAGAAACAGGATAATACCCCATTCTTAGAAATTTTAGCCACAGGTAATATTTTGTCAGGTAAAATTAGTACGAAGATGTATAGGAAGCCAATTTTGGGCAATACTGTAGTACATGCATCTACTGTAGCTGCCACCCTCGACATGTTACCAAAAATCTGGCTATAGGAAATTTGTCAAGGCTAGAAGGACATCTTCAAATGATGAATAATTCAATGCAACTTGCAATGATATCAAAATACGTCTGAGACAAAGTGGTTAATCACCGTTGTTGAATGCGTGCTTTAACCATAGCAGTATCACGAACACTCCAAGATCACATACATAATAATAACAACAAAAATAAGAATAAAATGCACAATTTGCAATCAGGAATACCAGTTACATTTTCCAAGCCCATTTCTCAGGAATTTTCTATTATTGTGGCAATTCTCAAACGTAAATTGCTTCTATTATTTCAGGATTCAAAGATAGAAAGGATATTAAGCAAAGGAATATGATTTATTCCTAAAAAAGCTAAATCTTTAGGAAATATATTGCCTCCCAATCTATACACCACTATAAAGCAATCCAAATAGCATAGTACCTGCCTTCATTTGCCGGGTTGTTTTAAATGCGGTTTACCGTGATGCGGTTTGTGCAAATATACACAAAAGGGGGACAACACCACCTTGCTAAGTACGGAAACACATTACAAGATTAAAACCTTTACTAACTGGAATTCAACACGTGTATATTTAGCAACATGCCAAACTTGCAGACTACAATATACTGGGAGTACAATATGCAAGTTGAAGGTCAGAATGTCAGAGCACATTAATGATGCTAAGAGCAATCCAAATGCAATTATAAGATCACTATCTGGATTATCACATCATTTTCTCGAGAAACATAATGCTGACAGTCTGTATGTATCCATTATAGAGAGCGTTAAATGTCGTGTGAGGTGGAGATTGGTTGTCTATGCTGCGTGCTCGTGAGGTATACTGGATTTTGAGTATGCAGACTAGTGCACCATTAGGAATAAACTACAGGACAGATCTTTTGTATTACTATTAGCATATCTAAGCTATATACATGCAAGAATATTTGATAATCTATGAGAGTATATAAAACCTGTGAAGTCACCCTGCGGATATTTAGAATATAGTATGATAAAGTTGGTATTGCTTATAAGAAAGATTGTCTATTGGCAAGTTTCAATTTAATAACAACTATAGCATAGCAATGATAGGTTGTATGGTTAATATATACGGTACTTCTTTCTGTATTTGCGTATATGCAATGAACTAACAACTTTGGTTTTCTTTTAGGGCGAATTTAATAATAATATAACTACAAAATGCCTATCTGCAAATTGGGATTCTG
This sequence comes from Anomaloglossus baeobatrachus, assembly GCF_048569485.1. Lineage (NCBI taxonomy): Eukaryota > Metazoa > Chordata > Amphibia > Anura > Aromobatidae > Anomaloglossus > Anomaloglossus baeobatrachus. The sequence goes on along the minus strand of NC_134355.1, from coordinate 259,726,040 downwards.
ATCTGGCATATATATCCTAACTAGAGATGAGAGAACCGGTCGCGGTTCGGCTCGAGCTTGGTTCGCTGAACGGAGGTCTCGTTCGAGTTCGGTTCGGCGAACCAGTTCGGCAAACCACTCGAACCCATAGGAAACAATGGGAGTCAATCACAAACACATAAAAACACATTATAAATGTACACATACAGTTAATAAACATTGCCATAACACTTACTGGTCCCCACGACGCGTCCTGCACTCTGTCTCCTGCCGCTATTCCATCCGATGATCGCTGAATCCTCCCGGTAACCAGCACTGCCAGCAGTGATGCAGGACCTATCGTTATGTCAAAATAGCCATGTGACCAGTCACGTGTCTGTTATCTCATTGGCTACAGACTGGTCACATGACTATGACGAGTCATGTAGGACCTGCAAGTGCATCTCTCCAGTACGCGGTGATTGTTTGTGTATCGCCGTGTACCGGGGACATGCTCTGGCACGCGGTCGGGTTCCCGGTCTGCTTCTCCGTTCCGTCATAAACCGGCTGCCATAGCCGGTCGATAATGGAGATCACCGTTGCTATAGCAACGCGCTTGTCAGTGGTGACGTCACCGCTCACAAGCTGCAGCTCAGGGAATAGCATCGCCTTCTTCCTATGCAGCGCTGATGTAGCAGAGCTGCATGTGTTGAAGGAGAAAGAAGACAGAAGAGCCGGATCGTGGAGGGATGCGAGGGAGTAATAAACATGGAGTCTCTAATGTGTCTGTGTATTTATTTTTATTAAAGTATTTTTTCCTCTGTGTGGTGTCTTTTTTTAACCCTTTATTGGAGATTCTTAATGGCCGAGTCAAACTTGCCTGACATTAAGAATCTCTGGCTTAATACTAGCTAGTAAAACAAAGCCTGTATTAACCCTTATTACCCAGCAAGCCACCGTCACCAGGGCTGTTGGAAGAGTTGGATACAGCGCCAGATGATGGCGCTTCTATGAATGTGCCATTTTCTGGGGCGGCTGCAGATTGCAATTCGCAGCAGAGGCGCCCAGAAACCTCGGGCTAACCTGTGCTGCGGATTCCAATCCCCAGCTGCCTAGTTGTACCTGGCTAGACACAAAAATATGGCGAAGCCTACGTCATTTGTTTTTTAATTATTTCATGAAATAAGTTAAATAATTAAAAAAACGGGCTTCCATATATTTTTGGTTTCCAGCCGGGTACAAATAGGCAGCTGTGGGTTGGCGGCAGCCGTACCTGCCTGCTGTACCTGGCTAGCATACAAAAATATGGCGAAGCCCACGTCATTTTTTTGGTGGGCAAAAAACTCCTACATACAGTCCTGGATGGAGTATGCTGAGCCTTGTAGTTCTGCAGCTGCTGTCTGCTCTCCTGCATACACTAGTGAATGGAGCATGCTGAGCCTTGCCGTTCTGAAGCTACTGTCTGCTCTCCTCCATACAGACAGACAGCAGCTGCAGAACTACAAGGCTCAGCATACTCCATCCAGGACTGTATGCAGGACTTTTTGCCCCCCCAAAAAATGTTTTGGGCTTTGCCATATTTTTGTATGCTAGCCAGGTACAGCAGGCAGGTACGGGCTGCCCCAACCCCCAGCTGCCTATTTGTACCCAGCTGGGAATCAAAAATATAGGGAAGCCCTTTTTTATTATTTCATGAAATAATTAAAACACAAATGACGTAGGCTTCGCCATATTTTTGTGTCCAGCCAGGTACAACTAGGCAGCTGGGGATTGGTATCCACAGCACAGGTTGACCTGAGCTTTCTGGGCCCCTCCGCTGTGAATTGCAGTCCGCAGCCGCTCCAGAAAATGGCATTTTCATAGAAGCGCCACCATCTGGCGCTGAATCTAACTCTTCCAGCTGCCCTGGTGACGGGTGGCTTGCTGGGTAATAATGGGGTTAGGGCTAGCTGTATATTATAAACTGGCCCTAAGCCCGAAATTCATGGTGGCACGCCAATATTAGACATGGCCACCATGAATTTCTAGTACAGATAAAAAGAACCACAACACACAGAAAATATTTTTATTATAAATAAAACACAACACAATTAGTGACTCCATCTTTATTGAAATAAAGAACCCCCCTCTGCAGTAATCCTGGGTCAAGGGTCCCGCGCCATCCAATCCGGATCCAATATCATCTGATCGGTTTTCTGGAAGGTAAAGCAATCAGATAATGTGTCAGGTTCAAGGGCCTGATTCACATGACAAAGCAGCTGATTGTATAAACGGCTTTTATACAATCAGCTGATGCATCAGTGCATAAAAACCAAAAAAAACAAACTACACACTTCAGTGCAGACTCCTGTCCGACAGCATCGGCTGATAGTTTAGCCGGGCGGTAAAAAGCCGGCCTCACCGCTCGACTTATAGTGTCAGCTGATTCCGTCAGGTGACCGCATCAGCTGATCATCGCCAGGTCTGAGAAAGAGAGAGAAAGAAGATGGAGAGAGAAAGAGAAAAAAAAAAAAAAGAGAGAAAGAAGCAAAAGAGGAGAAAGAAGAGAAAGAGAGAAGAAAGAGAAAAAAGAGAGAGAAGAAAAAGAAGAGAAAGAAAGGAGAGAGAGAGAGAGAGAGAGAGAGAGAGAGAGGAGAGAGAGCTCACAGCTGATGTCCAGCTCCTCCCCTCAGTGCATAATTAAATTATATTTATAAATATATTATAAATATAATTTATTAGCAATAAAAAGAAATAAATAAATAATAAAATAACTTTACCAGGTCTAGAACTCGCGACCTTATGCTCCCCTAGGTGAGCATTCTATCCACTCAGCTATTGCTTCTAATGTGAATGATAGGCACATTTGGTAGTCTTGAAGTCTGGATTGCTGAAGTCTCAGCAGACCACGTGATTCATTTAAAGCTATGTGAAGCTCATGCAGAGCACTTGTGTTCTGTAGCAGAGATGACAGTGTCGTGTGGATTACGTTGGACCTGGAGGGGTATTGGAGGATTTTAATAAAATGGTGAAACTGTGTTGTTTTGTCTTTTATTCCAAATAAAGGATTTTTCGCGGTGTGTGTTTATTTACTTTCACTTCATCAATAGATAATAATTATAATTTGAAATTATAAACAAAGAAAAATCTTTACCAGGACTAAAACTCCCGACGTCATGCTTCTTAGGCGGGCGCTTTATCCACTAGTCTATTGCTTCTTACGAAAGAGATAGGCAGATTTTCTAATCTTGAAGCTTGCTGTGCTGACTGAAGTCTCTGCTTCATTGCTATGGAGCCACTACATCCCGAGAGAGCAGAGCTGACCTTGTCGTGTGGATTACTTCGGACCTGGAGGGGTATTTTTGGGATTGATAAAGGGGTGAACCAGGGTTGTTTTTTTGTCTTTTATTCCAAATAAAGGATTTTTCGGTGTGTGTTTCTTTATTTTCACTTACAGTTTAATCATGGAAGGTGTCTTGGGGAGACGCCTGCCATGATTAAACTCATTATTACCCCAATTGCCACCGCACCAGGGCAATTCGGGATGAGCTGGGTTGAGTCCCAGGACTGTCGCACCTAATGGATGTGGCAATTCTGGGCGGCTGCAGGGTGATATTATTAGGGTGGTGGGCTCCCCATACCGTGGCACTCTCCATCCTGACAATACCAGCCTCCAGTCATGCGGCTTTATCCTGGCTGGTATCAAATATGGGGGAAACCGCATTTTTTTTTAATTTATTTATTTATTTTAATGCACAATATAGACCCGCCCACTGGCGGCTGTGATTGGTTGCAGTGAGACAGCTGTCACTCAGCTTAGGGACGTGTCTGACTGCAAACAATCATAAGCTCCGGTGGGCGGGGAAAGCACGGAATAACTAATTGACTAATGAAGCGGCAGCCATTTTCTTAAGAGGAAAAGACGCCGCAGATTTGTGACAGCCGGGGAGCGAGACGCCCGTGATCAGTGAGTAGGAAAGGGAGAGGGATTGTGCTGGGGATGCAGGACACATGCAGATAGCAACAGGTGCACATAGCCTTACTGTGAAAAGCCACATTTATAGTGATAGAATCGTTCTCGAACGTAACTCGAGCTACCAAACTTTTAGCAAAAAGCTCGAGTTTGAGTTCTAACTAGAACACCCCCCAAAATCACTCGAACCACGAACTCAACTCTAATCCTAACTCATATGCAAAGGATTGTTAAAAATCCACATTTGACTTTTAGGATCGCTACTTCCCATAGGTGGCGCTGTACTAGAGTTTGTCTCCATTCCTGGAGAGGTAATTTGTATATTTCTGTAAAACAATAATATAATTTTTTAATTATTCTATTGTTATATTTTTTGTACAAAACGTTTTTAGCATATTGTATGCTCTAATTTGATTTGGTGGTGTGTGTTCTGATTTTTGTCTTTTTTTTCCACATACCGGTATATTTGATATTCATAATTTTAGAGTCTATATATATATATATGTCTTATATACAATATAGTCATAAGATAATATGGGAATTTTTTATTGATTTCTATGATGATGGGATGTAACCTTTTGTAGTTTTGTCTCGTGATTACAACTGTGATTAAATGTGGGTGTTACCATTCATGGGAAATGGAGTTGCCATGTGTATATATAAAAGATCTCAGTTATTATATGTTGTTGTTGCTATGATTAAGAGCGTAAATTGCTCCAAATGTGTAAGATCATGCAAAGTCTTTTAAATATGTCCCAAAAAAGGTTTAAATTTTACTTAAAGGGGATAATATATTTTTTGGTATTTGCTGGATATCAACATTTTTTTTAATGGATAATAAAACCTTTGATAAGGCCCTATCTATTGTAAATGCATAGCTGATGTACCTGATTAAAATGATAGAGGGGAAGTTGGTAGAAATTTATTAATATTCTTGAGCATTGACTGCTAGGGATATATTAATATAATCCTAGTTTCTCCAAAACAGAAAGATAAAAAAAACTGAGGGCTTCCCAAGTGATTTAGGCTTCTTTTGCCTTCTTGCATGCTGATTTGTTCTAAGGTACACTTCCTTTGGTTTTAGGCTACGTAATGATTAGGGATGATCGAATACCTCAAATACTCGGCTTCGCGAATATTTTTCGAATAGGTCACTGCTATTCGACTATTTGCAAATATTCGATGCACAATGTAAGTCTATGAGAAACCTGAATAACAACTATTCGGAACTATTTGGGCTTCCCATAGACTTAAGCTGGTGTCACACTAAGCGACAGCGACAACGACGTCGCTGTTACGTCACCATTTTCGGTGACGTAACAGCGACCTTGTAAGTCGCTGTTATGATCGCTGCTTAGCTGTCAAACACAGCAGAAGCAGCGATCATAACGTCGCTGTGCTACATGTGCAGAGAGCAGGGAGCCGCGCTTAGCGCTGGCTCCTTGCTCTCCTAGGTACAGTACACATCGGGTTAATTAACCCGATGTGTGCTGCAGCTACATGTCACAGTGCAGAGAGCAAGGAGCCGCGCGCACTGCTTAGCGCTGGCTCCTTGCTCTCCTTGCTACAGTATACATCTGGTTAATTACCCGATGCATACTGCAGCCACATGTCACAGTGCAGGAGCCGGCACTGGCAGCAAGAGCGGAGGCTGGTAACCAGCGTAAACATCGGGTAACCAGGGAAAGGTCTTCCCTTGGTTACCCGATGTTTACGCTGGTTACAGCTTACCGCAGCTGCCAGTGCCGGCTCCTGATCGCTTCATTTCGTCGCTCTCTCGCTGTCACACACAGCGATGTGTGTGTCACAGCGGGAGAGTGACGACCAAAAAATGAAGCTGGACATTCAGCAACGACCGGCGACCTCACAGCAGGGGCCAGGTCGTTGCTGGATGTCACACACAGCGACAGCGACGGGACGTCGCTGCAACGTCACAGAAAATTGTGACGTAGCAGCGACGTCGTTGTCGTCGTCGTTATGTGTGACACCAGCTTTACATTGCGCATCAAATATTTGCAAATCGGCGACCTATTCGGAAAATATTCGCGAAGCCGAATATTTGAGGTATTTGATCATCCCTAGTAATGATGCCTTTACATGAAAAGATAGTCAAAGACTGAGGCGGACATATAATAGATGTAACCTGTGTGGTTGCACAAGGCCTCCAGAGGTAAGGTGGCCCATTTTTACCTCCAAAGTTGGTGGATTTCTGCTTTATAAAGAGCTATCGTACTTCAAAGGGCCCATATATTATTCTTGCAAAGGGGCCCTTTTCTGTCTGTGGCCACCAATGAGATTCCAGATTATCAGCTTGGGATCATCCAATGAATAAGTACAACAGTCATTTGTTAGTTGATTGGATCACTTACATCAGCAAAAAAATCATGTGACGTCTTCACTATCATGTCCATGACAAGTAAGTCACAAAAAAATTAGACTTGGCAAAATTTTTGCTACTTATTGTCAAGGTCAGCGCAGTGGAGGTGTCCAAATGTAACCTAATTTACTTCTACAGTATAGCACGGCATCATGCCTATTGCAGCCCACGCCTAAATGCACCAGTGTAAAATTGGTGGTGACAGCCAGGGTCTTTTGATAAAATATTTTTATAGACTTACTATTGTGCCTAATGTAGATAATTAAATAGCCTAGAGATCTATAAAGCTCCCTATTTTATTGGATAAAATTGATTAATAAGTATATTCTAATGTATAAAACTGTATATAAATAGGAAATAGATAAAAAGATTAAAGCTGTATGGAAATAAAACATAGAGTGATACCTTTATAAAAAGATAAAATAGATCAGGTAATACAGTCCGGGCCAGAAATATTTGGATAGTGACGCAAGTTTTGTTATTTTAGCTGTTTACAAAAACATGTTCAGAAATACAATTATATATATAATATGGGCTGAAAGTGCACACTCCCAGCTGCAATATGAGAGTTTTCACATCCAAATCGGAGAAAGGGTTTAGGAATCATAGCTCTGTAATGCATAGCCTCCTCTTTTTCAAGGGACCAAAAGTAATTGGACAAGGGACTCTAAGGGCTGCAATTAACTCTGAAGGCGTCTCCCTCGTTAACCTGTAATCAATGAAGTAGTTAAAAGGTCTGGGGTTGATTACAGGTGTGTGGTTTTGCATTTGGAAGCTGTTGCTGTGACCAGACAACATGCGTTCTAAGGAACTCTCAATTGAGGTGAAGCAGAACATCCTGAGGCTGAAAAAATCCATCAGAGAGATAGCAGACATGCTTGGAGTAGCAAAATCAACAGTCGGGTACATTCTGAGAAAAAAGGAATTGACTGGTGAGCTTGGGAACTCAAAAAGGCCTGGGCGTCCACGGATGACAACAGTGGTGGATGATCGCCGCATACTTTCTTTGGTGAAGAAGAACCCGTTCACAACATCAACTGAAGTCCAGAACACTCTCAGTGAAGTAGGTGTATCTGTCTCTAAGTCAACAGTAAAGAGAAGACTCCATGAAAGTAAATACAAAGGGTTCACATCTAGATGCAAACCATTCATCAATTCCAAAAATAGACAGGCCAGAGTTAAATTTGCTGAAAAACACCTCATGAAGACAGCTCAGTTCTGGAAAAGTATTCTATGGACAGATGAGACAAAGATCAACCTGTACCAGAATGATGGGAAGAAAAAAGTTTGGAGAAGAAACGGAACGGCACATGATCCAAGGCACACCACATCCTCTGTAAAACATGGTGGAGGCAACGTGATGGCATGGGCATGCATGGATTTCAATGGCACTGGGTCACTTGTGTTTATTGATGACATAACAGCAGACAAGAGTAGCCGGATGAATTCTGAAGTGTACCGGGATATACTTTCAGCCCACATTCAGCCAAATGCCGCAAAGTTGATCGGACGGCGCTTCATAGTACAGATGGACAATGACCCCAAGCATACAGCCAAAGCTACCCAGGAGTTCATGAGTGCTAAAAAGTGGAACATTCTGCAATGGCCAAGTCAATCACCAGATCTTAACCCAATTGAGCATGCATTTCACTTGCTCAAATCCAGACTTAAGACGGAAAGACCCACAAACAAGCAAGACCTGAAGGCTGCGGCTGTAAAGGCCTGGCAAAGCATTAAGAAGGAGGAAACCCAGCGTTTGGTGATGTCTATGGGTTCCAGACTTAAGGCAGTGATTGCCTCCAAAAGGATTCGCAACAAAATATTGAAAATAAAAATATTTTGTTTGGGTTTGGTTTATTTGTCCAATTACTTTTGACCTCCTAAAATGTGGAGTGTTTGTAAAGAAATGTGTACAATTCCTACAATTTCTATCAGATATTTTTGTTCAAACCTTCAAATTAAACGTTACAATCTGCACTTGAATTCTGTTGTAGAGGTTTCATTTCAAATCCAATGTGGTGGCATGCGGAGCCCAACTCGCGAAAATTGTGTCACTGTCCAAATATTTCTGGACCTAACTGTATACCCACCTGAGCAAGTTGTGTAGTCACAACTCTTATGAAAGCTTAACCTTTTCCTATCCTGAGTCCCCCCCGGGGGGGAACATTCCAAACATTCCGATACGCTCCTTTGTCGGGCCACTACCTCGTTTATCATTCACAAGTGAATAAATTGATTTCATGTTGATTTTTTACAAAATTCATTCATATTACAAAATTCTGTTATGACGTTTTTTCCCAATTATAATAGGATTTTAATGGGCAGAACAGGACATTGTATTGGATAGGAAAAGGTTAATAATTGTTACTGCTGCCCCATGGCTGATTTATGAACTACACCAGGGTGCTTGAAAAAACAATTCATGTATTTGGACTGCGCTAAGCGAAATGAAGATCCTTTATCCAATCATATAAAGGAGTGTTTTTGATCTCAGAGTGAGAAGTCAGAGTCAGTTACCATATGTTAAAGTCATATGTCAGATGTCACAGTCAGTTGTCAGAGTCAGCTGTAAGAAAGGGTATTCTGATGTTTTTCTTTGGTATATGATCATGTCCTAAAATGGACACTGTATAAGGGGACACAGACATAAATGTGATTGAATGTTTGTGGCGGATTACTTGTGTGAATGGGTGGGTCTTCCTAACATCATAATGTTCTAATTAGCCTTTTGCCCTGTATGCCCTAAGATGTGTTCATATAGATTTTACAACCAAGACACTTGTTGGTTTAAAAGATAGAATTTAATTACTTTACATTTATTAGTTACATAAACTTTATCTAAAAAAAAAAAAAAAAAGCTTAGAGGCATGAATGAAACATTTTAAAAAAGTACATCACAAGAAAAAGGAAACAATTAAATTTTTAATTTTTATTTGTAAAAAAATTAATTGTCTTTTTTCAGCTGTTCAAGATTTCATTCAAGTACAGATTAATAATAGCGTTATCCATCACTCACAATACACTGCTAATGAAATAAAACAGTTTTCAAGTGAGTTTAAAAAGAAAGGAAAAAAAAAATTTCAGTTTTGATATATCAGATTACAATGATTTGAGTTTAATTATTTCAATTAAATTTAACATTAAATAATTATTTTTTATGAGGTTTCACTGGAAAACCATAGGGCAAACACAATTACTAATGCAATTGACCTATCAAAGTAATTGTAGAAAGTCAGTATCATGGCTGGAAACTCTGTCTTTGCTAAATTACTGAAAGAAAAACTAAACCAGAATTCTCTCATAATCTTGCTTTAAACCACACCACATGAGATTACTAATATATATATATATATATATATATATATATATATATATATATATATATATATATATATATATATAGCATTTAATTAATTATTTTAAGTCTTTCTCAAAACCATACAACATGATGCTGTTATAGTCAATCTTGCAAAAAAAAATCATATTAGATTTTAAAAAAAAAAAAAGTGTGGTTTAGCATGTCCAGCAGAATTACAAAATTAGTTTTACATTTCTGATTATTTCATAGTGATCAGGAGTGGCATTAAGGGCATCCATTCACTAGGATTTTGACACTTGATTCCAGCGATGTGTTCCTTACTTGGCTGCTGAAGTTTTCATAAAACCCCTCTTTAATCAGTATGAGATTATCACTAGATGACTAGTAAACCTGCAGCCATGTAGTCCTCCGTATTCATGAGTTCTGTATAGCCTTTCCCCACTACTGATTGGCAGATTGCTGTCTATGCACAGTGTAAACAGAAAGCTGCCAATCAGTGGTGTGAGCAGTTCAATATTCAGAACTGGTAGAACTGCACCATTATTGCTGTCGGTCATAACTTTGAAGGGCACAGAAAAAAAAAAAATCTTACAAAATGCTCTCAATCTCCATAGCCTGTATGCACGTTCAATATGGAAGACTCCACTGCTGAAAAAAGCATGTTCAAGTGCATTAAAGTTTGCTAAACATCATTTATACAAGCCTGTGAAATACTGGGAGAATATAGACCAAAATTAAACTTTTGCATGCCATAGTATACACCATGGATGGAGTCCAAAAAGCACTGCATATCACCCCAAAAACACCATACCAACAGTGAAGGTTGGAGGTGGAAACATAATGGGTTGGGCTGTTTTTAAGCATACAGCACTGGCATACAGCACTTCATCTAATTAAAGGAATGATGAATGGACAAATGTACCAAGACATTCCTGATACAAATCTGCTGTCATCTGCCACTATGATGAAGATAAAACAAGAATGGACATTTCAGCAAGTCAATGATCCCAAACACACAGCAAAAGGAAACTCTAAATTGGTTTCAGAGAAAGAAAATGAAGCTGCTAGAATGGCCCAGCCATGGAAGCTCAGAATTTATAGAAGTAGTCCATGGAACCAGAACTTGAAGGGTGATTTTATGGGTCAAAATCACATTACAACAATGCACTCAGCTAGTTTGTCCATAAAGGAGGTGTCTTGAAACTGTCATCTCTAGTGGGCGGACTCAACTGTAAAAGTGCGGATCCGTGTGGGTTCAAAGTACCCGGGCCAGGAGTTCTCAGGGCAATCCAGATAATCAAAATTTGGCAACTTGGGTCGTTAAAATATAAATAAAATTAAAAAAAAGGAGAAATCAGGGTGATTATACTTAAGAAGTCTCCTGCACAGCTGTAACATTTATTCCAGGGTGCTCACACTGCTACTGCTTCTGGCAGTTCCAGTGTCACTGGTTGGTTGCAGCCCCCACACAGTGTGACAGTGTTTCTGGCTGCTTTCAATTACACACGCTGTCTGATTCTTTCTTCATGTAAAAATGAATTAAAAAATTGGTTTAGGGTCCCCACATATGATTCTAAGCACAGATATAGCATACAGCAACTGGCTGCAACCCCCAGCCATGTCCTTATCTTGGCTGGATATCAATATAAGAGGGACCCCATGAGCCTTTTTTTTATTTAAATAAATAATTAAAAAACTGGTGTGCAGTCACCCCAATTTTGATAGCCAGCCATGATAAAGTCGACAGCTGAGGGCTAGTATTCTTAGGTTCGGGAGAGCCATAGTTATTGTGCCCACACAGCCTAAAAAATAGCAGCCTGTAGCCACCTAGGATTGTCGCATCCATTAGATGCAACAATCTCGGAACTTCACCCTATTCATCCTGATTGCCATGGTGCGGTGGCCATCAGGGTAATAAAGGGTTAATTACAGCCTAACGTTGCCACTAATCCCTAGATTAGTGATGTGGAGGGTCTATGAGACCACCCCCATTACTAATCTGTAAGTGAAAAGAAATAAACACAAACACTGAAAAAAATCAATTTTTTCAATCAAAATACAAATAACCCACCCTCTTTCTCCCCTTTATTAACCCCCAAAACACCCAGATCTCACGTAATCCCCATGAGGTCCCACGAGGATTCCAGCTCTGCTACATTACTGAAGTCATAGCGCGCCGGTATAGAACATGACTACCCGCTGTGGGCTCCAGGCAGAGGCTAAGCTGTGATATCACTCAGTTTATTTGCTATCACACCTGGAGGTTCCCATGGTCCTCCACCTGTGACTGCAGGTAAACTGACCTCAGGTAACCTCATTAAACTAATTGAACTCAGTGAGGTCACTGAGTTCACAGACTTACATCTTCTAGCAGAAAACTGCAATTTCTTTGCCAAGAGATGCAGATTTAGTGCTGAAATTATTACACCATATTCCTGCACCCAATCTACACCTCCTGGCAATAAATTGCATCCAAATCACATACAATATGATGCTGTTTTTCTGTGGTTTTCTGCGGAAAATAAAACTGTGGAAAGAGAGCGCAATAGGGTCTTACCCCAAAAACATATAGGGTGAGATGCACGTGGGTTACTCACCAAGTGGTGTTGTGAAAGTCACAACTACTGTAAGGGCATAGATAATCGGTCAGCGGCAGCAGTCACCCCTCAATGGTAGTAGAAATAGGTAGGGAAAGGGTAATTTCAATACCACGCCAACGACTCATGAAGATGATGAAATTAATGTTACTTTATTTCATGCTCAGGTCTGGTCTATAAGCGTTTCAGGAGGCTCTGCTCCCTTCCTCAGGACAATACAGGCACAAGAAACATCAAAATCTGATGTTTCTTATGCCTGTATTGTCCTGAGGAAGGGAGCAGAGCCTCCTGAAACGCGTATAGACCAGACCTGAGCATGAAATAAAGTAACATTAATTTCATCATCTTCATGAGTGGCCGTTGGCGCGGTATTGAAATTACCCTTTCCCTACCTATTTCTACTTTCTGTGGTTTTCTGGCAGGAGGTGCAAATTTTGGTTTGCAAATCTCAGGGAGACTCAGTACGTATAATGTGCCTGCTCCAATCCTCCTATCCCTGCTACATCATTTTAAGGTGCCGGATTCTGGTCCACATAGATTTATATGGAGACTAGTATGTGGGCAGTTATCCAGGATCAATTCTGAGCAGGAAAGAGGGGGTTTAAAACCCAGTTGGACCCACAGATCCTTGGTTTCTGCAAGTCCGCCCATTACTAGTCATCAACAGCAAAGCCTTTTATATGAAGTACTCGTATTAAATACATTTTTGTAAATAAGTTCAATACTTTTTGTCTGTTTCATTTCTCACAATTACACATCACTAAATTTACGGGCATCTATGGTTTGATTTCATAGGTTTTAGAAATATATTCAAGTTAAAAATTTATGACGAGTTCAATACTTATTTCAACTGCTGATTACACTGCAGTCTCACAATATTACAGTGTATAATGAAAAAAAAAAAAAAAAAAAACCCATTCTCCTATGAAGTCTAGCAACAGTATAGACTACTTTGGAGGGCAAAATGGAGGTAATAACATGCACCAATGATAGTGCTATTTAAATGCTGCTGTCAAAGTTTCCCAGCTTCTGTCTTCCGCATATGGTGGGGGCTCAGTTCATGAGCCAGTTCTATACATGGGGAGAAGCACTATTTTATATTTTATATTTTATCAGTAACGATACAATATTCTTCAGAACATTGTATTTGTGGGATGAGTTTTAGTTTTATTTGTGCCTTTTTTGAGTTGCATAAAATTTGTTAATTACTTTTTGTCAGATTTTTGTATAGCAATTGAAAAATTGTTTTTAGATTATTTGTGTGTTGCCCACGGTTATGGGGTACTCAGTCCCGGGCAGTGTATAACTGGGGAATGTCACTTGGTGGCCGTTGTCCGCTTCCATGCTCTGGTTGCTTTTTGAAAAAGGGGTATATTTACAAGGGAATTAAATAAGAGTTTATAATGTGACGCCACTTGTGGTTTGTGGCTATGTGGATGGAGCCGCTGCTGCACAGTTTTCACTACTAGGTGTAAGGTGTTAAATACTGTTTGTATAAAGTCTAGTGCAAGGGTACAAGGGAAACACAGAGACACAGGTTTGCTAAACAGTTCTTGTATTACTTCATACAAGTAAGTGCACAAAACATAAAGGGTTAAACAGTTGCAGGGTGCAGAGGCTGGGAACAAATTAAGCAGGAATGGATCCTCAAAGTTCAGCAGAAGTGTCAAAGTATAATTCAGTCTCTCTTACTGTACTTGTAAATGTCCATGGCAGAGAAGAAAGGTTGCTGTGTGGACATGAGTTCCAGGGATCCAAAACAGAGGATGGCAGAAAAGTAGTTCTTCCAAAGACTTCAGGAAATCAGGTTACAGGCAGACTGCAAACAGGATTCAGAAGCACTGGTCCATCAGCTGAGATGGCTTAAGCAGGTAATTGGCAGGGAACAGGGCGGGAACATAGAAACTGAGGAATCCATATTGACTGAGGGCAAAGGTGAGGGCAACAGAACAGGAAGCAAGGAAGCAAGATGGCCAATGAAGAAAAGACAGATTAAAGCAAAATGACAAAACAAGGCAAAAAGTCAGAAAACCTCACACTGGGGCTGGTGTTAGGGGCAGCCTGGATGTTAGGCCCTCCGCAAGCAGGGCCAGGCCCCAGAGGATAGGTTATGTAGATGGGTATTGAAAGACGAGAGACCACAGAAGGGGTTGCATTATAACTGGTTCCTTTATTCACGGCAAGATATAAACTGGTCACCCGAGGAAGACTGGTATTCACCGCAGATCCCCTTAGTTCCAGTCCCGGTTTAGTGACCTGGTGGTTCCTTTCCCCTGCATCTTTCTTTGGTAGTTGGGTTCCCGTGGCTGGGAGCACTGGGGGTCCCCTCCCGATAGTCTCTTAACGGCAGTCCGTATGACGGTAGCGTGAACCCTATGGAGTCGGAGTCTTTGTTCCTCTTCCCCAGTTCTCCCGTTGCTACTGGGTCCTTAATTTCAAGGTCAGTGAGGTCATTGATGGTCCCTTCACTGTGCAGATTTTATCACAACTGCTTGGAGTGTTTGCCTGACCTAGCATTCTGTATCCTGTCGGTGCTGTGGTTCCGGGAGAACTCCACCATACTCCACCGGTAACCAAAGGCCTGGGCCATCAGGGCACTGGTTCACTCCTGTCAGTGTGTCTACTTGCTTCCTCTCTCTGTCACTGACTCCTGCCGACTACTGTCTCTGACTGTCCACTGTCTGCCCCTCACACCTGGTCGTCTAGTGGACTGGATTGGCTCCACCTCTAGGCGGCCATCCATTGGTCCAACCCTAGCCTGGTACCAGTCTATGGGGAAATTAGGGAAAAACGGGGATTATCTGGAATGTTTTTGTTGTTACCGGCACTTGTCTTCCGGGTTCCTGGGGGATAGGCCCTGCATCCTGGTGGGGATGCAGTACCTTGTAGCTCCCTGATGACCAGGGAGTGCTACATTTGCATGCGGTAAAGCTGATAAGGTAACTTTATATAGTTTGGATCCTGAAGTCTGAACACAAACTTTAAACTGGCATTCTCAAGTTATGTATTGAGCATCTCATAGCTCTGCAGTCTTTGTGCTTCCTGGTTTCTGGGGGGTGGGCACTCATTGTAAATTAACTATTCTGGCCAATTTCCTTCTGCTAGTGGCATTCTTCTGAAGTCTTCACAGTTATCATTACTATGTTTGCATATAGAGATAACGATGCATTTAAACAAGCAGATGGCTCAGGAAAGTGGGAGCAGCAATTAAAGCTGCTCTAGAAGCTGCTAATGCTTTGGGCCAGAGGATTGTTATTATACAGGTCTAGGGTTGAGCAGACCCGGACTGTAAAAATGTGTTTGGTTTTTTTTTGCCAGGAGGTATATATTTGATGCATGAATATGGTGTAAAAGTGTCAGCACCAAATTTACATCCCTTGACCCAAAAATGCAAAAAAAAATTTTTCTGCCAAGAGGTGGAAATTTGATGCTGAAATCTGGTGCAGATGCTTTCAGCACCAAATGTGCACCTCCTGGCATAAAAGCGGCAAAAAAATGATTAAAAAACATTTTTTTTGCCTGGAGGTGTGGATTGGGTGCAGGAATATGGTGTAAAAATTTCAGCACCAAATCTGCATCTCTTGGCCAAAAAACTATGATTTTCTGCTAGGAGATGCAGGTCTGTGAACTCTGTGACCTCCACCTGAGGTCACGTTACCTGCGATTACAGGTGAAGGACCATGGGAACCTCCAGCTGTTACCGTAAATGACCTGAGTGACGTCACCGCTTATTTTGCAGGTCATTCATTCTCTGGAACTCACAGCAAGCGGTCTTGTTCTATGGCCACTCGCTGTGCTATTCAGATGTAGCATAGCTGAATATAGGTGGGATTTCATGTGGATTACTTCAGATCTGCAGGGTGTTTGGGGTTAATAAAGTGGTGAAAGAGAGTGTTTTTTTTGTATTTTATTCCAAATAAAGGAATTTTTCTCTGTGTTTGTACTTATTTACTTTCATTTACAGGTGTGTGATGCAGGTATCTCATAGATGCCTGCCATCATTTACCTAGGGTTTAGTAGCAGCTGTGTGCTGTTGTTAACCCCTGCTATTACCCTGATTGCCACCGCACCAGGGCAATGGGAAGAGACGGTAAAGCACCGGGATTGTCACTAGCAATACCGGGCGGCTGCAGGCTGAGAATACCAGCCCCTAGCTGGCTTTTTCTTGGCTGGGTATCAATATTGGGGGGGACCGCACGTCAGTTTTTTTTAAATTATTGACTTAAATAATTTAAAAAAAAAGCCACATGCGTTTTCTCTAAAGCCGGAATCACACTTGCAAGGGACTTGAGCAAGTCTCGCGTTGCATCACCCAGCACAGTCGCACACTCTTCTGACAGGAATGGGTCGGCAGCATGTGTTTCTATGTACCTGCACGCTCATGTCAGGAGAGTGTGCAGCTGCTGGGTGATGTGATGCGAGCCCCTTGCATGTGTGACTCTGGCCTTAGTTTGATACACAGAACAGATAAAGTCCGACAGCTGGGAGCTGCAGCCGTGGGCTTTGTCTCTGTTGGCATCAGAATATGGGGCTCCTGCGCCGATTGTTTTATTTATTTATTTATTTTTATACCACCATACTGACCTGGAGACACTTGCACTGCTTTCCCCACCCACCAGTCATTCTGGAGCCTCTGATTGGTTGCAGTCAGCTGACACGCTGTCACTCAGTGTGGCGGTGCATCCAACTGCAACCAATTACATGCGCTGGTGGGGGGCAAAGCAGGGATTATTCAACTGTCGGCTCTGGAAAGGAAAGCATGACCCGGAAGGAGTATGCCGCCATGACACAGCCTCGGTGAGTACACTGCGTGCGCTCCTACCCCCTATCTTCCACCATCGTTTTTAGTCTCTGGATTCTGGTCCCCATAGACTTATATAGGTACCGAATTCCGGAGCAGATTGTTGTTTTTTTTTAATTTATCAGGGACCTGCCATTCCCGTTTTTTGCGAGTCCGATAAGCTCTATACAGGACTCATAATAACATCTCACTATGGTTCTGAGAGGGAGAAGTGAGCAGCTAACCAATCTAAAAAATCAATAGTCGGGAGAGAACTGACTGGGATCTTAGGAACTAACGTGCCTTCTGGAATACAACTACTGCACATACAGTCATGGCCAAAGTTTTTGAGAATGCTACAAATATTAATTTTTACAAAGTCTACTGCTTAAGTTTTTCTAATGGCAATTTGCATATACTCCAGAATGTCATAAAGAGTGATCAGCTTAACAGCAATTACTTGCAAAGTCAATATTGGCTAAGAAAATGAACTTCAACCCCCAAAACTCATTTCAACATCATTGCATTCCTGCCTTAAAAGGAGCAGCTAACATTGTTTTAGTGATTGTTCCATTAACACAGGTGTAGGTGTTGATGAGGACAGGGCTGTCGATCAGTCAGTCATGATTAAGTAAGAATGACACCACTGGACACTTTAAAAGGAGGCTGGTGCTTGGTATTATTGTTTCTTTTCAGTTAACCATGGTTATCTCTAAAGAAACACGTGCAGCCATCATTGCTCTGCACAAAAATGGCCTAACAGGGAAGAGTATCGCAGCTACAAAGATTGCACCTCAGTCAACAATCTATCGCATCATCAAGAACTTCAAGGAGAGAGCTTCCATTGTTGCCAAAAAGGCTCCAGGGAGCCCAAGAAGGACCAGCAAACGCCAGGACCGTATCTTAAAACGGTTTCAGCTGCGGGATCGGACTACCAGCAGTGCCGAGCTAGCTCAGCAATGGCAGCAGGCTGGTGTGAGTGCTTCTGCATGCACTAGGAGGCGGAGACTGCTTGAGCAAGGCCTGGTTTCAAGGAGGGCAGCAAAGAAGCCACTTCTCTCCAGAAAAAACATCAGGGACTGACTGATTTCTGCAAAAGGTACAGGGAGTGGACTGCTGAGGACTGGGGAAAGTCATTTTCTCAGATGAATCCCCTTTTCGATTGTTTGGGACATCTGGAAAACAGCTTATTAGGAGAAGAAGAGGTGAGCGCTACCACCAGTCTTGTCTCATGCCAACTGTTAAGCATCCTGAAAAGATTCATGTGATGGGTTGCTTCTCAGCCAAGGGAATCGGCTCATTCACAGTCTTGCCTTAAAACACAGCCATGAATAAAGAATGGTACCAGAATGTCCTCCCAACTTCTCCCAACTGTCCAAGAGCAGTTTGGCGCCCAACAATGCCTTTTCCAGCATGATGGAGCACCTTGCCATAAAGCAAAGGTGATCACTAAATGGCTCATGGAACAAAACATAGAGATTTTTGGTCCATGGCCTGGAAACTCCCCAGATCTTAATCTCATTGAGAACTTGTGGGCAATCATCAAGAGACGGGTGGACAAACAAAAACCAACAAATTCTGGCAAAATGCAAGCATTGCTTATGCAAGAATGGACAGCTATCAGTCAGGATGTGATCCAGAAGTTGATTGAGAGCATGCCAGGGAGAATTGCAGAGGTCCTGAAGAAGAAGGGTCAACACTGCAAATATTGACTTGCTGCATTAACTCAATCTAACTGTCAATATAACCTTTTGGTACTCATAATATGATTGCAATTATATTTCTGTATGTGATGTAATCATCAGACAAACACAATTAAAAACCAGAGGGAACAGATCATGTGAAAATATAATTTTGGTGTCATTGTCAAAACTTTTGGCCATGACAGTACTCACATACGCAGCCAGGTTCTATTGGCTGAGGCCCTTGGAAAGAAGTTGTACACTATATAAGATAAAAGCTCTCACAGCAGGAGAATGAAGGCAAATAAAAAAAAGCAAATCAATTGTGAACTTTCTTATTTTTATGTTGTTTAACTAAGCAATTTAATAAAATGAGAAAACATCTGTAATTAAAGCAAACTACTCAGCTGTTGTTTCTGCAAGAAATAATTTTTGATCAAGAGGCATATCAAAATGTTTCTATTTTAGAAGCTTCAAAATCTCCTCATTTCAAGACATACTGTATTTCTGAATAAACAACTGCTATTCACTTGGACTCAAAATGACTTTAACTGAAATGAAATGAATTTTTTGAAAAGCAAAAGTTTAAACTGTTTCTTCACTACTATAAAATCCGTAAGACTTAAAGATCTAAAATATGCTTGTAAGCTAAACCAACATTATTGAAATAGCTTTCAATTTAAGAGATGTCATTCTGAATGAAGTAATTTTTTATATACAAAATGTGAAATTATACTACCTGTGGGATATTTAAACTGGTTACCATAATGCAAGCTATATTTTACAGCTTTATACACTGTCATATATTGATTTGTAATATAAAGATTTAATTTACATTAAGGATAAATGTGTTATTCCGTATTTACATAGTATTCATTACATATGTAACTATTAAAGTAACTAATAACTACTAGAGAAAACCAATTATTTTGAAATTCAAACTCAAAAGGTTCATTGAATTTTTTTTATAAAAATTCAAGTTTTGGAAAATTGATTTGCCATGAGTAGCAAAACTGCAAAGCAGTTTAATAACACAGCAACTTTTCATATTTCTTAAAATTAGAAAATGGTCCAAAAATATTCATATTAGTCATTTGTAATAAGACAAACCATCCTTGCACAACATTGACTCAAACTGACAGTACTGTTGTTAGAGGTAACATCATCTTACCAAGTCTGAGATAAGTTATGTGCCATATATTCCTTAATGCCTTGCACTTTCTCGCCACTGATATGGTTGCTGGACAAAAGCATGGCCTGGGTTTACCAGTATTGCTGCCTGGTGCCGATGGTGGTGGCCCTACTGTTGGTAGGAGCTTCACATTCCTTGAAGTAATGTGCCCATGCTTGTCCCCTGTAGTAATGTGCTCATCCTTGTCCGCTGTAGTAATGTGCCCATCCTTGTGCCCCATCCTTGTGCCCAGTTGTAATGTACCCATCCTTGTGCCTTGTAGTAATGTGCCCATCCTTGTTCCCTGTAGTAATGTGTCCCTTCTTGTGCCCCATCCTTGTGCCCGGTAGTAATGTACTCATCCTTGTGCCTTGTAGTAATCTGCACATCTATCTGCCCAGTAGTAATGTGCCCATCCTTGTGCCTCATCCTTGTGCTCAGTAGCATTGTGCCCACCCTTGTAGTTTTTCCCATCATGTCGCATTATGCCCATACTATAGTATTGTGCCCATCTTTGTAGTATAGTGCCCATTCTTGTAGCATTGTTCCCATCATTGTAGCATTGTGCCCATCCTTGTAGCATTGTGCCCATCCATGTAGCATTGTGCCCATCCCTGTAACATTGTGCCCATGCTGCAGCATTTAACCAATCCTTGTAGCATTGTGCCCATCCTGCAGAATTGTACCATCCCTTTAGCATTGTGCCCATCCTGTAGCATTGTGCCCATCCCTGTAGCATTGTGCCCATCCCTGTAGCATTGTGCCCATCCTGCAGAATTGTGCCATCCCTTTAGCATTGTGCCCATCCTGTAGCATTGTGCCCATCCCTGTAGCATTGTACCCATCCTTGTAGCATTATGCCCATCCTGCAGCATTGTGTTCATCCCTGTAGCATTGTTCTCACCCCTGTAGCATTGTGCCCATCCTTGTAGCATTGTGCTAATCCTTGTAGCATTGTGCCCAAGTAGTAATGTCTCCAGTCCTCATCCTAGTTCCCTATTATGCCATTCTTGACATACACAAAAAAATAAAAAGATTCTTATCACCTTTCCTCCGTTCTTTTTTCTCTTAACTGCTTGTTGCGGCCTGCAGAACCGTAGACCCGGTGATGATTGCGGCCAGTGCATGAAGCCGGCACTGGCAGGGCTTTACTACAGTTGATACATTTGCGACGCAGAACACACTTAGGAGCTCTCTGCAAGCAGGTGACTTCATACAGCGATGTTACCTGCTTGACATTGTATATAGTGCAGAGAGCTTCTATACGTGCACTGCGTCTCAAATGCATCAACTGTATTAAAGCCCTGCCGGAACCATCCCACTGCATAGTACCGCCATCGTCACAGGGTCTACGGGCACTCAGGCCGCAACAAGCTGCCTCAGGTGCCGCATGAGGCTTGCGGGCAACGTGTTTGAGACCTCTGGTCTAGAGTATTTATCCAATACTTTAAGGCTTTCTCTTTCAATCTTAATTTCAGAACTGTGAGATTTGATGACCTCTTACTATCCTAAATAACATATAAAATGCCTGCTGCCTTCCCTGTCTAAGACTTTATACAGGCTATGCCAGTCTCTACTCATTGTATGCTAAATGCAGTGTTGGAATGGGCTGCCAAGGGCCCATATATATATATATATATATATATATATATATATATATATATGCACACGCACTGATTATTTCCTCCCTGGACACTACATTTCTTAGTCATTGATAGTTTAAAGTACAACAAATCTGTGGTGTGGAAATTCACCTTTAATCCTTTGATTAGGAGAAGCAGTATCATTCTTTGCCAAAAAATAACTAGAAAGCATTTTTACTTGTTTTTTCTTCCTTATTGGAAGATTTATCTAAAGGGATGTTCTTAGTTGGCAGTCAAAGATAATATTTGGTGTGTTATTAATGTAGCACACATACAGTTGAAAAGAAAAGTACTGTTATAATGATTAGAGTTGAGCGCGGTTCGCGGTTCGAGGTTCTCCAGTTCGCGGTTCGAGTGATTTTGGGGGGTGTTTTAGATCGAACTAGAACTCGAGCTTTTTGCTAAAGTTCGATAGTTCTAGATACGTTCGAGAACGGTTCTAGCAGCAAAAAGCAGGGCTTTTTACAGCTACAGTGTGCAGGAGCCATTGCTGGCAGCCTGCCAGAAGCTGGTAACCAAGATAAACATCGGGTATCCAAGCAAAGCGCTTTGGTTAGTAACCCGATATATATCCTAGTTACATGTGCAGGAAGCCGACACTTCCCCGCTCAGCTCGCTCCGCCCCCTCCTGCACGTGGCATGTACACATACATACACACACACACACACACACACACTCACCTGTCCCCAGCCATGCAGTCCACGACACTGACGTCCTCAGCGCCACATGACCCTGCTAGGCTCCACCCACTTCGCACTCCGCCGCCAGCACACATAGCTCCGCCCACCTGGCACTCTGCACACATGGTCCCACTAGGCTCCGCCCACCTGACACTCTGCACACATGGTCCCGCTAGGCTCCGCCCACTTGGAACTCTGCACACATTACCCCGCTAGGCTCCGCCCACCTGGCACTCTGCACACATGGTCCCACTAGGCTCCGCCCACCTGACACTCTGCACACATGGTCCTGCTAAGCTCTGCCCACCTGACACTCTGCACACATTAGGCACTCTGCACACATTACCCCGCTAAGCTCCGCCCACCTGGCACTCTGCACACATGGTCCCGCTAGGCTCCGCCCACCTGACACTCTGCACACATGGTCCCGCTAGGCTCCGCCCACCTGACACTCTGAACACATTACCCCGCTAAGCTCCGCCCACCTGGCACTCTGCACGCATTACCCCACTAGGCTCCGCCCACCTGGCACTCTGCACACATGGTCCCGCTCGGCTTACCTGCGGTGATGAAGTCCCGACCTCAGCGCTGTCACTGTCCTCCATGGCCGCCGCTTGTCACATCACCTTCTCTCGCTTCCGACTAGAGACTGACTAGCGGTGACGTCACAGGCCGCTCACGATACTTGGCTGTGAAGATGATTGAAGTCAGTGTGCAGGAGATCAGCGCAGGTAATGTACCTCGCTGACAGCAGCACTTGTCATCCCCTGCAGTAACCTGGGCTGACCCATTGATGTTAGCTCAGGTCACTGCATTGCTCTCCCAGCCAATGGGGAACATCCTGCTCTTCATTGACTGGGACAGTGTGGATCGTCATGGGAACCCCTTGGATTACACCAGACCTGGATTTGTTTTTCTTTCTAATAAATTGGTTAAAGAGGGAATGTATTGGGGAGTGTTTTTTCAAATAAAAATGTGTTTGTCGTCTATTTTTTTTTATTACTGACTGGGTTGATGATGTCGGGTATCTGATAGACGCCTGACCTCACCAACCCCAGGGCTTGGTGCCAGGTGACATTACACATCTGGTATTAACCCCATATATTACTCCGTTTGCCACCGCACCAGGGCACGGGATGAGCTGGGGCGAAGCACCAGGATTGGCGCATCTAATGGATGCGCCACTTCTGGGGCGGCTGCGGCCTGCTATTTTTAGGCTGGGGAGAGTCCAATAACCATGGACCTCCCTAGTCTGAGAATATCAGACCCCAGCTGTCTGCTTTACCTTGGCTGGTGATCCAATTTTGGGGGGACCCCTACGTGTTTTTTTTTTATTATTATTTATTTAATTTAAAATAACAGCGTGGGGTGCCTCAGTTTTGGATTACCAGCCAAGGTGAAGCTGCCAGCTGTGGTCTGCAGGCTGCAGCCGTCTGCTTTACCCTAGCTGGCTATCAAAAATGGGGGGACCCAACATCATTTTTTTTTAACTATTTTTTAAATAAAAAAAATTAATGGGCTTCCCTGTATTTTGATTGCCAGCCAAGGTAACGCCAGGCAGATGGGGTTGGCAACCCATAGCTGTCTGCTTTATCTGCACTGAGAATCAAAAATACCGCGGAGCGCTACGTCATTTTTTTTAAAGATTTATTTTTACAGCACTGTCATGTCAGGCAATCAAAATACAGGGAAGCCCTTTTTGTTTTTAGTTATTTAAATAAATAATTAAAAAAAATATATATGGGCTCCCGCTCCATTTTTTGTATTGCTAAGGGTAATCCAAGCAGCTACTGGCTGCTAACCCCCACTGCTTGGTGTTACCTTCACTGGCAATGGAAAATCCAGGGAAGCATTTTTTATTTTTTTTGCCAAAAAGCTACAAAAAAAATGACGTGAGCTTCGCCATATTTTTGTATGCTAGCCAGGTACAGCAGGCAGGTAGCTGCCTATTTGTACCCGGCTGGGAACTAAAAATATAGGGAAGCCCTTTTTTTAATTAATACATGAATATTCTGAAATAATTAAAAAAAAAAAAACGACGTAGGCTGCGCCCCATTTTTGTGTCCAGCTGGGTACAACTAGGCAGCTGGGGATTGGAATCCACAGCACAGGTTAGCCCGAGGTTTCTGGGCCCCTCTGCTACGAATTGCAGTCCGCAGCTGCCCCAGAAAATGGCGCTCTCATAGAAGCGCCATCATCTGGCGCTGTATCCAACTCGTCCAACAGCCCTGGAGCCGGGTGGCTTGTTGGGTAATCATGAGTTAATACTGGCTTTGTTTTACTAGCCAGTATTAAGCCAGAGATTCTTAATGTCAGGCATGTTTGACCCGGCCATTAAGAATCTCCAATAAAGGGTTAAAAAGAAACACCACACAGAGAAAAAATACTTTAATAGAAATAAATACACAGACACATTAGAGACTCCATCTTTATTACCCCCTGTCACCCCTCCATGATCCTGCTCTTCTGTCTTCTTTCCCCTTCAACACATGCAGCTCTGTCTGCTCCATCAGACAGCACAGCTGCATGGGGGATGACGCTATGCTCCGTGCAGAAATCACTCTGTGAGAGTGACCACAGGCTCCCGGCTGTAAGCGGTGGCACGGGTTGCCGTAGCAACGCTGCTCCGATCACGTGATTCCGGTGCCGCTGCGTGCTGGTAGCGGGATGTCCCCGTCACCGCTATCAAGCACGTTGCTATGGCAACGGTGATCTCCGTGATTGACCGGCTG
Source organism: Anomaloglossus baeobatrachus (assembly GCF_048569485.1). Classification (NCBI taxonomy): domain Eukaryota; kingdom Metazoa; phylum Chordata; class Amphibia; order Anura; family Aromobatidae; genus Anomaloglossus; species Anomaloglossus baeobatrachus. The sequence continues at coordinate 259,701,148 of NC_134355.1, read as the reverse complement.
TGTCAGCCGGTCAGGAGCCGGCTTCTGCGGACACTGGTAACTACGGTAAACATCGGGTAACCCAGAAGCCCTTTCCTTGGTTACCCGATGTTTACCGTAGTTACCAGCGTCCGCCGCTCTCACGCTGCCAGTGCCAGCCCCCTGCACACATAGCCAGACTATACATCGGGTTAAATTAACCCGATGTGTACTCTGGCTAGGAGTGCAGGGAGCCAGCGCTAAGCGGTGTGCGCTGGTAACCAAGGTAAATATCGGGTTGGTTACCCGATATTTACCTTAGTTACCAAGCGCAGCATCGCTTCCACGCGTGCTGCTGGCTGGGGACTGTGGTCACTGGTTGCTGGTGAGATCTGCCTGTGTGACAGCTCACCAGCAACCCGTGTAGCGACGCTCCAGTGATCCCTGCCAGGTCAGGTTGCTGGTGGGATTGCTGGAGCGTTGCTTAGTGTAACGGTACCTTAAGGGAACGGGGAAGCAGAGCGGGGAGTCGAGCTAGAGCATGTCGCCGGTACACGGAGATACACAACTGTGCACCGTGTAACAGAGAGATGCAATGACAGGTCCTACATGACGCGTCATAGTCATGTGACCAGTCTGTAGCCAATGAGATAACAGGCACGTGACTGGTCACATGGCTATTTTTCACGTCACGATAGGTCCTGCATCACTGCTGGCAGTGCTGGTTACCGGGAGGATTCAGCGATCATCGGATGGAATAGCGGCAGGAGACAGAGTGCAGGAGGGATCGTGGGGACCGATAAGTGTTATGGCAATGTTTATTAACTGTATGTCTATATTTATAATGTGTTTTTATGTGTTTGTGATTGCCTCCTATTGTTTCCTATGCGGTTCGAGTTCGGTTCGTCGAACGGTCGCCGAACCGAACTCGAACGAGACGCCCGTTCGGCGAACCGAACTCGAGCCGAACCGTGACCGGTTCGCTCATCTCTAATAATGATAAAACTTTTCTCAATTCACATACATAAATTTATTTCAGGAACGAAAAATAGCAAGACTTTGTCAAATGACAAAAATGTTTCTTTTACCTAAACGGCAAAATCTCCATGGCTAGCAATTTGGCAATGTGCAAGTTTAGGTTTTGTGCCTGTGGGTGCATGTCTTGGTATTTATATTTCATTTCCAAGATCTCAGGCATGGACAACTGGATGCTTCCCTCGGAGAAGGAAGTGGATGTGGTTGATGTTTCCTGTGTCTGTGCAATTGCACTTTGTGGGCAGGATGCATGAGGGCCTACTTCCTGGACAGCAGATTGTGCAGGACGTAGCACAGGTAACATGGGAGTGGTTTGACCCGCAGACACAAATTTTATACCCTTGTGTTCTGCCCACCTACTGGGGTGCTTGGTGGCCATGTGATTCCGCATATTGCTGGTGTTCAGGTTGCCTTTGCCCTCGCCTCTACTCAACTTGGTATAGCAGATGCTACAGATTACAATGTTTTTCTCTGAAGGACTTTTAGAAAAAACTTCCAGACAGCGGTTGAACGCCCCCTTGCCCTGACTTGGGCCACAGTGTTGGTGCTCTTGGGAACAGTTGTCCCAGTTCTCACTATGGGCAAACCACTACCCCTTGGTGCCTGTGTTGGTGTAACATATCCATCTTCCTCTGTGTTGCTGTGCTGCCTATGCATCTCAACGGTCCAGGTAAGAACAGAGGACTCATCATCGACCACCTCGTCTTCCATCTCATTCTCCTTCCCACATGAAATTGTAGGCTAACCTGATGGCAACTGTGTTCATCATCATCAGCCTCCACCTATGAAGACAGTAAATCATGTTCCTCAAAGTTGCTTCCTTCTGGCTGTAGGTCCTGAAATACTTGCACATCATCTCATGCCATCTCTTCACGTTCCTCTTCAATGCTGCATGGCAAGAGGCCAGTGCCAACCATAGGATACGTACGAAACAGATCCTCAGAGTGGCCAAGATTGTGTTCATATGGCTCCTTTGACTGATCATGGGGGGAGGAAGGAGGACCAGGTTGAGGCAGCACTGAATGCTAGAGTACTGCTTTGTAACTATGTGCATAAACCACTAGCAATATATTAATGTGGCTGATGTGGACAAACGGCACAAGTCAGGCTGTGAAATCCTAAATATTGTGGAAACAGATCCCAATCCACAATCTCACCCTCCTTGCTGTAACTTTGTTCAGTGGTTTCAGCTCTTAAAAGAGCTATTGTATTTTGGTTTCTGGATGGTACTATGGAGGTAGAGACACAAGCTGCTTTAAACACTGTCCCTGCTCGGAAATCCGTCCCTCCCTACACTAACCTACTATACACTGCAGGTAGGGCTTTTTGTGTTATTAAGAGACCTACTCTCTCCCTAAAAGCTGCTTGCTCTATCCCTATACTCATACAACACTGGCTCCGCATGCAATGTGCGCAAAATGCAAAATGGCAGCAGAAGGTCTTTTATAGACTCTGTGATGCTGCACAGCCAGCCAATCACAATAATCCCACAACCAAGATTGCTTTGGCATTACTGTGATTGGATAAGAAGCCCAGCATGTTATTGGCTGCAAATCAGCCACCAAACATGCTGGGCGGGACATCCGAATATAGCGAGGTGAATACACCATTACTCGCTATATAACGAATACCCTGAATACCGCACTATTCTGCAAATAGCGAATAGTGACAAATACATTTGCGCATCACTAAACTGGAACCAAAAGATGATGTCACGTCTGCCAGAAAAAAAGTGTAATCATCTTCTTGATCCTACAGATTGCTCCAGATTCTGACCCTTTCGTAAATGCACCACTCAGAGTGTTTTTTTTTATTTCACACCTAAAGTGATGCCCCCTGTATTATACTCACCTGCCACCATCTTCCTCTTTTTCCAGCAGAGCTCCTGTAGGTCTCCTGTGATTTGTCATTTGCTGCTCTCAGATTACATGGCAAAAATTTGCTGATAGGTTCCTCATAACAGTTTCAACCAGTGGATCCCAAAGACTCCACACTACAGTCTAGCCAGTTGCAGATGAACTATGGTTTAAAGAATACACTTTTCAGATACTAATCCCTAACACTTCCTCAAGTAGTGTAAGAAACAACTGCAGATGAGTAACAATAAAATAAGGTTGCTTGTATTCCTAAAATAACAAATCAAGAGATTGTGAGCTGATTATCCATTTTGCATAGACTGTATCCTGTGTACCGAATGTAAGGAATCTCGCACTATTGATCTTGAGCTAATAGGCATCAATCCAATGGAGTAATAATAGGAGGATAAGCTAACCCTGTGTTTTTGTATATACATGGTGAGACTATAATATTTCTCACAAGATTTACATGTACAGTGATTTAGTATAATTATAATTGTGGTCTTATTCAAATGTAAAATATTATTTTAGAGAAAAACATTTTTCTTCACTCCTATGACAAGATTGATCAAGTACCATTTTTGTCTTTAAATATGCAACAGAGCCACAATACTGAAATGTGAAAAAGGCCATGTGAAAAAACTAAGTGTTTTACGAAGCAGTGATTTTTCTTCTAAAGAGGATGTCCATGCTTTAGAGCAAATGAAGTGTCATTTTAATGCATGTTTAATCATTAAAATACAGTAGGCTATTTGCCCACAGTCATCATGCAGAGCAACTATTGCATTTTGTTACCGCTCTCCACTCCAGTTTGAGGAATTTCCAGATTTATTAGGCCATGACCTACTTGTGGGCAGTGACTCCATGTACTCACAAGTAAATCACACCATGCATACCTCCCAACCGTCCCGGATCCAGCAAAACTCAGTCCCACTTTGCTAGCATGTCACCACTTTGTCCCGATTTTCCCTCATACTCTACAGATGAGCAAACTTTAAAGTTTGGTGTGCGTACTGAACAGAGACTTTTAAAAAAAAATCAGTGATCAAGTTTGGAATTCGGGTGTTTTACAGATGCCAACTACTCGAGAGAGCATCAGTGTGCTTGGGTACAATTGGTGCTCGGTTCAGTGAGAGCCAATTGCAGTGTGTGAACAGCTCGCACTGGGAGGTTCAGGTCTAGTCCGGGTCCAGTCCAGAACTCTATCTAAAGGTCGCCTGAACCCACAGAACCCAAACTTCCACAGGCCCGCTCAACTCTCTTCACCTCTCCTCGCTGACTCTGTAGTTACTCCTCATTGGGGGGCATGGCCAACATCTTGGTGAATGAGCATAAACTAAATAAATAATTATCTTTGCTTATCTCTCCAAGACTCAACCTCACAATCGTGTAATTAGAAGTCAGCAGCTCTCGTAATGAGCCATCGCTCACACTAGGTAGATAGGAGAATTTGGTATATTTGAGCTGTATTGCAAGCAGGGAATCCAGAAGCAGATTGTACAGGTACATAGCGACACAGCTGTTCATAGCAGTGTATATTTATGTAGCTGTATTCTAGAGGTGAAGAAAAAGTCAGACTATTTGATTCCTATAAAACTGCTATAAATTGGGAGACAATGAGAAAAATTAAATATTTTTTAATTCCCCCATAGCCTCAAAACAACAACCTTTAAATTGTAGGCAATAGCAAAAAAAAAAAAAATACCGTAATCTTGAAGCTCTGACTCCACACTCAGATCATACAGGTACATCGAGATACATTGTACGTAGCAGTGTATTTCTATGTTTCTGTATTCTAGAGGGAGAATAAAACAGATGGTTTTTTCCTTTAAAATAATGTAAAATAAAAAAAACTCCAATAATTCCATTTTTTATTCCTCCTTTTTACCATCACAAATCAGCCAATAACATCGACATATTTAGTGTCACTGTAATCATAATGACCCAAACAACACAGTGATCAGATTATTTATGGTGATCGGTAAATGGCGTAAAAACATGGCGTGAGTGATTTTTTGTTCTCTTTTTCTTTGGAGGAGCGGGTAAGCAACCCATGCCCCTATGTCCCCGAGGGATCGGCTGCTGAGGCTGAGGGACCCGGTCTGCCCCTGCCCTCTATATTGCCTCCCTCGCCTCCCGTATCGGTTGCCGCTGCTCCCCTGCTCGGTCCGCTGCCACCAACACCGACAGTGGAGCCCGTTCTACCAGCCTGCAAAGATCCACATGTGAAGACGCCAGTAGTCAGCCCGTCATCGCTCCGACCCCCATACCGGCCCCACGTCACACCCGCGTCCAGAAAGTACCTCGTCCTGACTTGGACGCACCAGCGATCCCAGAGGAAGCCACGCTCCAGATGACAACGGCCCTGGCAGTCCGCCCGGCCACATTGGAGGCGATCCTCGACCAGCAGCTGCGCGGGAAGATCGCTGCCCAAAAATGGTGTGAAGTGGATGTGCATGCCCGCATGTATGTGGAGAGAGATCACCTGCAGCAAGCTACCACCGGGGTCCAGAGCAGTGCATTATGTGAAGGTGGCACTGGAGCCCCACGGTTGAAAATGGACTGTTGAGTAAAGGCAGCAGATCCCGGCTGCCAACTAGTTGTCCCCGTTGAGACCATACTGCCTGTTTTTGCCCCCTTTTGTTTTGCTATATTTGCAATACACCTTTTAATACAGACAGGGCCGAGAACTGGCAGGCCACCCAAAAACTATTGGGCTTGTAAATAATTCCCTTGACCGGCCTGTTCCGTTCCACAGCCTCCGGAGAGGCGGATTGGAGGATGGGCCTGCGGGAAAGCGATGGCCGAGGCCCTGTCACCAACGCAACTGGTGGCGATCCTCCGGGGTCAGGGGTCCCCTGGACATGGGGCCCCTGAGAGACTGCAGTTGTGGAACCCCGTACCCGTCCCGCATAGCAACACCTGGGCCCTTTCCTGGACTGGGGAAAAGGGGTGCTGCCCGTTTGTTAGTGGCAGTATCAAGGCTAGGTTTGTTTGTGTGTTCAAATGGAAGGACCTGGTCCCGTTACAGTTATTATTAAAAATGTTGTGTTTTTATGTTTGTAACGTTAAAGAATGTGCCTCCCATAAGGGAAGATTTCAAAAATATGCTTAAAATTGTACAAAGTTTATTATACTTGCAACCTGTTTTACTCTTTTCCAGTTACAAAGCAACAAAATAAACTGGTGGTGGACGGGCAGCCCGCGGATGGTCTGCATTAAACCAAGGGGTTATGTGACGCCCTGGACTAGCCAGGTAGTCACAGGTAGGCCCTTACACAAACACTTTCCCCCTAATAAGGTGACAGCAGCCAACCTACAAAACCTTGTCACCTCCCTCAGAGTTTGATGTTCACACCAGGGGGCGGAGCCAGGTGGTTGGCCCCGTCCACAGAGGAGTTCACAAGCCCTGAGGCAGGAAAAAGAGTTCAGTTAGTTCCCGTTGGGGAGCAGAGTTGAAAGGTGTAGATTAGTTTTGACAGTGAAGTGGAGTGGAGGTCAAGTGCAGACCTGTTCCAGGCCTGCCACAGTCTAACACCAGGTGTCTGGGTTGGAGCCCAGTCACCTCTGGCAAGGAGGCAGACGGTGGTGGCCACCCGCAGGAGCTGGGACTACAGCCGGTGGAACCGTAAGAACCAGGGACGGGTGGTGACCCGCCAGTACCGAACCGGGGAGCCGATTGGAAACCGGGGCACCAGAAGGGGTACTCAGACCCAGTATGAGGCCCAGAAACAACTGGACCGAGTCGAATCAACTGATTGAGGACTGGACTTTAGGCCCTTTCCCACTTAAGACCCGACTGCAGACAACAGCCCAAAGATAGGGGTAGAAAGCCACCGCCCAGGCATCGAGACCCCACGGGCCAGCGTCTGCGGGCACATGGGCTCTACTGGCATACACCAGGCTGGGGAGCGGACTACCATTGCTCAGGCATAGGGGTCATCATTTCTACAAAAGTGAGGTGCAGGAGAAAGGCGGAAACCACCAACCTGAAAAGGGGAAAAGTGCAGCCGGCTGCAGGCACCGTCCACCATCTTATTTGGTTTACCAGAGACTCCAGCATGTTTGTAATAGTGAGTACAACAGTGCCTTCGGGCCGTGCACCGCACCGACACGCCAGCATCATCCCTTCCCCCGCCTCAGCACCTCCCTCGGGCCCCCGGGACCATCATCCCCTTACCCATGGAGGGGTCAACACCAAGCTGCGCAACACCGTCCCCGGGAGCCTAGTCAACAGCAGCGGTGGTGTCCATCCATTCACCACAACCCGTGGGTGGTGTCACGAACTTAATCCCCAAACAACCGCGGTTCTGGCCGTGGACCTCTCAACCGAACACCACCCCTCACATAGCGCCAGCAACCCCCCCTTTCAGAAGCGACATGACACCCGGGTCTGTGAGGAGCTCGAGCCACCCACCGACGAGCACAGATCCGAGCGGCTCGGCAGCCGGCCGAGCCCCGGGCGGTACACAACATTTTTTTCAAGCTTCACATAGAAGTTTATAGATGAAAAAAACTAAAAGCGCACAGTTCAGCAGCGTCTTTGGACTCACCGAGGGCATAGATTTCATGACGTCTCATCCACTTTGCTTTGACATTTAGCCCGTGTTCACATATATAACAAGGAATGGGACACTATGAGCTGTCATGATTAGTTAACCAGCATCACTAAACCCCATAATGTACAATTAAAAAACAAGAGAAATGGGGGTCCAATAGTGAAGCCAAATAATGGCCAAAATAACACAATATGAAACAGCCTCTTTAAATATAAAGTTTTTATTATCAATAAATTACATCAAAAAGAGGAATAGATAATAATCTTATACACCAAAAATACATTAGGCAGTCAAGTTCAAATCGGAAAAAAGTCGAAATCTAGACACAGAAAAATTAGAACAGGGGTTGGTATAAAGATGAAGTCAAATCAGAGTCCCAGCAATAGTTGTATTGCAATGTAATAAATAAACTGAAAAAACTGAAAAAAACCTTTCAGGGCAAAGATCAAAAATTAGCTAATAATACTATCCTAATGGAGAACAAGCACTCATGGTAGGCATTTTCAATGTAGTCCGCATACAATAGGAAAAATTCAAGATAAAGTTATACTGATGGAAGTCCCAATGCGGATAAACAATGAACACAACCAACCAGGAGTTAGGCTATGTGCCCACGTAGCGTATTTTCATGCAGTTATGCTGCGTCCTGCACTGCAGCATAACTGCATGCGGCCTGCGTCCCCAGCACAATTTATGTAGATTGTGCCTAATCCATGCCCACGTGGCGTATTAGAACACAGCACTTCAGCTGCTGCCGAAGCGCTGCATTCTAAAAAGCAAGATACTCAAAAGTTAACCCTCCAAATGTCAATTTTTTCTTATAGAAGGAGTGGATTGTTCATGTTGTAACATGAAAAGAAAGTTTAAAATATAACTTTTAATAGTGTTTCCTAAAATGATATACAATCAATAAAAACGTGAAATATAAAATATAAAATGTATTGCCTGTTTTTTGGTCACCAAGCTCAGATGGACCAAAAAGATCAGGCACGACGCACCCAAAAACACATCCTCTTAGGTCAGGCTACTTGCCATAATACCCTATAATCCTCCAAGTCAGTTATTGCCGGGAACCGCCCTCCACACTATCTTGGAGATTCAACAGTTTTATGAGGAAAATTGGTGATATACAATACCATTCACTAATACAAATGTCACTTCAATTCATATATGACCATTGAAAAAATGGAATAGTCTCACCACATGGCGGGCTTATTTATGTTTCATCAACCTTTTTCACTTCAGACATGGAGAAAATACTGATAAGCCTTCCTGGCTATCTTATTGCTTTATCCTCCAAGCAGACATCATACAACTCCCAACGCGTTTCTTTCACTTTAAAATCGTCAGGGGAGTCTGTGTTAGTCAGACTCTGCACGTCCAAAATACCACCATTCACTTCCACATAGTGGTCTTTTCAATAGTTAATGCCCACAGCGGACATCCTGTGTCCATAGACATTCATAATCATACTGCGCCGCCAGGAGTTGGGAGTTGTATGATGTCTGCTTGGAGGATAAAGCAATAAGTTAGCCAGGAAGGCTTATCAGTATTTTCTCCATGTCTGAAGTGAAAAAGGTTGATGAAACATAAATAAGCCCACCATGTGGTGAGACTATTCCATTTTTTCAATGGTCATATATGAATTGAAGTGACATTTGTATTAGTGAATGGTATTGTATATCACCAATTTTCCTCATAAAACTGTTGAATCTCCAAGATAGTGTGGAGGGCGGTTCCCGGCAATAACTGACTTGGAGGATTATAGGGTATTATGGCAAGTAGCCTGACCTAAGAGGATGTGTTTTTGGGTGCGTCGTGCCTGATCTTTTTGGTCCATCTGAGCTTGGTGACCAAAAAACAGGCAATACATTTTATATTTTATATTTCACGTTTTTATTGATTGTATATCATTTTAGGAAACACTATTAAAAGTTATATTTTAAACTTTCTTTTCATGTTACAACATGAACAATCCACTCCTGCTATAAGAAAAAATTCTAAAAAGCAACATGTCACTTCTTTCATGCGCTTTGGATGCAGCCCCCGCTCTGTCTATGGGAGAGGCTGCATCCGGAGCGCATGAAATCGGCTTTTCATTACGGACTGTTTCTGCAGCGATTTGAAGCGCACGTGTGCTGTTCAAATCTCTGCAGAAATTTCTGCAGGGACAGAACGCAACATGGGCACATAGCCTTAATAAACCAGACTGTGCCCAAAGAGGTTAACTACGTCTGAGGAATGTATATTGCTAAGTAGGGGCATTCAATACAGTGCATGTACGTCCATAAACATTAATACCCGCGCTCATCAGTTTAAAGCAAATCAAAAGAAACAAATAAACCATGAGCCCGGAGGACTCGCCCATCAGTACTGACAGCTCGGCGTGGCGTTCTCCCACATGTTCACATGTAGCTTAAAAGCTGCATTTTTTCTGATGCTTTTTTTGCACAGAAATTCTGCTGTATTTAACTGTCCAAGCAAAGTGGATGTGATTTCATGAAACTGTCACACACTGTGCGTCTTAAGACGCTGCTGAAATCTGTTTTGTGTTTTTCCTAGAGGCTTCTATGTAGAGCCAAAAAAACATGTAAAAGCTTTTCTGTACTACAAAAATAAGCACATTTGCACCAAAATGAATCAAATAAGGCAGAAAAGGCAGAACAAAATGCAGAAAAAATGCAATATCCAGAGAACATTAATATTGTGTAGCTTGGTGCGGACACAATATCTATGCACTATGTGAACATTGCCTTACAGACACAACAAAGCCAAATGTCATATAATGAAGCTCCAGAAAAATGAGAAAGTTCTGACTGCTACAGCTATGAATGAATGAATAAACAAAAATAAATCCACAGGTCCCAACTAGAGATATGAGGCAGCAAAGATGACGTTGTGCCACTCCTGGCTCATTATGGAAGGTAAGCAATTTGCAACCTCCCATCCAACCACTGCGTACCACTGGCCTGATCCGGAGTAATGTCAATAGATCCACTCATCTATAGTCCTAACCATCCTAGATATAGTGGGTCAACGTATTGTAGTCCAGGGTGTCTTCTAAAAATGTCCCTCACTGCCAAATGGGTGTGGCCTGGGCTGTGGCCAGGGACGTGGTAAAATTGACCTTCTTTCTGTTCGTAAGAAGTTGGTAGATATCCGTTAAGGCTGTATACTGACATTAATTTTTCATGAACCTGTCTGTTCAAATCAAGAGCTCTATAAAAAACAGAAAGCACACGTATTTTGTTTCTTTGTCATCTGAGTGCATTCTGTTTTTACTGTTTAATGTTTTACTAATATAGGTGAGGACTAGGATGATGTCCGTTCTCATTTCAGATAACAGAAGAACCTAATCTTCCTCTGATAGTTTACTGTATGCTGACAGGTGATATAAAAACATGACTATACATTCTACAAAGCGTAGCTGATAACTGCTCATTTTAAAAATATTATATTTTCTAAAAATATTATATATGGTATATGTATGTGTGGCACCCCTGAGGTTTCAGTTGCCACAGGGTACTGCATCTCCCTTAAAATGTAGCACTCATCCCGGGTAAGGAGAGGTTAATCGCTGGTGTTACTTACATTCACACACCAAACACAGTTAGGTACTTTCTCACTGGGGATATGGCCTAGTGTAGATAGGGGGTGGCCATAACAAAGCATGGGACTTTCCTGTTCACTAGGACAACCACTTGGGTGGCAGGCACCACTTGGGGAAAAGGGAAGGCGCATCTACACACTTAAGCAGTTTACCTCGGGCACAACAGTCAGGACCTCGGTCCAATCTTCTTTCGCCTCACACTTCTGGGAGCACCATAGGACCCGTGCCTTGGAGTAGACAGCTCAGCCCGGGTTCTCTAGAGCTATCGGGATTCCAGGGTCTGCGGAGAGTGCAGGAAACACCCACAGCCCCTTCCACATTCCACATACACCGGTATTGGAGGGACCCGACCAGAAAGGACTCACAGTGGGAACACCGGCAGTGACCTCAAATTACTTGGGAAAGACTGGGGCCCATCACGGTGGTGACCGATATCTCCCAGGCGAACTGGAACTGTGAGTAAAGAAACCTGAAAATCGCAGAGACTGTATCCTCCTTTCCTTGCTGGCGCCGGCGCCCCATGCTTCGGTGCCAGCCATCACTACTCCCCTCATCATCCTCCCCGGGGCCTGCTCCACCTATGGGGAGCAGAAACAGCTGCTACAACCATCCGCCCGGAGGACAGTGACAGCAGGGGAGGCTAATCCCCGGCCGCGTACTGCAGGTGGTGTCACAAGACAAGCAACCTCCGTTCCATCATTCCCCCTTTTTTATTTTACACCTCAGGGCCATGAAACCAGAAAAGGGCCACCCGTGACATCCCCCTGACCTGACATCACCGGCCCGGCGACGAGTAAGGTTAACCCCTTGCCCTGTGGGTGTTACAACTGTTTTGCAGAAACCTCCTAGCTTCAGGAAGGCTATATCAACAACCAAGGAAATCTAGACAATGTTACTGTAAAGGATGCTTTACACGCTGCAACATCGCTAGCGATTGCTAGCGATGTCGAGCGTGATAGCACCCGCCCCCGTCGTTGGTGCGACATTTGGTGCTCGCTGCCATAGCGAACATTATCGCTACGGTAGCGTCACATGCACATACCTTGTCAGCGACGTTGCTGTGACCGCCGAACAATCTCTCCCTCAAGGGGGAGGTGCATTCGGCGTCATAGCGACGTCACTGCGGCATCACTAAGCGGCCGGCCAATAGAAGCGGAGGGGCGTAGATGAGCGGGATGTAACATCCCGCCCACCTCCTTCCTTGCGCATTGCCGGTGGACACAGGTAAGGAGATGTTCGTCGTTCCTGCGGTGTCACACATAGCGATGTGTGATGCCGCGGGAACGACGAACAACATCGTACCTGTGGCAGCAGCAATATTAAGGAAAGGAGCGACATGTTAACGATCACCGTTTTTGAACGATTTTGCGATCATTGATCGTCGCTCATTGGTGTCACACGCTGCGATGTCGCTTCCGGCACCGGATGTGCATCACTAACGACGTGACTCCGACGATATATCGGTAGCGATGTTGCAGCGTGTAAAGCACCCGTTAGACTTACTTTAATATTCACTGCTTTTATATCCCATTGAAAGATAATTGATATTTGGCAACACCAATCTGCTGATTATACTTTTCTATCTAATGACCTTTTCCAGTAGTTTTCAGCCAACAGTCATGTTTTTGTTGACTAATTGTCGTTGATTACCAGTTTCAAATAATGAGCTATAAAATGTGAAATTGAAATTGCAATAAGATGGAAAAGCCATGGAATTATGGAAATCAGAGGATTAATAAACATGATAAGCAAATGCACATGATGAAAAATGTAAATAAAATTTTGAAAACACCTTGATTTATTCAGTATCGCGTATAAGTACCATGTGCAGTAATTCTCGCCCTAACATGCTTTGACATGATAATAAAGAGTTTGTTAATGGTTGTCTGAGAAATGTTTTGCCATGCTAAATACAGTTGGGCATGCAAATGATTAAGATCTGCTGAGTGCAGACAACTGATGACAAATGACGTCTCAGATGTGTTTGATCGCCGACAAGTCCAGACATGCTGCAGACCAGGGGTGTGCAACCCTAGGCCCATTAGTCGCATGTGGTCCAGCAGGACTGTTAATGTGGCCCAAACAGATTTCCAGGCATACTAATTGCCTCCCGTTTAATTTTTGTGAGAACTGTGCTCGCTCATGCAACGTTCTGTGTTGAACACGTCAGTTCACAGAAGACTGGGATAAGTACGACACTGGCCAGTACCAGCGTCAGGACTTTCTTTTTGGGCAGAGTTAGTGTAATGCCTCTTCCTGTCCCACTCCCCTTATTGCAGCCCTGAAGCACCAAAGCTTGTCATGTTCCTACCTATCTACTTAGTGGCTGATGTGTGATGTGCATAAGGCAGTCTCATGTCTCCCATGGGATGTGTAAATGGCAGTCTCAGGTCATTTCTATGATGTGTATACAGCAGTCTCACGTCTCCTATGGGAGGTGTAAACAGCTGTTTCATGTTTCTTATGTTATGTGTACATGGCGATTTCGTCTCCTTTGTGATGTGTACATGACAGTTTCATGTCTGTTATGTGACGTGTATACAACAGTCTCATATCTCCTATGTGATGTGTACACGGCAGCTTTGTGATGTTTATGTGACAGTATCACGTCTCTTATGTGTATATGGCATTCTCATGTATCCTATGTGATGCGTATATAGCAAGTATTATGTCTCCTATGTGATATGAATATGTAAGTTTTAGGTCTCCTATGTGATGTGTAAATGGCAGTCTTAAGTGTACTATGTGATATGTTTATGGCGGTCTTTTGTCTCCTATCTGATGTGTACATGACAGTCTCATGTCTCCTTTGTGATGTTTATGTGGCAGACTCATGTCTCTCATGTTATGTGTATATGGCTGTGTCATATCTCCTAGTTGATGTGTATGTAGCGTTCTCATGTCTTCTATGCAATGTGTATACAAAAAGTCTCATATCTTGAATGTTATGTGTATACAGCAGTCTCATGCCTCTTATGTAATGTGTACACGCCAGTCTAATGTTTCCATGATGATGTTTATGTGGAAGTCTCTGATGTTGTGTATACAACATTGTCATGTCTCCTATGTGATGTGTATACAGCAAGTCTTATTTCTCCTATGGGATGTATACATGGCAGTCTCATGTCTCCTTTGTGATATTTATGTGGCAGTCTCATGTCTCTAATGTGATGTGCATACGGCAGTCTCATATCTTCTATGTGATATGTATACAGCATTCTAAAGACCCCAATGTGATTTGTAACAGCAAGTCTCATGTTTCCTATGTGATGTGTATATGGAAGTTTTAAGTCTCCTATGTATTAAGTATACAGCAGTCTCCTCTGTATACATGACAATCTCATATTCCATATGTGATGTGTACATTGCCTTCTCATGTCTCCTATGTCATGTGTATACAGTAGTCTCATGGCCGATATGTGATATGTAAACAGCAGTCTCATGTCTGCTATGTGATCTGAACATGGTAATATCATGTCTATTTTGTGATGTGTATATGACAGTTTCATGTCTCTTATGTGATGTGCATACAGCATTCTCATGTCTCCTATGTTATGTATATAGAAGTTTTATTTCTCCTTTTAATTTGTGTACAAGCAGTCTTACATCTACAATGTGATATGTATGCTGCAGCTTTATGTTTTCTATGTGATGTGTACATGACAGCCTCATATTCCCTATTTAATGTGTATTTGAAGTTTCACGTCTCCTATGTAATATGCATACAGCAGTCTTATGTCTACTATGTAATATGTAATTGTAATATATATATATATATATATATATACATATATATATATATATATATATATATATATATATATATATATATACTGTATATACAGTAAATGTACAGCAGTCTTACTGTATCCTACTAATACACCAGATATTGTGTTTTTTATTATATTTTTATGCCCACGAGCCTATGGGCAGAAAAATATTAATTGTGGACTACCTATTAAAAAGGCACAATTTTGAAAGACTCTCTGAATAGGCAACTGCATAATTAGGATTATTATTTGAGATTTTTTTTTTGCTTATCTGTTGTATCAAAAAAATTATGCGTGAACCCTTTCTTTTGCTCCTCAGCTTTCATTAGTGTTTGTATATTTAATGTGCAGCCCAAGACAATTCTTCTTTTTTCAATGTGACCCATAGATGGCAAAAGTTTAATTACCCCTGCTGTAGACCATGGTTAGGCTATGTGCGCACGTTGTGTAATTTCATGCGTTTACGCTTAGTATTGCACTGCAATGTAAACGCATGCATCCTGCGTCCCCAGCACAATCTATGAAGATTGTGCATAATCCATCTGTACATCGCGTTTGAGAGTGCAGCGGTTTGCATGCAGAAATTTTGATCCAAATCGCTGTGCTCAAAAAAGTAACATGTCACTTATTTGGTGCGCTTTGGATGCTGCTCCCACTCTGTCTATGGGAGAGGCAGCATCCAGAGCACATGAAATCGGCATCTATTCTGCAGACACACTGGATCCATTACGCAGTGTTTCTGCAGCGATTTGAAGCGCACATGCACTATGAAATCACTGCAGATTTTTCAACATGCACACTACGCAACGTGTGTACATAGCCTTACATGTTTAGACTACAAAGGCTGCTCAAAGAATCACAAGCAACATGCGACATGCACTATTGAAAAACCGCTCCTGAGACATTAGAGAAATGGTTCCGTGACCAAATCTACTTAGTGCTGAGTTATTAGTGTGCCTGGAATGAAGACTAGAAGAGTCCATATACTGTACACTATCCCAATCCACACTATAGTTACAGAAAAAGACAGGCATGGGGTTCCCTTGTAAAGACCTCTTCATGGAATGCCCTTGTAGTCTCCAGGTGTAATTTCTAGCAATCATTGCCTCCAAGACAAAAGTAGGACTCATTGCTAAAGATAGAGATCCATCCAACCTCCATTGCTATTTTTCTTTGCCTTTGAGAGCATGGGCATGAGGTCATCGGACACCTTTATCAGGATATCTGCTTTTTAGTCCAGTGTCACACAAAGACCTTCTGATGGCTTGAGAACACACTCTGTGATGCCTTAAGTTAGGTTATGTGATTTCCAATTTTAATTGCAGTACAGAATGAATTTGTCATGGAAGCAGTGGAGCGGCCTCTTCTCCAAAGTGTGTCTGAAGCAATTGCTAAGGCAGCTATTAGCATGGAATCTTAATGAATTAGTGCCCAAGTGTATTCAAAGGAGCAGAACATTCCTCAAACAACCATTAACATCATTGACAGCATGTGTGTGTATTTTCGCGTGTGGTCCTGATTCTCAATGCTGAATAAATTGTTGTGTTCCGAAAATGTAATTTCCATGTTTTTTATTATGTTATCATTAACATGTATATTAATCCTGTTATAATCTTGTAATAATTCCACAACTCTTACCTCTTGATGTTGCAATTTCAATATAGTGGTGTGTAGATTCCAAGGGTATGAGTGCAACTTGAGAATTTGTAAAAAAAAATAAAGTTCTAAAAACCTTAATGGGAAATGGATTTTAACCGTCAGATAACTAGATCTTTTTGATGTATTATTATTATTGGTATTCTTCTTTGCTCTTTTTCTATGCTTTGCAACTTTGGAAACATTGTTCAACAGTGATGGAACACTTTGTGACAATGATGTAATAAAATTCTTAGATGAAATGATCAACTTTATGCCAAACTACCAGTGTAAAAAAGCGAAAAAGTTTGGTACCAATTTTGATAAAAAATGACTGATTTGTTTTCACCACTTTGAATTAAAAATAAAATTGGTGAAGTTATTCTGTTTTAGTCTCTTCCTGGACAACAAATTTAACATATATTAAATATATGCATGTAAGATGATTATACAGGTGAGTAATAGCTATACTTAAGAGTTCATGGATAAGAGCACTTTGAAGTAGAAGTGTAGGAGACAGATTTTGAAAAATGTGTGGAGAATCAATGCTTCATAGTAAAGACATAGACTGAATGAATCAGAGACAGGGATCCACATTATAAACATAAATAATTTACTCTGAAATATTTCAGGGCCAAAGATGCCTTTGAAGAGACTGCATTGGCAAATGGACAGGTTAATATTATTCATCTCTGGTGGCACTGGTGGACACAGACAGAAGAGGGTCCCTGTGGGTGGGCCTTTTGCAGTCCAGAATTCATTAAAATGCACAATACCACCTGCTTTGGAGGTACTAATAGGAACTTTTACTTCTTGGGCCTTTGTGCGGGTGCAAAGGTTCCACCAATGATATGTCTGCCACATCTGTATATAGATATTCAAATTACTGAGTGCATCAAAACAGTGCTACTTGTTATATTGTCATGGTTAGCATATTTTTCAGTTATAAAAAACAAAGCAGCTGAAAAGACAAAAGGCACAAACCTGGCATCTCATCGTGATGAAACTAGTGTAGGAGGGTTCAGGGAATCACCTGGGTAAGTTGTGCAAGTCACAACTACTGTAGATCACTTGTTAGCATTGAAAACTGGCTGATGAAGCACCACAGGGAGAAGCTCCTTCTTCAGGAACCAATAATAGTAATGTACCTTGCTATTGTATGATCCTGAAGAAGGAGCATACAAGCTCTGAAACACTTAAGACTATGAACAAAAAAAACCTGCTGATTTTAATGAACATTCCTCTAAGTCTATCTGGCAGTGCGGCATTACAGCCCCTCTCTTCTGCTTCACTGAATTATTTTTCAGTTATAGACAAATGATCACTGAAATTTTGCTATTTAGGTAAATGAAACTTGAAGTCCAAACAGAGCTCCAAAACTCAGGTCAAAAGCACAATTTTAATTTTTTCATGGAGTTACACTTTAAATCCTTCAAAAAGTGTGACATTACAAATCAGCTGAATGTGTAAGAAATGGTGTCCACTGTTCACTTTGCAGGTTATACAACTGGAATCTGCATATAAGGGCAGAAACCCAAGTTGGTTCTGAACTCTGCTCTTTAATGCCTAAAGCCATTGTCAATCTTTAATAGTGGCATTTAGTCCCAAGGTTGCACCGTTTTGGAAGTCCATCATTGTCAATGTGATGTGTTCATGGGTTGCCAATGAATGGGCATGGCAACCCAGGGCTTGGAGTAGGAACACCTTGCCACCATCTTGATTATCTTACTAATCTGAACATTAGGCCAGGCTTCATACGAGACTGTAATTTTCAATATATATTGCATTACTATGGAAATGCACATACAGTTAGAGCAATTAAACTAATGCATATTCAAGTCCCCTAAAGGGACTAACAAATTAAAACATTTATATAGTTACATAGTTACATAAGATGAAAAAGACCTAGGTCCATCTAATTCAACCTTCCTGCACCAATTATATTATTTAAAACAATTATCTTAAAAAACATAAAGAAGCTAAAATGTTGAATCATCTCCATTTTCCCAGTTTAAAAATGAAAAAAACAAAACACAAAAATTTTGTGTTGTAATTGTAATGCCTGTAAGGCTATGTGCGCACTTTGCGTCGAGGTAGTTGCAGTTCAAAAAGCATCCTCTGGCAGAAAGGACAATGCTTTTGGCTTTAAAAATGCATGTAAAAGGCAAAGAAAGTAGCCTGTTGCGCACCTTGCGGTTTTCATGAGTTTTTAGTGCTTTTCTGGTGCTTTTAGAAATGGTACAGTTTTGTATTAAATTGAATGGATGGGAAACGCAGCCAAAATGGCAAAAACAATTGACATGTTGCTTCTTTAAACGCTGAGGTTTTGCCCAAATTTATGCAAATTAAACGCAGCGTTTTGAACAGCAAAGTGCGCACAAGAAAGCTCAATGTCCCATTGACTTTGCTTGAAAAGCATAACACAAGCATTTTGGCATGAAACCGCTGCAGTTGAAAAAGCAGTGGAAAAGCAGGTAAAAAAGCAAAGTGCGCACATAGCCTAAAAGTGTGATTTATCAAAATAAATAAATAAATAATGAACCTATGAAATAAGCACTATAGAGAAAAAAATAAAATCAGAATAGGTATTTTTTTGTTTCTCCAAATACCAAAGAAATACCAAAGAAAAGCAATTAAAAGGTTTTAAATCATCATATGTACCTGAAAATCGTATAAACAAAAATGTCAGCATGCCATGCAAATATAAGCCATTACACAAATCCATAGACCAAAAAAATGAAGAAAAAAGTTACATGTATCAGAATAGTACAAAGCAAACCAAAGGTTTTTTTCAAGACTCTGAATTCTTTTAGCAACTACAATATTAAAAAATATATCCAAGTTAGTAACTCTTAAATTATACTGATCTGAAGAAACAAGTTATCAGGTTATTATTATTGCATTATAAGTGCCAATGCTGTAAAAACAAAATCTAAAAAACATTTTCTTAATTTACTTTTAAAATAATTTTAACACAAACAGCCTTTTTGTGGCCTAAATTTTCAGTACTTTTTATTGTAAAATGGCTGGTGTCATTAAAAACTACAACTTGTTCCAAAAGTTTAAACAACTCCATCTAAAATAACAATTTCCTTACTGAAAAGCTTTTAAAGGGTTTTTCAGTTGAAACTTGGATAATGTAGGCAAGGAGATTCTGAATCCAACAATGTATCAAATCCAACTCTGAATTTTTAGGTTTAGTCCACACTAGGCTCTCAATAAAGATTGTACATTGACAGTGTGTTGTCAAACACAGGAGTGGCCTGCTGCTTAAACTAACAGCAAATAAACAAAAGATCAGTGTCACGCTGTACAAAGGCTAGTAAGACGAAGTACAGCATATTCCCCACTAGGTGGCAGCAGAATAGTGAAGGAGACACAAAGAAACACTTTAACGGAAAGGCAGCCGAAGTACAGCAGAGTAACTTCAGCAATGATAACAGGCAAACCACCAGGGGGCAATAGAGTAGGCAAACAGTCAGGGTCTAGCCAGGAAAGTCGAGTCACTGCAAAGGGAGGATCAATATCAAAGTCAGAAAACAGAACCGAGTCGGAAGCTGGGAGATCAGGTATGCAAAGGGAAACACAAACAACAGACAGGAGAGGGAAGTCAGGGACTGGGACAGGCAGATGAACGGGGGAGAGTCAAAGTCAGGACACAGTAGCAGGGAAGCAGAACAGATCAGAAACACTCACCAGAACCAGTATACACGCTGCAACTGCAAGGCAGAAATATCACTGGCGGTGAGCTATAGGTAGAGAGGCAATATATAGCATCCTGGAATCCAGAACCAGGCAAAGGAAGTTAACCCCTGACATGACAAGGCCAGAGCTGTGTGTAACCAGCAGCAGGGAAAAGCCGGCCTTCGATCATGGCAATCGGACTATGGCAGCACAGACTTGCCTGAATTCTCTGTTAACTCTTGCAGTATGCTGACTTCAGTTTGCATATCAAAAACCTGCTGACAGATTGCCTTTAGGCCTGATTCACATGTCCATGTCTCCGGTATGTGTTTGGTCCGTTTCCTCACGTGCCGGAGACACGGGCACACGTAGACCTATTAAAATCAATGGCTCTGCGCTCACGTGCGCGTTTTTCCATGGACCGTGTGTCCGTGTGGAGCATACGTGTGCTCGTGTGCTCCACACGTAGACATGTCCGTTTTTCTCCGGCATCACGTGTGTCACACGGACTGCACACGGACAGCACGAATGTGATCCGTGTGACACGCACTAGAGAAAACACTCGTATCTGTGATTTAAAAGGAATTTCTACATTCCCTTTTCCAGCACTGCTGTCTCTGCCGCTGCTGGCACTTGCTTCCGAACCCCGCTCATTATGCTCATCGCATATTCACTCCACTGCGGGCCGGAAGCAGCAGCAGCGGGGAGTCGGCAGCACTGGAGACCGAAGATCAGCACCACGGACAGTAGCGACCGGATAGGTGAGCAGAAAGTTCTCGTTCTCCATGTGTTATCACAGATAGCACACGGAGAACACACGTGTGCCATACACACGGCACACGGAGGTCAATACGCACCTTTGACACATCCGTGAAAAACGTGTGTGATTTTCACGGACGTGTGAAAGAGACCTTAAACTCTGAAACTCCTTCAATGATGTTCCAATGCTAACATTCATTAACATATATATATATATATATAGCAGTATAATGAAAATGGTCATTCTGATATTTGCATAAAGCACAGTAACTATTTATCTCTCATTATTAATCTGCATTTATAGCACAAAGAGAAAGTAATAGTGACAGTTTTCAAGTTTTACGTTAATGCTATATAATATATAGATATGTAATTCACAGGCACTTATAAACTACATAGAGAAAGCTGGATTTTGTTATCCTACCAATAATAAGATCACAGCTTCTCTATAATTCATTGTAATGCAATTAATACGAAGATAAACAATTTTATTACTTGTCAGCTAAAGATATATGTTGTAATAAATAAACACAAAATATCAATATTAATCTCAGACAATCATTTATTTAAAATGCCAAGAGAAATTAATATTATATTATGAAATTATTTTTTTTTAGCAATTATTCTTCTTATAAAGAAATATGCTAATTTAAAAGAGAAATGTAATTATAATAAAATGCTACACAAATTTAAAAGGAATTTATCTCCAGGTTTTTATTATGAGATCAACATAACGTAGGGGCAAATGTACGGATTCCAGCAATGTACCACTTACTTTACTTGGTGCTGCAGTTTTGATTCAAAAACTATTTCTCTGCTGCAGATCTACTAGTTCTGTAAATGCGGAGCTGTTATAACCCCACACACCACTGATTGACAGCTTACTGTATAGGCAGAAAACTGCTAATCAGTGCTGGGGCCGTAGATGGACTATATGGCAGCTAGTAATAGTCTCCTGCCAATAATATAGTGACACATTCCAGGAATCAAGATCTCTGCCTGTACATTATGGTGCTCTCAGATTAGTAGCAAAAATCTGCTGACAGATTCCTTTCAAGAAGAAAACATATAAAGCAATAAATGATTACACTGTTCTGTATATTTTCAAAAGTTTTCCGGTTCAGTTATGAAATGAGCCAATTTCTTTATGACTTTGACCTCCTGATTTCAAATCTGAGAATTAAAATATTTATTTGGCTCGTGATTCTATGATATTAAAGAGTTTTCTTTTACTGCTACATATATTTAATGCATAAAGGTTTCAGTACTTTGAAACATTACTATTTTTGCAAATATAAAGATGCAGAATATTTTGTTATGACAATTTTCAGATTTTTATTTAGAGGAAACTTAGCAACAATTTAAATAACTAAAACCTGTCTAACAGTGCTGTGAATTATAAACAGTTACAGACATTGCACTACAAAATGTAGTCCTGATTTAGTGACTCTTTTTTTGCTTTTCTATTGTTCTCCTGCATCGGTTCATCTCCTACAATTATATCCATCACTAATCTGAAATCATTGATGGATTCAATTTTTCTTTATCTTTTCTCCATAGCTGTAATATCTGGGTGAAATCTCTCCCTGTGTTCGTTGCTCACTGCTCGACAGTTTGGTGGAAAAAGGTGTAGTTGCATATGTAAGAAATTAATCGTTAAAGGGACTCTGTCTCCAGGTTTTTGCCACCTAATATGAGAGCAGCAAAACGTAGGGGTAGAGACCCTGATTAGAGCTATATATCACTTACTGGGCTGTGTAGTGTAGCTTTTATAAAATCACTGTTTAATTAGCAAACAGCTCATAAGTGACACATCACTGGAATCAGGGTCTCTGTCTCTACACTATGCTGCTTTCAGGGCAAAAACCTTCTGACAGATTCCGTTTAAAGACATGTTTCAGCTAAGATCCTTATGTTTTGAGGAGATTTTCCACCAACTCTTCATAGTTATCTGGTCTTGAGTTTCCCCAAAATTTAGTTACCACTAATGTGAATGCTGACCATGCAGCTTTTTCCTTGCCCCGCAACAGAGAAACTCCCTCATCTTGAAGAAGCTTAAGAATCTGAGGGCCAATAAAGACTCCATCCTTATCTTTGCTTCATCGACCGTCGAAATTTATTAATGAGATCTTTGAATGCTTTTGAATTTTTATTCATTGCATTTACAAAGTTCTTTATTAGGCCAACCTTGATATGCAATGGTGGTGATAAAGTCTTGTGTGAGTTGATAAAGGAGGCCTCAGGCCTACTCCTGCTGGCAGCCATTTTAGACACTTTGGAGCAACATTCTATTTTGTGTTGCAATTTCTTAGTGAGAAGGATAAAATTAGTAGCGTTACTGCTCCCTCCTTGCTATTCTGCAAGCTAATAGTCTCCAGGCCAAGTCCAAAAAATGGCCGACTACAAGCTGATACAATCAGAACTGTACATGTCATCAACAGTCCTGTGTCTATGATGATAAGGAATAAGCTTATAGAAATGTATTAAATGCAGATATGTGACTCGGCATGATTTAGCAAGTTTCCATTGAATCATATTGCTCTAATTTTCCATAAATAAAGCTATCAGACACTAACTAGTATGTCAGGAACCTAAGTGTGAACTAGACTGAGTCTTTTTTGTTCCTCCATTGTAACGGCATCTACCTGCACCATGTGGCTTGATGCTTATGATAGCAAGCAATCAGTTAGCTGTGACAGACCAAGCAAGTCCTGGGTGCAAGACATTTTTACTCCCTGTCTGAAGTGAAGGTCAGGGAGGTCAGTTCACTTTGTGTTATAAGGTGTGGCTCAGACAAAGAGTCCGGGTCATGAAAGGAAGATGACAAAATGACCTGGTTGTTCTAGAATTGTTTTTACTTCACTGTGCAAGAGTGTATGACTCGAACGAGTGCAATGCAAGAAAATTGCATTCGGACCAATGTTATTCAGTGAGGGAGATCAGATGGTCAGCTTTTTTCTCATCCAGATTCTGGATTAGTGCAAAGTCGCAGCATTTTGCGATTGTCAGTGAGAGACATGTCACTCACACCCATACAAGTCTATGGGTGCGAGTGAAATATTGGACTGCACTCGAATGATATCCGAGTGCTGGGCGATAACTGCATCAGCTGCCCATGGAGGAGATGGGAGGATTAATCCTGCCCTCTCCTCAGTAGCTGTGATTCGATTACAGAATCGATCACAGTTTTGTTAAATTGATAGCACAGCGGTAGCCAAGGGTGAATAGCAAATCGCCTTGGATGTCATACACTAGTGTCACCTCAGCTTTAGGTGGAGCCTCCTTGCTCTCAGAACCTTCTAAATGCCACAATCACTATTGATTGCGACATGTAGATGGTTACACAGCCAGGTGCTGTCTCTGGCCATGGCTTTTACTGCACAAGCTCGACGATCAGTTAAGTTCCCCTGATGACGCTCAAGTGCCCACATGCTCACCAGAACATGCAACAATATTCACTTGCCGAATTCCTCCCAAATAAGGCAAACTATTATACCTTATGACAGGAAGTTATATAAACTGTCATTTTTCTGCAATACATATATAATCACAGTGCAGCTTTAATTTTTCTATTCAGAATCTGAAGTAAAAGCTGAATTGCGACTGGTCGCTTTGGGTAAGAAACATAGTTTTTTTGTTGAAAAATGCTCCCCAAAAAATGCAGTGTTGAAGAAGAATTCTGGAGAAAGAAAAAGTGGAGCTGTTTCTTATAGAAATCAATAAGATCCCACCTAAAGAATGCAATGAAAAGGAGTTAAAACATATACGTCAAAATGGTACAATGGAGAAATTAAACTTTTTGACCATGTTCAAACATTGATACCAAAGAAGAAGAAGTGGACCCGTAGAAGCCCATTCAGAGGCGAAACGGCCGTCGTCCGCAGCGAGGGGCTGCATCCAGGTCTCCTCCACCCGCCTGCATAGCACACCGTTAAAATGGAATAAAGATTCACCGGATGAAAAATCACAGTTGGTGCGGTCGTATTCTTCTTCTTTGGTATTATTGGGACTGACTGTTCCTGTGCCGACCTGCACACTGAACCGGTTTCCTGACCTGACAGCTGGATCGTGTTATCCCAGTGAGGAATGAGCCTATGGTGCGGTATGAGTGCATGTGTAGTGCAGGACTTTGCTCTTTTCTGATGTTTATGTTCAAACATTGAGCATTTGATAAGTTTCTTACCTCAGTATTTGTAAGCCAAAACCAGTTTTGGGTAAAAAACATAGAAGTGATGCTCGTGTTATCATTGTACGTTTCCTCTAACGCCTCGCTTACATGACTATATGAATCGAATGAATGCAATATGAAAAATCTCACATTACACTCAGACAAATGTTAAGGCTGCTTTACATGCAGCAACATCGCTAGCGATCGCACCCGCCCCCGTCGTTCGTGCGTCATGGGCAAATCGTTGCACGTGACGGACAATATCGGTACTGCACGTTACACAAACATACCTTACTAACGACGTCGCTGTGGCCGGCAAACAACCTCTTTTCTAAGGGGGAGGTTCATGCAACGTCACAGCGACGTCACACAGCGGCCCACCAATAGAAGTGGAGGGGCGGAGAGCAGCTGCATTATCGACACTCCCACCTCGTTGCCGGAGGATGCAGGAACGCTGTTGTTCATCGTCCCCGGGGTGTCACACGCAGCGATGTGTGCTGTCTCAGGAACGACGAACAACCTGCGTCCCAGAAGTTCAACGACATTTGGAAAATGAACGACGTGTCAATGATCAACGATATTTGAGGTAAGTGAGATCGTTAGCGGTCGCTCGTACGTGTTACACGCAACCACTTCGCTAACGAGGCCGGATGTGCGTCACGAATTCCGTGACCCCAGCGATATCTCGTTAGTGATGTCGTTGCATGTAAAGCAGCCTTAAGTCAAGGAGTCAGAGCAGATCAGCGATCTTTTTC
The DNA here is from genome assembly GCF_048569485.1 of Anomaloglossus baeobatrachus. Lineage (NCBI taxonomy): Eukaryota > Metazoa > Chordata > Amphibia > Anura > Aromobatidae > Anomaloglossus > Anomaloglossus baeobatrachus. Next base: position 259,675,359 of record NC_134355.1, on the reverse strand, counting down.
TCATGCAGATTCAGGATGAGAAAACTGTTGCAGCAAGCTGTGAGTCAATGCGTAAATCGGGCTATACTCGCCAATACAAGTCAATGGGTGAGAGAAAAAATTGAATGAACCATGACTGTAGAATACGAGTAATAGTTACTGAGAAGCAAACGCATGTCTTATGGATGGGATATAGATGTCATACGAATGCCAGGAGTAGAAAAAAAATCGCTCACTCACATGGCGCTTGCATGATATGTGCACTGTTAAAAGTTTTTCTCTTGTCCTACTCTCCTGGATGATAATTAGACCGATTTTTCTAAATCCTCTTGTGACTCCAGCCTAGTTGTTACACTCCTGGTTTTATCTTACAAATATTGAGTTAAAAAACTCCCAAAATACTCAATGTGTGCACGTGGCCCCATGGTGACACAAATTCCCCTTCTGCTTATCACAAACGTCTTACAGCAGGAGAAATAAGTATTGAACATGTCACCAATTTTCTAAATAAATCAAATATATAAAGCTGAGTGTATGTGTGTGTGTGTGTGTGTGTGTGTGTGTGTGTGTGTTTGTGTGTGTGTGTGTGTGTGTGTGTCTGCAAAAGAAATCTGCATCATAACATTTACAATTATGAAATTTTGCATAGCAACCTCATTTGACTCAGGAAACGTCATAGAGTATGTTTTGAGGGGAAACTTTAACCCCGCACTTTACAGTTATTCATCGCAAAACCTCCTTACATTAAAGTCAATGGAGCAGCGAATGGATCTGTTATTATAGACTCCTATTATTACCAGGCTGATGTAAGTCACATGACCTTACCTGTATATTAATTGTGTGGGGTTTTATGAAGTAATTGGCTGTTATGACAGTTACCCTGGATATTTATCAGGTGGCCCATAGCAACCAATCACAACTCTGCTTCTATTTTGTTAGAGATCAAGGGGCTCTGATTGGTTTCTATAGGCAACGAAGGACATTGTTAGTATAGGACAGCTTATGTGTGAGGCAAAATGATTTTGGTGGTGACAACGCTGATGTAGAGGCTGATGTAAGTCACATGACCTTACCTGTCAACTAATTGTGTGGGGTTTTATATAATTTGATTGGACAAGTGTTGTCAAACACTGAGAGAAAAGTTGTATTACGGCTCAATGACCAATCTGAAGAAAGGGGAACAAGGCTGACAGACATGACTATGTTTTGAGGGGAAATATCCCCTGCTTTACAGTTATTTGCCAAAAATCCAGTTACTATTTGTATGTGTGAGGTAATATATTAGCTGTTTTGACAGTTGGCCTGAATATTTATCAGGTGGCCTATAGAAACCAATCACAGGTCTGCTTCTATTTTGCTACAGGTCATTAATAGTAGCTCTGATTGGTTGCGATAGGCAATAAAGGACATTCTTAGTATGTTAGACAGTTTATGTGTGAGGTACTATGATTTCTGTGGTGACACGTCAGTAACGTTGTTGTAGAGGCTGATGTAAGTCGCATGACCTTACCTCTATACTAATTGTGTGGTGTTTTATATACTGTCAATTACTGACGATAATCAGGTACGAAAAAGTATTATGATTGATTGTCATCAGACAGCTGAAGAAAAGCTGGATTATGGCTCATTAAAAGAACCTGATGATAAGGGAAACGCACAGCTGGCAGAACAATGAGAACAAGAGACTATTCCTCAAAGGGCCACTGAAACCTCTCAGCAGAGAGAAGCTAGGCTGGCAGACATGAGAACAAGAGCCGATTCCTCAAGGGCCACTGAAACCTCTCAACAGAGAGAAGCTAGGCTGGCAGACATGAGAACAAGAGCCGATTCCTCAAGGGTCACTGAAACCTCTCACTTGCAAACTGATTGGGAGGAAATCAGAGGGCACCTGTTACCAGGTCATAAAACTGAATCGCCATGACATCATTGCTCGAGTTTTAAAAAAAAAAAAGCTGCAAAAATAATTCATTTGATCACAAAAGCACAAATTTATGGTGAGACAGTTCTGGATGTATTCATCCGAATGGCAAAAAAGAGGCCTTCTTCATGCCGATATCTTGGTCTGGCTGACACTAAAAATACAGCCCACCGAAATTGACAATATCATCAGTGCCGAATTGCCAGGCCCTGAGAATGATTCATTGCTGTTTGACAGCATTACAAAGAACATAACCCATGGTCCTTGTGGGAAACTCAACAAAAATTGTCCCTGCATGGTTGATGGTAGGTGTTCAAAGAATTAGCCTCGAAAACTTGTCCAAGAAACACAAACAGGACAAGATGGATATTCAGTCCACCAAAGATGAGAACCAGGGGATGGTGGTTTCGGAGCAAAGCTCAAAATGCGGGTTGCAACATCACTCGAAGAGATAAAAATTGACAAGAGGATGGTGCCTTATAACTCTCTGCTCTGTAAAATTTTTCAGGCCGATATCAACGTCGAATCTTGCCACTCTGTAAAATCAATGAAGTACATATGCAAATATGTCCGCAAAGGAAGTGATCAAGCAGTTCTTCAGAGATCTTCAGAGAAATGGACTTATTATTGATGAAGTGCAGGCATTCCAGATGAGCAGGTACATCAGCAGCAATGAAGTGCTTTGAAGAATTCTAGGGTTCTCTATTCATGAGTGCTACCTACCACTTTTGCATGTCATTGTTAACTTAGAAAATGGACAGAGGATTTACTTTGACCTGACAAACTTGCGCCAGCAGCTTGTAACTACACCTAAAACTACCTTTCTTGGCATTTTCTGAACTGTGTCAACAAGATCCATTTGCAAAAACAATTCTCTACTGTGATGAACCAAAATATTACACTTGAAATGCATCCATAAAAACACTGGAACAATGGAAATAGGTGCTGCCATCCAGGGGTTAAAGCAAATGATACTCTTGGTCACGTCTACACTGTTCATCCGTCAAATTCAGAGTGCTTCTACCTGCACATGTTACTTCATGTTGTCAAGGGCCCAACATCACGTGAAGACTGTCGGAGGCCATGTCTGTGAAACATTTAGGGAAGCTTACCAAAGACAAGGACTTCTGGAAAGTGATGGACACTGGGACATTACTCTCTTTGAAGCAGCAGCCACACAAACCCCAAATCGATTAAGACACCTTTTTGCTATTCTTCTAACAACCTGTAACATTTCAAATCCCCCTCACATTTGGACAAAGTACAAAACTGAACTCAGTGAGGACATCCTCATGCAGGTTAAAAAGGAAAATCCTCAGCAAATTGGCAACTTCACTGAAAATATTTTTAACAAAGCCTTAATTCTCCTTGAACACGAGACCATTGCAATGTAAAAGCGTTACAGCTGCTTGGCTTGCCTACTCCTATAAGAAATCAGTAAGTAAAGGCTGCTTTACATGAAGCGACATTGCTAACGTGATGTTGTTGGGGTCACGGAATTCGTGACTCACACTCGGCCTTGTTAGCGACGTCGTTGCGTGTGAAGCGTAGGAGCGACTGCTAACGAGCAAAAATACTCACCTTATCGTTGCTCTTTGACACGGTGCTCTATTCCCGATTATCGTTGCTGTTGCAGGACGCAGGTTGTTCGTCGTTTCTGCAGCAGCACACATCGCTATGTGTGACACCGCAGGAACGAGGAACCTCACCTTACCTGCGGCCACCCGCAATGAGGAAGGAAGGAGGTGGGCGGGATGTTCGTCCCGCTCATCTCCGCCCCTCCGCTTAGATTGGGTGGCCACTTAGTGATGTCACTGTGATGCCAAACAAACCACCCTCTTAAAAAGGAGGCGGTTCGCCGGTCACCGCAACGTCACTAGGTAGGTAAGAAGTGTGACGGGTCCAAGCGATGTTGTGCACCATGGGCAGCTATTTGCCCGTGACGCACAACTGACGGGGGCGGGTACGCTCGCTAGCGATCTTGCTAGCGAGATCGCAGCATGTAAAGTGGCCTTTACCAAATGTGCAAGGAGATCTTCATAGAAACAAACTACAACATTAATTAACTCACAGCATGTGTCTCTCACAATGAAACACTGTTGGTACCAGACGAAACTGACGTCTACAACCAAATTTTAAGTTTTATGATAATCAACAAAATCGGGATTCTCTTCCTAGATGCTTCAGGAGGAACAGGAAAGACATCTTTAATCAACTTACTCCTGGCAAAATTTGGCAACAGCAAAAGATTGTTCTTGCAGTGGCTTCTTCTGGAATTGCAGCTACACTTTTAACTGGTGGTAGGACAGCACATTCGACACTCAAGCTACCGCTTAACCTGTCTCCCAGTGAGAGCCCAGTGTGTTACACTGCTAAGGGATTGGGACAGGCCAAATTGCTTCAAAAGTGCAGTGCCATCATTTGGGATGAATGCACCATGTCACACAAGAGGGCTCTTGAAGTAGTGGACAGACTGCTCCAAGACTTGCAGGGAAACAATTCTATCATGGGAGGTGTAGTTGTTGTTTTGGCTGGTGACTTTCGTCAAATGCTACCTGTTATTCCAAGGTCAATGCCTGCCTCAAAGCATCATACCTTTGGAGACATGTGAAGAAAATGTCACTGCACACAAACATGAGAGTTCACAGGACAACCGATGATTCTGCTGGACTGTTCAGAAGCCAGCTGCTGACTATTGGAGATGGCAAGGCACCAGTAAACTCAGCTAATAGACAGATCATGTTTCCAAGCAACCTTTGCAACATCGTGACATCTATTGAGGAGCTAAAAAGCATAGCTTTTTCCAAATATGCAATGCAACTTCAGAAAGTCTGGCTGGCTGTGTGAAAGCACTATTCTAGCTCTCAAGAATGATAGTGTTAATGTGGCGCCCTGGACAAGCCAGGTCGCCACAGAACAACACCAACACACCCCACACTCCCGGTCAGGCACACCAAAGTCAGACAAAAACCCTTGTTGCCTTTTTCCAGGGGCTGATGTTCACACCAGGGGGTGAGCCAGGCGGTTGGTCCCGCCCACCGAGGAGTTCACAGTCCTGGAGGTGGGAAAAGTAAAGAGACTAGTTTTGGAAGTGAAAGTGGAAGGAGGAAAGTAGCAGTTGAGCAGACAGAAGTTGGTCCGGGTGTGTGGCCCGGACAGATCAGTAAGGTTGGCAGACGGTGGTGACCGTCTGCAGGAGTGGCCTATTGGAGCTATCCGTAAGGACTGTGGACGGGCAGTGGCCCGGCGGTACCGGACCGGTATGCAAAGAGAAGCCAGCACCATCCGGCAGGGGCTTACGGACCCCGGCAAGGCTAGGAGTCGCCGTGAATTTGCCAAATCCGTTAGCGAAGGGAACCTCCTGGGTTTCCCAGCAGCCAATTCCCGACAGAAGGCAACCGTCCAACCGAGAGAGGGAAACACAGTCACCGCCAAGGCTAAAGTTCCCAGGGCCAGAGCCTGCGGGCAAAAGGGGCTCCTTCAGCAACCTTCAAGCTGGGGAGCGGGTTACCGGTGGGAACCCATTGGAACCGCTCACACAGGTGCAGGGAAAGGCAGTCACCATCAACCTGCCAGGAGGAGAAACACCGCAGCCGTCTGTGGGACCCGTCCATCCAGCCGTTTGTTTTACCGGAGACTCTGTGTACATCATTGGCTGAGTGAGTACCACCGTGCCGTGCGGCATAGCGCTGCCCCCGCGACCCTGCACCTTGCCAGGCCCCATAACCCGCCTGCCATCCATCCCTACCCCCATCACCGGGCCCCGGGACAACCAACCCCCTACCCACGGAGGGGGGAACTAACATCCAGGCTGCTCCATGTCATCGCTCCCGGGATCCCCGTCCAGAGCAGCGGTTGTGTCACCAATCTCACCACAACCGTGAGTGGCTTCACTGACAATACCAAATCCCCACAATCAAATCCCCCTTTTCACTCACGGGCGAGGAACGCCACTCGAGTCCCCGGGATCTGGCCCACCGCTCGAGCCACCACCGAGCAGCGGCAGCAGCAGCCGGACCCGAGCAGTGGGAGAGCGCAGCGTCCCTTCCTCCGCCCGCGACATTAACAAGATAAATCTTCAAATTCTAAATCTCCTTCCAGATGTGTGCAGGACCTACAAGTCAGTGGATACCGTGTGACAGACCCTACTCAAGCATTATTCTATCCAACCTTGCTCCTCAACTCCTTGGAACCACAAGGACTTGTTCCGCATAAACTCTTTCTTAAACCTGGAGCACTTGTTCTGCTATTGAGAAATTTAGATCCACTAAATATGTGTAATGGAACAAGACTCTGTTTCCACATGTAATTGAAGCAACCATTTTGACAGGATAAAAAAGGGGTTATAGTAGTCAGCTCACACATCCATTCATGGAACCGTGCAGCGGAAAACTGCCGTGTCAGTTGTGAAGTAATATAGGAGGAGGAAAAATTCCGGCATCCAAAGTCCATAAAATCCAGATTTATTATGCGTTTTCTTAAAAAACTTTAATTTCATAAAAACAGGAATACGCAATAGAATGAATATCCAAGTTCACACACACGCGTGTTTCAGATCTACGCATCCTTATTCATTGTATAAGTAAAACCATGTGTTCTCAGCATTTTACATCATATCCTGACCATCACATCAGTCAACAACTAATCACAAAATGTTTCCCCACATGTCCTGAAATTATCCCAAACATATAAATTCAAACATATAAATATACATTCAAATTTCATAGAAATAAATCAAAAACATATCCTGTAATTAATTCAATCATAATGAAGTATAATGTCATGCCTTTTATTCAATCCTTGTGGTATCCTGCTTTGTAAGCAGTAAATCCACCAAGACTCATGATTGAGCAAAATCCTGCCAAAATTTCCACTCCGTACCGGTAATTTAAGTTTTTCAATTCCCTTAATTTTGCATATGCTGATATCACCACCATGTACTGTATAAAAATGCCTAGTTATAGCGAAACATTTAACTGTGAGGTTTTTTTACTGCATCAGATAGATGTCTCCGAATTCTGACCATTTTAGTTACATTTTGCCCCTCTTTATTTTTCAAAATATCCTCTCTATCCCTATATTTAATACAGTTTCTGGTCCTATTGAGCATCCAAATTGGATACTTTCTAGCTCTTAATCTATCCTGAAGTGTATTAATATCTGTTGGTAATTTTCTACCTCCGTACTATTTTTTTTTATCCTGATCATCTCTCCTACAGGGATATTTTTTACTGTATATCTACCATGACAAGGTGTAGCCAAAAGGGTAGAATTTGTAGCCATGGTCTTCCTAAATGGCAAAAATGAAATAGTATCTTGCATAGTTCTCTCGAGGAGACATCTAGGTACTCAATAGTATCCTTCTGTACATTATGGGTAAACCGAAGATTCATTCCATTATTGTTAATGTATTTAACAAAATCCGAAATTTGATCAATTGGACCTTCCCATATAAATAATAAATCATCCAAAAAACGTCCGTACCATTTAATGTTTGAAAAAAATGGATTCAAGGTAGAAAAAATAAAGGACTCTTCCCACTTAAATATAAAAAGATTGGCTAGGGAGGGGGAACAACTCCCCCCCATCGCCGCTCCTTTAGTCTATAATAGCATCCTATTTTTTCTTGGACCCATAGCCTCGAATGGGTAATTTTCATTCAATTTCAGAGTCAAATCATGGCATGCTGCAATTTTTTTCACACAGATTCTGCCAGTGAAAAAAATTGGTCATCTGCACTGCTCTATTGAATAACATTGACACAAGTGCTGTCCGGTTTTTTCACGACAGAAAATATGGTTGTGTAAATCTGGCCTTATTGTAACATTGCCTACATTTTATCTGTTTTACTTCCTCTAGGCCCCACTATACCTCACCTGATTTCATCCTTAGACGAATATTGAAGAAGAAATCGGGTATACGCAGCGCTATCACCACGGAATTCGATGTTAATTTTAATTCTTTATTCTTTATACAGGTCGACGCATTTCAGAGACATCTGTCTCCTTCATCAGGACATTAAAGAATAGTATATCTTGGATGTCCTGATGAAGGAGACAGATGTCTCTGAAACGCGTCGACCTGTACAAAGAATAAAGGATTAAAATGAACATCGGATTCCGTGGTGATAGTGCGGTGTATACCCAATTTCTTCTTCAATTTTCTTTTACGTCTAACCACAGGGCTGCTGCTGTTACCATCTCTATGCGTGTTTTCAGGGGTTGTGACTTTCACAACCACAATAGGTGAGTGCACCTAATTGTGTTTGTTGTTCCCTTACCGGGTAAGACCCTATTACGCTTTTTGCTCCACCGTTTGATTTCCTGATTTCATCCTTCTATGTCCACAAAAATCATACAAACCATTCAATAACTATTGAAGTATACTTTGCCATTTAATGTGGAAAATCACAACTGAATACTGAGCGGTAAAGTTAGGGTCTGTGCAAACATTACAGTTTTGTCACATTTTTGTTGTGTTTTTTTCTGCACAGTTTTGTCACAAAACCTGAAGGATTTCCTAGACCAAGAAAAGTAAATTAGACACCTGAAGTTTCATGCACGCATTGTTTATTTTTTCCTTGCAAATTTGCAACAGATTCAAATCTGCAGCAGTAAATTCTTTAAGCTTTTTTTGCTGCAGATTTCACCCAAACTAATGACTGGGGAAAAATCTGCACCAAAAATACAACGAAAAAAGATACATAAAAATTGCACCTATTTTACACAGCATTTTTCCCACCAAGAGATGCAGAAATGGTGCAGAAATGTCTACTGCAGATGTTTAGCATTTAGCAAGGCAGTCTAAACTCACAAGTAGACAGTTGAATGGCAACTTTACTGCTTATCTGATTTGCTCAATGTCAGATAAGATCAGTCAGTATGCAGTATTCCTGAACAAAGACCCTCATTGCCATCAGGCCAAGACTCATTGCCACGTTGAATGTCACATCGTTTTCTAATCCAAGGGCAGAGAAGAGCATCTTAAAGCGTTTGTACACTACCTTCACAATCCCGGTTTAAATGGAGTAGTCAGATTTGCCAAATAATAATAACAGATACTCGCCTCTTGAATCGGCAAAATTAGAGATGTGGGCAGCCGGTCTTCCAGGCATCTTGTGTCATTATTATGCCATATAAGATGTCTATGACAAGTGTGCCGTAGGTGACTTGCCATCAGTGACAGAAATTCAAACACATTTGGATACATTTGCGCCTTTATGTCGCAGTTGGGGTAGGATGCAATGCGCCACCAAAGCAAGTTTTTAAATGTGTTGTCGCAGAACAGCACTATAATCTCAGTTTCATACAACATAAGGTTGCCATGCAGCCAAAGCTTTCTGCAATAGAAATTGCATTATTTTTTAGCACTTTTTGGGGGATACATAAAAATTACTGCCTAGATTCTATTTTTGTTGAGGCGCAAATATACAAAAATGTAATTTTTGGTATATTTTTTTTACTAGTATTCACATTTGACACTAAGTAACTGTTGAATTAATTCTTCAGGTTATTATGGTCTTGTGGATAACTTTTATACAGTGAGGAAAATAAGTATTTGATGCACTGCCAATTTTGCAAGTTTTCCCACCTACAAAGAATGGAGAGGTCTGTGATATTTATCTTAGGTGCTCAAGAAGTAGGAGGGCACAAAATCCTGGGATCACCCCTGGCACTGAAAGCTAATGTTTAATAAAGAGGAAAGAAGTGCCAAAAAAATTGAGGGATCACCATATATATAATTAATCACAAATTTATTATATATCATAGAACATCAAAACACATTTGTGTCACACAACACCAAAAGGTATCACAACAACCATAGACAAATTTTAAAAACATTTAAAAACATACAAAAAAGAGACCATGTGATTCCCTATATAAAATGGACCAAGATTCTAACCAAGCTAGCTGGTGTAATAAACAGATCAGAAGTTAGTTAAATTTTCAAAGCACATGATGTTGCAACATAGCAGAAAATGTGCTATAGCGCTTCACAAGTAATTATAATACATATTAAACCCAGCAACAGCTTATAATGCAGTCATGATAGACCCTAGTATTTAGACAAAGCAGCCCTGTGCAAAAAAATGATGAAAACCCCAATATCTCAACTAGCATGACCCCAGGTTGGAACCTGAGCACCACAAAGGTACTTTTTTGACCTTGAGAAAGTCACCTTGTGTGACGACACGCGTCGGGTGGGTAAGGTGATTCCCTGGACCTTCAAACAGCTTTGTGCTTTACATTATCCTGCTTTAACCCCTTGGACTTTGCTGCATAGATACACGAGCTGAGCCAAAGATCTGTCTCACTTTAGGCAAGCTATTTTCTGCACTCATTTTCTCAGCCCAGGGCTAGGGATTATCAGGCTGCAGCTCTGGGAATTGTGGTGCTCAGGTTCCAACCTGGGGTGATGCTAGTTGAGATATTGGGGTTTTCATCATTTTTTTGCACAGGGCTGCTTTGTCTAAATACTAGGGTCTATCATCACTGCATTATAAGCTGTTGCTGGGTTTAATATGTATTATAATTACTTGTGAAGCGCTATAGCACATTATCTGCTATGTTGCAACATCATGTGCTTTGAAAATTTAACTAACTTTTGATTTGTTTATTACACCAGCTAGCTTGGTTAGAATCTTGGTCCATTTTATATAGGGAATCACATGGTCTCTTTTTTGTATGTTTTTAAATGTTTTTAAAATTTGTCTATGGTTGATGTGATACCTTTTGGTGTTGTGTGACACAAATGTTTTTTGATGTTCTCTGATATATAATACATTTTTGATTAATTATATATATGGTGATTCCTCAATTTTTTGGCACTTCTTTCCTATTTATTAAACATTTTTCTTAGGTACACTTCAACTGTGATAGACAGAATCCCCCAAAAATCCAGAAAATCACATTGTATTGTGAAAAACCTTTGTTTGCAATTACAGAGGTCAGATGTTTCCGGTAGTTTTTCACCAAGTTTGCACACACTGCAGCAGGGATTTTGGCCCAATCCTCCATACAGATCTTCTCCAAATCTTTCAGGTTTTGAGGCTCTCATTGGCCAACATTGAGTTTCCGCTCCCTCCAAAGATTTTCTATTGGGTCCGGATCAGATCTGGAGACTAACTAGGCCACTCCAGGACCTTGAAATGCTTCTTACAGAGCCACTCCTTTGTTGCTCTGGGTGTGTGTCTTCAATCACTGTCATCCTGAAAGACCCAGCAATGATCCATCACCAATGGTCTTACTGAGAGAAGGAGGTTGTTGGCTAAAATCTCTCAATACACGACACCATCCATCATTCCTTCAATATAGTGCAGTTATCCTATCCCCTTTGCATTAAAGAACTCTCAAGGTATGATGTTTCCACCCCTATGCTTCATGGTTGGGACAATGTTCTTTGGATTATACTCATCCTTCTTCTTCCTCCAAACACAGTAAGTGGAGTTGATACCAAAAAGTTCTATTTTTGTCTCATCTGTTAATCTGAATCTGTTAGGACCCAGCAGCCAGCTCTTCTATGCCAGGCAGATGATCATGGGTCTCATAAATGCATTTGGTGACTGAGCACTCCATGACTGCAAAAGAGAAGACAGAATAGGTGATAAATGGCTTCTGTCTTGTCCTCTGGGACCCTGTGTATGCCTGCAGTAAACTGCAAAGGCCACAGCCAAATGCGGAAATACACAGTCATAGGCCTTGCTCCCACTAACGCATGGCATCAGATGCAAGAGCATCAGATGTGATATGCTAATGACTCTCGGCTCAGGCTCTGCTTCGAACGTGAGCCAAGCGTCATACAACTGTGATCCGATCTTGCAATCGGATTACTGGTGTGGAGAAGAGGGAGAGAGTACTTCTCTCTGTTCTTCGCTGCCTGTTTTTGCGCATATCGCAAGTGAACATCCGAGTGCAGTGCGATATTTCACATACATTCCAAAACTTTTATGGGTGCATGAGAAATACTTGCTGACAAATGCAGCATGCTGTTATTCTTTTCTCATGCCGATCCGGCATGAAAAAACAAATAGCAGACTGAGACTGCCCCAATGTTTAACATTGGTAAAAGATCAATCTGATCTTTCATTGGATTGTACTCGTCCATATTAGTCGCAAGTGGGAGAGAGGCCATACACATGAACTCAGAGAAAGCACCAAAAAAGAAGAATACACTGGTACTGCTGCTGACTGTGTACTCTCTGCTGATTCTAATTATATGAATGAAGAACAAGGATATTTGGTAGTTATGGCACTATATTGGATAAGCTCAACAACTCATACTAACATGCTCTTATTGCAGAGTGCTGAACACTGATGGTCATAGGAGAGGAGAGGGCGTAAAAGCAAAAGCTGAAAAAAGGGACATAGTTGTAGGTTCTAAATCCCAGTGCAGAACTCTTGAGTCACTATCTAGAACAGTGGGACAAAGGCTGAAATGTAGGCCTGTCCCACTATATCCAGGATGGCTGGGACCTATACACTCATATAAAAGTATTTTAGTTCATTTTTCCCAATATTAAGCAAAAGTATGTTTTAATTGTTTAGCCATATTTCAAGTCACTTTAATTATAGGAGGCGTACGATTGGATTAAATCTAAAAAAAATTGAAGGTTTTTTTCCATTGACTTCCATTAAAAAATACACGACTTTATGAACACAGTGGGGCCGGTATCACTCTACTTTATGACCAGAAACAGTACTAATACACATGTGTAGGCCTACTGCTTGCACTATGAAGCAAATGCACATTAGTCATATTGTGGGCTTCACTTGCCAATACCACTGGGAATGTGGATCCCAATGCACCCCATTCTAAAGGTACCGGTAACTCTTTTGGTAAAGATTTAGCCATTACATTCTACCGTCAAATTAGTGTACATGTCAGAGCAGTGGCAGAGCTTGAAACGTGTGGGCCCTTATTCAAAACCATAAAATCATTTTTTTTAAAATAATGGACCATTGGCATGAATATTTTTTTCCTTTTATTATAGAACGATAAACTTATTAAGGTTAGAACCAGGTATATTGCTTACTGAAGATATTGAATAATTAAAATAATTTCCAAGTAATTATTATTCATCTTATTCCTATTATTTTTTTCAGAGAAAATAACAAAATCAAAGCGTTTTTAATACATAATTGCCATATTTTTTTTTTATCCATGCTGTACAACCTATTACTCCTAAACAGATGTAATGGGGAGAAAAGCACCTGTGCATTCATTTGTTGGCTGAGCCTGTAGAAGAAAATTTAGCTTTGACTATCAAATATCTAATCTGTACATTACTTAAAACTTTAAATTGATTCATTTCCAGCAACTACATAGGTAATCACATATAGGCACTGATCCTAGAAACACACATATTGTAAATGAATATGATGTCAGGAGAAAAGGGAACAGTTTTCAATGGCTTTTGAGCAATTACACATCATGTACTGTAATATAGGACTTAGCTTATCTCTGTAGTTAATTACAAGGTACTATATAAAGGAAATGTGCGAGAAAGTCAATGTTCAAATGATTATATTATCAGTAAGTAATATGCACAAAATCATACCTGTGTTTCTTTATCATTAAATGGCATTTCCTTTTCTGATTATCTATAGTGATAAGATTTTGATGTTTAACTATGGTAAGACTAACAAACTGAGCTGTGCTTTATTTTCTGTTACACACGCCGAGAAATAGTTAATTTTTCTGATCTTTATTTATAAAGATGAGTTTATGAAGGCTAAGAATACAGCAAATGGATAGTTATTTCTCAAATTTTATCACAGCATATGCACAATTTGGAAAAAAGTGTTGTGAAACCTACACATCCAATTCTAAATCCATAGGCATTATTATGGAGTTGGTGAACCCGTTGCAGTTTAAACATCTTTCTATAAGTGTCTGAAAACTATTGCCCATTCATTTAGCAGATCATTTGTGAGGTCTGACACTGATATTGTGCAAGAGGGCTCGCTATTAGTGATGGGCGATCCCCCTGATGGTCGGGATCGGGGAGACTCGCCCGATCGTATTGTAAAGATCGAGATCGAAATAACACGATCTTGCGTCCGATCACTGATCTTGGGCTTTACAGTTATGGGATGGGGCGGGAGGCTATAAAATAAAGAATAAAGTTAATAATAAACATTGTCATTATACTTACAAGTCCCGCGACACGTCCTGCAGACTCTGTCTCCTGTCCACTTCTGCTTCCGAGTCGATCATCACTGTGCCCTCTCGGTAACCACCACTGACGATAGGACCTTCCATGATGTCATAGCCATGTGACCACTCACGTGTGAATGTTGTTTTATCTCATTGTCTACAGACTGCTCACATGACTATGACGTCACGCAAGGTCCTGTACTGTCAGTGGATAGGGAGCATGCTCGCCAGTACTCGGTAATCTCAGTACTCTGTTTACTCGGCGATCGCCGTGCACTGACGAAATGCTCGAGTACATGCTCGGCTACCCCTCCCTGCATGTTGACATTCTTTACAGAGTCAGCCCACATGCAGGGATTGGCTGCCACACACTGTAATTCCACAGCTGGTGAATAGCGGCGCCGGGAATCAGATGATTGGAGATCACCCTTGCTATAGTAACCCACTTGTTAGGTTACTATGGCAACGGTGGCAGCGGTGATCTCACCTCTTACCAACCCGCAGCCTCTGCTCGATTACACAGCAACAGGGAGCACTAGCATTCTTCCTTACCCCGTGCTTTCTGATATAGCAGAGCTAGATCGGTTGAAGAAGACAGAAGACTAGGATTGTGGCGGGGTGAGAGGGAGTAATAAAGATAGAGTCCCTAAATGTGTCGGTGTATTTATTTCTAATAAAGTGTTTTTTTCTCTGTGTGGTGTCTTTTTTTTAATCTTTTATTGGAGATTCTTAATGGCCGGGTCAAACTTGGCCTGACATTAAGAATCTCGGGCTTAATACCAGCTAGTAAAAAAAAAGCTGGTATTAACCCCTTATTACCCAGCATGCCACCCAGCACCAAGGCTGCTGGGAGAGTTTGATACAGCGCCAGAAGATGGGGCTTCTATGAAAGCGCCATTTTGTGGGGCAGCTGCGGACTGCAATTTGCAGGGGGGCCCAGAAAGCTTTGTCCACCCTGTGCGGTGGAGTCCAATCCCTAGCTGCCTAGTTGTAGTTCATAAAATTCATGAAATAATTAAAAAAGGTCTTCCCTATATTTTTGGTTCCCAGTTGGGTTCAAATAGGCAGCTGGGGGTTGGGAGCAGCCAGTCCCTGTCTGTTGTACCTGGCTAGCATATTATTATTATTTTATTATTATTATTTATTTATAGAGCACCATTGATTCCATGGTGCTGTATATGAGAAGGGGGTTACATACAGAATACATATATAAGTTGCAATAGACAGACTAGTACAGAGGGAAGAGGGCCCTGCCCTTGCGGGCTTACATTCTATAGGATTTTGGGGAGGAGACAGTAGGTGGGGTGTAGGTTGGGAGGCGGCTCCGCACGGTGGTGGGGCGGCAGCTCCGCACGGTAGTAGGGCGGCAGCTGTGGTGGTGGTGGTGAAGCAGTGAGGTCATTGAAGGTTATAGGCGTTTCTGAACAGATGAGTTTTCAAGTTCTGTTTGCAGTTTGCAAGTGTAGTAGATAGTCTGACATGTTGAGGCAGTGAATTCCAGGAGACTGGGGATGCTCTGGAGAAGTCTTTGAGTCGGTTGCATGAGCAGAGAATGAGAGAGGAGGAGAGAAGGAGATCTATGGAGGAACGGAGATTGCGTTTTGGAGAGTAGTGAGAAATTAGTTCAGAGATATACGGAGGAGATAGATTATGGATGACTTTGTAGGTCAGTGTTAGTAATTTGAACTGGATACGGTGGAAGATTGGGAGTAGAGTTGAGCGCGGTTCACGGTTCGAGGTTCTCCAGTTCGCAGCTCGAGTGATTTTGGGGGCTGTTCTAGATCGAACTAGAACTCGAGCTTTTTGCTAAAGCTCGATAGTTCTAGATACGTTCGAGAACGGTTCTAGCAGCAAAAAGACCAGCTAATTCCTAGCTGGCTTTACGCTGTAATAGTGTAAGTCACTCTGTGACTCACACTATTATGAAATTTCAGTGTATAGTGTGCGTGAACAGCGCATTCAGATCACTGCTGTATGTATAATGGCGATCGCCATTTTTTTTTTTTACCTTGTCTTCCTTCCCTAAGCGCGCGCGTGTAGTGGGGCGGGCCAGCATGTCAGCCAATCCCAGACACACACACAGCTAAGTGGACTTTTAGCCAGAAAAGCAACAGCATGTGTGATAGGATGTCCATGTCACATGTCCCTGCATTATAAAACCGGACATTTTCCTCCAGCACGCCATTATCTGCCTTCTGCGTCCTTGGTGTCAGACATCACTGGCGCAGCTGCTATCACCGATACTGCTGTGTACGCCCCATACACAGCGCTGTACAGCATAGGGATAGCACTTTCTATCAGTCCTTTTAAGGGCTCATACCGGCAGGGTCAGAGCCATAGGTGACAGGTCCGTGAAAACAGAGTTTAACAGCTACACAAGATGACAGCGTCTGTGTAGCTAAGGTCAGGGATTTCCTCGCTGCATTTCCCCATTAGGAGGCATAGAAAGGCAGGCTTCCTTTCCTCTACCCAGAGACCCACAACCTTGCCACTGTACCCTCCTGCCCTTTGCACACTCAAACTCATTGTTACTAAGCCATTATACTAGCAAACACTGAGTGAACTTAGTGGCATCCTAAACGTGGCTGTTGGACTTCTGTATTGTCCCACTAGTGCAAAGATATTTGCAGCACGTCTGCCTGCACTGCACACTCAAACTCATTGTTACTAAGCCATTATACTAGCAAACACTGAGTGAACTTAGTGGCATCCTAAACGTGGCTATTGGACTTCTGTATTGTCCCACTAGTGCAAAGATTTTTGCAGCACGTCTGCCTGCACTGCACACTCAAACTCATTGTTACTAAGCCATTATACTAGCAAACACTGAGTGAACTTAGTGCCATCCTAAACGTGGCTATTGGACTTCTGTATAGTCCCAGTAGTGCAAAGATATTTGCAGCACGTCTGCCTGCATTGCACACTCAAACTCATTGTTACTAAGCCATTATACTAGCAAAAACTGCTGCAACTTAGTGGCATACAAAAAGTGGCTATTGTACTCCATTTGTGCCCCACAGGTGCCAAGCTATTTACAGCACCTCTGCATGACACCCTCCTGCTCTGTTTTTAATAAGCTATAATGATAGCAAAAAATACTGCCATTTAGTGGCATCATAGAACTGCCTGTTGTATTTCATTATTGTCCCACTGGTGCCAAGCTATTTCTAGCACCTGTGCAGGACACCCTCCTGCTCTGTTTTTAATAAGCTATAATGATAGCAAAAAATACTGCCATTTAGTGGCATCATAGAACTGGCTGTTGGACTTCCATTAGTGTCCCACTGGTGCAAATCTATTTGCAGCACCTCTGCATGACACCCTCATGCACATTTTGCTATGCTATTTTTATAGCAAACTCATGGAATTCATTGCTGCATTTGATAATTCAGAGGGATAGAAAGTGATGCTTCCTTTAGCTTTTCCTTCTGTTCATAGACAGCATCTCCAAGTCCACACCCGAAGAGCAATTTCTCCTCCACGTCTAAGTGTGGAGAGGCAGCTAGTGCGCTTGCGTGTGCCGATTTACCCCAGCTGCAGCCTAACTACAGTGTTTCGCCTAGTGAGTATGCTCAGCCTGACTGTGACATTCCTGAGGCTAAGTCTTCATTTCAGGATACAGCGCATGCTCCCACACTTAGTGCGAAAAGCCTCTTTGCACAGGTACTTGCATTCCGTGCCGGGTCTAAGTCCTGTTTTGTGCCTAGACACCATGCTAAAGCTGATAGTCTTTTTTCAGAGACTGTATTTCATGCAACTGAGCATGCTCAGGCACTTACTGCATCAGAGACTAGGTCCGGTAATGAACTCTTTGGCCCTGCCCCTGATGTGGGGGGGCCCATATAGACCACAGGGCATCAGGTGTCCTGACGATGTGGCTATGCCACTCCCAAATGCCTTGCAGAGGCCCGCCCCTATGACTTGTCACCTCATTATTGATGGTCAGACGATAACTGGTGAGGTGTTTGTGTCGTGGCAGCCATGAGGTCATTATTGAAGTTTCGGTTCCAAATAGGACGCTAGTTATGCCACTCATGACGTGTCAATCTGCTTTTGTCTCCAGGAGGTGCATTGTGGTCCACCCTGGTTTGGGGCGGACCAAGGTTATAAAACGGGCTGGAGCCAACAAGGAGGTGCGCAGTCTTCTATTATGCTCTGAAAGAGCACACCTCCATGTATTGAACCCATTGCGGCTTTAGGCCAGAGGTAGGCAGAGATAGGGCGTCGATGCAGGCCGCCACCACAGTTGGTAACGCAGAACGGTTAAGACCAGCTCCTGTCCTACAAGTCCTGCTTGTGCAGCCCAGTGGCATTAACAGGCCTGCTGCTGCTGATGCGCCTGCTGTCCACAGGTGTGGCCCCAATGCACACGGTCAGCATACTGAATGGCCCCTGTGATGTTAACAGGGAGTTCCTGGGCTGGGTGGGCATGTGGACCCTGTGATGCTAACAGGGCTCCCATACTCCAGATCCGAGTGGCGTCTAACTCGGTTCAGGCAACTATTAGTTTCATAGCCACACAGATCTGTATCCTCCATCTAACCTTCCAGTTGCCAACCTCTCCTTTTACATCTGGGAGCACAGTGGACACTGACTGCTGATGGGGATATATACCTTTCTCTTTCTTTTCTTATTAATTTTCGTTATATAGCGGTAACATAGTATATACCACCTTATCCAAATCTGCCAGTCCCACCGTAACAGATGGTGTTTCTTCATCAAATGTTACTTTTGCTTAACCAACAAACCCACGGACAAAAACTTTTTTCCGCTTTCCAACACACCTGTTCCCCTTTCCACCAGCATCTGTCCTTTTTGAACTCATTTGGTATATGACCAAAAGTGCAACTCTGCAGGGACACCGTACTCAATGCCATCTCAGCACAGCAGCCAGCCCTCGGTCCCTCAGATGTGGACAAGTCAAAGACCATTTCCTCCTATCCATGACAAAGCGTTGAGATTCACTCTGTGCAGCACTGGTGTTTACTGGAAAAGCAGATCTAAGAATCCGTACCACCTTCTGCAGATACTCCTGTATACGTGCGTCCCTTTCTATGGCAGGAATTATTTCGCCAAATTTTGTCTTGTACCGGGGATCTAACAGTGTGGCAACCCAGTAGTTAGCATTACTTCGAATTCGTACAATCCGAGGGTCATGTTGTAGGTAGTGCAGCAAGAAGGCGCTCATGTGTCTTGTGCATCCAGGAGGACCAAGTCCTTGGTGTGTTGGTGGCAGAGAGGTGAGAATCGTGCCTCCTTCCTCTGCCCTCTCCCCCCAACCTCGCACAACCTAAATGTGAGCAAGCTCTCACTCATCTGCTGAGTCTTCCATGCCCATCGCCAGTTCGTCCTCCATTTCTTCATGGGCTCCTGCACCTTCCTAAACAATTTTTGCAGATACTATGCGCCCTTGTTAATCCCTCTCCCCCACTGTCCCTTCACTTCCGCCTAGGTGCTGCTCACTGTCTGGACCTTGTAGATCTTATTATCCCTTCTGCATATGACTCCTCCTGTACTTCCTCCCCTTCCTCTGGGACCAACACCTGACTCCGAATAATGCATACAGTGTGCTCCATCTTGTAGATGACCAGAATTGTCACGCTGAGAATGGCATCGCCAGTGCTAAAGATCTTCGTCGATATTTGTAAACTGTGTAGAAGGGTGCATAGGTCCTTGATCTGACACCACTCCAGCAGCGTGATCTGCACCACCTCTGGATCAAGTTAGCCCAGGGTATACGTCATACCGTATTTCAGCAGGGCTCTGCGGTGCTGCAACAGACGCTGCAAAATGTGCAGATTCAAATTCCTGCGTGTCGGAACATCGCATTTCAGGCGTTTAACCGCGAGACCCTAAGACTTCAGGAGCGATGAAAGTTGTTGAGCTGCTGGGTGCGAAGGATGAAAGTGAGCACATAGCAGCGTGCCCGCTGCACAAGGCCATGTAGGCTGGGATGGTATTTTAAAAATTGCTGGAGAATCAGATTCAACACGTGAGCCATACAAGGCACGTGTGTCACATTGCCCTGACGAAGGGCCGCAGACAGGTTTGCATCATTGCCGCACACGGCTGTTAAGTCACCAACGTAGTCCACTCAATCAATTTGTACTCCGGTCGCCAGGTGACAACGTGTTCCTTTCGTGCAAAGTGCTGATGATGGGAAAGGAGTCGATGCCAGCGGCGCAGGTGGACGCAGGTTATGCTCACCCACTGGGCTGCGTTACCTTGACAGATGCAGAACCACAGGCTGAATATAGGTGGTGGGTATCTCACAGATGAAGTACCATCATTCAGCTACATCCAATGGGAATACACCGCACCCTTTTTTAGGCCCCTCCTGTCTGCAGACCACTGCCAGACAAAGCTATGAACCTCTTGTTACTGTTACCCCCAGTTCAGTTTTATGATTTTGTGTGCTCGTTACCTGTGACTACTTTTCCTGCTTGCTGTTTATGTACCTCGTTGGCCGATCCGCATTTCACCTCTGCTGTTTTCTGATTAAGTCCTGGCCATCCCATTCTGTTCCTCTTCCTCAATTAATGTTTTGACCCTGCATGACTACTATTCTCTGGAACTGCAGCCTTCCACAGGTATTGATCAACTTGGGCCCTGTGTAATTCCAAATCACTGTATAGGGGTTAAAGGGTTTCAGGGTTCTGGGTGTCCAGCTTGGTGAGTGGATTCCCTCTAGCCTATCCTTTACAGCCCATCTGAGTGTGTCGATCCAGGCAAGCGTTACACCATGCCCTGGTCAGAAGGCCATGTAGGCCGGGATAGTGTTTTAAAAATTGCTGGACAACCAGGTTCAACATGTGAGCCATACAAGGCACGTGTGTCACATTGCCCTTAAGAAGGGTCGCAGACTGGTTTGCATCATTGTCGCACCCGACCTTCCCTGGCTGCTGGTTGAGTGGAGACAACCATTGATGAAACTCGGTCTCACTCTCCAGAGCTAACCGTCCACAATTCCTCAGCGGTGTCTCACATTTCCCCTACATTTCAAAGTAAACATTTGACCGCCTGATGGCCTTGAGCTCTGCTGCCAGCATAGTAAGGAGGTGTGTGGGATTCCTTGGGCGCAGTTGCAAGGAAGGGTGGACTGACCACACAGGGTTTGGGCCGAGGTGGAGGACCCACATGAGGTTGAGGAGGCAGAAGCAGTGGAGGAACTTGTACATACAGAGGAAGGATTGACACACAAGTCGTGGGGACGGCAAGACTTGTACAGCAAACCCTTCTCCATCTCTCACCATAGTTACCCAGTGCCCAGTCAGCAACATGCAACTCCCCTGTCCATGCTTACTGGTCCAAGTATCTGTGGTGAAATGCACCCTGTCACACACAGAGTTTCTCAAGGAATCGGTGAGGTTGTGTGCAACCTGCTGTGGTAGCGCGGGCATGCCTTTCTTGGAGAAGGAGTGACGACTTGCCATCGGCTCTTGGGGCACTGCAATGGGCATAAGGTCTCGAAAATCCTCGGTCTCAAAAGGGTGTAAAGGCATCCTTTCTGTTGCCAACAAGTTGCAGATGATGAAACTCAACCTCTTAGTCATGTCATGCCCTTCGAAAATCATGTAAAACACAGCGAGGGGACTCTTGGTTCTTTTTTCAAAAGCGAGGGGACTCCAACCACAGTCTCCCTCGTTTCCACTAATTGGGCCACACACACCCCACTTGACTGGCATCACTTGATCCCCCTTTTCAAAATGAAAAAGATGCTTTGCATGAAGCATTCTCAAAAATACGCGTGCCTTTCACGTCCCCTGGATGACCCAGGGGAAGAAAAGTCCTCTGAGAGCCATGACTTGTTCATCTTGGTTCTTTTTTCAAAAGCGAGGGGACTCCAACCACAGTCTCCCTCGTTTCCACTAATTGGGCCACACACACCCCACTTGACTGGCATCAGTTGACCCCATTTTCAAGATGAAAAAGATGCTTTGCATGAAGCACTCTCAAAAATACGCGTGCCTTTCACGTCCCCTGGATGACCCAGGGGAAGAAAAGTCCTCTGAGAGCCATGACTTGTTCATCTTGGTTCTTTTTTCAAAAGTGAGGGGACTCCAACCACAGTCTCCCTCGTTTCCACTAATTGGGCCACACGCACCCCACTTGACTGGCATCACTTGACCCGCCTTTTCAAAATGAAAAAGATGCTTTGCATGAAGCACTCTCAAAAATACGCATGCCTTTCACGTCCCCTGGATGACCCAGGGGAAGAAAAGTCCTCTGAGTGCCATGACTTGTTCATCTTGGTTCTTTTTTCAAAAGCGAGGGGACTCCAACCACAGTCTCCCTCGTTTCCACTAATTGGGCCACACACACCCCACTTGACTGGCATCACTTGACCCGCCTTTTCAAAATGAAAAAGATGCTTTGCATGAAGCACTCTCAAAAATACGCATGCCTTTCACGTCCCCTGGATGACCCAGGGGAAGAAAAGTCCTCTGAGAGCCATGACTTGTTCATCTTGGTTCTTTTTTCAAAAGCGAGGGGACTCCAACCACAGTCTCCCTCGTTTCCACTAATTGGGCCACACACACCCCACTTGACTGGCATCACTTGATCCCCCTTTTCAAAATGAAAAAGATGCTTTGCATGAAGCACTCTCAAAAATACGCGTGCCTTTCACGTCCCCTGGATGACCCAGGGGAAGAAAAGTCCTCTGAGAGCCATGACTTGTTCATCTTGGTTCTTTTTTCAAAAGCGAGGGGACTCCAACCACAGTCTCCCTCATTTCCACTAATTGGGCCACACACACCTCACTTGACTGGCATCACTTGATCCCCCTTTTCAAAATGAAAAAGATGCTTTGCATGAAGCATTCTCAAAAATACGCGTGCCTTTCACGTCCCCTGGATGACCCAGGGGAAGAAAAGTCCTCTGAGAGCCATGACTTGTTCATCTTGGTTCTTTTTTCAAAAGCGAGGGGACTCCAACCACAGTCTCCCTCGTTTCCACTAATTGGGCCACACACACCCCACTTGACTGGCATCACTTGGTCCCCCTTTTCAAAATGAAAAAGATGCTTTGCATGAAGCACTCTCAAAAATACGCGTGCCTTTCACGTCCCCTGGATGACCCAGGGGAAGAAAAGTCCTCTGAGAGCCATGACTTGTTCATCTTGGTTCTTTTTTCAAAAGCGAGGGGACTCCAACCACAGTCTCCCTCTTTTCTACTAATTGGGCCACACACACCCCACTTGACTGGCATCACTTGATCCCCCTTTTCAAAATGAAAAAGATGCTTTGCATGAAGCACTCTCAAAAATACGCGTGCCTTTCACGTCCCCTGGATGACCCAGGGGAAGAAAAGTCCTCTGAGAGCCATGTCCACATTGTCAGTGGACAGACACGTGTGCTTATCTGCCAGCAGACCCCCAGCAGCACTGAAGACAGGTTCCGAGAGAACGCTGGCTGCAGGACACGACAAGATCCCCAAGGCGTACGTGGCAAGCTCAGTCAATTTATCCAGATTGGAAGCCTAAAATGAGCAGGGCTCAAGTTGCACAGTAATTGTATCGACGTTTCCTTGCATATACTCATATATCTGTGTGTCCTCCTCTTTTTCTTTGTCCAGCTCTTTTGTTTTCGCATGAGTATATGTCCTTGTCACTTTCACATGTGTTTGTGTTGTGTTGTGAGTTGTTTGTCACCTTTTGGACACCTTTGAGGGTGTTTTCTAGGTATTTTTATGTGTTTGTGAATGCCTGCCATTGTTTCCTATGCAGTTCGAGTTCGGTTCGTCGAACGTTCGACGAACCGAACTCGAACGGGACCTCCGTTCGGCAAACCGAACTCGAGCCGAACCACGACCGGTTCGCTCATCTCTAATTGGGAGCCAATGGAGGGATTTGCAGAGAGGAGAAGCAGGGTGGTATTGAGGAGAGAGGTGGATCATTCGGGCAGCAGAATTAAGGATGGACTGGAGAGGGGCGAGCGTGTAAGCAGGGAGACCATAGAGGAGGATGTTGCAGTAGTCGAGGCGGGAGATTATGAGGGCATGCACTAGCATTTTTGTAGATTGGGAATTGAGGAAAGGGAGGATTCTGGAAATACTTTTGAGTTGAAGACGGCAGGAGGTGGTCAGGGATTGGATGTGTGGTTTGAAGGACAAGGCAGAGTCAAAGGTCACTCCGAGGCACCGAACTTTGTGTGCTGGGGAGAGCATGATGTTATTTATTGAAATAGGTAGATCAGGTAGAGGGTGTAGGTGAGATGGAGGAAAGATGATCAGTTCAGTTTTGGCCACATTGAGCTTTGGGAAGCGAGAGGAAAAGAAGGAAGATATAGCCGATAGACACTCTGGGTTTCTGGACAGCAGAGAAGTAACATTTGGACCAATGAGGTAGATCTGAGTGGTACTGAAAGCCGTGGGACTTTATGAGTTGTCCCAGGCCAAATGTATAGATGGAAAAGAGTAAGGATCCCAGGACAGAGCCTTGAGGGACGCCAACAGAGAGAAAGTTCAGTTGGAGAGGTATGAAGAGATCCAAGAGAGGGCGAGGTCTCTGACACCAAGGGAAGAGAGGATCTGTAGTACCAGGGAGTGGTTGACAGTGTCAAAGGCTAAGGACAGGTCTAGGAGTAGGAGTATAGAGAAGTGGTTGTTAGCTTTGGCTGTAAGTAAGTCATTTGTGATTTTAGTCAGGGCAGTTTCAGTGAAATGATGTGGACGGAAGCCAGACTGTAGGTTGTCAAAGAGACAAAAATATGGTGAAGCTCACGTCATTTTCTTTGTTTAGTTTTTTGGCAAAAAACATAAAAGGGCTTCCCTGGATTTTTCATTGCCAGTAAAGGTAACAGTAAGCACTGGGTGTTAGCAGCGAGTAGCTGCTTGGATTATCCTTACCTAGCAATAGAAACTGCAGCAGGAGCCCACACATTTTTTTAATTATTTTTTAAATAACAAAACAAAAAAAAAAGGGCTTCCCTGTATTTTGATTGCCAGGCAGATGCGGGTGGCAGCCCGTAGCCATCTGCTTTATGTGCGCTGAGAATCAAAAATACCGTGGCAAATGAGTATTTTGATCACATGATACTTTTCATACATGTCGTCCTATTCTAAGCTGTATAGGCTTGAGAGCCAACTACCAATTAAGTAAATCCGGTGATGTGCATCTGTGTAATGAGGAGGGGTGAGGTGTAATGACATCATCACCCTATATAAGGTGTGCTTAATTATCAGGCAACTTCCATTCCTTTGGCAAAATGGGTCAGAAATGAAATTTGACGGGCTCAGAAAAGTCCAAAATTGTGGGAGGTCTTGCAGAGGGATGCAGCAGTCTTGAAATGGGAATATATTTGTTTTTTATTAAGTTGCCTAATAATTTTGCACAGTAATAGTTACCTGCACAAACAGATATCCTCCTAAGATAATATCCTCCTAAGATAGCCAAATCTAAAAAGCCCGTAATACAACTTCCAAAAATATTAAGCTTTGATTTTTATGAGTCTTTTGGGTTGATTGAGAACATAGTTGTCGATCAATAATAAAAAAAAATCCTCTAAAGTACAACTTGCCTAATAATTCTGCACCTGGGTATATATATATATATATATATATATATATATATATATATATATATATATATATATATATATATATAGATATATATATATACATATATATATATATATATATATATATGTGTGTGTGTGTGTTTATATGTATATACAGTATATATATCTATATGTAGCTCCAGCAAAACTTAAGAGACCATTGTAAAATTTTCAATTGTTCTGATTTTTCTTTTTATAGGTATATTTTTGAGTAAAATGTACATTGTTCTTTTATTCTATAAACTACTGACAACATGTCTCAGAATTTCCAATCAATAAAGTGGAATCACATGCAGCTGACCCGCTCCTGTGGGGATAATGTACGCCGTGATGCGGTGCAACACTCGCACAGTGACAATGAAAGTTCAGTCACCAGGACCTTTGATGACATCATAGTCATGTGACCAGTCTGTAGCCAATGAGGTAATAGAACATTCACACCTGTCTCATCACATGGTTATGACTTCACGGAAGGTCCTCTTAGTCAGAGGTACTTACCGGGGGGCACAGCAATGATCAGACGGATGCAGGAGACAGTGGCAGGACGCGTCGTGGGACCTATAAGTATATGATCATAATGTGTTTAATAATGTGCTTTTCTACAGCCCCTGGACCCGATCTGTAACAGGAGCTTCCCAGGAAAGCTCGAGATCGGGCTTGTGTACACGATCACTATGTGATCGTTACGATCCCTGATTTTTACAGATCGGGATCACCCATCACTACTCACAATCCCTGCTCTATTTCAACCCAAAGGTCTTGGATAGGGTTTTAATCAGGGGTCTGTTAAAGTCAATTTAGTTTCTTCACACCAAGCTCACCCAACCATGCCTCTATGGGCCTGGCTTTGTGCATTGGTACAGTCATGCTGGAACATAAGAGGGCCTTCTCTAAATTGTTCCCACAAGGTTGTAAGCATAAAATTATCCAAACTGTCCATCTTTAAGATTATCCTTCACTGAAGTTAAGAAGCCTAGATAAACTCCTGGAAAACAACCCCATAGTATTATGACACCTCGACCAAACCACTGCGGTTGAGAAATGCTGCAAGGCAATTAAAATTTTTCTAGTATTCAGCTGTCTAATCCACAGACCACATTTCGAAGGCTTCAGAATTTAACCCCTTAAGGAAAAGGTGATCTTTATATTCTTACCTTTTAATTTTTCCTTCCCCTTATCTAAGAGCCACACCTTTTTTTTCCCCTAAGATATAGCTGTGTGAGGACTTGTTTTTTTCAGCATGAGTTGCACTTTTGAATGAGAGAAAAGACACACATAATAGATGTGCACACCAGTATTATCAAAATAAAGAGAATGTACAGCATTTTATTAAATCCATAGATTGCACAAAACCACACCATAAAAACATTTAAAAACAGGAACAATCCCAAAAAAATGACCCCCACAAGATCATAATGGACCTCTCAATAACCAAGATCAGTGTACAATACCAATCATATTGTAATGACATATGCGTTATTACAAATCCTTAATGCAGCAACACACATGAACGTATATACAGTGCCTACAAGTAGTCTTCAACCCCCTGCAGATTTAGCAGGTTTGATAAGATGCAAATAAGTTAGAGCCTGCAAACTTCAAACAAGAGCAGGATTTATTAACAGATGCATAAATCTTACAAACCAACAAGTTATGTTGCTCATTTAAATTTTAATAAATTTTCAACATAAAAGTGTGGGTCAATTATTATTCAACCCCTAGGTTTAATATTTTGTGGAATAACCCTTGTTTGCAATTACAGCTAATTATCGTCTTTTATAAGACCTGATCAGGCCGGCACAGGTCTCTGGAGTTATCTTGGCCCACTCCTCCATGCAGATCTTCTCCAAGTTATCTAGGTTCTTTGGGTGTCTCATGTGGACTTTAATCTTGAGCTCCTTCCACAAGTTTTCAATTGGGTTAAGGTCAGGAGACTGATTAGGCCACTGCAACACCTTGATTTTTTCCCTCTTGAACCAGTCCTTGGTTTTCTTGGCTGTGTGCTTTGGGTCGTTGTGTTGTTGGAAGATGAAATGACGACCCATCTTAAGATCCTTGATGGAGGAGCGGAGGTTCTTGGCCAAAATCTCCAGGTAGGCCGTGCTATCCATCTTCCCATGGATGCGGACCAGATGGCCAGGCCCCTTGGCTGAGAAACAGCCCCACAGCATGATGCTGCCACCACCATGCTTGACTGTAGGGATGGTATTCTTGGGGTCGTATGCAGTGCCATCCAGGCTCCAAACGTCACGTGTGTGGTTGGCACCAAAGATCTCGATCTTGGTCTCATCAGACCAGAGAACCTTGAACCAGTCTATCTCAGAGTCCTCCAAGTGATCATGAGCAAACTGTAGACGAGCCTTGACATGACGCTTTGAAAGTAAAGGTACCTTACGGGCTCGTCTGGAACGGAGACCATTGCGGTGGAGTACGTTACTTATGGTATTGACTGAAACCAATGTCCCCACTGCCATGAGATCTTCCCGGAGCTCCTTCCTTGTTGTCCTTGGGTTAGCCTTGACTCTTCGGAAAAGCCTGGCCTCGGCACGGGTGGAAACTTTCAAAGGCTGTCCAGGCCGTGGAAGGCTAACAGTAGTTCCATAAGCCTTCCACTTCTGGATGATGCTCCCAACAGTGGAGACAGGTAGGCCCAACTCCTTGGAAAGGGTTTTGTACCCCTTGCCAGCCTTGTGACCCTCCGCGATCTTGTCTCTGATGGCCTTGGAATGCTCCTTTGTCTTTCCCATGTTGACCAAGTATGAGTGCTGTTCACAAGTTTGGGGAGGGTCTTAATTAGTCAGAAAAGGCTGGAAAAAGAGATAATTAATCCAAACATGTGAAGCTCACTGTTTTTTGTGCCTGAAATACTTCTTAATACTTTAGGGGAACCAAACAGAATTCTGGTGGTTTGAGGGGTTGAATAATAAATGACCCTCTGAATAAACTTTTCACAATTTAAAAAAAAAAAAAAAAAAAGAAATAACATTCTTTTTTGCTGCAGTGCATTTCACACTTCTAGGCTGATCTATAGTCTAAATGTCACAATGCCAAGTTAATTCCGAATGTGTAAACCTGCAAAATCTACAGGGGGTTGAATACTACTTGTAGGCACTGTATTCTCACCCCTCGAGTACTTATTTCCAGAGCCGACACATAGTTAGATGAATGGTGAAAATAACAATATAATATAATATATAATGATATCAGTATATATTACTTATATACCGTATTTTTCGTTTTATAAGACGCACCAGATTATAAGACGCACTCCAAATTTGGAGAGAAAAAAAAGGTAAAAACAAAAAATATGGGGTCCGTTTATAATCTGGTGGTATCTTACCAGGGAGGGGGGCCTGCAGAGGAGCGGGGGTCACAGGAGGCAGGGGCAGTACTGGGGTACTGCAAGTAGTATAGAGGGGGGCCCAGATACTCACTGCGGTTGCTGCTCTGTTTGGGGCCGGCGACGCGGGTGCTGCTCTGTGTGGGGCCGAAGACACCACTCTGCTCTGTGCGGGGCCGGTATCGCTCTGCTCTGTGCGGGGCCAGCGATGCCGCTCTGCTCTGTGCGGGGCCGGTGTCGCTCTGCTCTGTGCGGGGCTCGGTGATGCCGCTCTGCTCTGTGCAGAGCTGCTGATGGAGCAGCTGAGCGCCGAGCAGAACGGAGCAGCCATGCACAGAGTAGCCAAGCAGCCGTGCACAGAGC
Organism: Anomaloglossus baeobatrachus; assembly: GCF_048569485.1. Taxonomy (NCBI): domain Eukaryota; kingdom Metazoa; phylum Chordata; class Amphibia; order Anura; family Aromobatidae; genus Anomaloglossus; species Anomaloglossus baeobatrachus. The sequence continues at coordinate 259,646,045 of NC_134355.1, read as the reverse complement.
AGCCGAGCAGAACGGAGCAGCCATGCACAGAGCAGCCGAGGAGGATGGAGCAGGATGGAGCAGTCGTGCACAGAGCAGCCGAGCAGGACGGAGCAGCCGTGCACAGAGCAACCGAGCAGGACGGAGGAGCCATGCACAGAGCAGCCGAGCAGGACGGAGCAGCCGTGCACAGAGCCGCTGCGCAGGACGGAGCAGCCATGCACAGAGCAGCCGAGCAGGACGGAGCAGCCGTTTACAGAGCACAATGGAGCGGCTCCAAACAGCGTCGCACAGACTAGCAGCGCCATCAGCACAGTGCACTGCTCAGAGCATCTCCCTGCCTCCTTTGACCCCTCTGCACAACCTCCCCGGTAAGTAGAGATGAGCGAACTGGTCCCGGTTCGGCTCGAGGCCGGTTCGCCGAACGGGGGTCCCGTTCGAGTTCGGTTCGTCGAACGTTCGACGAACCGAACTCGAACGTATAGGCTAGAATGGGAGGCAATCACAAACACATAAAAATGCATTATAAATGTACACAAAGAGTTAATAAACATTGCCATAACACTTACCGGTCCTCGCGATCCCTTCTGCACTCTGTCTCCTGCCGCTATTCCATCCGATGATCGCTGAATCCTCCCGGTGACCTGCACTGCCAGCAGAGATGCAGGACCTATCGTGACGTCAAAATAGCCATGTGACCAGTCACGTGGCTATTATCTCATTGGCTACAGACTGGTCACATGACTATGACACGTCATGTAGGACCTGCGAGTGCATCTCTCCGGTACACGGTGCACATATGTGTATCGCCGTGTACCGGCGACATGCTCTAGCACACGGTCGACTCCCCGTTCCGTTAGGGACCGGCTGACACAGCCGGTCATTAACGGAGATCACCGTTGCCATAGCAACGCAGTTAGCGGTGACGTCACCGCTAACCGCGGCTCCGAGAGCACCGTTGCTATGGTAACGCGTCTGTCAGCGTTACCGCTAGCAGCCAGCAGTGATCACTCACGGAGTGAAGGCTGCACGCTGCTTCCCGATTGTAGTGATGATTGTAGTGAGGATGGAGGTTCCCCAGCCCCAAGTGATGAGCTGGTGAACCTCATCCTTCCTCACTACAATCGTCACTACTACTACACTAGTGATGATTGTAGTGAGGATGGAGGTTCCCCAGCCCCAAGTGATGAGCTGGTGAATCTCATCCTTCCTCACTACAATCGTCACTACTACTACACTAGTGATGATTGTAGTGAGGATGGAGGTTCCCCAGCCCCAAGTGATGAGCTGGTGAATCTCATCCTCACTACAATCGTCACTACTACTACACTAGAAAGAAAGAAGACAGAAGAGCAGGATCGTGGAGGGCTGACAGGGGGTAATAAAGATGGAGTCTCTAATGTGTCTGTGTATTTATTTCTATTAAAGTATTTTTTCTCTGTGTGGTGTCTTTTTTTAACCCTTTATTGGAGATTCTTAATGGCCGGGTCAAACGTGACTGACATTTAGAATCTCTGGCTTAATACTGGCTGGTAAAACAAAGCCAGTATTAACTCATGATTACCCAACAAGCCACCCGGCTCCAGGGCTGTTGGAAGAGTTGGATACAGCGCCAGATGATGGCGCTTCTATGAGAGCGCCATTTTCTGGGACGGCTGCGGACTGAAATCCGCAGCAGAGGCGCCCACAAACCTCGGGCTAACCTGTGCTGCGGATTCCAATCCCCAGCTGCCTAGTTGTACCCGGCTGGACACAAAAATAGGGCGAAGCCCACGTCATTTGTTTTTTAATTATTTCATGAAATAAGTGAAATAATTAAAAAAAAACGGGCTTCCCTATATTTTTGGTTCCCAGCCGGGTACAAATAGGCAACTGGGGGTTGGAGGCAGCCCGTGGCTGCCAGCTGTACCTGGCTAGCATACAAAAATATGGCGAAGCCCACGTCATTTTTTTGGTGGGCAAAAAAATTCTGCATACAGTCCTGGGTGGAGTATGCTGAGCCTTGTAGTTCTGCAGCTGCTGTCTGCTCTTCTCCATACAGACAGACAGCAGCTGCAGAACTACAAGGCACAGCATACTCCATCCAGGACTGTATGCAGAAGTTTTTTGCCCCCTGAAAAAATTATGTGGGCTTCGCCATATTTTTGTATGCTAGCCAGGTACAGCAGGCAGGTACGGCTGCCCTTAACCCCCAGTTGCCTATTTGTACCCGGCTGGGAACCAAAAATAAAGGGAAGCCCTTTTTTTATTATTTCATGAATTTCATGAAATAATTGGAAAACAAATGACGTAGGCTTCGCCCCATTTTTGTGTCCAGCCAGGTACAACTAGGCAGCTGGGGATTGGAATCTCAGCACAGGTTGGCCTGAGCTTTCTGGGCCCCACTGCTGCGAATTGCAGTCTGCAGCCGCCACAGAAAATGGCATTTTCATAGAAGCGCCATATTCTGGCGCTGTATCCAACTCTTCCAGCACCTGCCTGCTATACCTGGCTAGCATACAAAAATATAGCGAAGCTCACGTCCTTTTTTTGTAGTTTTTTGGCAAAAAAAATAAAAAATGCTTCCCTGGATTTTCCATTGCCAGTGAAGGTAACACCAAGCAGTGGGGGTTAGCAGCCAGTAGCTGCTTGGATTACCCTTAGCTAGCAATACAAAAAATGCAGCGGGAGCCCATATTTATTTTTTTTAATTATTTATATAAACAACTAAAAATAAAATGGGCTTCCCTGTATTTTGATTGCTGGACATCACAGTGCTGTAAAAATAAATCTTTAAAAAAATGACGTAGCGCTCCACGGTATTTTTGATTCTCAGCGCAGATAAAGCAGACAGCTATGGGTTGCCACCCCCATCTGCCTGCCGTTACCTTGGTTGGCAATCAAAATACAGGGAAGCCCATTAATTTTTTCTATTTAAAAAATAGTTAAAAAAAAAAAATGACGTTGGGTCCCCCCATTTTTGATAGCCAGCTAGGGTAAAGCAGACGGCTGTAGCCTGAAAACCATAGCTGGCAGCTTTACCGTGGTTGGGGATCCAATGTGGAGGTCCCCTCAGGCTCTTTTTTATAATTATTTTATAAATATTAATAATTACACAAAAAAAGTAGGGTCCCCTCCAAATTGGATCACCAGCCAAGGTAAAGCGGACAGCTGTGATCTGGTATTCTCAGGGTGGGAAGGTCCATAGTTATTAGGCCTTCACAGCCTAAAAATAGCAGGCCGCAGGCACCCCAGACGTGGCGCATCCACTAGATGCGCCAATCCTGGCGCTTCACCCCAGCTCATCCCGTGCTCTGGTGCAGTGGCAAACGGGGTAATAAATCGGGTTGATACTAGCTGTAAAGTCACCTGAGATCAAGCCCAGCAGTTTGTGATGTCATGGCGTCTATTAGATACTCAACATCATAAACTGTCAGTACTAACAAAAACAAAAAATCGACAAAAGAAATTTATTTGAAAAAACAGTCCCCAAAACATTTCCTCTTTCACCAATTTATTGTAAGAAAAAAAATAAAGGGGTCCCACGACGACTCTGGACCGTCTAGAATATGGGGGGGAGACACTCAGGGAACGTATCCCCCATTTTCTAGGAGTGCGGACCCTTCATGTGAGGAGTGTGGGTGCAATGAATCTGCACTCACTCTCCCCGGGTCCACAGCAGCAGAGTCCATGTCGTAATGGTTGCTACCAAAGCTGCAATGCCCTGCTAATGAGGTAAGGGCATGCCTAATCAGGAGAACTACTGTAGAGGAAGCTCTGCTCACTGGTATATAGGTGCTCAGAGGTAATAATAGATAAAATTAGTGAGTAACCTCGGCACTCTAAATCTCCCAGACTAAGTCAGTAAGTCCCAATGGATAGTAATGCAAAATCACTCTTTATTGGTCCGTATTAAGAACATTTTTTTTTCATAAGCATATATGTTTTTGTCCAAAACAAGTTACAATTGACGTTTCGGCCTGAGCCTTCGTCAGATTGGACTTATCTGCATGTAATCATGAAAAATGACAATAATCAGTATCACATAAGAGTGAGAGAACAATAACATAAACTCGAACAATGTAGAGGTACAATTGGCATGCAGCAAAAAAATTGCAACACAGCAAGAAATGAAACACATGATACAAATGTCATAATACAGTACAAGGACAATATAGTAATGACAAATATGGGGTCAGAGTAGACTTAGACAGCTCTGGTACGAAAGAGATGTCAATCATAAAGTAACATGTGCAGTAGGTGTAGAGCTACAGTATGCATAGCAGAGCTAATGGGTAGACCGACCATAGAAAAAGAACGGAGAAAAAGTGGAGAAAAAGTGGAGAAAAAGTGGAGAATAAGTGGAGAATAAGTGGAGAAAAAGTGGAGAAAAAGTGGAGAAAAAGTGGAGAAAAAAATGGAGAAAAAGTGGAGAAAAAGTGGAGAAAAAAATGGAGAAAAAGTGGAGAAAAGGTGGAGAATAAATGGAGAAAAAGTGGAGAAAAATTGGAGAATAAATGGAGAAAAAGTGGAGAAAAAGTGGAGAAAAAAATGGAGAAAAAGTGGAGAAAAAGTGGACAATAAATGGAGAAAAAGTGGAGAAAAAGTGGAGAATAAATGGAGAAAAAGTGGAGAAAAAGTGGAGAATAAGTGGAGAATAAGTGGAGAAAAAGTGGAGAAAAAGTGGAGAAAAAGTGGAGAAAAAAAATGGAGAAAAAGTGGACAAGAAATGGAGAAAAAGTGGAGAAAAAAATGGAGAAAAAGTGGAGAAAAAGTGGAGAAAAAGTGGAGAAAAAGTGGAGAATAAGTGGAGAATAAGTGGAGAAAAAGTGGAGAAAAAGTGGAGAAAAAGTGGAGAAAAAAAATGGAGAAAAAGTGGAGAAAAAAATGGAGAAAAAGTGGAGAAAAAAATGGAGAAAAAGTGGAGAAAAAGTGGAGAATAAGTGGAGAAAAAGTGGAGAAAAAGTGGAGAAAAAGTGGAGAAAAAAATGGAGAAAAAGTGGAGAAAAAGTGGAGAAAAAAATGGAGAAAAAGTGGAGAAAAGGTGGAGAATAAATGGAGAAAAAGTGGAGAAAAAGTGGAGAATAAATGGAGAAAAAGTGGAGAAAAAGTGGAGAAAAAAATGGAGAAAAAGTGGAGAAAAAGTGGACAATAAATGGAGAAAAAGTGGAGAAAAAGTGGAGAATAAATGGAGAAAAAGTGGAGAAAAAGTGGAGAATAAGTGGAGAATAAGTGGAGAAAAAGTGGAGAAAAAGTGGAGAAAAAGTGGAGAAAAAAAATGGAGAAAAAGTGGACAAGAAATGGAGAAAAAGTGGAGAAAAAAATGGAGAAAAAGTGGAGAAAAAGTGGAGAATAAGTGGAGAAAAAGTGGAGAAAAGGTGGAGAAAAATTGGAGAAAAAAATGGAGAAAAAGTGGAGAAAAAGTGGAGAATAAGTGGAGAAAAAGTGGAGAAAAAGTGGAGAAAAAAATGGAGAAAAAGTGGAGAAAAAGTGGAGAAAAAGTGGAGAATAAGTGGAGAATAAGTGGAGAAAAAGTGGAGAATAAGTGGAGAAAAAGTGGAGAAAAAGTGGAGAAAAAAATGGAAAAAAAAGTGGAGAATAAATGGAGAAAAAGTGGAGAAAAAGTGGAGAAAAAGTGGAGAAAAAAATGGAGAAAAAGTGGAGAAAAAGTGGAGAATAAGTGGAGAAAAAGTGGAGAAAAGGTGGAGAAAAAGTGGAGAAAAAAATGGAGAAAAAGTGGAGAAAAAGTGGACAATAAATGGAGAAAAAGTGGAGAAAAAAATGGAGAAAAAGTGGAGAAAAAGTGGAGAATAAGTGGAGAAAAAGTGGAGAAAAGGTGGAGAAAAAGTGGAGAAAAAACGGAAAGAAAAAGTGGAGAAAAAGTGGAGAATAAATGGAGAAAAAGTGGAGAAAAAGTGGAGAAAAAAAATGGAGAAAAAGTGGAGAATAAGTGGAGAATAAGTGGAGAATAAATGGAGAAAAAGTGGAGAAAAAGTGGAGAAAAAGTGGAGAATAAGTGGAGAATAAGTGGAGAAAAAGTGGAGAAAAAGTGGAGAAAAAGTGGAGAAAAAGTGGAGAAAAAGTGGAGAAAAAAATGGAGAAAAAGTGGAGAAAAAGTGGAGAATAAATGGAGAAAAAGTGGAGAAAAAGTGGAGAATAAGTGGAGAATAAGTGGAGAAAAAGTGGAGAAAAAGTGGAGAAAAAGTGGAGAAAAAAATGGAGAAAAAGTGGAGAAAAAGTGGACAATAAATGGAGAAAAAGTGGAGAAAAAAATGGAGAAAAAGTGGAGAAAAAGTGGAGAATAAGTGGAGAAAAAGTGGAGAAAAGGTGGAGAAAAATTGGAGAAAAAAATGGAGAAAAAGTGGAGAAAAAGTGGAGAATAAGTGGAGAAAAAGTGGAGAAAAAGTGGAGAAAAAGTGGAGAAAAAAATGGAGAAAAAGTGGAGAAAAAGGGGAGAAAAAGTGGAGAATAAGTGGAGAATAAGTGGAGAAAAAGTGGAGAAAAAGTGGAGAATAAGTGGAGAAAAAGTGGAGAAAAAAATGGAGAAAAAGTGGAGAATAAATGGAGAAAAAGTGCAGAAAAAGTGGAGAAAAAGTGGAGAAAAAGTGGAGAAAAAAATGGAGAAAAAGTGGAGAAAAAGTGGACAATAAATGGAGAAAAAGTGGAGAAAAAAATGGAGAAAAAGTGGAGAAAAAGTGGAGAATAAGTGGAGAAAAAGTGGAGAAAAGGTGGAGAAAAAGTGGAGAAAAAAATGGAGAAAAAGTGGAGAAAAAGTGGACAATAAATGGAGAAAAAGTGGAGAAAAAAATGGAGAAAAAGTGGAGAAAAAGTGGAGAATAAGTGGAGAAAAAGTGGAGAAAAGGTGGAGAAAAAGTGGAGAAAAAACGGAAAGAAAAAGTGGAGAAAAAGTGGAGAATAAATGGAGAAAAAGTGGAGAAAAAGTGGAGAAAAAAAATGGAGAAAAAGTGGAGAATAAGTGGAGAATAAGTGGAGAATAAGTGGAGAAAAAGTGGAGAAAAAGTGGAGAAAAAGTGGAGAAAAAGTGGAGAAAAAGTGGAGAAAAAAATGGAGAAAAAGTGGAGAAAAAGTGGACAATAAATGGAGAAAAAGTGGAGAAAAAAATGGAGAAAAAGTGGAGAATAAGTGGAGAATAAGTGGAGAAAAAGTGGAGAAAAAGTGGAGAATAAGTGGAGAAAAAGTGGAGAAAAAGTGGAGAAAAAAATGGAGAAAAAGTGGAGAAAAAGTGGAGAATAAATGGAGAAAAAGTGGAGAAAAAGTGGAGAAAAAAATGGAGAAAAAGTGGAGAAAAAGTGGAGAAAAAGTGGAGAAAAAGTGGAGAATAAATGGAGAAAAAGTGGAGAAAAAGTGGAGAAAAAAATGGAGAAAAAGTGGAGAATAAATGGAGAAAAAGTGGAGAAAAAGTGGAGAATAAATGGAGAATAAATGGAGAAAAAGTGGAGAAAAAGTGGACAATAAATGGAGAAAAAGTGGAGAAAAAAATGGAGAAAAAGTGGAGAATAAATGGAGAAAAAGTGGAGAAAAAGTGGAGAAAAAAATGGAGAAAAAGTGGAGAAAAAGTGGAGAAAAAGTGGAGAAAAAGTGGAGAATAAATGGAGAAAAAGTGGAGAAAAAGTGGAGAATAAATGGAGAATAAATGGAGAAAAAGTGGAGAAAAAGTGGAGAAAAAGTGGAGAATAAGTGGAGAAAAAGTGGAGAAAAAGTGGAGAAAAAAATGGAGAAAAAGTGGAGAAAAAGTGGAGAATAAATGGAGAAAAAGTGGAGAAAAAGTGGAGAAAAAGTGGAGAAAAAGTGGAGAAAAAATGGAGAAAAAGTGGAGCACCCTTTGGTGCCTTTCATGTGGCACTAAGGGGTGCTTAGCTTTGTATTTAGCCAAAAAAATGAAAAAAAAAAATGACGTAGGGTTCCCCCTAGTTTTGTAGCCAGCTAGGGTAAAGCACACGGCTGCAGCCTGCAGACCACAGCTGGCAACCTCACCTTGGCTGGTAATCCAAAACTGAGGGCACCCCACGCTGTTATTTTAAATTAAATAAATAATTTAAAAAAAAAAAACCACGTAGGGGTCCCCCAAAATTGGATCACCAGCCAAGGTAAAGCAGACAGCTGGGGCCTGATATTCTCAGACTAGGGAGGTCCATGGTTATTGGACTCTCCCAAGCCTAAAAATAGCAGGCCGCAGCCGCCCCAGAAGTGGCGCATCCATTAGATGCGCCAATCCTGGTGCTTCGCCCCAGCTCATCCCGCGCCCTGGTGCGGTGGCAAACGGGGTAATATATGGGGTTAATACCAGATGTGTAATGTCACCTGGCATCAAGCCCTGGGGTTGGTGAGGTCAGGCGTCTATCAGATACCCGACATCACCAACCCAGTCAGTAATAAAAAAAAATAGACGACAAACACATTTTTATTTGAAAAAACACTCCCCAAAACATTCCCTCTTTAACCAATTTATTAGAAAGAAAAACAAATCCAGGTCTGGTGTAATCCAAGGGGTTGCCATGACGATCCACACTGTCCCAGTCAATGAAGAGCAGGATGTTCCCCATTGGCTGGGAGAGCAGTGCAGTGACCTGAGCTAACATCAATGGGTCAGCCCAGGTCACTGCAGGGCATGACAAGTGCTGCTGTCAGCGAGGTACATTACCTGCGCTGATCTCCAGCACACTGACAGCCCCTGTCACTGAGGTCAATGACCGGCGCCTTCACATCAAGTATCGCGAGAGGTCCGTGACGTCACCGCCAGTGTCAGTCTCGGGTCGGAAGCGATAGGTGATGTGACAAGCGGCGGCCATGGAGGACAGTGACAGCGCTGAGGTCGGGATGGCGGGACTTCATCACTGCAGGTAAGCCGAGCGGGGGGGGGGGGGGTGAGAGTGTGTGTGTGTGTGCGTGTGTGTATATGTATGTGTACATGCCGCGGGCAGGAGGGGGCGGAGCGAGCTGAGCGGGAAGTGTGGGCTTCCTGCATGTAACTAACATAAACATCGGGTTACTAACCAAAGCGCTTTGCTTGGATACCCGATGTTTATCTTGGTTACCAGCTTGTGGCAGGCTGCCAGCGATGGCTCCTGCACACTGTAGCTGGGAGGGGGGGGGTGTGCGTGAGTGAGAGTGTGTGTGTGTGTGTATGTATGTATACATGCCGCGGGCAGGAGGGTGCGGAGTGAGCTGAGCGGGAAGTGTGGGCTTCCTGCACGTAACTAAGATAAACATCGGGTTACTAACCAAAGCGCTTTGCTTGGATACCCGATGTTTATCTTGGTTACCAGCTTGTGGCAGGCTGCCAGCGATGGCTCCTGCACACTGTAGCTGTAAAAAGCCCTGCTTTTTGCTGCTAGAACCGTTCTCGAACGTATCTAGATCTATCGAGCTTTTGCAAAAAGCTCGAGTTCTAATTCGATCTCGAACAGCCCCAAAAATCACTCGAGCTTAGAACTGGAGAACCTCGAACCACGAACTGCGCTCAACTCTACCGGTAAGCTACATTCGGATTTTAAGACGCACCCCACAATTTCCTCCCAAAGTTTTGGGAGGAAAAGTGCGTCTTATAATCCGAAAAATACGGTAATTAAATATATTATATTTGATTTTAACTTTTTTTTATATACATATATATATATATATATATATATATATATATATATATATATATATATATATACGGTATATGGTACAGACCAAAAGTTTGGACACACCTTCTCATCTCTAGAACAACTGTTAAGAGGAGACTTTGTGCAGCAGGCCTTCATGGTAAAATAGCTGCTAGGAAACCACTGATAATGACAGGCAACAAGCAGAAGAGACTTGTTTGGGCTAAAGAACACAAAGAATCAACATTTTCCAGTGGAAATCTGTGCTTTGGTCTGATGAGTCCAAATTTGAGATCTTTGGATCCAACCACCGGGTCTTTGTAGAAAAGGGGAAAGGATGGACTCTACATGGCTGGTTCCCACTGTGAAGCATGGAGGAGGAGGTGTGATGGTGTGGGGATGCTTTTCTGGTGACACTGTTTGGGATTTATTCAAAATTGAAGGCATACAGAACCAGCATGCCTACCACAGCATCTTGCAGCGGCGTGCTATTCCATCCGGTTTGCGTTTAGTTGGACTATCATTTATTTTTCAACAGGACAATGACCCCAAACACACCTCCAGGCTGTGTAAGAGCTATTTGACTAAGAAGGAGAGTGATGCGATGCTACGCCAGGACCTAGCCTCCACAGTCACCAGACCTGAACCCAATCGAGATGGTTTGGGGTGAGCTGGACCGCAGAGTGAAGGCAAAAGGGACAACAACATCTCTGGGAACTCCTTCAAGACTGTTGGAAGACCATTTCCGGTGACTACCTCTTGAAGCTCATCAAGAGAATGCCAAGAGCCTGCAAAGCAGTAATCAAAGCAAAAGGTGGCTACTTTGAAGAACCTAGAATATAAGACATATTTGCAGTTGTTTCATACTTTTTTAAGTGTTTCACTCCACATGTTTTAATTTATAGTTTTGATGCCTTCATTGGGAATCTACAATTTTCAGAGTCCTGAAAATAAAGAAAACTCTTTGAATGGGAAGGTGTGTCCAAAGTTTTGGTCTGTACTATATACAGTTAGGTCCAGAAATATTTGGACAGTGACACAAGTTTTGTTATTTTAGCTGTTTACAAAAACATGTTCAGAAATACAATTATATATATAATATGGGCGGAAAGTGCACACTCCCAGCTGCAATATGAGAGTTTTCACATCTAAATCGGAGAAAGGGTTTAGGAATCATAGCTCTGTAATGCATAGCCTCCTCTTTTTCAATGGACCAAAAGTAATTGGACAAGGGACTCTAAGGGCTGCAATTAACTCTGAAGGCGTCTCCCTTGTTAACCTGTAATGAATGAAGTAGTTAAAAGGTCTGGGGTTGATTACAGGTGTGTGGTTTTGCATTTGGAAGCTGTTGCTGTGACCAGACAACATGCGGTCTAAGGAACTCTCAATTGAGGTGAAGCAGAACATCCTGAGGCTGAAAAAAAAGAAAAAATCCATCAGAGAGATAGCAGACATGCTTGGAGTAGCAAAATCAACAGTCGGGTACATTCTGAGGAAAAAGGAATTGACTGGTGAGCTTGGGAACTCAAAAAGGCCTGGGCATCCACGGATGACAACAGTGGTGGATGATCGCTGCATACTTTCTTTGGTGAAGAAGAACCCGTTCACAACATCAACTGAAGTCCAGAACACTCTCAGTGAAGTAGGTGTATCTGTCTCTAAGTCAACAGTAAAGAGAAGACTCCATGAAAGTAAATACAAAGGGTTCACATCTAGATGCAAACCATTCATCAATTCCAAAAATAGACAGGCCAGAGTTAAATTTGCTGAAAAACACCTCATGAAGCCAGCTCAGTTCTGGAAAAGTATTCTATGGACAGATGAGACAAAGATCAACCTGTACCAGAATGATGGGAAGAAAAAATTTGGAGAAGAAAGGGAACGGCACATGATCCAAGGCACACCACATCCTCTGTAAAACATGGTGGAGGCAACGTGATGGCATGGGCATGCATGGCTTTCAATGGCACTGGGTCACTTGTGTTTATTGATGACATAACAGCAGACAAGAGTAGCCGGATGAATTCTGAAGTGTACCGGGATATACTTTCAGCCCAGATTCAGCCAAATGCCGCAAAGTTGATCGGACGGCGCTTCATAGTACAGATGGACAATGACCCCAAGCATACAGCCATTCTGCAATGGCCAAGTCAATCACCAGATCTTAACCCAATTGAGCATGCATTTCACTTGCTCAAATCCAGACTTAAGACGGAAAGACCCACAAACAAGCAAGACCTGAAGGCTGCGGCTGTAAAGGCCTGGCAAAGCATTAAGAAGGAAGAAACCCAGCGTTTGGGGATGTCCATGGGTTCCAGACTTAAGGCAGTGATTGCCTCCAAAGGATTCGCAACAAAATATTGAAAATAAAAATATTTTGTTTGGGTTTGGTTTATTTGTCCAATTACTTTTGACCTCCTAAAATGTGGAGTGTTTGTAAAGAAATGTGTACAATTCCTACAATTTCTATCAGATATTTTTGTTCAAACCTTCAAATTAAACGTTACAATCTGCACTTGAATTCTGTTGTAGAGGTTTCATTTCAAATCCAATGTGGTGGCATGCAGAGCCCAACTCGCGAAAATTGTGTCACTGTCCAAATATTTCTGGACCTAACTGTATATATATATATACATATATATATATATATATATATATATATATATATGTATATATATATATATTATGTATATATATTATTTTTTTTTCATATTTAAAAAAAAAAATTCTACTTTGTATAGTATTTTACACTCCTATTAGGGGTAAAGACAGGGTCACTCAAAGATGGCAGGAACGAAAGTGATTAGGAAAAAGGACCACTGAAGGCAATAAATAGCTACTTATTAAGCTATGTGAGAATAGTTAAATGCAGACGACATAAAAAAGTGAAAAAATGTATAAATATCCATAAAGTGCTTGTCAAAAAAGTGCATATATGTTCACAAAATATTAATTAATACAGTGTATATTTTAGTGAACAGACTCATGCTCTTATTGACAAATATTAGTATAGTAGTTCTATGAAAAAATGCTCAGTTAAATGCCATTAGCATTGACTCTACACCATAGTCCACTAGGTGAAGCGATGTAATAGAGAAGTAAATATCTTATACAGGGTCTGTGAGGTTCGTCTGCATTTCTGACTTCCTCAGGGGGGTAGTATAAGAATAACTCATTCTTATACCAGGAGGTGCAAATTTAGTGATGAAATTTATACACCATATTCCTGCACCCAATCTACACATCCTAGCAAAAAAAAAAACGCATCACTACCTGCATACGGTAGTGATGCATTTTTTTTGCCAGCAGGTGTAGATTTAATGCAGGAATGTGCTGTTGAAATTTCAGCACCAAATCTGCATCTCTTGGCAAAAAAAAAAAACAGTTTTCTGCCAGGAGATGCAGGTCTGTGAACTCAGTTAACTCACCTAAGGTGAGGTCACTGACTTTACTGAGGTCAGCTAAGGTTAGGTTACCTGCAATCACAAATGGGGTACCGCGAGAACCTCCAGTTGTGACTGCAAGTAATCTGAGTGATGTCACCGCTCACCACGTGGCACATTCATTCTCTGCCTGAAGCTGACAGAGGGCTGTGACATTCTATGGCCGTGTTCTGTGACTTCAGATGTAGTAGAGCTGGAATCATCGTAGAACCTTGTGTAAATTATGTTATACCTGGGTGTTTTGGAGGTTAATAAATTGGTGAAAGGTTTTTTTGTATCTTATTTTAGATAAAAGATTTTTTTCTGTTTGTGTTTATTTGTTTTCAATTACAGATTAATAATGGAGGGGTCTCATAGACACCTCCCATTACTAATCTAAGGCTTAGTGGCAGCAGTGGGCTGTAATTAACCCCTTATTAACCTAATTGCCACTGCATCAGGACAACCAGGATGAGCAGGGTAAAGTGCATCTAATGGATGTGACAATTCTGGGCAACTGAAGGCTGCTATTTTTACCCTGGGTGGCAATAACTATGGGTGACCCCAGTCTGAGAATACCAGCTCTAAGCTGTTAACTTTATCATGGCTGGGTATCAAAATTGGCGGAGACTGCATGCTGTTTTTTAAAATTATTTATTTAAATAATTTAAAAAAAGTCACATGGAATCCCTCATATTTTGATACACACCCAAGCTAAGCACATGGTTGGGGGCTGCAGCCTCTAAGTGTATGCTTTAATTGTGCTGGGTATCATAATATGGGGTTTATACACCACTATAGGGACACATACCTATTCTTCCACACAACAGTCTTCAAATCCTGAAGGTTCCATGGGCTTCTTCTATGAGCTCTTAGCTTAAGTTCCTTCCATAAATTTTCTATTGTATTCAGGTCAGGTTGGACTATTCTACCAGTTTTATTTTCTGTCTCTGAAACCAATTGAGAGTGTGGCTGGCTGTTTGTTTGGGATCATTGTCATGCTGAAATGTCCACCTTCGTTTCATCTTTATCATTCTGGTAGATGGCACCAGATTTTTTTTTCAATAATATTTTGTTATATTTTTTTTACATTTTTTTTATTTATAAAAAGCAAAATAAAAAAATAAGTATGTAAGTTTGATAACATCATAATTATGCTGACCCACAAAACAAAGTTACTAGGTCATTTTTCTACCCCAGAATGAATGTAATACAAACAAAACCTGAAAACAGCGATGGAGTTGCTATTTTTTTATTCCACCCCAATTTGCTTTTATTTATTTATTTTCAGTACAGTATGTGGTAAAACAAAGGATGTTATGCAAAATTAAAACTTGGCTTGCAAAAGTCCTCATATATCTAAGATGATGGAAAAATTCAAAAGGTATGGCTCTCGAAATCTAAGCATGTCTCAAAGGAGTTACGATCTTTACTCTTTGACATGGTGCCTGTGTGCATTAGACTTGTAAAACCATCAGATGCTGCATCGCATTTAAATCTCTGGAATCTGGAGGCCAAGTCAACACCTTGAACACTTTGCTAGATCATTCCTAATTAATTTTTACATGATGCAGATTCAATTATACTGCTAAAGTAGGGTAAACAAGATTAGCTTTATCAGCAATTTATGCGACATTAGCTCCTTTGAAATATTAGGTCAGACCTGTCAGTCTCTGCTCATCGCACACATCAATGCACTTTTGAGAAGTACTAACTACTTCATATTGGGAGCACCCTACAAGATCTGCCACAGTTGCCTAGCCTTCCCAATGTATCAAATTTGTTTATATACATATGCTTGTAATGTTTTTTTAGCTTTCAAACACATCATCCCCTAAAACATTCCGTTGAATATATCCCACCTCTTAAAGGGAATCTGTCAGCAAGATTTTGCTACTTCATCAGCATGTTTTAGGCAAAGAGGTTCTGAAACTAAGCATGTTTTACTTAGATTACTGGTTGCAGCCGTTCTGACATTATCAAAGTTTTGAGTTTAGCAGATCTGGAAGAGTTGTCCTGCCCACAAAAGGCTCTAAATAGAAATTGTGCTTTGACTATGAGGTGTTAATGACAGTATAGAGTGTGCCGTACAACATGGCATGTGACTTACTAGTCCTCTAATGATAATCACCGAATAATGAACCCTTTAGTTTAGGTAAACAATAACTCTCACACAGATAAGTGAAGCACAGTTGTTGCTTTTTTTTTAACCCTTGCAGCATGGTGTCCTCCGCTTATATTGCAAAATCCTGCTGGCAGATTCCCTTTTTTAGTGTGTTAATGAGATTCAATGTTTTTCACTTTGCATGTAATGAGAAGTGAACATTATATAACCAAAAGTATGAATGGCCATATAATGTATAAAATGTGTATGTTAGTTTCCACCAGACTAAATATTGAGCTGGAATCTTTCATTATTGTTATGCTTTTTTTTACATATACTGTACTATTTTTTTTTTTGGGCCGATGGTCTTAATTTGGTCCAATTTGTGTAACAAACTGACCAACAATAAAAATGGACCATGAATTCAAACCGAGTCTGACAGTAAATTGCAGTTTGTTAGAAAAACAGAAGTGTGGAAAGCTTTAGAAGAGAGTAGAAAGAAAGAATATGGTGATCGAAAGAAGAAAACTAAGAATACAGAATTTATTTTAGTATCTTAGTAAAGTTTCTTCTCTCATTTTTTTGTCTGAAGGTTGTTAAAAGCACATCTTCCTCAAGGACAAATTGCACTGGAAGTAGTCCACCTGGTGCAAGGCAAATCAGCATAGGCCATCAAGATGCAACCTGACATTCGTATTAGCTGACAGACCCGAGGCCATTTTCACCTCTGCTTTTGCTTTTTTACATTAATGGTGCATTAGCTTATGTTGTAAAATACTTTAGAAATCAATGTGGAATATGTTAGCTATGTAAAAGCTAGTAATAAATACAGTCAGAGACGAAAATGTTGGCATCCTTGAAATTATTCCAGCAAATGAAGTATTTCTCCCTGAAAATTATTGCAATTGCACGTATTGTTATACACGTTTATTTATTTTTTATCTACTGGAACAACACAAAATAAAACCTGAGAAAAAGTGGTGAAGGTGACTCAGTCTTTGCATTGTGTCTGTGTGTGCCACACTAAGCATGGAGAACGGAGGAGAAGAGAACTGTCTGAGGACTTCAGAACCAAAATTGTTGAAAAATATCAATAGTCTCAAGGAAGGCATATAGATGAGACATAGGGACTGTCACAATGAGGACGAGTTGTGGACTATCGTTGTAAGGGTGGGAGCTTTTTGGATGTAGAGGCCCAGTTTATTGCCATGCAGGCATAGTGGTCTGACCTCCAATACCGCCTTCAAGACTGGTTAATACAGGACTATTCACTGCCTGACAGACGGGGCAACATGGGTGAGATCGTTCTTTGTCTTAAAATGTATGTGGAGTATATAGAAGGTTAATAGAGCAATTTGGACCACTGCTTAATTGGGACGTCTCTGATATCTCTTTATAATACCTGATCCTACACTCCGTGAGTAGGTGCTTGTGTTGTATTTTATTGTCACCTACTCTTTGATTACGTAGTTGTTTACATTAAATATCCAAGAACAGTTACACTGTGTGATAATTTTTGATTACTTCTTCATTTTATGAAATTTATGAAGACTAATTTTCTCTAGGCTCAGGGATATTTGGTCACATCTATTTATGTCTAGTTTTAAACTATGTCTAAATAAAAAAATAGCAACAAAAAGAGGACAATGTCCTCCAAAAATTAAGTATTACTCACAGCAAGTTGGGCTGCAGTGTGTACATGGGCCTTGCATTGTAGAGTGTCTGTCCGTGCATGATACACAGTGGGGTACGGCTTGGCAGCCCGCCTGATCTAATAGAAGGGCGTCACCTAATAGGCTGCGGGTTTGTGACTGTGCCATCTGCATGTGAACAGCGCTCTATGCAAGCCACTTGTGTGCAGTTTTATCATCTAGCATTCGCCTCCCCTCCATTCCATGGAGGTGTGTGTGTGATCTGCTTCTCCTGCACCTGTGATGCTTCCACATTAGTGGGGGTTCAGCTGTATCCTGGTAGAGCATTAGCCTTTGGCCTGGGAGATGTACACACTGCAGCCCAACTTGCTGTGAGTAATACTTAATTTTTGGAGGATATTGTCCTCTTTTTGTTGCTATTTTTATATTTAGTGTAGGGACCTACAGACATGAGGTCCCGTGACGAGGGTGTAGGCTTATGTTATATGGCCATAAATACCAACAAAAAACTCATATTTTTTTGTTTGTACAGGATACAGCCAGGCCCCTCTCTGTTGGGCCTTGCATTGTAGAGTGTCTGTCCGTGCATGATACACAGTGGGGTACGGCTTGGCAGCCCGCCTGATCTAATAGAAGGGCGTCACCTAATAGGCTGCGGGTTTGTGACTGTGCCATCTGCATGTGAACAGCGCTCTATGCAAGCCACTAGAGTGCAGTTTAATCATCTAGCATTCGCCTCCCCTCCATTCCATGGAGGTGTGTGTGTGATCTGCTTCTCCTGCACCTGTGACGCTTCCACATTAGTGGGGGTTTAGCTGTATCCTGGTAGAGCATTAGCTTTTGTCCTGGGAGATGTACACACTGCAGCCCAACTTGCTGTGAGTATGTCTAAATAAAAGGTATATTTTAATAATCACTGTTTTTTCTATGATTTAATTTCTGTGATATTTTACTGTCGGGGCTGGATAACGTAACTGGGTATCCTGCTTGCTTAGCATTTATTTTCCATTCTCCTGGAAGTTTATGCCTTTCAATAAAGTATGTGCCGGTGTGAATGCTACCATCTGCCTAAAAACGAGTGTTCTTCCCACTAGCAGCAGCTGTGTCTCTAGGACGGTCTGCTCCCATAGAGCTACATGGTCAAGAATCCCTGAAGAGAGAATGGTTGGAAGGAGAGGTGAACCACAGCTGTGAAACGGGACTGTGAACAGTAATTGGAATCCTGGACTTAAGGAATTTGGTGACCCTAGTAAGGGCCACATGTCTGCTTGGGATAATTTAAAACCCTGTATGCTCTGTGTGTTGGCAGATGAACCCATCCCCTGGCTTTGGGAAGAGGGGGAGGGTAGGTAGTGAAGCCAGAGTGGTGATGGTTAAATCCTTGCCATGTATTGATGGGAAATGCATTATAAAAATTTAGTATAGATTTTGTATAGAACCAGGCATGTCTTCACTTCAATAGGGGCTTCTCAGGGAGAGAAAAGTCACTCTCCTAGAGGCAGTGGCCCGTGATAGCTGAGAGAAAGCCTCTTGGAAGCTAAGCAGTCTGCTATTAGAAAGCAAAAAAAGTCAGTTTAATGGTAGACAGTTGAACAGACCCTTATCAGTCTTGGAGCTTGGGAATAAACCAGTGAATGTAAGGCATACCAGGACTTGGTGTGGAACCTGAGTTACTGGCAGGGAGAGACTCCGGCCTTCCTTTTCTTGCACGAAGATATATATATATATATATATATATATATATATATACAGCTGCCAGTGATATAGATGAACTAATCAAAAGATAGGGAAAGATGAAGATACCATCCCCACGTATATAAGGCACCAATTACAAAGGTGTAACACATAACGCATGTTTTACATAATGCTATTATCAACAGTGAAGCTAATCTAATAAATCGAAGGAGGTTCACACGGTGCTAGATCAAAGAGCTCCCCAAACCCCCACTCAGTCCATAGTCCACAAGAGAAGGTGCCAGATCTTGTTTCTTGTCTCCAAAACATCGCATCGTCATTACATATTGGGATGCCATCAATGCAGTATTCTAGTCCTCCATGTGTCCGGGGCTCCATTAGCCAGCATCAAAGGGACTGACCCCGATCATTTACTCCAAATGGAAAACTCAGGTACACAAAGGGCGACGGATATGGGGCCGTCACTCAAAAATTCCAAAGGGGTAGATCCAGGAAAAGTCCCATGACACAAGGGAAACGAAGATATATGGAGCCTCCGACCAAGTGAATCCATGGATCGGGAAACAGACGATACCAAAGCCAAAGCCTGTAAATAGAGCACAGAAAAACAAAAAGAAAAACAACACACCAATATTAATAAAATGTTTTAAAAAGGACACGGGGGCGTACTACTAAAGTCCAAATCAAAAAGGAACTAAAAACTAAAAAAGCTAAAAGAACTGCTCAATTGAAGACCAGGTTTGAAACTGGGGGAATGAAATAATCATAAAAAGGGGGCAAATGATAATTTTTCGTTAAGTCCCCCGGGTGCCATTGTGCCCAAGGTGACAATCCACCTACACTCCAGGCGCGACAATGCTTGTTGATAATTGCCGCCCCTTGAGCCCAATTGTAGCCTATCAATGGCCCGTACTCTGAGGGATGCCGGATTGCAATCATGATACAGTTTGTAATGCCGGGGAATAGTCTTTAGGGATTGCAGGTCATCTACTTCTCTTGCTGCTATGATGGCTCTAACGTGCTCGCGTGTACGCACGCGGAATTGGCGAGTAGTCAGGCCCACATACAATAGATTGCAGCCACACCTGGCAAGGTAGATGACATGATCCGTATTACAAGAAATGTAATGTCTGATCGTAAATTCCCTTTTCCCATCCGCCGATGAGAAAGAGAAAGCCCTCTCAATATTGTCACATGATATACATGAGCCACAGGGGAAACATCCCCATTTCGGTTTCCCAATATTAAAGGGTAGGGTGTCCCGATGAACAAAGTGGCTGTGTACCAGCATATCCCGTAGGTTTTTACCTCTCCTAGCTGTCATGAGAGGATGGTCAGGGAGGGCTTTGGCCAGTGTTGGTTCGGTTTTAAGTATTGACCAGTGTTTATCCAAGATGCGTCTTATGCCCCCCCACTGGTTACTGAAGGTGGAAATAAACCGAATGGGTCCAAAAGACGATTTGCTCTTATATGATGTAGATAATAATTTATCTCTGGAGGCGGCCTTAGCTCTGGAATACCCATACTTGATACTACGTGCACTATACCCCCTATTCTTGAAACGCTGGGAAAGGTCTCTAGCCTGTGCATCAAACAATTGGTCAGAGGAACATATCCTCTTGATCCTCAAAAATTGTCCAGCGGGGATCGCCTTAATTGTTGAAGCTAGATGTGAAGAAGATGCATGCAGCAGGCTATTCACTGACGTTTCCTTCCGGAAAACGTCAGTGTGAATAGACCTATCAGGTTGGACAAAGATTTTAATGTCCAGAAAGTCCATGGTCTCTTTGTCGCTCCTAAAGGTCATCCTGACATTACGATTATTGGAATTCAAAACAGAAAAAAACGAATTCAGTTCAAGGTCGGTTCCCCCCCAGATCATCAACACATCATCTATATAGCGTATCCAGCACTGCAGATGGGAAGCGGCGTAGGCGCCGTCGACGAAAATCTCCCTCTCCCAAAAGCCAAGAAAGAGATTTGCGTACGACGGCGCGCACGCCGCACCCATTGCAGTGCCGCGTTTCTGGAGGAAGAACCGATCGTTGAACAAAAAGAAATTACGTGTCAGGATGAACTCAAGGAGCTCCAAGACCAGGTCCTGAATAGGTACCTCCCAGCGGCTCATCCGTAGGAAAAATTTCGTTGCCACCAGCCCATCACTATGTTGAATGCAGGAGTACAAAGACTCCACATCTGCTGCCACTAAGATAGAGCCCTGATCAAGATACAGTCCATCAATCCGCCTCAGGACGTCTGAGGTGTCTCTGACATAGGAGGGGAGCGTCTCGACTAGTGGATGTAAATAATATTCGATAAATTTACATATCGGATCGCAAAGCCCTCCTATGCCAGAGACAATAGGACGCCCCGGGGGGCAACGGGATGTTCTTATGTATCTTGGGCAGCAGATAAAAGGTGGGCGTGACCGGAAATTTGGTGTATAGGCCTTCGTAGATCTTTTTGGTGATAATTCCCTTGTCTAATGCCGCATCCAAGATACCACCCAATTCAATCAGGAAGTTACCAGTAGGGTTATGGGACAAGGGGGTATAGGCCTCCCGGACCCTAAGTTGTTTAAAGGCCTCCCGTTCGTACATTGGCACTGGCCAAATAACCACGTTCCCGCCTTTGTCCGCAGGTTTAATCTCGATCCCCTCCATTGCTTTAAGTTCTTTCAAGGCATTTCTCTGTTTGATGGAGAGATTATGATGGTGACCAACCCTCTTTAGCCCCCTCAAATCTTCCATCACCAATTTATTAAAGATTTCAACCTGAGGGCAGAGGGAAAAAGGAGGGAACGTGGTTGATTTAGGATACGTCTTAGGTGGAAATTTACCTGTGGAGATGCCCAAAGATTCCTCCTCCAACTCTTTCAAAGTAGCAATAGCTTCTAGTTCTTGTGATGTGAACTGTTGTAAATCAGCATTCCCTCGTGCGTGCAGCTTATGAAGGATTAATTTTCTCGAAAACAAGTGAAGATCTTTGATCACTGTAAAGAAATCATAGTTAGAGTCGGGAGAGAAAGTGAGCCCCAATTCCAGCACCTCCACCTGTTCTTTAGTCAATGCCACATTCGATAGGTTAATCACCTGAAGATCACTTTTGCTCTTTTTATCAAGTGATTGTGGAGGAGTCAGCTTCCGCTTCTGGTTGGGCCCCTTTCCCCCCCGAAAATCAGATCTCACTGGTAGCTGGAATCTTTCGAGAAATTTATTGGATTTATTTCCAACCGGCTGCATATCTTCACAAGAGGATGCTGAGGAAAAAGAGTTGGATCGGGAACGTATGCCATATTTTTTAAACTGTCGGTTCTGTCTCCACCTGTAGACATAGCCATTGTTGTAATCAGACGCATCCCTCTGATATTTTTTAGTCTTGACCATAATTATTTCCTTCTCCCATCTGGCGAAATCCTTCTCCAGATCTGTATTGAGTGACACCAGCCCCTCGTCAGAAAGGGTCGTGGTAAGTTTTTCGTAGCTCAAATTGATCTCAGATTCCAACTGGCTGAGAGTATTGGTGTTGTGTTCAATGAGTAATTTCATGTACGTTACAGAGCATTCATTAGAGGCCGTTTCCCATCTTTTTTTAAAAGAGGCATCTTCAACCTCAAAAGAAGGGCATAACTGAATACGAAGACCCCGTGGAACAAGACCCTTTTCCACATATCTTTCCATAAAGGTCTTGTTCCACCAGACCCTAGTCTTCTGATTGAGCAGAGATTTCAGCTTAGATATGAGTAGATTATTAGCCTCCGTGTCCGGATTAAAACCAACACCTGGATTCTCCTTGAAGACCTGATCAATTTTTTGGAGCCACGATTGTTCTCGTGCTCCTAGGTCCATCTGTCCGCTAGAAGTAGCTGTGAGGAAACACAGAAAGCACACATAAATCAAAAAAACACGGACTAGATGTCTGACCAATCTTATCATGTCAAATAAGACTGCACCCAATAGATATATGCACACACAAGAGGGACAGGGGTAATGCAGTCAAGGTCACTAAGGGACCACAAGATCAATAAACAATGTACCAACCTTTGCAAAAATATCAAATTTATTAAATTATCGGTCTATAGCAAAAAGGGAATAATATTGCATACACATTACAAGAATCATAAACACTGATCAGGCTACAGTAAAATCACAGATGAAAAAGATCACCAGACCATATGGGGAGTGTGTATATAAACTCACATCATAAAAAGCAAAAGGTTCCTTGGAGTTATAGATGCAAAAAGACAGAGTTACCCATTTGTACATATATAAAGATTTTGCCCTCTTTCTTGCCCTTCATGGTCATGGCCGCTCTAGCGGTCCGCACGTGCGGCGTCACTCCCATCATGCCACTGTCGGCCGGCCTCCATACGGCGTGACACGCACATCCTGTGTGACGACATGGGTATTGTCCGCGTCACTTCCGGGAGCGCCCGATGACGCGGCCTCTGATCGGAGCCCCGCCTCACTTGCGGCCAATGATTGTCTAGCGGTCCTGACAGCGGGATATTTAAAGACGCTCACCAGCCTTTTTCACACCACTTCACGGCCCCCCGAAGAAGTCATCGAAACGTGCGCGTCGGGGCACGTTTTTCACGGTCCCGGCTACCTATGGGTGAGTGTGCTGACGGGAATGTTTCCAGCATAATTCCTTTCTCTGGCTGGCCTTCCCACTTAAATGCTTCCGGTCCCCCGGAGTGGAGAGCAACGACAGGTCATTTTGTTCGTTACCTTGTATATGTGCTATAATGTCTTTTGACTTGCATATGATCTTTATATATGTACAAATGGGTAACTCTGTCTTTTTGCATCTATAACTCCGAGGAACCTTTTCCTTTTTATGATGTGAGTTTATATACACACTCCCCATATGGTCTGGTGATCTTTTTCATCTGTGATTTTACTGTAGCCTGATCAGTGTTTATGATTCTTGTAATGTGTATGCAATATTATTCCCTTTTTGCTATAGACCGATAATTTAATAAATTTGATATTTTTGCAAAGGTTGGTACATTGTTTATTGATCTTGTGGTCCCTTAGTGACCTTGACTGCATTACCCCTGTCCCTCTTGTGTGTGCATATATCTATTGGGTGCAGTCTTATTTGACATGATAAGATTGGTCAGACATCTAGTCCGTGTTTTTTTGATTCCTATTAATGATCTGTAGCTCCCAACCCCATTGATTTTAATGGAGGCAGATTTCTTGGAAAGTAACTGTAAAGTGCGGGGTAAAATTTTCCCATCCAAACATAGTCTATGATGTTTCCTGAGTCACATGACACTGCTGTGCAAAATTTTGCGATTGTAAATTTAATGGTGCAGATTCTTTTAGCAAACATACACACATTCACACACACATACACTTGGCTTTATATATATATATATATATATACATACATATATATATTTACAGTATTGAAGCTTACAAAAAAAAATTGCATACACATATATCGCTGTATTATGGAGCTGTGTTATGACTCATTTCAAGCTCTGAGCAATACTCATTGCAGTCTATAGTCTTCTTTTGCCACCGGATTCTGCCACTCTTTTCCACTTTTTGCAGAGTCACTGCATTGCAGAGAAATTCACATAGAGTTTTTCAGAGAGCAGAATGTGAAATCTGTGGCTATTGCCAATTGGGCATTTGTTCAGCATTTTCTATGGATGTGTGTACATTCACCCCTCCCAGATCAGAGCTTGAAAGCTGATTCAGCAGTCTATCAAGGTCAGATGCTGCCAAGTTGTAAGTTGTGGTTGGCAGCGTCTGGGCGGGAGGGATCACAATGCACAGCTCCAGGACTGAATAAAAGTCCAGTTGGACTGGAAACAGAGATGTCACATATTACGCGCCAAAAGCAACAAATGCGAATATTTCAATGTCACCTAGTGACATAGCATACAATGGAAAAAGTAGCATAGCCAGGGAAGCTCAAGGATTTTTACAAGGTATTTAACTCAATTATTTCAGTAAGTAAGAGGTCCTTTTTAAGCTTAATTGTGAAAAGTATCTACAGCCAATGTTGAAATCATTACAAAATACGTGACTATTACTGTTTAATGTCAGTCTGATAACATGGCAAATTCCAAAAAAAAAAACTATGCTCATTTATTTTATCTTATTTTTTTGTTTTAAAATAGCATTCATATCCCTGAAATATAGAATGACTCTGAACTACAATACAGAGTGAAAATAGTTAATTGTAAGTCCCTGATTTTTTTGGCTGCTTTTTTTAATAGCAGTTCTTTTATCTAAACTACATCAAGCATAAAATATGCTAATTCTCATATGCAATTTCTCAGATGTACTAGCACAATGAATTAGCAGGAGTAAGGCTTTCAAAGAGTTACAGGTGAAGAGACATTGAAGTACACTTTATCTGAATGCTCTCCCTCATGCATATGAAAATACAAGGACCAGAATAGCAAATTTCCTGCTCCTTGATATTATTTATTAAATGCTGTGAATTTTCATTTTAGTAGTTATAATAGTATCATGTGTATAGTGTATGCGTAGTAATCCAGTTGCTTATCATCATTGCCCGTGGTTTCATAGTTCTGTGGCAATCTATTTTTTTTTTAATAAACATACTTTACAAAGAATTACAGGTCTATTTTACAAAAAACTTGTTTCAAATCCTTAAAATGTTCTAAATCTCTGATTGTGACCAGTGAATGTAGACATTTTTATTTATATTTAAAAGCTAAAAATCTATAGTGTTGCAGCAGTAGCAAAGATACTGAGTAAGGGGCAGACGGTGTGGAAACCCAAGGCCCTGCGGTCAGAGAGGCCCACCCGGAGCTACTGCTACCCTGATCTGTGCACACCGATATAGTTAAGCTCAGCGGTAGACATGATTTTCTTGTACTACCACTCTCCATTCTGTAGATCGCAGGTTGCTTTAAACCTCTACTCAACAGTAAGGCAAAATGATGCACTGGCCAAAAATGTGGCACAGACACAAGACATCACCACGGTGAGATTATAGAGCCAAGCTGGAACTCTGACGTTCTGTGTATGGAGCAACGCTATGAATCAGCATGCTATTCTGCCCAACTCTCAATCCTCAGGAACCATTATTAGGTGAGTTATTTTTTTTTTATTTTAACTAAAACTTGGGGAGTGACTAATGTGGGGCCATTATAAACAATGAGGAACTCTCATACATGTTAGGGCACCTTGAAACAGAGTGGGGGGGTCTCATATACACCGTGTGCAGAATTATTAGGCAAGTTGTATTTTAGAGAATTTTTTTATTATTGATCAACAACTATGTTCTCAATCAACCCAAAAGAAGTTGGAGTGTTTTTTTTTTAGATTTGGCTATCTTAGGAGAATATCTGTTTGTGCAGGTAACTATTACTGTGCAGAATTATTAGGCAACTTAATTAAAACCAAATATGTTCCCATCTCACTTGTTTATTTTCACCAATATAACTGCATAAAATTTAGAAATAAACATTTCTGAAATGCAAAAACAAAACCCCAAAAAATTAGTGATTAATATAGCCACCTTTCTTTCTGATGACACTCAACAGCCTACCAGCTATAGATTATGTCATTTGCTTGATCTGTTTACGATCAACATTGTGTGCAGCAGCCACCACAGCCTCCCAGAAACTGTTCCAAGAGGTGTACTGTTTTCCCTCGCTGTAGATCTCACATTTTATGAGGGACCACAGGTTCTCTATGGGGTTCAGATCGGGTGAACAAGGGGGCCATGTCATTATTTTTTCATCTTTTAGACTTTTACTGGCCAGCCATGCTGTGGAGTAGTTGGATGCATGTAATGGAGCATTGTCCTGCAAGAAAATCATGTTTTTCTTGAACAATACCGACTTCTTTCTTTACCACTGATTTAAGAAGTTGTCTTCCAGAAACTGGCATTAGGTCTGGGAGTAGAGCTTCACTCCATCCTCAACCCGAAAAGGTCCCACAAGTTCATCTCTGATGATACCAGCCCATACCAGTACCCCACCTCCACTTTGCTGGCGTCTGAGTCGGAGTGGAGCTCTCTGCCCTTTACTGATCCAGCCTCTTGCTCATCCATCTGGCCCATCAAGAGTCTCTCTCATTTCATCAGTCTATAAAATCTTTCAAAAATCAGTCTTAAGATATTTCTTGGCCCAGTCTTGATGTTTTATCTTATGTTTCTTGTTCAAAAGTGGTCGTTTTTCAGCCTTTCTTACCTTGGTCATGTCCCTGAGTATGGCACACCTTGTGTTTTTTGATACTCCAGTAACGTTGCAGCTCTGAAATATGGCCAAACCCGTGGCAAATGGCATCTTGGCAGCTTCACCCTTGATTTTCCTCAATTCATGGGCAGTTATTTTGCGCCTTTTTTGCCCAACACGCTTCTTGCGACCCTGTTGACTATTTGCCAAGAAAAGCTTGATGATCATGTTTGATGATGACGCTTGAAAAGTTTGGCAATTTCAAGACTGCTGCATCCCTCTGCAAGACATCTCACAATTTTGAACTTTTCAGAGCCCATCAAATCTCTCTTCTGACTCATTTTGCAAAGGAAAGGAAGTTGCCTAATAATTAAATAATTAAGCACCCCTTATATAGGGTGTTGATGTCATTACACCACACCCCTCCTTATTACAGAGATGCAGATCACTTGATTTACTTAATTGGTAGTTGGCTCTCAAGCCTATACAGCTTAGAATAGGACAACATGTATAAAAAGTATCATGTGATCAAAATACTCATTTGCCTAATAATTCTGCACACAGTATATATACAGTATATATATATATATATATATATATATATATATATTCTGTGTGTATATATATATATAGTGCCTACAAGTAGTCTTCAACCCCCTGCAGATTTAGCAGGTTTGATAAGATGCAAATAAGTTAGAGCCTGCAAACTTCAAACAAGAGCAGGATTTATTAACAGATGCATAAACCTACATGGGAGGCCCTCATAAAGCGTGGGGACCATCATACAGTATCATTGTACAGATTGTGGGTTATATACAGGGGCCGTTATAAAGTGTGGGGGTTTAATTAGTGTCAATTATACTATTGGAGGGCTAATGAGGGGCCATTTACAGTTTGTTGGCTAATGTGTGAGCCATTATACTTTTTGAATACTAATGTGAGGATCATTATACAATTTGAGGGCTAATGTGTGAGCCATTATGCTGTTTGAGGGCTAGTATGAGGGTCATTTTATAGCTTGGGGGTTAATGTGGGGGCAATTATACTGTTTGGAGGTTAAATTTGTGGACGATTATTCAGGATGGCATACAGTGTTTTGCCTACTATGGAGTCAGTCATATAGTGTGGGCACTGCTGTGGGGGACCCTCATACATTGTGTTAACTACTGAGGGGAGTTTATAACAGTGTTGGAGCCATTATACTGTATTGGCCATTATGGAGTTTGAGGCCTACTGTAGGGGCAATCAAACAGTGTGGGGACTCCAGTGGGCCATTATACAGTGTGAGAGCTAATGTTTGGGCTACTGTGGGGACCATCATAACTTGTGGGACTACTGTGGAGGCCAACATATGCTGTGGGAGCCATTATTCAGTCTGGATTTTACTGTAGGGGGTAATTAAACTGTGTTTTGGGGGAGCAGTGTCGGCATCATACATTGTAAAGTAATGATACCATAAACTCTTTTGACCATGGTGTACAACCATCACAAGCACCATAACACCTGGAAGTCATTCTTAATACGAGAGGTTTGAAGATTTCAATGCAAGTGACTGGAGATAAGAAGCTGTGGTGAGGACTGGACAAGAAGGTTAGTATTGGAATGAAAGGAGAGGTGAGATGAACATAAGGGCATAAGGATTTTGTAATTAGTTTAACTATTTGATGGCCCATTTTGCTTCAGAAAAATTGTGGCAAGTGGCCGCCATTTTGCTTATTCCACATGGAAGCCAATTATAAAAAATCTGCATTTTGGTAAGTAAAATTCAAGTAGAATTCAATGCCACTCAAATTAGCTTTCAGCTCTAATATTATCAGATCTATAAAAGTCCCACCTTGTAAAAATATTACATTATTCCCAAACATCGTGGACCCACAAAATGGTATGATACCAATGAAAACTATAGCTTACTGTGCAAAAAAAATGCTATAATTGGTGATGAGCACACACTACTATGCCTGAGTACTCGGTACTCGAAACGAGCAGGTCAGATGCTCGGACGCGCATGACTCGTGTACCGAGTATAATGGAAGTCAATTGGAAACTCAAGCATTTTTCCAGAAGATCTTCTGAAAAAATGCTTGAGTTTCCCTTTGACGTCCATAATGCTAGGTACTCGAGTCACAACCCATCTAAACGTCCAACCTGCTTGTATCAATTACCGAGAACTCGAGCATGCTAGTGTTCACTCATCACTAGCTCTAATACAAATCCACTGACAAATAAATGTAAATAAATGTTTTTTGGGGTTTTTTTAAAGGAATTTAAAAAATAAAATAAAAAAATCTATTTTTTTTTCAATACATGATAATGTTTAGTTAAAAGGTTAATCAAACTTGTGCAAAAAAAATACGTGTCTGCTATTTTTAATAATAGAAAAAAAGCAAGAAAAAAATGTCCTGATGTTGAAGGGGCTAGACAAAAACCATGACACGTCGTACAGTCAACAGGTAATGTCGTACTGGGCGGTAGCCATGGGCACGTTTGTCATCTCTTATTACCCAGCACGTTACATGAAGTTTGGGGTCCTGGCTAGTTGTGTGGATTTGTTCGATGAGGGTATTATTCTCTTGCTGGTTGCATGATGCCATTGATGCCATTGACCCTGGCTGGCAAGGATCAGATGTTGAAAAACTCAATGGAGGAGACCATCATTCAAAAAACATCCCTTTACTGATTGCAACTTGGTAGGCATTATGTATAGTAGATAATGGGAACACATCTCAAATATTCCCTTTACAACACAGATCATTCTCATACACAGTCTCTTTACTGCT
This sequence comes from Anomaloglossus baeobatrachus, assembly GCF_048569485.1. Lineage (NCBI taxonomy): Eukaryota > Metazoa > Chordata > Amphibia > Anura > Aromobatidae > Anomaloglossus > Anomaloglossus baeobatrachus. The sequence goes on along the minus strand of NC_134355.1, from coordinate 259,616,656 downwards.
CCAGACACAAGCTCTTTACTGTGCTTCTGTCAATTCAATTCACTCTCTTTCTCTGTATTAAGGCTCAAGCTATCTTCTACCTCAGTCTCCTCTCTCATCATGGACACCCACCTCATGTAGCTTTGCTCACTAGTCAGACCATAGGTCTATCTCTGTCACATGCTGGGCCCAAGCAGACTCACTACCAGGAGGTTTTCTCTGATTTCGCTACATAGCCACTACCTCACTGGGCTAGTCCCAAATCTAAACTCAGTACCTGTTTCTGGGCAGAACACTGCTTTATTACATGAAAGTGCAAAAACATTAAACAGGCAAACATTATAATGCATCACATCACAACAATACTCGTGTCTTCAAATGTGGGCAGTATGTCCATCTGCTTACAAACCTATGGACCAATTGTAACCTATGTGCGAATGCCAATTTTCCATATGAGCCTCAGGACTGCATGGAAAAGAAATGACGGAATACAATGGTCTTGTCCGTTTACAGACCAGACAAGTGCATGTACGTAGAATACAGCTCCTGTATAAGCCTGCTTATACAGACAAAGCGAACTTAGCTCTACATGGAGCCGCTCGCGTCTGCAATTTGCAGATGTGACTTGTCTGATAAGCTCAGACAATAAACCAGAAACATGTCTTCCAATATAACAGCTGAACTGGCAAACATTTGGCAAGGGTTCCTTTTATGCAAATGTAAGAAACACAGGACACATTTGTGCACCTAACACATACTTAATATCCCTAATAATTCTCAATCTGCCAAGCAGCCCTGCATCCTCCGCAGTCATGTCCATCATAGCACACTGGAGACAGTCTGTCATATAAATGTGGCATTCTTACAAGAAGCAATGTTACAGATTTGCAGATCAGTTAATTGCCTTTATTGGGAACAGATTTTATAGATGTTTATGTCAGGCTTTGGTAGAATGTGCGCTGATCATTTATAGTGTTGTTTCCCTAACAGAAGTTACATTCGGACCTAGGGAACCAACAAAAAAATGATCAGTAAAATATTCACTACTTTGATGTGCAGATTGTACTGTAGTTTGATGAGCTGTAAACACAGGAGTAATGAAAAAGAAGCAAATTACGACTTTCTTATGCCTCATTACTAAGTAATTATCTTGTCATATCTTGTAGTAATCATGTGAAGAACATTAATGTTTATTTTAATTGTGAAAGTGAATCCTTACAGGAATTTTAAGGTTTAATTTTTATCATTAATGGCTTTAAAACCATTTGCATACAAAGTAAATGAATGTGAACGATATTTAAGAAGTTGATGAAGCAACGTATGATATTTTATTGGCTTTAAAGGAAGTCACGCATAATTACAGGATGTCCCACAGGTCCAGAAATCCCAATAATCAGCATTTGTTAAAGATAATGACAGGCCTATTTTTCATTAGATATAAAAGGTCCAGGGATGTTGTTTGATGATCTGAGCCCTAAAAGCAAAACATTTAAAAGGACAGTTCCATACCATGTACCAGTTATAATGTAGGGGATCTTACATACAGCAGAAAGAATTTTACTAGACACGTGGGCAAATGTATTGAAGTGGAATTGAATTCTTCTTGAATTTTACAAAATTTTGAATTCTTCGGTTTACAGATTTTTTGTAATTTCCTTTGCGTGAATTCAGAAAAATGTTGGTTAGCTACAGCCCCCATTTGGCTGAACCATAGAGGGCTAGCAAACAGTTTAAAGAAATAATACTCACCTCATCGCTCATTTTACCCATTATCCAAGCAGTTAACCAACCGGTCTTCCACACCTCTTCTTACCTGATCGCGCTTATTCGCTTCAGATTCTTCATTCCAGGCCTTGGCTCCTGACTTGTTTAGGATCCACATGTCCCTGCACACCATGACATTGTGGAACATGTCATGACATCACAACTCTACAATGCACTGCACCTGAATGACTGCACAGTGTACAGTAAGATATGAGGCAAATCAAATTATACTGTAAAATTCATTTGCATTATTTGCCAAATTAAAATCTTGACAGATCGCCTCATCTGTAGATTTTTATCCTCCATCATGTACCACTGGCCAGGTGCAACAAGTATTCTGCTTTCCCTTTGATCTCCTTAGCTATCATAATACTGGAAAAATGAGCAAGAAGGCCGGAAGCTATACTACAGCAATATTCCACAAGCTTTGGATAAACGATGAACATCAATGGTAATGAACAAGCACCTGGAAGTGGAAATAATACGGGCAATGTAATTATTTAAGTTTTTAAAATAAAAAAAACTACAACTGCAACAGAAAAGCACTCCCATTTATAGCTTTTTTAATTAAATTTGAATGTGCATGCAATCAATGAGGTATGAGTGTATTAATACACTCGCCTACTTCTGCTTTTCTCCTGCCCAGCACCATTCTCCTTCTCTTTTCAGTGACACCACCCCTCTTCAATGATTTTTAGGGCTCGCTCACACAACCGTATACATCAGACGAGTGATATCCAATGATTTATTGGCTAGCACTTGGCCCAATGTTATACTATGGGGCAGTGCCGATCAGGATTTTTGTTTTCTCGTGCCAAGTTGACATGAGAAAAAAATTGTAGCATTCTGTAATTTCTAGCATATATCAGATGGCATGACCCACTTAAATTTATGGGTGCGTGGAAATAATCATACTGCTTCCCCATAATGCCTTACAGCTATCACATCACATGGTACAGACAATCAAGAGGGGCTATCAAACCCTGTATTATAGCATAGGCAGAGAAGAAGCAGTCATTTTAGGGTGATTTAAAATAGTTAGAGGATGTCAGAGCTTACAAGGAAAATAAAGCCCAAGCCATAGGACAAATACTACAGACAATAATGTACCATTGCAGCACTAAAGAAGATGAGAGTAGTAGTCAGGGATTAATACAGATTCCACTGAAAGAGGGAGAACTAGAAATACTGCCAACAGCAGTGCCAGTGGCGTAACTCCATTTTGTCCTGCTGCATTTTAATTTCAATAACTCTTTTTTCTTTACTCTTAATGCAATAGAAAGCAACAGGATAGCAGCACAATATTTTTTACTGAAAAAAAATCTTATTCAGTGTAGTCAGAGATAGTCTACTTGCTTGTCTCAAGCGACTGTACTGAGTTTTTCCTTTTTAGTGCAATCTTGCTTTGTGAAAAATACAATAGAAGGTTCCCCAAAATCCAAACATTAACTGTAACTGTTACTTACTACCTATTACTATCTGATTCTATTATGAGGTCACTTTGACATTAGTAAAACTATGTCTCTGTTAAAGATCTTGAAAGGATTTATATACACTCCTAAGAGACCTCAGAGCATTAGGTAAGTCTTTCCAAGGCAAGTGAAGTCTTTATGGTACTGAGATTCAAGTAATAACATTTTGTGTGAAAATTTGATGAACATAGCGAATACAGTTTTCAGAAGGTTAGCTCATCTTTAGTAGAGACATTCTTTTTTTGAGTGTTCTATATATAAAGTTCCAGAAAAAAATTAAAAAATAAATTACAAAAATGAGCTGAAACTTGAGTCCTCATTGAAATTGTTAAAAATGTAGCCAAATATTATAGTTAACCTTACAGCTGAACTTATACATCTTGCATAGAAGCGTAGCAGACTCAAACATTTGGGAAAAATCTTATTAACTTGGTGAATTCAAATCTCACAAGGTTCAATCATCTCTACAAGATACATTTATTTTATTAGTCTTCTTCACGTAAGCTCTAGAACAATATTAGAAAATAAGAAAATACAATACAAAATGAACTGATATTTGAATCCTCGTCTTTGCATATGTTTAAAATGTGGTCAAATGCTTGTCACTTCAAAGTCTAAACAAGCTTTTGCAACCCCTGCCCTGATTACTAGGTAGGGGTAGCTTCCATTTGTTATTTACTTTTAGTTTGCTGCAGTGAGCTGGTAGGTAACTGCTGGGAGCCATGGATGAGGCTCCCTTCTATACAAGCCTCTGCAGACCGACACTTAGTGCCAGTTATGAGTGTGTCTAGTTAGCACTTTGCTATCTGACCTGGCTCTGACTTGACCTTTTGTTCTGTTTTTCCTGTGTACTGACTCCATCTTAAATTCTGACTTCAAGCTTGTCAAAAGATTTTATCCTTGATGTTATTTCTCGGGAGCCATCCACGGGACCCTGTTATAGGATCTGATCCCTGTGTAATGGGTAGATGGTGTCGGGGATATTCTGGAATCTGCCTGCTAGAGTGCCTTGTTCCATGAAAAAAAAACAAAAAACACTTATAAGCCACTCCACCACTTTCCTGGTATAGAGAAAGGGATGCACAGATCAAAGTCCAGCAGGTCACCAGAAAAAGCAATCCAAAAAAATCAAAGAAAAATCCAGCAATTCCAAATGATAAAACATTCTAAAACTTTATTTCACATTTTAAAATTCCATGGTTAGGACTCCATTAAAAGGGAAACAGATGACGCATTTCGGATCCAACAGATCCTAACTCATATCTCAATCATGAGTTAGGATCTGTTGGATCCGAAATGCGCCATCTGTTTCCCTCTTAATTGAGTCCTAACCATGGAATTTTAAAATGTGAAATAAAGTTTTGGAAATTTTTATCGTTTGGGATTGCTGGATTTTTCTTGGATGTTTTTGGATTGCCTTGTTCCATTCCTGTCTGACATAGCCTTTTTGAGCCTGTGGCCTCAGACAGACAAAATAATATAACTAACCTTTCAGCTGAATGTATATATAGTTAGTAGACAAGCAGACTATTGATATAGTATTAGATGGTCTGGAAACAACAGAAAACACAAAACGCTGATGTCTGGTGAAATTATCAAATGGTTGATCAACTTTGTCTGTCTTTAGCAGCTATAAACTTTCTTCGGTGGAGTACTTTCCTCCCTCAGGGACACTTAGAGATACAGAATCAAAGTGTTCCTAGCCAGTGAACTTCATTTTTGTACATTTAAAGTTATAGATTGTTCAATTTACCAACATTTCTTTACCAAAGATTTCCTTGTAAGAGTAGCTTGAGGGACGCAATGGTGCATTTTATCTGCTATGCCTCATTGTTCTTCGAGCATCAAATCCTATGTAATGTTTACAAACAGCACACAAGGGATGTCAATATGAAGTATTCCTGCCATGACTGTTAAATACCACCATTAGGCCGTGGAGAACTGTGGCAGCCGAGTAGAGACATATGAGAACAAAGGGCATTACAAATCAGATTTATAATTGTAAGAAAATTAAGACAGCCTTGTGAAAACGAGAAATCAAAGGAAATGTTCAAATAATGAAGTAAAAAAACAAAAAAGAGGCATGCTGAATCGGCCACATAGATCTGCTTCAGAGAGCACAGCTTGTAGAAAATCCAGCAATTTGTTAGCTCTGCTGTGCTAATACTTTAGGCTTTTGATAAATAAAAAAAGAAAAGTTCATCATAATGAATAATTCTGGGAATACATTTACATTTTATAGATCTTTAAAATCTTGTTGGAAACTAAGCTTCCTAATTTTGGATGCTATTATGTAGTAGGCGCTTAAATGTAGCCGCTGGATGTTTTAATGGGCAAGCCAAGTCCGGCGATGGTACTGTTATGAATTCCAAATTAGATAAACAGTTTCATGGATTTTTATGAAGATTTGAAAAGCAGACAAGTAATAGAAGTGGCAGATATGTCACTGGTCTGGACCAGGAGCTCCAGTATCTGGCTGATAGAGTCATAAATGAGGTATATTTACTGAAAAATGTCCTTTGTTGGTTGATATGATTTATATTCAAAACATTAACCCCTTCACCCACGGGTGATTTTCTGTTTTTCCGTTTTTGTTTTTTTTTTGCTCCCCTTCTTCCAAGAGCCGTAACTTTTTTATTTTTCTGTAAATTTTGACATATGAGAGCTTGTGTTTTGCGGGATGAGCTGTACTTTTAAATTAAAGCATAGGTTTTACCACATAGTGTACTGGAAAACAGCAAAAAAATTTAAATTGTGGAAAAACTGCAAAAAAAGTGCGATCGCACAATAGTTTTTGGGATATTTTACTCACCATGTTCACTATATGATAAAACTGATGTGTTGTTTTATGATGTCTCAGGTCGGTGCGAGTTTGTAGACACCAGATATGTATAGGTTTAGAAGGTAGAAGGAAAATCAGCACAACCATCCAATTATAAAAAAGGTGGAACGTAATTCCACTGACCCCTAGCAGGCACACATGTCAGCTGATTAAGTCAGCTGATATGTGGGCGGATTGCTGCGGACTGCCCATGGCAGCCCATGGGAATTTAACCTCACACGATCCATGACGTACCCAGTACATCATGTGCTGTGAAGAGGTTAAACCAGATATTACATTCAACAAAATATAACACAATGAAGGTCATTTATCATTTACATCCACTTTAATCCAGAAAGTTAAAGTCAAAAATTCATTTAATTTGTCACAAGTGGTATTTCTTCAAACTTTTGCAACTTTGTGCTTGCATAGACCTTTGCAAAGTGAATGGTATTTGTCAAAAGGAGGTATTATCAATCACAAGATAAATGTGCTATTATACATGCCAGAAAGCTGACATATATTGTAGCTGAATTCTCTTCCAGCTAATATCTGACGTAAATTTTATCTTCAAACATAAAAATAGCCTAAAAATGTTGGCAAATCTTCATCTTTGTAAATTTGCCACACTCTAGTCCAGTGAGCTATAGGTTCAAGACTGTTCTATGAAACATTAGTCTTCACAAATTAACTCTGTAAAATGAGTCATATCAGAATCACTCAGCAGTGACTTATCAACATCATGTGTAAAGATACATATTAATATAATAATATATTTTGGCATCTGGGAGTCTGTGACTGATTATTTTTGGGGTATTGAGCTAATATTTTTTAATTATACCATTTCTGGGTAGATGTAATGTTTTTATTGCCTGTTATTGCATTTTAATTCAATGTTGCGGCGACCCCAAAAAATGTAATTTTGGTGTTTTGGTATTTTACTCACTATGCCCTTTAGCAATCAGATTAATTGATTTTATATTTTTATAGATTGGGCATTTCTGACTTCGGCGATACCAAATATGTATATCTTTTATTATCATTGTTTTATTTTCAATGTGGTAAAAGGGGGTGATTTGAACGTCTAGAGGGTTTTTTTGTATTTTTAAAAACCTTTTTTAAATTTTTTATTGATTTTACTATTCCCCTTAGAAGACTTTATATCTGCACTATTCGATAGATTCTGCTGTTCAGAGTGATGTTTCATAATCACTCTGATCAGCAGAAATGCTGCTCTCTTCTAATTGCCAGTGCTCTGCCACAACTCACAAGAAGTGACTCATATAACAGCAACAGGGGTCATCAGCTGACCTTGCACTGTGATGTCAACTCATTGGCGCCCCGTGATCACATCACAGGGCCACCAATGGCGGCAGGTAACAAAGTGATCCCCCTTTGGCCCTTAGATCACGCTATCTAAGGTATCAACAGGAGTGGGGGATCTTATCAGCAGACATGTACAGAAAATAATGTGTGCTTACCGCGAGCCCACATTAAAGGGACGGCGGTGACCTAGGATGTACAAGTACATCCTAGGTCACAAATAGGTTAAATATACAAAATATCAGTCTAAACTTGCATTTGTTTAATTATTTCACACATTACTAGAGATGAGTGGATAGATTTGGGGAGGATTGGGTTTGAGTTGAATTTCCTCAAATTGGCAGTTTCTTGTAATTTTGAACATTTCAAGATTCAATTCATGGTTCACAGAAATAAGAAACTTGTCCAGCAATATTTCCCACACTGCTGAAACATCAGAGACCAGGAAAACGTAAATTTGCATTATTATGGGTGACAAGATCTAGATAGAAGGGTGGGTTGGGGTGTAGCTACACATCTTACTATTAGAGGACACAGGCTCCCCATAGTTTGTTGCAGGAGGGGGAAGGGATAGTTTAGGAGAGTGGAGAGGGCACTAGTTAGAGAAGGAAGATTAGAGAGTAGTGAAAGAGACCAGGAAGCAGGAGGCTGCAGAGTAACACGGAGTGGAGGATAGTCAGGTCCTGAGGCAGAGGAGGTCGCCCTGTTGTTTGAGGACTGGCAGGAAAGAATGTTGCTGAGTTTCCCGGAAAGAGGGAGGTCAGCATGGCCAGAGCACCCGTATTCGCAAGGAAAGGGACCAGTAAACCAGGAAGCCTGTTACGGGGGGCTGTCTGATAATAACTGAAAGGAGTATCAGACAGTCAGGGTCCACCGTGCAAAGACTTTGCTGCAGACTATGGCAGAGTGCAATACCTCTGTTAACTCACAGAAGGATATAATAAGTAAGTAAAGCAATTCCTCCCTTACTTGGAGGGTGTGTGGAATGATCTCTGTTAATAATCACAGAGACAAAGGCAATGTGTGCGAAATGGCACCTACCTAGGTCCGCTCTTCTAGTGGTGCAAAAGAGACGAACAGCAGCGTAAGCCGCACAAAGCTCCTACCTGCGTTCGCTCCACTAGTGTGCGAGGACACGAACCACTAGATATGGCACCTGCCTAGGTCCGCTCTTCTAGTGGTGCAAAAGAGACGAACAGCAGCGTAAGCCGCACAAAGCTCCTACCTCTGTTCGCTCCCCTAGTGTGCGAGGATACGAACAACTGCCAGACGCAGTATAAGGAACGTTACCCTAGCGGCAACGTCCACCTACGAGTAGAATCACAAGGCCCAGCCAGACCATGTGCCTCAGGCACCTGCCTATGTCCGCTCCCCTAAGAGAAAAGGATACGGACAGCAGCCGAAGCTGTAAGGTATAAGAACGCTACCCTGCCGGTAGCGCTCACCTAGCATAGACAGAGGAATGCCTAGAGGAACGCGCACAGAGCGTCTACTCATATGCATGAACCAAGAGGACTGAGCACCATGCGGCGTGTGTCAGGGTCTTATATAGACTCTGTGCCTCATCCAAGATGGAGGACACCAGAGCCAATCCGCTGCCAGAACGACAGGAGTGACGTCATGCTGGCCTATCACCGAGCAAGACGTCACAAGCACATGACCAGCGACCAATCGGCATAGAAGGTGTCAGAGACATGTGACCTCGTGTCAGCGATGATGTCACCCGCACATGTGCAATGGCTCCAAGATTGGACTTAGTCTCCAGCGCTCGCACATGTGCAGTAGCAAGAAATCTGGACTTAGTCTCCAGCGCTCGCACATGTGCAGTAGCAAGAAATCTGGACATAGTCTCCAGTGCTCGCAGCAACCGTAACAGTACCTCCCCCTCAAGGGCCCCCCTCCCGGCGACGCAGGTAATCGGCAACTAAGTCGGGAGCATGGACAGCCTCCTCAGGCTCCCAAGAGCGATGTTCCGGGCCATAGCCCTCCCAATCTATCAAGAAGAACCTGCGCCCTCTAACCATCTTAGAACCAACTATGGCTCGTACCTCATAGCTAGAGCGAGAGGAATCAGAGGCAGGAGAGTGCACTTCACGAGCGTGAGGTAAAATAGCCGGCTTTAGCAGTGAGACATGGAATTTGTCATGAATCCTAAGATGGACAGGTAACTTCAATTGATAGACTACAGGATTTACCTGTCGAAGAACCTCATAAGGACCCAGGAAGCGAGGAGCAAATTTGACAGAGCTCACTCTAAGTCTCACGTGTTTTGCAGAGAGCCACACAAAGTCCCCTGGAGAAAAGACAGGAGCCGGGCGACGAAACCGATCGGACACCGTCTTCATACGGTCCTTAGCTGCTTGGATCGACTCTTGAGTCCGATCCCAAACCTCTCTGGCATTAGTTGCCCAGTCAGCCACAAGAGGAGGAGGTGCAGCAGCGGGAAACGGTACTGGTACCCTAGGGTGTTGCCCATTATTGAGTACGAACGGTGTCTGCCCAGTGGCCTCAGCCAGCGAATTGTTAAGGGCAAATTCTGCCCAGGGTAGGAGGGAGGACCAGTTATCGTGGTTCTCAGCAACAAAGTGTCGAAGGTATATAATCATAGATTGATTGGTACGTTCAACCAAACCATTAGTCTCCGGATGGTATGCCGAAGAGAGATTCAACTCAATTTGCAGAAGGCTACAAAGATCTCGCCAGAAACGGGAAGTAAATTGCGGGCCTCTATCACAAATGATACGATCTGGCATCCCGTGAAGCCTAAAGACATGCTTGAGGAATAGTTTGGCTAGTACCCTGGAAGATGGGATTCTCGATAACGGTACGAGATGAACCATCCGGGAGAAATGGTCCGTAATGACCCACACAAATCTATGTCCCTGTGAACATGGAAGATCACCCACAAAGTCCATGCCTACCACCTCCCATGGTCTATCTGGCACTGGTAAAGGATGCAAGAGCCCAGCCGGTCTCTGCCGTAATGGACGGTTGCGAGCACACGAGTAGCAGGAACCGACATATCTCTTGACGTGGCTGGCTAAGTGTGGCCACCAATACCACCTCTCCAGTAACTCTCGTGTCCGCCTAATACCAAAATGCCCACCCACCTTTGAGGTGTGGGCCCATGACAGTATATCATTCTGTCGATCAGGCGGAACAAAGGTCTTGCCCGGTGGGATTTGGTCTAACGTCACAGGGGAGAGCGTATGAAAAACCCTGGAGGGAAGGATAAGACGAGGTTCGTCAATCTCTTCCTGGGTAGAAAGCATAGAGCGAGACAGGGCGTCTGCCTTGTTATTCTTACTCCCAGACAGATAGTTGATGGAGAAGTGAAAGCGGGAGAAAAACAAGGACCAGCGGGCTTGGCGAGGATTCAGACGCTGAGCGGTTTGTAAGTACGTCAGATTCTTATGGTCTGTATAGACCTGGAAAGGATGTTTCGCTCCTTCCAGCAAGTGACGCCACTCCTCCAAGGCTAATCTCAAGGCGAGCAGTTCCCTATCCCCAATGGTATAGTTTCTCTCTGCCGGTGAAAAGGTTTTAGCAAAGAAGAAACACGGCCTTTTTCTACCTGCACCGTTCTTTTGATACAAGACCGCACCAGCACCCACTGAAGAGGCATCAACCTCTAAGAGGAAGGGCTTATTCTCATCGGGTCTTTGAAGAACGGGAGCAGTTGAAAAGTGTCTTTTTACTGCCTCAAAAGCCTGAGATGTCTCAGTAGACCAGGCTTTGGGATTAGCACCTTTCTTAGTCAAGGCCACCAAAGGGGCCACCAAAGTAGAAAAATGGGGTATGAACTGCCTGTAATAATTTATGAATCCTAAGAAGCGTTGCACCGCCTTCAAGGAATGAGGTTCGGACCATTGCAGGACAGCAGAGAGCTTCGCAGGATCCATAGCCAGACCCTCTTGTGAGATAATGTAACCCAAAAAAGGCAATGAGGACTGCTCGAATACACATTTCTCGAGTTTAGCAAACAATGAGTGCTCCCTTAAACGGGAAAGGACACGAACGACATCCTGACGATGAGTCTCCAGATCAGGAGAAAAAATCAGGATGTCGTCCAGATACACCACTACTGAGGATAACAGTAAATCCCTGAACACATCGTTTACGAAGTCCTGAAATACTGCGGGTGCATTACATAACCCAAAAGGCATGACGAGGTATTCATAGTGACCGTCTCGGGTGTTAAAAGCGGTCTTCCATTCGTCACCCTTTCGAATTCGTACCAAGTTATACGCACCCCGCAGATCCAACTTCGTAAAAACTTGAGCTCCTCTCAGTCTGTCAAAGAGCTCCGAAATTAAAGGTAATGGGTATTTGTTCTTTATTGTGATTGCGTTGAGACCCCTGTAATCTATGCAGGGACGCAAATCACCCTCTTTCTTCCGAACAAAGAAAAACCCAGCTCCCGCGGGAGAGACAGACTTACGAATGAACCCCTTCTCTAAACTCTCTCTTATATAGGTCGACATGGCCTCCGACTCAGGTATCGACAGGGGGTAAACCCTGCCTTTAGGTGGAACCGAACCTGGGATAAGGTCTATGGCACAGTCATACGGCCTATGGGGTGGAAGAACCTCAGCACCCTGTTTGGAGAACACGTCAGCGAAATCCAAATAGGGTGTAGGTATGGGAGAGAGATCAGTTGATGCAACCGCAACGACCTTAGGTGGTAAGGGAAGACATCGGGACTGACATTTCGAACCCCAACTAATAATGCTGTCAGACTCCCAGTCAATGTGAGGAACATGAGTCCGAAGCCATGGAAGACCCAGAAGGACGTCGTCTATACCCTCAGGCAAAACAAGAAAAGAAATCTCCTCTATGTGACCCTGAGACAGGGAAAGGCGCAAGGGAACTGTCCTCAATGTAATGGAGTCAGACAACATAGTTCCATTAACAACACGGACAGGAATAGGCGCCTCTAACATGATAGAGGGAATATTGTGTCCCTTTACAAATCCTGAGGACACAAAAATCCCGTCAGCTCCGGAATCCACAAAAGCCATAATAGGCCATGTATTCTCAGATAACGAGAGCTGACCTGGGATACAACACTTAGAGGGTGCAGAAGACGTCTCTAGTAACCCCCCTCTAATGGTTACTAGGCCAGGGAGTTTCCCTGACGACTAGGACACTTGTTGGCATAGTGCCCAGCCTGACGACATACGTAACATATAGGAAGACCAGACTTGCGTAGTCTGGAGGACGTATGACCTAACTCCATAGGAGTGGGAGATGTTTCAGTTGCTGAGGAAGATGGTAGTGGACCCTCAACAACTGGAATAGCCCGATGCTTAGGGCGTGAGGAAGAGACCTCGAGTTTACGTTCCTTATGGCGTACATCGATCCTCGTTGCTACTGTGATCAAGTCCTCCAGAGAAGCAGGGACCTCACGAGTAGCAAGGGCATCCTTGACATAGCCTGCCAACCCTCTCCAGCAGATAGGAATCAACACCTTCTCTGGCCAATCTAGTTCTGCCACCAGAGTTCTAAAAGCAATGGCATAAGAACTAGTGGATAACGAACCCTGAGATAGATCTAACAGTCTCAGGGCCGCATCATGGGTAACCTGCGGACCCATGAATACCGCCTTAAGAGCATCAAGAAAGTCTTGATGTCTCAGAGTAACCACATCAGAGCGCTCCCATAGGGGAGTCGCCCATTCTAAGGCTTTGTCCTGAAGTAAGGAGATGATAAAGCCTACTCTGGACCTCTCAGTAGAGAAGCGAGAAGAGTTGACCTCTAGGTTTATCTGACACTGACTAATGAAACCACGACATGATCTGGCATCGCCAGAATATCTGTTTGGCAGAGCAAGTCGAGGATCATGTGCAGATGTCACCATGGTCTGAGGTTTATCCTCTATACTCTTGAGCCGTGACTCAAGTACTTGTATGTAACGGTGTAACTGCTGATATTCTGCCATAACTGCCAGACCCTTGGCTCAGTCCTAATGTTACGGGGGGCTGTCTGATAATAACTGAAAGGAGTATCAGACAGTCAGGGTCCACCGTGCAAAGACTTTGCTGCAGACTATGGCAGAGTGCAATACCTCTGTTAACTCACAGAAGGATATAATAAGTAAGTAAAGCAATTCCTCCCTTACTTGGAGGGTGTGTGGAATGATCTCTGTTAATAATCACAGAGACAAAGGCAATGTGTGCGAAATGGCACCTACCTAGGTCCGCTCTTCTAGTGGTGCAAAAGAGACGAACAGCAGCGTAAGCCGCACAAAGCTCCTACCTGCGTTCGCTCCACTAGTGTGCGAGGACACGAACCACTAGATATGGCACCTGCCTAGGTCCGCTCTTCTAGTGGTGCAAAAGAGACGAACAGCAGCGTAAGCCGCACAAAGCTCCTACCTCTGTTCGCTCCCCTAGTGTGCGAGGATACGAACAACTGCCAGACGCAGTATAAGGAACGTTACCCTAGTGGCAACGTCCACCTACGAGTAGAATCACAAGGCCCAGCCAGACCATGTGCCTCAGGCACCTGCCTATGTCCGCTCCCCTAAGAGAAAAGGATACGGACAGCAGCCGAAGCTGTAAGGTATAAGAACGCTACCCTGCCGGTAGCGCTCACCTAGCATAGACAGAGGAATGCCTAGAGGAACGCGCACAGAGCGTCTACTCATATGCATGAACCAAGAGGACTGAGCACCATGCGGCGTGTGTCAGGGTCTTATATAGACTCTGTGCCTCATCCAAGATGGAGGACACCAGAGCCAATCCGCTGCCAGAACGACAGGAGTGACGTCATGCTGGCCTATCACCGAGCAAGACGTCACAAGCACATGACCAGCGACCAATCGGCATAGAAGGTGTCAGAGACATGTGACCTCGTGTCAGCGATGATGTCACCCGCACATGTGCAATGGCTCCAAGATTGGACTTAGTCTCCAGCGCTCGCACATGTGCAGTAGCAAGAAATCTGGACTTAGTCTCCAGCGCTCGCACATGTGCAGTAGCAAGAAATCTGGACTTAGTCTCCAGCGCTCGCACATGTGCAGTAGCAAGAAATCTGGACATAGTCTCCAGTGCTCGCAGCAACCGTAACAAAGCCGATGGAAAACTCTGACGGCCGGGATAGTGAGAGTAGCAAGAAAATGGATTTGTCTGGGAAAGAAGTGTCCTGTCTCAGAGGAAGAAGATGTTTACCAACTAAATAAAGAGGTAGCGTTGAACAAGAAATCTGAGTCTGCCTCTCTTTTGTGGGCACTGAATCTGAACCTAGAAGTAAACACCACAGCACTCCTGGGAGCCGGCAGCCTCCTACCACCCCTACAGACATTTCCCCTTTTTCATGGAGTGAACTAATTGGGAACAACACGGCTACAACTCCCAGCCTCGGCAAAGCCCCCGCCGTTTACATGGGCTTCCCCATAATGCCCTGCAGCTATGACAAGTAACATGTTATCATACCTTTTACAGTAGTGATCAGTACCTGGGCCATCACAGATCAGCAATTCCCATTGTAGCACTGTTTTAAGTAATTTCATCTCCAGAGATAGTGGGCAAGTCTCTCTTCTGTAGAGTCTAAGCTCTCATGGCCAACAAGGTCCTGTCTTTCTCTTTCCTCGAAGCTCTTATAGTCAGCGAGATTCTCTATCTTCTCCCCCACATGTATTTTTTGAGCAACTACAAGTTTGCTAGTGTTGAAATTTGCACAAATAGAATTTTTGGGGGAAATTCTGTTAAGTAGATGAATTAAAATTTTAAAAGATTCATTCATCTCTACACAGGACCTATTTATATTTGTGTAGGTGGCTCAGGCTGTGCTCTACAAGTGTATGAGGCAGTGTGCAAAAACTGCTACATTGTAGATTAGTATAAAGAACAACCTAAAGGAAATTAATACATTGTTACATATTGATTCAAATCATATCACAAATCTAATCATATAGAGACTAGAACTGTAATTACATTATTGAGTTATCCCTCATAGACGTGCTGTTTAACATATTAATAAGTCAAACTAAATGGAAATCTGACACATTAGATATTATTTGCCTACTGTTGTGCCTTTATTTTATCTCCATTAGCTATCTCCATTAGCCATTTACAATCACGATCCTTATCACATTGAATGCTCTTAAAACATTGTTACTGTATTCCACCGCCTACTGGTTTATACATATTTCTACCATTCCTTCACTTTTGACCTCTTAATATTTTGTTTTCCGGATCATTTTTTTTCATGTTCCTGTTTAGTCTCTTGGTTTATTTGATGTAACTATATTCCAATTTTTTATGTCATTACTGACTTTGACCAACCAATGATAAAAGTATAATCCTTTGGCATTGTAAGTATGACACTTGCAGGAAGTGTAGTCAAAATGTATTTTATTGATTTAACTCCTTCACGACAGGCCGATTTTGCGCTTTCCATTTTTCTTCCGCCACCCTTCTTCCGAGAACCGTAACGTTTTTATTTTTCCATTTTTATTATGTGAGTGCTTTTTTTTGTAGAACGAGTTGTACTTTAAAATGAAATCATGAGTTTTACCATATAGTCTACTGGAAAAAAAAATTCCAAATGCAGAAACATAGCAAAAAAAAGTGCAATTGCACAATTGTTTTTGAATTTTTTTTATTCTCTGTGTTTATTATATGGTAAAACTGATATGTGAGTGTGATGCCTGAAGTCGGTGCGAGTTTGTAGACACCAAACATGAATAGGTTTACTTTTATCTAAGGAGTTAAAAAAAATCTGAAGTTTGTCCAAAAAAAGTGTTGTACGTTTTACGCCATTTTCCAAGACCCATAGTGTTTTCATTTCTTAAAATCTATGGCTCGGTGATGGCTTATTTTTTGTGTCTCGAGCTGACATTTTTAATGGTACCATTTTTGCGCAGATGCTACCTATTGATCTCCTGTTATTGCATTTTGCACAACATTTGTGGTGACCAAAAACGTAATTTTGGCGTTTGGAAATTTTTTGCCGCTATTTCATTTACCAATCAGATTAACAGTTTATATTTTGATAGATCAGGCATTTCTGAACACGGCGATAACAAATGTGTGAATATTTTTTATTTTTTAACCCTTTGATTTTCAATGGGGTGAAAGGGGGGTGATTTTAACTTTTAGGTTTTTTAATTTTTGAAAACGTTTTTTTTTTATTTTACTAATACCCAAGGGGACTACAAGAATCAGCTGTCTGATCACTTTTCCATATCTGCTGATCACAGCTCTGAGCTGTGAACACCAGATATGCTCATCTCCTATTTCACACAGCTCTCAGCTGCATTGTTGGGTCTGATGTCTCTCATCTTCCTCTTGACAATACCCGATATAATTTCCATCTCCAAAAAGCTTGTCGGCAGAGGGAACCATGAAGTGCTCTAAAATTTCCTGTTAGATAGCTACGCTGACTTTGGTCTTTATAAAACACAGTGGATCTGCACCAGCAGATGGCATGGCTCCCCAAACCATCACTGATTATGGAAACTTCACACTAGACCTCAAGCAGCTTGGATTGTGGCCTCTCCACTCTTCCTCCAGACTCTGGACTTCCCACTGGACCTCAAGCAGCTTGGAATGTGGCCTCTCCACTCTTCCTCCAGACTCTGGACTTCACACTGGACCTCAAGCAGCTTGGATTGTGGCCTCTCCACTCTTCCTCCAGACTCTGGGACCTTGATTTCCAAGTGAAATGCACAAATTACTTTCATCTGAAAACAACACCTTGGACCACTGAGCAACAGTCCAGTTCTTTTTCTCCTTGGCCCCGTTAAAACACTTCTGGCATTGTCTATTGGTCATGAGTAGTGTGACAATGCACACAGTTCACATGCGGCATCATTAGGGGGTTACTCACTCGCTTTGATGGTCTCCAAGGTAGCACACAGAAGCACGGTTCTTTTAAACGTTTAGCAGTTTATTAAGACAGCATAAACTGTACTTGTAGTCCACTTCACACACTGATGACAGTCCTTAAGACTCACGGTAAAACCCCACAGGTTTCAATACCACTTTCTCCAACAGTATCCCACTGACCCCCAGTCAGCTGTAGCGAACCCTCTCTCTCTCGAGGGGGGGTTCCTTCAGAGAGGCTTCTATACCTCTGTTGGCAGATGAGCAGCCTCTACACACTGGCTGCTTCTCAGACATACACACTTTGTACCATGTGCCAAACATTAGCTCCATTTTAGAAGTCAGCAGTGACACCTCGAACACACCCATGGGCGGAGTATGTGGATAGCCAAACCCACCCATCTCTCCGTCCATCCATGATAATGGGCCCTATGAACACCATAAGAACCTGTGGCACTACAAATACCAGCACGGAGTTCCAGAATCACACCACTTTTGTGGTACATACCGACCATTCACCAGGCCAGTCGCCTTGTCACAGTGGCTTGACACAAGGAATGCAACAGTTGTAGCCCATGTTCTGGATACGTCTCTGTGTGGAGGCTCTTAAAGGACTGACTCCAGCATTTCACTCATTGTAAATCTCCCCCCAAAGTTTTGAATTGCCTTTTCTTAACAATCCTATCAAGGCTGCGGTTATCCCAGTTGCTTGTGCACCTTTTTCTACCACACTTTTTCCTTCCACTCAACTCTTCATTAATATGCTTGGATACAGCACTCTGTGAACAGCCAGCTTCTTCAGGAATAAACTTTTGTGGATTACCCTCCTTGTGAAGTGTGTCAATGACTGCCTTCTGGACATCAGTCAAGTCAGCAATCTTCCCCATGATTGTGTAGCCTACAGAACGAGACTAAGGGACCATTTTAAATGCATAAGAAACCTTTGCAGGTGTTTTGTGTTAATTATTTTAATTTTCTGAGATAATGACTTTAGGGTTTTCATTGGCTGTAAGCCATCAACATTAACAGAAATAAAAACTTGAAACTGATCACTCTGTTTTGTAATGATATAATACATGTGTTTCCCATTTGTATTGAATCACTGAAATTAAATAACTTTTTGAGGAAATTTCAATTTATTTACTTGTATATCTATGTGTGTGTGTGTATATATATATATATACACACACACACACACAGTACAGACCAAACGTTTGGGCACACCTTCTCATTCAAAGAGTTTTCTTTATTTTCATGACTGAAAATTGTAGATTCCCATTGAAGGCATCAAAACAAGCTATGAATTAATGCATGTGGAATGAAATACTTAACAAAAAAGTGTGAAACAACTGAAAATATATCTTATATTCAAGTTTCTTCAAAGTAGCCACCTTTTGCTTTGATTACTGCTTTGCACACTCTTGGTATTCTCTTGATGAGCTTCAAGAGGTAGTCACCGGAAATGGTTTTCACTTCACAGGTGTGCCCTGTCAGGTTTAATACTAGAAGTCCCAGAAATTTCGAGCTCCCCCCTGAAGTCCCGAAAGAGTGTCAAATGACATACAATAAACTGAATAGAACAAGATAGAAACTAAATGGCTAAACTCAATGGAAAACAACAACCTCCTGTGGTGCGACAGTAATGGCCTTAATTACAGAACAAAAGACGGTGATTATAGGATGTTAGCTAAAATCCTTCAAGTCATTCGACCCGTCTCTGGGTTCCAAACGTAGAAATGTTAAATGACCCCTCTCTGGGACTTCTAGTGTTGATCAGTGGGATTTCTTGCCTTATAAATGGGGTTGGGACCATCAGTTGTGTTGTGCAGAAGTCTGGTGGATACACAGCTGATAATCCTACTGAATAGACTGTAAGAATTTGTAGTATGGCAAGAGAAAAGCACCTAAGAAAAGAAAAATGAGTGGCCATCATTACTTTAAGAAATGAAGGTCAGTAAGTCCAAAAAATTGGGAAAACTTTGAAAGTGTCCCCAAGTGCAGTAACAAAATCTATCAAACGCTACAAAGAAACTGGCTCACATGAGGACCGCCCAGGAAAGTAAGACCAAGAGTCACTTCTGCTGCAGAGGATAAGTTTATCCGAGTCACCAGCTCAGAAATCGCAAGTTAACAGCAGCTCAGATTAGAGACCAGGTCAATGCCACACAGAATTCTAGCAACAGACACATCTCTAGAACAACTGTTAGGAGGAGACTTTGTGCAGCAGGCCTTCATTGTAAAATAGCTGCTATGAAACCACTGCTAAGGACAGGCTACAAGCAGAAGAGACTTGTTTGGGCTAAAGAACACAAGGAATGGACATTAGACCAGTGAAAATCTGTGCTTTGGTCTGATGAGTCCAAATTTGAGATCTTTGGATCCAACCACCGTGTCTTTGTGCGATGCAGAAAAGGTGAACGGATGGACTCTACATGGCTGGTTCCCACCGTGAAGCATGGAGGAGGAGGTGTGATGGTGTGGGGGTGCTTTGCTGGTGACACTGTTGGTGATTTATTCAAAATTGAAGGTATACAGAACCAGCATGCGTACCACAGCATCGTGCAGCGACGTGCTATTCCATCCGGTTTGCATTTAGTTGGACCATCATTTATTTTTCAACAGGACAATGACCCCAAACACACCTCCAGGCTGTGTAAGGGCTATTTGACTAAGAAGGAGAGTGATGGGGTGCTACGCCAGATGACCTGGTCTCTATAGTCACCAGACCTGAACCCAATCGAGATGGTTGGGGGTGAGCTGGACCGCAGAGTGAAGGCACAAGGGGCAACAAGTGCTAAGCATCTCTGGGAACTCCTTCAAAATGGTTGGAAGACCATTTCCGGTGACTACCTCTTGAAGCTCATCAAGAGAATGCCAAGAGTGTGCAAAGCAGTAATCAAAGCAAAAGGTGGCTACTTTGAAGAACCTAGAATATAAGACATATTTTCAGTTGTTTCACACTTTTTTGATAAGTATTTCATTCCACATGTTGATGCCTGCAATGTGAATCTACAATTTTCAGAGTCATGAAAATAAAGAAAAGTCTTTGAATGAGGTGTGTCCGAACTTTTGGTCTGTATTGTAATATATATATATATATATATATATATATATATATATATACAGTTAGGTGCAGAAATATTTGGACAGTGACACAAGTTTTGTTATTTTAGCTGTTTACAAAAACATGTTCAGAAATACAATTATATATATAATATGGGCTGAAAGTACACACTCCCAGCTGCAATATGAGAGTTTTCACATCCAAATCGGAGAAAGGGTTTAGGAATCATAGCTCTGTAATGCATAGCCTCCTCTTTTTCAAGGGACCAAAAGTAATTGGACAAGGGACTCTAAGGGCTGCAATTAACGCTGAAGGCGTCTCCCTCGTTAACCTGTAATCAATGAAGTAGTTAAAAGGTCTGGGGTTGATTACAGGTGTGTGGTTTTGCATTTGGAAGCTGTTGCTGTGACCAGACAACATGCGGTCTAAGGAACTCTCAATTGAGGTGAAGCAGAACATCCTGAGGCTGAAAAAAAAGAAAAATCCATCAGAGAGATAGCAGACATGCTTGGAGTAGCAAAATCAACAGTCGGGTACATTCTGAGAGAAAAGGAATTGACTGGTGAGCTTGGGAACTCAAAAAGGCCTGGGCGTCCACGGATGACAACAGTGGTGGATGATCGCCGCATACTTTCTTTGGTGAAGAAGAACCCGTTCACAACATCAACTGAAGTCCAGAACACTCTCAGTGAAGTAGATGTATCTGTCTCTAAGTCAACAGTAAAGAGAAGACTCCATGAAAGTAAATACAAAGGGTTCACATCTAGATGCAAACCATTCATCAATTCCAAAACTAGACAGGCCAGAGTTAAATTTGCTGAAAAACACCTCATGAAGCCAGCTCAGTTCTGGAAAAGTATTCTATGGACAGATGAGACCAAGATCAACCTGTACCAGAATGATGGGAAGAAAAAAGTTTGGAGAAGAAAGGGAACGGCACATGATCCAAGGCACACCAAATCCTCTGTAAAACATGGTGGAGGCAACGTGATGGCATGGGCATGCATGGCTTTCAATGGCACTTGGTCACTTGTGTTTATTGATGACATAACAGCAGACAAGAGTAGCCGGATGAATTCTGAAGTGTACCGGGATATACTTTCAGCCCAGATTCAGCCAAATGCCGCAAAGTTGATCGGACGGCGCTTCATAGTACAGATGGACAATGACCCCAAGCATACAACCAAAGCTACCCAGGAGTTCATGAGTGCAAAAAAAAAAGTGGAACATTCTGCAATGGCCAAGTCAATCACCAGATCTTAACCCAATTGAGCATGCATTTCACTTGCTCAAATCCAGACTTAAGACGGAAAGACCCACAAACAAGCAAGACTTGAAGGCTGCGGCTGTAAAGGCCTGGCAAAGCATTAAGAAGGAGGAAACCCAGCGTTTGGTGATGTCCATGGGTTCCAGACTTAAGGCAGTGATTGCCTCCAAAGGATTCGCAACAAAATATTGAAAATAAAAATATTTTGTTTGGGTTTGGATTATTTGTCCAATTACTTTTGACCTCCTAAAATGTGGAGTGTTTGTAAAGAAATGTGTACAATTCCTACAATTTCTATCAGATATTTTTGTTCAAACCTTCAAATTAAACGTTACAATCTGCACTTGAATTCTGTTGTAGAGGTTTCATTTCAAATCCAATGTGGTGGCATGCAGAGCCCAACTCGCGAAAATTGTGTCACTGTCCAAATATTTCTGGACCTAACTGTATATATACATATACATATATATATATATATATATATATATATATATATAGTGCCTTAAAAACATAAGTATTTGTGAGGTGTTATGTAACTATGATACATAGTTTTCTAAATGTTTTAAAATACAAATCTGAAAATTGTGACGGGCATTTGTAATCAGCCCTTGAATAAAATGCTGAATGACCAATTGCCTCCAAAAGTCACCAAATTGATAAATTGAGTCCACCTTTGTGTAATTTGTTCTCAGTATAATTTCAGTCATTGCATCAGAGGTTTAAGGAACATAACAGAGAGGTGAGGGATAATGCAGAAAAGAGTAAAGCAGGGTTAGTTGCTAAAAAAAAGAGCCTAAGCTCTGAATATCTCAGTTCAATCCATCATCCAAAAATGGAAGGAGTATAACAAAACTTCAAACCTAACAAGATGTGTCCGTCCACCTAAGCTAGGAGAGCACTAATTAGAAAAGCAGTCAAGAGGCTCAAGGCTACTCTAAAGGAGCTGCAGAGATCCACATCTGTGGTAGGAGTATTTGTCAACGGAACAATTATTAGTCATATACTCAAAAAATCTGGTTGTAATGGAAGAGTGGCAAGAAGAAAGACATTTTTGAAAGAAAGTCATAGTAAGTCCCATATGTAGTTTGAAAAACCATGTAAGGGACACCTGTGGAAGAAGGTGCTCCATTAGATGACACAAAAGTAAAACTTTTTAAGCTAAATGCAAAATAATGTGTGGTAGAAAGTGAACACTGCACATCACCCTGAAAACACAATCACCCCCCACAGGCAAGGAAATAACAGCATCATGCTGTGGGTATGCTTTTCCTCAGCTTCAGCAGGGAATCTGGTTAACATTGATAGGAAGATGGATACAGCTAAATACAGGCAATGATGCAAAATAGTTGTATCTGGGTGGTAGGTTCACCTTCCACCAAGCTAACATAAGTGAGGAAAACTATTAAAAATAATTGTACTATATTGAAAAGATCAGAGAAAAAACGCAAAAACACACAAACAAGTAACTAGTATGATTAACTGGTAACTGCTGTTTTGATAATATTTAAGATAAAACAATACTATTCTGACCCTGACATGGTACCTAATAAATGTACCCTGCCTATCCGCAGAGGTTGACACCCTGCAAGTTGCGAAATTGGCGCTCCTGTTCCACGACATTAATAACACCTATGAAACACAGCAAAAAAATAAAAATGCTGGATTGTGCAGCTTGTGCAAGTCACAAATGTTGTATTTTGGGCTTGACACACTATCTAAACATTATTAAGTAATGATGAACAGATACTAATCGAAACAAAGCTTAGAAAGTCTGCCCCAGGATAAATAAAATTGTTGTTAGAGAATATAGAAATACTTATCACCGTAGAACTAGACAAACTGCCTGAATGTGTTTCTCCCAAGGGTTCATCAGGAGACTGGAAAGGACGTGATGGCCAAGTGTAGATGAAATGAAATATAGTGTTGCCATGCCCGAAGTCGTCTGAATTAATAACGCCCAGTTAGTTATCGCCTAAAAGATTTGACCTCCTATTTAGCATAGACCGTATTAGCCATGGACAGCCCATTGTGTCTCCAAAATCAGTTTTGCACTAGCTTGTGCTCTGCAGTCACAAGACGTAGAATTAGTGTGCACTCCTCAGCTGTCTGCACGTCTTTAGACCTGGATGGAATTATTGGGGTTAATCATAGTGCATGCATGTGTCACGCTCCCCGGGTCCTTGGCTTGCCTCCCCGGGTCTTCTGCTCCGCTCCCCGGGTCCTCAGCCCCGCTCCCCGGCTCACCTGCCACGCTCCCCGCTCTCCAGCCTCCGGTCCCCGTCCTTCCCAGGCCCCCTGGTCCCCGATCGCGGCGCCCGACGGCTTCCCAGGCCCTGGCCGGCTCTCCTGCGTCCTCTTCTCAGCCTCCTTCCCTGGCTTCTGGCACCCGGGCTGCGCGCATGCGCATTAGGGCGCGCGCGCGGTCACTGACCCTTTCTTAAAGGGCCAGCGTCCATTAACAGGTAATGAGGCTAATCAGGTACAGGGTATAAAGGGGTGTATTGTCCAAGGGGGCGGGGCCTGATCTTCGTGTTCCCTAAGCTAGGAGTCAGGTCTCCTGGTGTTTCAGTGCATGTACTCACCTATCTCTCTTTGTAGAGCCGTGCTTGCCTCGCCATCCAGTCTGCCGTATCCTGAACCCCGAACGCTGTCCTTCTGCCATCCTGACAGTCCGCACCATCTCGGATCCCTGCGGTGACCCGTCATCTTGCTCCCAAGGTTCCGGACCCCGCCTGACATCATCTCGGCTTCCGAACCTGAGCTGCGTCACCCGGACTACCACCCATAACTCCGTGGTCCCAGGGACTTCTCCGCTATTCCCGTGTGCAAGGACTGTTCTGCTGTTTCTAGTGTTCCAGCTGCCGGACTCTTTCCTACCATCTAGGAGTTCGGTCCAGTGGATCCACCTCCTGGGCCTGCCCGTACACCTGGCCGTGACAGTAAGATCAGGCCATGGATCCCGCTGCAGCACTAGCGGCCTTGCAAGAGGAACTCCAACGCCAGCGTGAAGTCCAGACCCGCATGCTGAACTTCATGACTTCCGTGGACACCCGCCTGACCATGCTACAAGCGGCAGTCACGTCTACAACATCCCAAGCCGCCACTAGTCAAGCCACGTCCCCCGCTCCCGTGGCCGCTTCTTCGGATGCTTCCAGACTGCGTTTGGCCTCACCACCCCGGTACGCCGGAGATCCCAAGACTTGCAGGGGGTTTATAAACCAATGCTCCCTCCACTTCACGCAGCTGCCACATCTGTTTGCCTCCGACCAAGCCAAGGTCGCCTTCATCATGTCTCACCTGGAGGGCGAGGCACTGGCGTGGATGAACCCGTTGTGGGAGAAGGAGGACCCTATGACCAAGGATCTTCAAGAGTTCCTGCAGGCCTTCCGCAGCACCTTTGACGAGCCGGGACGCGCCTCTGCGTCTGCTTCATCCCTCCTCCGCTTACGTCAAGGAACACTGACGGTGGGCCAATACGCCATCCGTTTCCGCACGTTGGCTTCTGAACTCGGGTGGAATAATGAGGCCCTAACAGCCGCCTTCTGGGAAGGACTCTCGAGTCGCATCAAAGATGAGTTGGCGGGTCGTGACGTGCCCTCCACCCTAGATGCCCTGATTGCCCTAGCAACTCGAGTGGACATTCGTTTTCAGGAGCGCTCCAAAGAGCTGTCTCGGGAGAGACGTCCGGTACGACATTCCCCTCCTCCACAGAAGCCCTCCGTATCGCAGTCATCAACAGCTGGGATTCCCGTCCACGAGCCCATGCAGATTGACCGAGTACGGCAATCTGAACAACGTCGAGCAGAGCGGCTCGCCAAGGGCCTCTGCTTTTACTGCGGAGAGGACACTCACCTCCTACGCTCCTGTCCGGAAAGGCCGGGAAACTCCAAAGCCTAGGGTTGGTAGGAGAGGCCACCCTAGGTGCTGGGACTCTCTCAGACCCGGTTATGTGGACTGTGCAAGTGTCAACGGGAGAGACGCGCTTCACGGCTGAGGCATACCTCGACTCTGGAGCAGCAGGCAATTTCATCCAGCAGGCCACGGTGGACAAGTACCAGCTGCCTGTTACTCTACTCGAGAAGCCCCTAGTGATTGCCTCTGTGGATGGGAGACCCCTCTCTGATACCGTCTCCTGGGTCACCAGACCGGTCGAACTGCGTATCGGTGCCCTGCACACCGAGAACATCACTCTCTACGTCCTTCCACACATGTCCCACCAGATCCTGCTGGGACTTCCCTGGTTGCGGACACACGAACCATCAGTCAGCTGGGGTACTGGCGAAATCACCCGATGGGGTTCTGCTTGTCATGAGAAGTGTCTGAAGTCCATACAACCTATCCGACGACCTCCGGTTCCAGAGAACCTACCGGAACTACCCTCGGCCTATTGGTCCTTCGCAGACGTTTTTGACAAGAAGGAGTCTGAGGTACTTCCGCCACACCGTCCCTACGATTGTGCCATCGACCTGCTCCCAGGAACAACACCACCTCGAGGACGGATATATCCGTTGTCTCCGGCCGAAACCAGGGCCATGTCTACCTACATCACAGAGAGCCTGGCAAAAGGATTCATCCGGAGATCCTCCTCTCCTGCGGGAGCAGGCTTCTTCTTCGTGAAGAAGAAAGAGGGTGACCTACGCCCATGCATCGACTACCGGGGTCTAAATCAGATCACCGTCAAAAACAAGTACCCTCTGCCGCTCATCCCCGAATTGTTCGACCGGCTCAGAGGAGCCCGTGTGTTCACCAAGCTGGATCTTCGGGGTGCCTACAACCTAGTTCGTATCCGCTCTGGGGACGAATGGAAGACCGCGTTTAATACTCGCGATGGGCACTATGAATACTGCGTGATGCCCTTCGGCCTGTGTAACGCACCAGCAGTCTTCCAAGAATTGGTGAACGACATATTCCGGGACCTCCTCTACGTCTGTGTCGTAGTTTATCTGGATGACATCCTTATCTTCTCTCCGGACCTCCAGACCCATAGAGAGAACGTACAGCTGGTTCTGCAAAGACTGAGGGAGAATCGTCTTTACGCCAAATATGAGAAGTGCGTCTTTGAGCAGTCTACTCTCCCTTTCCTGGGATACATCATCTCGGGCACTGGACTGCAGATGGATCCAAAGAAGGTCTCCTCCATACTCAACTGGCCTCCCCCTTCTGGACTGAAGGCAATCCAACGGTTCCTGGGATTCGCCAACTACTACCGCCAGTTTATCCCTCACTTCTCTGCCCTGACTGCTCCTCTCTCCGCTTTGACCAAAAAGGAGGCTAATCCAAAGGACTGGTCACCTGCGGCCGACGCCGCGTTTTGCTCCCTGAAGCGAGCATTTGCCACCGCTCCTGTACTCCACCGTCCGGAGTTAAACCGCCAGTTCACCTTGGAAGTGGATGCCTCCTCCTCGGGGGCTGGAGCAGTGCTCATGCAGAAATCCTCCTCCGGCAAGATGGTGACTTGCGGTTTCTTCTCCAAGAGCTTCTCAGCGCCGGAACGTAATTACACCATCGGTGACCGAGAACTATTGGCGGTCAAACTGGCTCTGGAGGAGTGGCGCTACCTCCTGGAAGGAGCAGTGTACCCCGTGATTATCTACACGGACCACAAGAACCTGGAATACCTGCGGTCCGCTCAGCGACTGAACCCACGGCAAGCCAGGTGGTCCTTATTCTTTGCCAGGTTTGACTTTCAGCTCCATTTCAGACCCGCGGACAAGAATGTACGCGCTGATGCCTTGTCTAGGTCTTTCGTGCCCATGGAGCAGGAGGAAGAGACTACCCAACCTATCATCCCTCCTAGCAAGATTATTCCGGTGGCCCCTGTCACTCTGGCCCAGATACCGCCCGGGAAGACCTATGTCTCTGAGACTGACAGGCAAAAAGTGTTACACTGGGGTCATGCCTCCAAAACAGCCGGTCATGCAGGCCAGAAGAGAACATGGGGTGCGATTGTACGCCATTACTGGTGGCCATCCCTTCGCACGGACGTCGCTGCTTATGTCTCTGCCTGCTCCTCTTGTGCCAGGAACAAGACGCCCAAACACCTGCCCTATGGCCGTCTTCTGCCTCTGCCTATACCCTCAGTTCCGTGGCAACACATAGCGATGGATTTTATTACGGACTTGCCATTATCCTCCGGACACACAGTCATATGGGTCGTGGTGGACCGGTTCTCCAAAATGGCTCACTTCGTCCCTATGGCCGGACTGCCCTCTGCTCAGGAACTCGCGGAAGCCTATATACAACACATCTTCCGCTTGCATGGCTTTCCATCCCACATCGTGTCCGACAGAGGAACTCAGTTCACCTCCCGCTTCTGGAGGGCGCTCTGCAAGCATCTGGGAGTGACTCTGGACTTTTCTTCTGCTTACCATCCTCAGTCTAATGGCCAAGTGGAGAGGGTCAATCAAATCTTGACATCCTTCTTACGTCACTATGTCAACGCCCATCACGACGACTGGTCCACGCTTCTGCCTTGGGCTGAATTCTCACATAACCACCATATCAGTGAGTCGTCCTCCAAATCTCCCTTCCATGTCGTTTACGGACTTCAGCCCTCCGTTCCATTGCCTATATCCCCTTCTTCGGATGTCCCTGCGGCTGATACTGTAGCCCGTGACTTCGCTACCATTTGGGACTCTGTCAAGGCGTCCCTTGGACGCGCTTCCCAGCGGATGAAGAAACACGCTGACAAGAGGCGTCTGGACCCTCCGTGTTTCTCTCCTGGTGACCTGGTCTGGCTTGCTTCCCAGTACATCCGATTGAAGATACCTTCCTACAAGCTGGGTCCTCGCTACATCGGGCCGTTTAAGGTCCTCAGCAAGATCAATGAGGTCTCCTACAAGCTACAGCTCCCGGCCACGATGAGGATTCCCAACTCTTTCCACGTCTCCCTGCTCAAGCCGGTCGTCCTTGGTCCCTTCTCCGCTGCTGCCTGTCCGGCTCCTCCACCTATTGCCGATGACGACATCTATGCGGTAAGGGATATCGTGGCCATGAAGACCGTTCGAGGTCGTCAGTTCTTCCTGGTGGACTGGGAGGGGTATGGTCCTGAGGATAGGTCCTGGGAGCCCAGGGAGAACGTGGGCACTCCTCTGATCCGTGCCTTCATGTCCCGGTTGCGGGGAGGGGGGCGTGGGGGGGGGTACTGTCACGCTCCCCGGGTCCTTGGCTTCCCTCCCCGGGTCCTCTGCTCCGCTCCCCGGGTCCTCAGCCCCGCTCCCCGGCTCACCTGCCACGCTCCCCGCTCTCCAGCCTCCGGTCCCCGTCCTTCCCAGGCCCCCTGGTCCCCGATCGCGGCGCCCGACGGCTTCCCAGGCCCTGGCCGGCTCTCCTGCGTCCTCTTCTCAGCCTCCTTCCCTGGCTTCTGGCACCCGGGCTGCGCGCATGCGCATTAGGGCGCGCGCGCGGTCACTGACCCTTTCTTAAAGGGCCAGCGTCCATTAACAGGTAATGAGGCTAATCAGGTACAGGGTATAAAGGGGTGTATTGTCCAAGGGGGCGGGGCCTGATCTTCGTGTTCCCTAAGCTAGGAGTCAGGTCTCCTGGTGTTTCAGTGCATGTACTCACCTATCTCTCTTTGTAGAGCCGTGCTTGCCTCGCCATCCAGTCTGCCGTATCCTGAACCCCGAACGCTGTCCTTCTGCCATCCTGACAGTCCGCACCATCTCGGATCCCTGCGGTGACCCGTCATCTTGCTCCCAAGGTTCCGGACCCCGCCTGACATCATCTCGGCTTCCGAACCTGAGCTGCGTCACCCGGACTACCACCCATAACTCCGTGGTCCCAGGGACTTCTCCGCTATTCCCGTGTGCAAGGACTGTTCTGCTGTTTCTAGTGTTCCAGCTGCCGGACTCTTTCCTACCATCTAGGAGTTCGGTCCAGTGGATCCACCTCCTGGGCCTGCCCGTACACCTGGCCGTGACAGCATGCTTGGGAGCGGGACGCAATCTGGTTATACAGTATGTTCCAACCTAGAACACACAATGATAAAATGATGCACACATATGTACCGCCGCCGTGGAAGCAGCCAAGCTGCTCAGATCTGGGTTCGCTGTAGCTCGAGGGTCTCCGGACCCGGGGGTCGTGCGGCCACTCGAATGAAAAGGGGGGTATTTACAGGGGAGTTTTAGTTTGTGACGCCACCTGTGGTGTGTGGTAATTAGGAGTACCACCGCAGCTGTTGGGAGTACCCGGGGATGATGGAATGGGGCAGCAAGGTGTTGGAACCCTCCACGGGAATGGGATACCCCGGGACTCAGTGAAGGGGGAATGCCGTGGGGATGCAGAAGTCACTCTCGTACTCACTCAATTCATAAGCAGACACTGACAACCGGGTAAACCAAGTCTATGGGTACCGCTGCCGCTGAGGGGAGCTTGTCCGAATCCCGTCCCCAAGTGGTGCTGCCTGGTGGTCCGTGACCTGTCTCCTGGCACTTAGTTTAGACTTCAACTTGATAGCCTGGTAGCTTGGAACTAGCCGGGCCCCACTCCCTACTATGGCTAAGTATAGGAGCTTGCACTCAGGGCTCACGTTTGGGATTTTCTGGACCGTTTTGGTTGGAAAGTCCTATCCCCCTCATTGCACTAATGCCCCGATTCTGGAGTGGGTGGGAATGGATCGTGAAGGCTCCGTTCTCCTCAGGTGAATTGTCAGGTTGCCTGAAAGTACTCCCCGACCTAGGATCCATGTACCTCGTCGTGCCTTCGGTCCCAGACCGGTGACAGGGCCAGGCTACCGGCCGTCCTCCTTGATGGGTCTGAGCACTTCGCCACAATCCCCTGTGAAAGAGGGTCCGAGTCCTCTAGGCCAAGACCACCATCTGCAACCTAGGCAGTTACTTCAGGAGTTCCCACTCCCGACTTCCTCTGAGCTCCTCTCAGCTCAAGGGCTACTTCCAACTCCTTCTCCACTCACTGACTAAACTCTGACTCACTACACTCCTCACCTCCCCTCCCTGACACCCCAGGTGGGCGACTCTATTCCTCTCAAGCCGTCCACTGGTGTGTCAGGTGGGTGTGGTGCAGGGTGTCTCTAGGATTTTGATTTGCTGTGAGAGGCAACACCACTTAAGAGGGAGGCGGAATACTGCACGGAAAGGCAGCTTGTGCAGTACCCTGTGACGACCTGATAGTCCAGGGGCGTCACACATACAGGCTGGATAAAGTCTTGTTTCAGATTATCCTGTTAAAAATACATTTAAATCAGGAACACATTGTTACTAACACACCTTATATTCTTATTAGCAATTTGGCAGATAATAGAAATTTTATAACGTGCCCATATTATGTCAAAAATTAATAATTCAAATTTGACATATTGATATTTTCCTATAATAAAAAAGAATAACTGATGAAAGGCTGTATTGACATAGTAAATATATTAAATACAAGGGGATGCTGATAAGTCTTTGGCTTTGTGGTTTTTTTTGTTTCTATGGTAATGAATGTTACATCACATGAAAGCCTTATGTGTCTAATATGTTTTCAAAATGTTATGTTTCTTGCTCACGGCAACAGTGTTCTACTCACGCGGGAAAACAAAATGGTGGAGTCTAATGCAATATTCAAAGCAACTGAGAGCCGAGGTGGGATAAAATTCTTGTTTCTGCAAGGAAAGTCCACAAAGAATATTCATGGTGATATGTTGCAGACATTGGGGTTCAATGCGCTTCATATTCCACAGTTAAGAACGGGGTTGCCAAATTTAAAACGGACCACTTCAGCACCAGTGATGAAGAACGTCCTGGATGACCGAGAGTGGTTATTCATCCGGAGATTGTCAATACTGTGCACAACCTCATACTGGAGAATTGACGAATTTCAGTTAAAGCAATAGCAGACATCATGGGGATTTCGCGTGATCGTGAACATTTGGACATGAGGAAGCTCTCTACAAAGTGGGTCTCCAAATGTTTGACATCAGATCAGAGAAGCATGCGTGTGAAAACATCCCGGTCCATTTGTCATTGTTTCTGGACTGATAAGAATTTCCTGGATCGATTGGTCACTATGGATGAGACCTGGATTTATTTGTATGACCCTGATAACAAGGAGCAGTCAAAAGAGTGGAGGCACAGTGGTTCTCCTTGTCCAAAGAAGTTCAGGGTGCAAAAATCAGCCACTAAGGTGATGGCATCTGTGTTCTGGGATTAGGAGGGCATGCTGCTAGTGGACTATCTTCAAAAGGGTTACAACATCAATGCAAGGTATTACATTGAACTTTTGGACCAATTAAAGGCAGCTCTGAAGTCCAAAAGGTGTGACAAGCTGTCCAAATGAATCTTGTTTCTGCAAGACAATGCATCTGCTCACACTGCACAAGTGACCATGGTAAAACTGGCAGAGCTGGGCTTCCAGCTGGTTGACCACCCACCTTATTCACCAGATCTAGCTCCCTCCCACTATCCTCTGTTTCCAAACCTAAAGAAACAACTCAAGGGTACCAAATTTCAGACCATTTTTGATGCCATGGCTGCTATGGATGCCTGGTGTGAGGCACAACTGAAATCCTTATTTTTGCTAGGCATACAAAACTTGGAATACCGATGTAAGAAGTGTGTTGACATCAGTGGAGAGTATGTGGAATAAATGTAAAGTTTCAACATCCTATCTCATTTCTTTCTGGGTAAAGCCAAAGACTTATCAGTAGCCCCTCGTATATGTCAGCCATTTAATAAATAAATACATAAATAAGCATGGAGTGTATAAACAAAATGTCTAAGGTTGGTTTTTATTTGATGTCCTGATGAAGGAGACAGAGCGCTCTGAAACGCTTCGACCTGAGTAAAAGAATAGAAGAAATGTGAAAGAATCAATATCTGAAGTTCTGGTGACTGCACGGCATACACTTGTTCTCTCCTCCTTTACGAATGATTCATCATCCCGGATCTTTAATGTGCGTTTAGGAGTTGTGACTGGCACAACCCTAAAAGGTAAGTGCAATTGCCTTGACTTA
The DNA here is from genome assembly GCF_048569485.1 of Anomaloglossus baeobatrachus. Taxonomy (NCBI): domain Eukaryota; kingdom Metazoa; phylum Chordata; class Amphibia; order Anura; family Aromobatidae; genus Anomaloglossus; species Anomaloglossus baeobatrachus. The sequence continues at coordinate 259,584,182 of NC_134355.1, read as the reverse complement.
TCTGTTACCTTACCTAGTAAGACCTTATTCTGTGCTTCTATCCACAGTTTTCTTTCATAATATTGATTAGTGGCATAGGACTGGATTGGACTGGCAAACTGATTGTTACCTTGTAGTATCAAAGGGAAAACCTTTTGGCCAAGTTATTACAAATATATCTAATGTTGTATAAAGTATACACACTCTATAAATTTATAGAGAAAATTAGCAATGGAAAATTTAATTTTGGACTGTGGATCCTAGTATGGAACATATAATTAGAGAGCTAGCACAGCTAGGCTAGAGAACAATAATCTTAATACTGAACATGAAGTTAGAAAGCTATCATAGTTAGGCACAGTGCTAGAGGAATCAGGCATAGAATAGTTGTTTTTTAGGCCTCTCAGTGCCACAGAGTCCAGTCTGGAGATCCATGCACTCTATTTGCATAGGATATGCTTTGAAAAACAAGAGAACCAAGGGGATTTTTTTTTTAGGTTTAGCTACGAAGTAGCTCTATCATTAGTCAAGTCAAACCTTCTTGCAAAAATAGAAAGGATTATTATTAAAGTACATTCAGCAAGAGGTAAATACAGTGATTTAAATACATAATGCAAATATCAGGTGAACATGGGGAGTCCCCAGGAACAGCAACAATTGTTGTGGTGAACATGGTTAAATAGTTTGTCACATGTGGGTATATTATCAGGACAACGCAGCGGGTTTAGTAAACCCCAGCATGTCAGCCATAATCTTTTTTTAATCAAAGAATTAACAAGGCTCTATTACTACACATGGTGCATAAATAACATCCCACAGAGATAGATTAGAGTCTCAATCACTCGCTTACCTTGTAACCATAAATAAATGTAATTAAGAGGAAAGACCTCTAAGTCGCCAAGTGATTGGTATTATGACTCACCCATATCATCAGGCTGAACGTCCGTTGTATACGTGCCCCGACGCGCACGTTTCATGTTTCTTCCTCGAGAGGCCGTGATATAAGTTTCCAGCCTGAAAATCCATGCACTCTATTTGCATAGGATATGCTTGTTGTAGTCACCCCCTCGTATCTTGGGTTTAACCACTTCAACAATAAGAAAGGACAAATCCCTGGATTCCCCATGATGTATCTCATTTGCCTGGCCAGAGGGGTAATTCGATTGTGGTGGGTAATTACCTAAATTAGCTCCCACTCTTCTCCTCAACTCCGTTTTAGTTTTCCCCACATAATTTAGGGGACATGTGCAAGTGGCCCTGTAAACTAGATCTGAGGTTTTACAGTTTGTACAATCCCTAAGGGAGAAGGTTTTCCCTGTTGAAGCACTTGTGATTTGGAGGGTTGCATCCAATCACATATGCAACAATCCCCACCTCTGTAAAAAAAACAATAATCCTTCTATCAAGACATGTACCTGTCACCTTCTAGCAGGACAATGACCTTAAAAGCACTAGCAGAGCTACAATGGATGGTTCAAATTAAGACTATGTGCACACTTTGTGTTGAGGTAGTTGCAGTTCTAAACGCATCCTCTGGCAGAAATAGTCTTTGTCAAATTTTGTTTTGACCACAAAAACGCTATAAATATGTTTGTGTTTTTATCGCGGTTTAGCCGCGTTTTTACTGCGATTTACCTGCTTTTTCAGTGCTTAAAGTCATATGCGTTTTGACTATAAATTCACTATTAAATAAAGTTTAAATATTCAAACACCTTGAAAAAAGTGTAAAAAAATAATAAAAAATATAATGATTAAAATCATAGAGAAAATGAATTATTTTATTAAAATGATAAATTAGTACTAATATTTATGCATAAAATTACATTTATTTATTGATTTTCATACATTTAATTGTTGGACTATGTGTGTGTGTAAAAAGACATATCATGCCATTAATATTTTGTCAAAAACGCATGAATTTAATTGGTTCAAAAAGCATGTTGTCTGCCTCCAAAAAGCATGTAAAACGCTAGAATTTTGAAGAAGATTGAGTTTTGCAACTTCTCATTGACTCTAATGTTAGCAAAACGCTGCCAAAATGGCAAAAGCAATTGACAAGCTGAGTTTTTGCCAAAATTTCTGCAATTAAAACGCTGCGTTTTTAACAGCATTGTGCGCACAAGAAATCCTTACTTCCCATAGACTTTGCTTGAAAATAAAAACGCATGCCTTTTGGCATTAAAACGCTGCAGTTCAAAACGCTGCGGAAACGCAGGTAAAAACGCTAAGTGCGCACATAGCCTAAAGCATATTCATGTGTGTGAATGGCCCAGTCACAGTCCAGACCTAAATCCCATTGAGAATCTGCACAAACACTTGTAAATTGTGTTGGTGTATCACATAGAATCCCAATAAAATTAATTTAAGTTTTGTGGATGTAATGTGAAAAAATGTGAAAAAGTTCACGGGATATGAATACTTTTTCAAAGCACTGTATTTTATGTATATTTTTATAAGTTAAACCTGAAAAGTTAGTTGTATACAATTAAATCACAAAAAGTATTGTACACCATCAGGAAAATATATAATAAAGCCGACACCTCGTTACCGTCACAAAAACAAAAAAACATATTCCTCAAAAACTACAGTATTCATTACTATAGCAATCACACCAGGTATAATAAAGCTTTAAGAAAACCAAAGCATTTTCCTCTTCAGAGGTTTAAATATTTTCTGCTGTTGCCTGAGATTTCTTGACTTATTCATATCGTTCTTCGTTTCAAATGTTGTTTGTTTTTCCCAGAATGTGTTTGTGCATAAATTAATAAAATGAAATTGAAGTTCTTGACTGCTAAAGCACATCGTTTTGATGTAGGAACGATCTGAGTGATTGCAATGCTGTTAATCCAGTATTGTGTGTTACCTCAAACCATAATACACATCTGCCAACCAGGAAAGGTCACATTGATGCTAGGCCTTGCTAGTAAGGCAAAATGCTTAATTTTACACAAAAATGGGTAAATAACAATTGACATACAGATATACGGTAACTGGCCAAAGTAAAGGATTCTCAATCATCATATGGACAATGAAAATCCTCTGCAATAGGGCTCATCTAATTTTGTATCGAGTGCCAACTTGTCAAATAAGTTGCACAATATGTTAAGCTTCTTTTTTAATTACTTGATCTTAACCCCTTAATGACTTATGTGCTATGGACATCTTAAGTCATCTTAAGTCTGCCTTTGATGCAGATTTACACACCTAGCCTGCATTTTTCTTTGCAGGTGAAGGCTGAATTATTCAGCCTTCATCCACTTCTAACAGCCATGGGTGGAATGACTCTTCACCCGCAGCTGTTAACATGTTAAATCCCAATGTCAGACTCTGACAGTGACATTTTACACCCTGGTAAAGGGGCACGCTCTTCTGACCCCTCATTGGTGCCTGTGACGCGTTCATGGGACGTTAATGTGTTGTCCTGATAGCCAGGAATCAGCTGATGACCCTGTGTCTGTCATCACAGTACTAATGGAAAAATCAGCTTGTGGGCCGGTGTCCATAGGAGACTATGAGTTCTTTTATATATATAGCAATGCTATAAAGAACAAGTCATCAGTATTCTGCAAGTTCAAGTCTCCTAAAAGGACTATTAAAAAAAGCATAATTTTTTTTTTAAAAAACAATATAAAAGTTTAAATCATCCCCCTTTAACCACATTAAAAATGTATACATAAAAAATACATATACGGTATATGGTATTGCTGAGTTCTTAAAAGTCCAAACTGTCGAAATATAAAATAAGTAATTTTGTTTAGTAAACAGCATAATTAGAAAAGAAATCAAAATGCCAGAATTGCAGTTTTTTGGCCGCTGCAACTACAGACAAAAATGTACTAATAGGAGATCAAAACATTAGCAATATACAGTATACCAAAAAAACATATAAAAACATCAGCTCAGGGTGCAAAAATCAAGGCTCCATATCCCAAAATTAAAAACATTACGGTTTCTGGAAAGTCGCGCACAAGCAAGTTTTGTTTTTTTTAATTTCTGAATCGTTTTCCACCACTTAAATAAAACAAAAAAAGGTATCTACAGAATCATACTGACCTGGGGAGTCAGTTTAAAAGCTAAATGAAAGCTGCAAATAAAATAAAAAAGAAAAAAAGCCAATTGTAGAATTTCCCTTTTTGGAATTTTTTTCCCACTTACCTTTACATCATATGATACAATGGATGGTGTCATTTAAATGTTTAACAAAAGCTTACATGGCTATATCAATGGAAAAAATAAAAAAATGATGGCTCTTGGATTAAGGGGAGAAAAAATTAAAGTGCAAAACTAAACATCACCCAGTTCTTAGGGGTTTAAGCGCCCCATAAATATTAGCAGAACTCACCGTTATCAATGGGTTTGGCCAACAGATTAAGTATCTATGAGGGCCCCCAGGCAGATGATTGTTGGGGTCTTAAAGGATTTGAAATATCCAATTTTTTTTCTCTTTGAGATAAGCCACTGACAGATTTATTTGGCAGCAGCTATCTCATAGAGACCACAGGAGCACTCTGCCCCATGAGTTTGCCTGTGCATGGGAGAGATAGCTACAGCTGTCAGCAAAACCACCATTCAGATGACAGCCATCTAATGTGTATGGTGGGGCTTTACAAAATAAGGTAGATTATTGTGTTGCACTGCTCACAAAATCCTCAGTATCTATTCAGACAGTATAACAATACACGTGATTCAGCATATCGAAATGTAAATTTTTCATTTAGAAGCTTTCCTACTCCAGAGCCCCGTATAGACATTGTCGTACTATTTACAGAAAAGAAAACTTTAATGTCTTAAGTTCTTTGCGGTTGTTCAATCTTTTGGTCAACCTTTGTGAAGCATTCGAAACAGAAAAGTTAACCATCATTACATACGTAAAAAGATGTGATAGGAAAAATCCAGGTTAAAATAATTTTTGGTATTTTTACAAAGCAATTATTTTTTGGTAGTCAACAAACTATTTTACGTCTCCTTTTTTAAACTTACATAAAACCCTTTAAGTTAAAAAAATAACATCTAAATGGTTCAAATTTTTTCAAAAAGAGCTTGACAGATGTTATTGCCTAGAGCTGGAGAGATCAGGAAGAAATTAAAAAAAATATTTAATTTGAGTAAACTGCTCTTTTAAAGTAGTCACTATGACCCTATCAGTGCAGCAAAATTGTGGATATTTGGTTAATAGAAAACCCCAACAATTTAGTAAACATTTTTTTTAAATAGAAAATTGAAGAATAAGACAATGTTAACCTTTACATTTACTAAAAATTGTATTATTTTCATAATGTTATGTAATCTCGCATTTCTTTTTGGATACATAATAGTTGTAGCAGGATGTTTCCAGGATATCCTTCTCCAGTAATATCAATCTTCTCACATTATGATATACTCGTTGTGTACAATGCATGTCTGCTCATAGCTGCTTTTCATATTGTGTAATTAATTACTGTTGTTCTTGAATTGCTTATTTTTCATAGCACATTAAGAACAATAAAAAGACAACAGCTTCATAAATATTTGAAATTAAAATTACAATAATTAGAGGAAGGCTTATTATAGCAATCCGCCAGACAATAGGTGTCATTATTTTACAATTAGAGTGAAGAAAATCATGTACAAATTATAAACATATTTTTTCCCTCTAGGAACATATTAAGGATGATGATATAAAATTCTGCACTAGAAGATACATGTTCATAAATTCTAAATTACGGGACATTTTGGAGATTGTAATTTTAATTTCATATAACATTATACAGCCATTTTGTAATCTAAGCATCTGCATACTACTTCTAAATAAATCTAACATTCTCTTTCTCTTATTAAGAAAGAAACAATGCTTTTCTAAATAAAAGTGTCCAAGAACAAAATACCTATTTTTACTACTGCATTTCTCAACAGCACATTCAAATTTCAAGCAGAAGCAAAACATTTGAGGAAAGAGGTATACCTTCAAGGGGTTGTCCAGTCTAAATCTGCAAGTCTGCTGTCACTCCATTTGTCACTCTATGTGACAGCAGATGTGTGAATCCTCACTGTGCGCTGTGAGGATTCCCCGGTGTCAGAGCTGGGAACAGTGGTTACGTGGCCACGATAATATGTTATGTATACTCCAGGCCATAGTCCATCTAGTCGGATTGTGGCAGTGGAGTATATATATTGCATACTCTAGGCAATATGACCGCCATTCCTGGTTCTGACACGGGTGAATTCTCACAGGACACAGCATGTTGTGGTGAGGGGATTTACAAGTCTGCAGTGACAGATACTAACTGCAGACTTGTGAACAACCCCTTAAATGACCTATTGGTTAAATCAGGTTTTTGTGTTACACATATTTAAAAGCAAAATGGCAATTTGTTGTCATATTATGAAAATTCTTAAAAAATAAATAATCTTACAATATTCACTCTGGCCACTGGAGCTACTCTAAACTCTAAGCATTTTTAGAGTAAATAATCATATAAACTAAGCAATTGTAACTCATGACTAGCAAATCATTTCAGACAAAGGTTTAAATAGGACAGGAAACATGAATGAAATGGCTGAATGGTGATCTCAAGTGTTCTAAGATCAAGTCCCATAAGTGACACTATTTACTTTGAATATATGAATTGACAAAGTAGTGTACAAACTTTCATGGGTGGACACGGAGAACAAAGAGTCCCTGTGCAAAAATTGTGTGTGGCCCCTCCCCCTCCTATCAACTAAAAATCATCTCTGGGACACACAGAGCAGCATGTTCTGAAGAGTCTGGAGCATGGTGACATCACTGAGAAGAGAAGAATAGTGCTGGACACCAGAGAAAGCAGTAGTAGATAATTATGTTATCACACTCACACTACATCACATGCACATACACACATTTAATGAATACAAAATTCAATGGAAGCCTTCTTTAACAATAATAAGGTTGTTACCGAAAAACATCAACATCCATCCACGCTCCCACTTCAACATACAGTTCCCCTACCTCTCCATACTATCCCCCTATGCTCCCCCATATCCATACTGTGCCTCATATGCTACCACTTTTCCATACTGCCCCCCATGGTTCCACTTAATCATACTGTCCCTTATATAATCCCACTTATCCATACTGTCCCCATGGTGCCACTTATGTATACTGTCCCCACTACACTCTCACTTATTCATACTGTCCCAATATCCACCCACTTATCTATTCTGTTCCCCATGGTCAAACTTATCCATATTGTCCCCATATGCTCCTAATTATCCATACTGTCCCCCATGCTGCTACTTATCCATACTGTCCTCCATGGTCCCACTTATCCATACTGTCCTCCTCTGCTACCATTAATCCATGCTGTCCCCCATGCTATTACTTCTCCATACTGTCCTCCATTGTCCAACTTATCCATACTTCCCTCCAAAGTCTCACTTATTCATACGCCTAATTATCCATACTGTCCTCCATGGTCCCACATATCTATACTTATCTATACTGTCCCCATGGTCCTACTTACTCATATTGTCCCCCTATGCTCCAACTTATTTATACTGCCCACCTCTGCTCTCACTTATCCACCTTGTCTCCCATGGTCCCACTTATTCATACTATCCACCATATGGTCCCACTTACCTATCCTGTCCTCCATAATCCCACTTATCTGTACTGTCCCCCCAAATTGTTACCTCTCTATACTGTTCCCCCTTCTTTATTCTGTTCCTTCACTTCTAAATACTGTCCCCCCAATTTTCCATGTGCTTCACCCACTCCACGCTGCTCTCTCTCCCATTAGCCAACAATGTGCACTCACAGTCTCTGGCTCCACTCTGGTGCCATTTCATTGTTGCCTGTGTAGCACATTGTGATGCTGTAAGCAGTGACAGCCATTAAGCATTACTGCTGTGCACCACATGCTGACACCAGCCCCAGGCACAAAGCAGTGATATTCAATATTTAATAGCTGCCGACCTTTGATAAGACAGCGGCCATTAAATGTCACTGCCATGCGCTGTATGCTAACATCAGTTATCATGAGTGGCGTATAGCAGTAACTTTTGATGGCCTATAGGCCTATTCTATAGGCCTTCTATATTCAGCATGGGGGCCCACCGAGAGCCCGATGCTCACTTGCGGATCTCCTGCTGTTCCACCAGGAGAGGCAGACACTGGTTATGAGGGCCCCCCATTCCCTCTGAGTCCTGTGGAGCTGCATCGGCTGCACCAGCTATATGTCCGCCACCGCAAATTTTTCCATTGATACTGTACATATAATTGCAAACAATTAGGAATAGAATTTTCAAACCTCCTATTTACCAATCTAAGCTTTAATTAAGAGAACAATCTCCATTTACATTACAGAATTTTTTGGTGACGTTTTTGAACTTAATTATCAAATGATTCGCCTACCTTTAGTCCCTAAGATTTAGTTTTAAGACTCACTTTAGATGTGTATTTCATTAAATTCAAATCACTTTTAAAGTATATATACAAAAGTACAAAATAAAAACTTGTATGTGCATTTTTAATAAAATTTGAAGGAAATATTCCAAATGTGGTGTGAATTTACCTTTACATGTTTGTTTAAAATACATTTTACAAAAGTTTGTGAAAACAACCCTGGGTACAACTTCAAATTTTTGTTTTCTATTATGTATTATTTTTTTTATTATTTTTTTGCTTAACCCTGCTGTTCTGTTCGGGTTTACTATACACTTATAACATTCCGGTTATTTTTGAAAAAAGTAAACAAAAAAAATATATGCTAACCCATAGTTGGAATTTCTCAAATGAGGAAAAGTCAATTAACCACAATTTCAGAACCGCATAATGAATATTTAAATAAAAAAAATCAAATTTCAAATTTGGTCATTTTTGGCCGAACAGAACAGCAGGGTTAATAAAAAAAAAAAAGCTTTCAGCGGCATAATTGGTCGACACTTTGCTATAAAACTCAAGATATGCAGTGCATGCCCAAGGAACTATACATTCAGCTTCTCACAGAGGTATACAGACAAGTTGTGTCTTACCAATTTCCACAATTCATAGGAGATTTTCAGTTGTCTGCATGAGATAAGATGCTCTTCTGAATTTTAAAATGAGAACTACAGAAGCTTGGTCCTTGAATAGAGAATGAGGAACGTGAACAGCAATTTTCTGTGATTTTGTTTATTATTACAGATGGGGAATCTGTAACACATTGTGAAAAAACAGTTTGACAGATTCTCTTGACTGGGTTCTCTTGTTGTATTTCCATGTTTTTACATAAAATGATACAAGGTGACTCTATGCAAAATAGTAATTCCAAACAATTAATCATGTATTCCCTTACTGCTGCTTTAATATACCATGAATAAAATACTAAGTTAAATATATAAACATATTACTGTCAGAAAAATATGGGAAAACATTGTACAGAACCTAAGCAATCATTCAACAATTTGCTTTAAATTCATGTGGGTAGATTGGTAAATTCACATATATCTAGTATGTGACTGGCCATAAGGAGAAAATCAATAACAATTCGAGTGAAGAACATTGGTTTTTGGGTGACAATCTCAGGACGGGAAATGTATTAGAAAGGAAGCAGTAAGCTCTAAAGGTGAAATGTTGGTAGCAGAAAAAATAGGCAATCTTAACCCCTCCACCACCTGACGATTTTCATTTTTTATTTTTTCCTCCCCTTTTTCCAAGAACCATAACTTCTTTATTTTTCCATCAATAAAACCATGATTTTGCGGGACGAGTTGTACTTTTGAATGAAACCGTTAATTTTACCATATAGTGTACTAGAAAAAGGGAAAAAAATTCAAATGTGGTGAAATTACAAAAAAATTGCAATTCCATAATCGTTTTGAAGGGTTTTTATTTACCATGTTCAAACTGATCCAGGTCCGTACACGTACATTGATATTGTTAGAAAATAAATTCAGTTTGTAAAATAAAAAAATTAAGCTTTTGGCACCATTTTCTGAGACCTGTAACGTTTTTATTTTTCTGTATTTGGGGCTGTATAATGGCTTATTTTTTGCGACCTGAGCTGATGTTTTTACTGATATCATTATTGGGTAGTTGCAATGTTTTGATTGCCTCTTATTGCGTTTTATTATGTTCTTGTGGTGATCAAAAAACATAATTCTAACGTTTTTTATTTTGTTTACCAATCGGATTAATTGATTTTATAATTTGATAGATCAGACACTTACGAACTCAGCGATACCAAATATGTGTATTATTTTTTCTTCTTAGGCCGGTGTCACACACCCGGCATTTCGCGGCTTTGCCATTTCCATCACACTCCAGTACAGTGCAATACAGTACAATGGCATCGCGGCAAGCTCCGGTCATATGCTGTCATGTGACCGGAGCTTGCCGCAATGCCATTGTACTGTATTGCACTGTACTGGAGTGTGACGGATTCGGCAAAGCGGCGAAATGCCGGATGTGTGAAACCGGCCTTACTTTGTGTTTTATTTTTAATGGGACAAAATGGGGGTGATGTGAACTTTTGTGTTTTTTTATTTTTTCATATTTTCTATTTCTCACTTATTGTATTTACCTGCCCCTTTAGGGGACATTAAGCTGTTATCATCCGATCACTTGTGTTGTACAGAGAGGTGCATCAGCACTGTTAGAGGCACATGTTGGCTGATCAGATCTGCCGACATGTGCAGGGAAAGGTGCAGGCTCTGTGTGCAAGCCCTCATCAAAGGCAGAGACACAACCTATAACATCATAGGTCATGAATGGGTTAAAGGTCTTGCATTGTAAATCCTATAATGACTTCTAATATATATTTTCATCACAGTTGACATGTAAGGGTACCATCTCACTAAACGACGTACCAGCGATTCCGACCATGATATGACCTGGTCAGGATCGCTGGTGCATCGCTACATGGTTGCTGGTGAGCTGTCAATCACCAGATCTCACCAGCGACCAGTGACAAGCCACCAGCCAGCAGCGACATGTGGATACGATGCTGCGCTTGGTAGCCAAGGTAAATATCGGGTAACTAAGCAAAATGATTTGCTTAGTTACCCGATATTTACGCTGGTTATGCACTGGCTTAGCTGCACTCGTAGCCAGGGTACACATCGGGTTACTAAGCAAAGCGCTTCGCTTAGTTACCCGATGTGTACTCTGGCTACGTGTGCAGGGAGCCAGTACTGGCAGCCTGAGAGCAGTGTACGCTAGTAACCAAGGTAAATATCGGGTAACCAAGCAAAGCGCTTCGCTTAGCGACCCGATGTGTACCTTGGTTACCAGCGTCCGCAGCTGTCAGAAGCTGGATCCCTGCTCCCTGCACATTCAGATCGTTACTCTCTCGCTGTCAAACACAGCAATGTGTGCTTAACAGCGGGAGAGCAATGAGCAAAAAATTAACCCGAGCAGTGATAACGATCAGCGATTTCACAGCAGGGGCCAGGTCGCTGCTTAGTGTCACATACAGCGAGATCGCTGATGTCACTGGTGCGTCACAAAACCTGTGACTTAGCAGCGATCTCGCTAGCGATCTCGCTATGTGAGAAGTACCCCTAAGGTGTATAGAGTAGACTCAGGAGCTGAGATAAATCCATACCAGGCAGATGTCAGCTGTGACATCTTCTTGTAACAGCAGCAACTAGAACTAACTCTGTTTACTGCTGTTCAAATAATTAAATGCAATCACTGAGATGGCGTTTAGATGTACTGGTTTCCTGTACACTTACAATACATCACTCATCACCCCATAAAGGGAACCGAGGCCGCTTACACTTCCATTTTAGTCCTCACATAAAGCACAGAATCTGGTTGCATCTTCACCCATAATTACTCACTTCAAAAATAAAGACATAAAAAAATGAAGAATCAGTTATAAGAAGTGAACTGACCATTTTTCTTTCAGCTTCCACTTAGGAAGCCTTCAAAAAAGCTGCCGGAAAAACTCAGCAGTTACGCCGGCGTCTAAGGCATTGTGTGCACATACCCTTAGGGGTCCCACAAAATGGGGACACAAACCAATTTTTTTCATAGTTATGATATATAAGCGCATATTTTTTGGCAGGATGAGTTATACTTTTTAGCGACACCGCTCATTTTACCATCGTATTGGGAAGCAGAAAGAAATTAAGTGCAGTGAATTGGTGAAAAATACGTATTTCCACTATTTTAAGGGGGGGTTTTGACCTTACCATGATTTTCAGTTTGGTATGTATACGGCACTACCAAACTTCTATTGATTTTTTTAATTTAAGTAGTGAAGAAAAAAATATGTACAAAAAAATTTGGTCAGTGTAATTTTTTTATTAGACCGATAACTTTGTTATTTTTCCTTGGTGCAGCTATATGAGGGCTTTTTTGATTCCTTGATGACCTGATGTTCATTACCAATAATGTTTTGAGTGCTTTTTATTGCAGTTTTTGGGTAGGTGCGGTGACCAAAAATTGGAAATATTGTGCTTCAATTTGTTTTTTGCAGTTTCCAGTGTTTCCAGTTAGATCAGACTTTTACAAATGCCAATATACAGAATATATTATTTTAGTTTCTTTTAATGTCTTCATTGCTAAAGTGAGTAAAGTGCATGATTCATTTATTTTTTTTATTTTTTTTGTCACCATATGGAAACATGTTATCCCAAAATGCTATTAACTGCAGATATGGGGTTAATCTGCAAGTAATTCCAAAGCTGCCCAGTCGCTGCACTGACAGCCCAGCTACTGGGAGAAAATTAAGTTTATTCCTCTCATCAGCCCTCCCCTGCCCAACATCGCCACTCAACATCGCAGCAGGACATCATCACATCTTGAGGATGCGAAAAGCGGAGTCTACATTGGTGTTGAAGGGGCCGTCATCTCCTTCTGTCACCAATCAGTGTGTGAGACAGCAAACACAATGAGGTCACATCAATGTGTTTGCTGTGTGAAGAGTCAGTGCTCCTGGGTGCTGGGGTAATGGGAGCGAGACGAGTATTTTTTGAATGTGTATATAATATGTGCATGTATATAGGGTGCTATGTAGGGGCTCATACTGTATTTAGGGTGCTATGTGAGGGCGTAGAAGGACTATGTGGGGGTCACAATATATATAAGTGAATTATGTCAACTTATACAGTGATGGAAATAAGTATTTGATCCCTTGCTGATTTTGTAAGTTTGCCCACTGTCAAAGACTTGAACAGTCTATAATTTTATGGGTAGGTTCATTTTAACAGCGAGAGATAGAATATCCAAAATATGACATTGTATAAATTATATAAATTTATTTGCATTTTGCAGAGAGAAATAAGTATTTGATCCCTCTGGCAAACAAGACTTAATACTTGGTGGCAAAACCCTTGTTGGCAAGCACAGCAGTCAGATTTTTTTTGTAGTTGATGATGAGGTTTGCGCACATGTTAGAAAAAATTTTGGTCCACTCTTCTTTGCAGATCATCTGTAAATCAATGAGATATTGAGGCTGTCACTTGGCAACTTGGAGCTTCAGTTCCCTCCATAAGTTTTCTATGTGATTCTGGTCTGGAGACTGGCTAGGCCACTCCATGACCTTAATGTGCTTCTTTTTGAACCACTCCTTTGTTGCCTTGGCCGTATGTTTTGGGTCATTGTCTTGCTGGAGGACCCAGTCATGACCCATTTTTAATGTCCTGGCGGAGAGAAGTAGGTTGTCATTCAGGATTTTATGGTACATGGATCCATCGATTGTTCCATTGATGCGGTGAAGTAGTCCTGTGCCCTTAGCAGAGAAACACCCCCAAAGCATAATGTTTCCACCTCCATGCTTGACAGTGGAGACAGTGTTCATTGGTTCATAGGCAGCATTTCTCTTCCTCCAAACATGCCGAGTTGATTTCAGGCCAAAGTGTTCAATTTTTGTCTCACCTGACCACAGCACCATCCCCCAATCACGCTCAGTATCATCCAGGTGTTCATTGGCAAACTTCATATGGGCCTGCATATGTGCCTTCTTGAGCAGTGGGACTTTGCAGGCACTGCAGGATTTTAAGCCATTACGGCATAATGTGTTACCAATGGTTTTCTTGGTGATAGTTGTCCCAGCTGCCTTGAGATCATTAACAAGTTCCCTCCATGTAGTTTTAGGCTGATTTCTCACCTTCCACTTCATCCTGAATGCCCCATGAGGTGAAATTTTTCAAGGAGCCCTAGATCGATATTGTTTGACACTCATTTTGTATTTCTTCCATTTTCTTACTATTGTACCAGCAGTTGTCTCCTTCTCACCCAGCGTCTTAGCCTATTCCAACCTTGTAAAGGTCTATGATCTTGTGCCTGACATCTTTAGAAAGCTCTTTGGTCTTGCCCATATTATAGAGGTTAGAGTCTGACTGATCAATTGAGTCTGTGGACAGGAGTCTTTTATACTGGTGACAATTTAAGACAGCTGTCTCTAATGCAAGTAATGAGTTCATTAGGAACGTCTAAGTGTCTGTAGGAGCCAGAACTCTTATTGCTTGGTAGGGGATCAAATACTTATTTCTCTCTGCAATATGCAAGTAAATTTATATAATTAATACAATGTGATTTTTTGGAATTTCTTTTTTATATTCTATCTCTCACTGTTAAAATTAACCTACACTTACAATTATAGACTGTTCAGCAAAATCAGCAAGGGTTCAAATACTTATTTCCCTCACTGTATACAGTATGAGAGATTGCAAAAATGTTAGGAGTGGTCAAATCAACAGTTTGGTACATTCTGAAAAAAAGAAGAGCACCCTGGTGAGCTTAAGAATCTAAAAAGGCCTGAAACACTGAAGACAACGTGGTTGATCACAGAATCCATACTATGGTGAAGAAAACCCCCCTCTCAAAATCTATCAAAGTGAAGAATACACTTTGTGAAGTAGAGGTTTCAGTTTCTAAGTCTACCATAAAGAGAAGATTTAGACTATGGAGAGGGGGAATACTTTCAGGAAGCGTAGATTATATAAGCTGTAGAGAAAAAATTTGACCTATAGAATAGTGAGTGACTTGAAGATGACCCTGGATGAAATTGAACTGGTCAAAGCAAATTGAGTTCATGTCAGTTTTCAGACTTCCATATATATATAGGAACAGAAAAACAGAACTGATGCAGTAAACAGATCTGTCACTTGATAGACACAAACAGAGGTCAGCAGATCTCATTGATGGCACTGAGGTCCATTGGGCTTCCATTAGGTTGTCCGTCATTTTAAGACAAAAAAAATAGTTCAGCTGCTGTTTACCCATAATGTGGAGCAGTGAAATGAAGACAAGGAAGTATTAACATTCATGTTCAAGTTGACACCGTAAGTTAAGGTAGATATGTCGGTAGATTAAAATATTTCTGGTCTTTAGGGGTCAGCAGCTCGTTGTGTTTGCCGATGGTGCTGCAGTGACCATTCACAATAATATTACAAATACAAAGGCTCATTTTAAAGTTTGCAACAGTAAATGCTTTCATCCTTCATATAGTATACACAGGTCTCAAAAGAATAAATTATGAAATTCAGAAATTCGAATCTGAAAAAAAGTATGATGTTCTCCCAGGTCTAGATGTTATTAAGATTTTAATCATGAAAATGTGATAAAGACAAAAATAGATATCTATCATGCTTCTGCATACAAGCATAACATTCAGCAGTGTCAGCACAGAAATTACCTACTTGCTAGCAGGAACGTACTTTATTAATAGTACCCAGGGGTGAATGAACATTTCGGTGAATACTGCACTATGGGGTTATCTGTCAAATCTTATTTGCAGACAAATTGACATCATTAGAGCAATTTTGATCCTGCAGTTCTCATCAACTATGAACAGGGACCTCATTACTCTCATGCTATTTATTCAACACATATTCTGTTAAGCTAACATTTCACATTGCTTCAGATCACTTTGTATTTGAAAATTGGTTAATAGTAAAATCCCCTGTACATTGTGCTCAATAGTTCAAATGTGATATTTCAGACACACTAAAAGCGTATTAATGCATCCTCCTATTTTCCATTATTAGACATGGAGACAAAGATCATTATTGAAGATTTTCATCCCCTGTACACATCTCTAATCTGTCTTTATCAATAACTTTCTTGAAAAATAACACATATACTACAGTTCAAAAGTTTAGGTTCATTTAGATATTTCCTTATTTTTTAAAGAAAAGCACATATTTTTCAATGAAGCTAACATTAAATTAAACAGAATACACTCTATACATTGTTAAGGTAGTAAATGACTATTCTAGCTGCAAACGTCTAGTTTTGAATGCAATATCTACATAGGTGTATAGAGGCCCATTTCCAACAACCACCCCGCCAGTGTTTTAATGATACATTGTGTTTGCTAACTGTGTTAGAAGGCTAATGGATGTTTAGAAATCCCTTGAAAACCCTTGTGCAAGTATGTTAGCACAGCTGAAAACAGTTTTGCTGATTAGAGAAGCTATAAAACTGACCTTCCTTTGAGCTAATTGAGAATCTGGAGCATTAAATTTGTTGATTCCATTAAACACTCTAAATGGCCAGAAAAAGAGAACTTTCATGTGAAACTTGACAGTCTATTCTTGTTCTTAGAAATGAAATATATTCCACGCAAGAAAGTACCAAGAAACTAAAGATTTCCTACAACAGTGTGTACTACCCTGTTCAGAGGAGAGCACAAACAGGCTCTAACCAGAGTAGAGTAGGCCTCGCTGCACAACTGAGCAACAAGTACATTAGAGTCTCTATTTTGAGAAATCGACGCCTCACAGGTCCTCAACTGGCAGCTTCTTTAAATAGTACCCGCAAAACACCAGTGTCAACATCAACAGTGAAGAGGCGACTTTGGGATGCTGGCCTTCAGGGCAGAGTGACAAAGAAAAAGTCATATCTGAGATTGGCTAATAAAAGGAAAAGATTAATATGGGCAAAAGAACACAGACATTGGACAGAGGAAGATTGGAAAATAGTGTTATGGACAGACGAATCGAAGTTTGAGGTGTTTGGATCACACAAAAGAACATTTGTGAGATGCAGAACAACTGAAAAGATGCTGGAAAAGTGCCTGATGCCATCTGTCAAGCATGGTGGAGGTAATGTGATGGTCTGGGGTTGCTTTGGTGCTGGTAAAGTGGGAGATTTGTATAAAGTAAAAAAGGGTTTCGAATAAGGAAGGCTATCACTCCATTTTGCAATGCCATGCCATACCCTGTGGACAGCGCTTGATTGGAGCCAATTTCATCCTACAACAGGACAATGACCCAAAGCACACCTCCAAATTATGCATGAACTATTTAGGGAAGAAGCAGGCAGCTGGTATTGTATCTGTAATGGAGTGGCCAGCCCAGTCACCAGATCTCAACCCTATTGAGCTGTTGTGGGAGCAGCTTGACCGTATGATACGCAAAAAGTGTCCATCAAGCCAATCCAACTTGTGGAAGGAGGGAAGCATGGGGTGAAATATCTCCAGATTACCTTAACAAATTAACTGCTAGAATGCCAAAGATCTGCAAAGCTGCAATTGCTGCAAAGGAGCATTCTGTGACGAAAGCAAAGTTTGAAGGAGAAAATTATTATTTCAAGTAAAAATCATTATTTCTAACCTCGTCAATGTCTGGACTATATTTTCTATTCATTATGCAACTCATTTGATAAATAAAAGTATGATTTTTCATGTAAAAGACAAAATTGTCTGGGTGACCCCAAACTTTTGAACTGTAGTGTAAATTCAGATCAATTCTCTATACAAGATATGCATACATATGTAGCATGAGTGCACAGAAATAGCTAAGTGCACAAGCACAAAAATATTTCTCATTTTTAATTTGTGCAATTAAATTTAATGAAGTATTAGCAAGGTTAAAGTTAATGTAACATAAAAAAAGTGTCTATTATTTTATTCAGGCTTTTTATGTTAAACACATTTTCTAAAAGAACACTAAATATAGAGTAGAAAATGAGTAAAACATTTAATCTTCTCCCTTCCATTAGTCCTTAGCAGGTATTTTGTCTTATATTGCAATTAAAACTTAGAAATATATAAGCATCTTTTGTATCCCAAGAGATCCGTACTCCCCACCTCCTGAAATACAACAGGCCGCAGACAGAGCCCCCCTTCCTGTCCCTGCAGCTGGACAAAAAGATCATTAAAGTGATGATATTATCAGAAAATTATCTATTATTGAAATAAGGTTGTTGTGTTACATGTATTTTTTTAACTTTTAGCATTTTTTTTTCATACAACTTTCTTTATTGAATATGTTAGTGGTGCTGCTGTAAAGGAGTGGAGAAGTTGTACACACTTCTCATTGAAGATCTTTTGATTATATATTGCATTGCTATGTTTAAAATGTTTTATCTACTTTGTGCCCAGTAATAGTGAGTTAGCAGCAGACAGAGTTAATAATTAGAGAATAGCTGAGGATGGCAGGTGTTACATGGGCACCGGGGAAGCAGCTTCCTGTTTTGTAAGAAAATAGAAAGGAGATTGAAAAGTGAACGGACCTATAGTCCTGTAGCTCGCAGAAGTAGAGGAAAAAATGAAAAACAGAAAATCGCCGGGGCCTGAAGGGGTTAAGTGACAGAAGAATCTGTTATCACAGGCAAGTGTGACCTACAGAAAACAGTATCTATACTAGATAAGAAGTGGAAGTGTAGCAAGGCCTGAGGATCATAGAAGGAGAAAATTGAGATGTGCAGATGCAGTGGCACACCAAGGAGCATGTGACCTATCGCAAATGGACTTTCAGAGCTGTAGTGGGAAGTAATATTGACATACCTCAGTCAAGGAGGTGCTCATTAGACAATCTTGAGTTAAGGGAAGTTGTGGGGGGTCATAGCACACACCTCGACTCATGCACCCCTCACAGGGGAAGATGGATATTCCCATAGTGATTTGTTGGACTGATATAACAGGCAAATGTAATAAGCTTGCTGGATTTATGTAACATGGAATGGAAATAATATATCACCATGTGAAATTGTACAGTGGCTGTCTCTGCATAATTCACAAGAAGAATTTTTGAAGTCTTGTGCTTGCTATCTGATGTATATACTTCTCGTCAAGTTGTTTTGTAAAGAAAAGTTTATTTTTGGACTCTGGTCTCCCTTATTCATCTCTATTCCAACTGGTCATGGCCTGCCATGTCTAACAGCAGTTTGCAGAGGTGTATCACCAAGGTAATAGCAGCACACACCCAGCCAGGACCAATCTTTTTCCTCTAGTGCGGCAGGGCGCGGATGATGATGCACACCTCGGTCATGGCTGCACACACCTGTTACACTGCCTTCAGCCGATGTCTGAAACCAAATTACATACAAGATTGTATGAAAAGTAACACTTCTATTATAAAGCAGGAAACCGATAACACAAGATTGATAACAGCTTAGCTCATTCCCCTATCTGCATAATGACCACTTTCCCTCAAAACAGCCTCTATAAAGGTCAATTAGTTGTTTTCTTATTGGGCTTTATATATTAAGATGTTGCCTTTATAGAGAACAAAACCCATTTAATATTGGCTAATGAAAGAGGAAAGCCCCTTTAAGATGTATACACAAATCTCAATTCCGACAGTGAAACAGCCAAGGTATCAATAGTCAAACCCTTTTAGGAAAAAGCTGGTTGTCTTTTTTCCTGAGCTGCTTCATTGATGGTTTTGAAATCATTCTTTTGTGGTGGCTCAGACGCTAGTGTTGTTTCCCTAAACTTTCAGCTGTAAAAACCGACTGTTTTCCAAACAAAGTTGTCTGAAAAATGAACACATTACTTCTTTTATGTTAATTTTTTGGGATGCTTTTTGCAACACCTATTTAGGCCTCTGTCACATGTATGTGAAAATCACGCACGTGCCGCGAGACACGTATTTTCACTGCGTATTGCGTTTGGTAAGTACGTGTCTCCGGTATGTGCGGCCCACGTGTGTTCTACGTGTGCTATCCGTGATAACACACGGAGAACCGGTAATTTGCATACTCACATGGTCCTTGCTGCTGTCCAGGGTACTGATCTTCGGCTCCAGCCCTGCCCACTCCCCGCTGATGCTGCTTCCGGCCGAGTGGAGGGGCAGAGGTTAGCGCCCATGACATCACGCCCACCTCCTTAACACGCTCATAATGTGCGGCGTTCGGCAGCATCTGTTTGCAGCAGAAGATTCTGCTGGGCTTATGGAGGTGAGTATGTGTTTTTTTTTATTTTAAAATAATGACACGTGTTTCTCCGGCGCGTGTCACATGGGACCGCATCCACACTACATCTGTGTTGTTCGGGTGTGGGCCGTGTGACACCCGTGATGCCGGAGAAAAACAGGCATGTTGGCGTGAGAAACAAACGGACACATGTAAGTACGGAACGAACACGCGTTCGGTTCCAAAATACTTACGTGTGTCCAAACCATTAGGAATACATAGGTCCACGTGTGTACATGTCTCCGGTACGTGAGAAAACTGTCAAACACGTACCGGAGGCACGAACGTGTGACAGAGGCCTTAGACAGATTTTAGGAAGAGGAAAACCTGTTAGGAACTTCAAAAGGCTGGTGATGGGCATGTAGGTTCACCTTCCAGAAGGATGACAACTCTAAAACACACTGCCAAAGCTACAATAGAAGGGTTTACATCAAAGCATATTCATGAGTTTAAACAGCCCAGTCACAGTCCATCAAAAAAGAATGGCCAAATATGTCAGCCTCTAGGTGATACAGCCACGCAGCAGTAATTACTGAGAAAGGTAGTCCTATGAAGTATTGAACCAGGGGGCTGAATACAAATGCTGGTAGCAATTTTCAGATTTATATTTTTCAAATATTTAGAACACCATGGAAATAAAATTCACACTTCACAAATACTTGCTACTTATAGCTGGTCTATCACATAAACTCACAAGAAAATACATTTAGGTTTGTGGGAGCAATGTGAAAAAAATGTGGATTCTAAATAATTTAAAAATATAATCTGAAAATTGTGAAACAAATTTGTATTGAGCCCCTTGAGTTGAATACTCTACTTGAGCTTTGCACATCTAGAGGCTGAATTTTTTGCCTATTCTTCGCAAAATAGCTCTAGCTCAGTTAAATTGGATGGAGAGTGTCTGTGATCAGCAAATGTCAAGTCTTGCTACAGATTCTCAATAAGATCTAGGTCTGGACTTTGATTGCCCCATTCAACACATGAATATGCTTTGATATAAACCATTCCATTGCAACTCTTGCAGTATGTTTAGGGTCATTGCTCTGCTGGAAGCTGAACCTACGCCCCGGATTCAAGTCTTTTGTCGCCTCTAACAGCTTTTTAACTAGGATTGACCTGTATTTAGCTTCATGCATCCCAACAGCATACTGCCACCACTATCTTTGATGGTGTGGATGATATTTTCAAGGTGATGTGCAGTGTTAATTTTCTACGTTTTGTATTTAGCCTAAAAAATTTTACTTTTGTGTCATTTGACCAGAGCACCTTCCACATGCTAGCTGTGTCCTATACATGGCTTTTAGCAAATTGCAAATGACATTAAAGCTCTTCTAGAGTGACCATGAGACTCTTGGCAGCTTCTCTAATTAGTGTTCTCCTTGCTTGTCATGTCAATTTAGGTGACTAGTTATGTCTTGGTGCTCCAAGAAATGTTCAGAGCTTGATCTACTTTGTTTTATGACCTAACCCTGCTTCATTCTTTTCCACTACTTTATCCTTGACATGTCTGGTATGTGTTACGTCCAGGTGGTGGAAGCACAGGACCGTACACCGATTTCCCCTGAGGAGGCAGCCAGGACGGTCACCCCGCCAGAGGGTCCTGATGCACGGCAGCCGAAGCACTATAGGTAGCTGGACAGTCCGTAGAGGAGCAGGAAAGGTGGATGATGTTGAACCCACGGAGTTCTGGACGGTAGTCCGGGTGACGAGGCTCAGGGTCCGAGGCCGGGTTGTAGGGTCAGGCGGGATCCGGAACCTGCTGAGCGATGGAACAGGTCACCGAATGGAGCCAGGGACTGGAGACTGGCGGAGCTGCAGAGGTGGTGGGACATCCGCTGAAGTCACCGTCAGGGTCCAGGGATGGACTTGGTTCGGAGCGACTGGCGTGGCAGGACAGGCTGTCAGGTTTCCGGGTTTTCCAGTTCTCTTTTGACAAAAGCTTGCCCTCGGTTAACATGGAGTTTACTGTTCTGTTGCCCTACTTCCTGTCCAGCTGCTTAAAAGGCCGCCTCTAAGCCTAGTCCAGTGCCTGAGTATACTGCTTGCTGTGTGCTCCTGCCTTGCTGCTTCTAATTCCTGATTGCCTTTGGATCCTCCTGAAAGAATACCGACCGACTCTGGACCATACCCGGTTTCTTCAAGCTGTGCCTGGACTCCGTCTGCCGTCTGTGGTCAGCACTTCTGCCCGGTTCCTTCCGGTTTGTAACCACTCTGGACTATCATCCCGTACGGACACTCCTGGACTTTACCACTTGCCCCTTGTGTCCCGGCTGCTGCGCATTTAGGCCTTCCGGGGTGATTGCCGGACAGTCCCTGTATAGGGGTTCGCTCTGGTGGTCTCCCTGGGGGAGTCCGATGCGTGGCCCCGGGAATTCCCTTCGCTCCGTTTCGGGAAAGTATTTCGTGTGTTTGTTCTGCTGTGTTTGTTCCGTTCTGTACCTACCGTGGTTACGTATTATAAACATCTTGTACCAAGAACTCGTCTCTGGTTGTCATTGCCCTGACGCTATCGAAATCCTCAGAACATACAATAGTATTACATTATACTCAGGCCATAAGAGGATTTCGCTGGGGCAATGACTGAGACACGAGTAGATCAGCTCTTTTCCATGATTAACTCCTTACAGCAGGAGATGGAGGCGGTACAAACTAAACTTAGAGATGTGGAGGCACAGCTGGGCCATGATCACCAGGTACTGGGTCCGGCTATTCAGGATTTGCAAGTCAGAGTGGAGGCTCAGGAAGCCGTCCCCACTACGTCCGTATCAGCTGCCGGTATGCCTAGGTTACCCCCATTCCGTTTCAATGGTGATCGTAGTCAGTTTCGTGGATTTGTTAACCAATGTATACTGTTTTTTGATGTACATGCTGATTATTACCGTTCTGACCGGTCAAAAGTGTTATGTATAATCATGTTATTAACCTCACGAGCACTGGCTTGGGCTAATCCTATGATAGAGAATCGGGACATTCGTTTAAATCACCTGGATGACTTTCTGACCGCAATGGCGCAAATGTTTGATGATCCGAATCGCCGTGCTACCGCTGAATCGGCTCTCCTTTCCTTACGTCAGGGAAAGCGTTCTGTCGTTGAATACGCCACTGAGTTCAAGAGGTTAGTGGTAGACACCGACTGGGGAAACAATGCATTATTGTCTGTTTTCAGAAAAGGTTTGTCCGGTACCATCAAGGACGAGTTAGCTCGTTCCGAATCTCCAGGGGATTTTGAACTGTTTCTCCAGCACTGTGTGCGTATTGATACCCGCTTGACGGAACGTAGACAGGAAAAATGGGCAGCTGTAAACCGTGTAAACAACTTTGCGTTTCCTTCCAGAGAACCCGCTCTCAGGACGCCACGGGAGGCCGAGGACGTTCCTATGCAAGTGGACTCTCTGCAAAAGCGAGAGACCAACGAACGTCGTGAACACCGGCTCCGTGAGCGTTTGTGTTTCTATTGCGGTCAATCGGACCATTTCTTGATCGACTGCCCGAAACGTCCAAATCGCCCAAATAAGGTATTGGCAGCCATGGCAGAGTGTGACAACACGGACGCAGAGTCCGATATCTCTGAGGCAAGTGGACACTTGGATGCGGTATTTCCCTTGACTGTAATGTCAACCTCACCGAAGGACTCAGAAGGGAAATATACCCATTGCTCGCTTCCCATTCAGATCCGGTGGGAGGGACAGCTAATACCTACCTCTGCAATGATAGACTCTGGGGCAGGGGGAAATTTCATGGACTCTTCTTTTGCCAGGAAACACGGTATCCGGACTCAGCAAAGATCCTCACCGGTTACCATGGAGACGGTAGACGGATCTCCGTTAATCTCTGGACCAGTTGATCGGGAAACAGTACCGCTAGAATGCGTGATGAAGCCAGGTCAGCAGGAGACCCTTGTTTTCATGGTAATTTCTTCTCCTCATTTTCCGATTATTTTAGGTATTCCGTGGCTACGGTCTACAAATCCTGTCATCGATTGGGAGACTAAGGAAATATCCTTTCCACCGCAGAGTGGTCCGACCATTAGTCCAACTGTTCCGGTTCCAGTAACACCGAATGCGGAGGGCACTGTACAGGTACCTGTTTTACCCCCGGTTTATCATGACTTCGCTGATATATGCGACAAAAGAAAAGCCGATCAGCTTCCCCCGCATAGACCGTATGATTGCCCCATAGACTTACTCCCAGGGGCGGAGATCCCGTTTGGTCATGTCTACCCGTTGGCGGCACCTGAGCTAGAAGCACTAAAAGAGTACATTGATGAAAGTCTAGCCAAGGGATTTATTCGCCCGTCTACCTCACCAGCAGGGGCACCCATCTTTTTCGTGAAAAAGAAAGAGGGGACTCTGAGACCTTGTATTGACTACCGGGAACTGAATAAAATAACCATCCGGAACCGGTATCCGTTACCGTTGATTCCTGAGCTATTGGAGAGGGTCCAACAGGCAAAAATATTCACTAAATTGGATCTCCGTGGGGCATATAATCTACTTCGCATACGTCCCGGAGACGAGTGGAAGACCGCGTTCCGATGTCGGTATGGACATTTTGAGTACCTAGTGATGCCTTTTGGACTTTGTAACGCTCCCGCGGCTTTCCAACATCTAGTTAACGATATTTTTAGGGATATAATGGACCAATTCATGGTGATTTATCTGGACGATATCCTAATCTTTTCTGATTCCCTACAGGAACACCAGGAGCACGTCAAGACCGTACTTACCCGGCTGAGGGAAAACCACCTGTACATTAAGCTGGAGAAATGCGAATTCCATTGCTCACAAATACAATTCTTAGGTTATGTCATCTCTCCTCAGGGACTGAACATGGAGTCTGGCAAGATACAAGCAATTCTAGACTGGCCGGAACCGGGAAACATCAAAGAGGTACAACGCTTTGTCGGTTTTGCCAACTTTTACCGACGCTTTATCCGTAACTTTTCAGAGATCGTTCGTCCCATCACTCTGTTAACCAAGAAAGGACAGAAGTTTGTGTGGTCCACCCAGGCCCAGGAAGCTTTCCATCGTCTCAAGGTTTGTTTTACCTCAGCGCCAATATTAGTACATCCGAATCCCGCACTTCCCTTTATCGTGGAAGTCGACGCTTCCGACTATGCATTAGGGGCCATCCTTTCTCAATGGACTGGGGACAAGAGTCTCTTGCATCCGTGTGCTTTCTTTTCCCGCCGGTTGTCCCCTGCAGAAAGGAACTATGACATTGCGGACAAGGAATTGTTGGCGATTATTTCAGCTTTTAAGGAATGGAGACACCACTTACAGGGAGCCGCGCAGCAAGTGATAGTACTCACAGATCATCGTAATCTGGAATTTCTTAAGTCTGCCAGGTGCCTGTCTCCACGGCAAGCCCGTTGGAGCCTATTCCTTAACCAGTTCAATTTTATCGTTACCTACCGTCCAGGTTCACGTAATGGGAAAGCCGATGCCTTGTCCCGAATCCACGCCGTGGACTCCGTGCCTGGAACCCCGTCTCAGACCGTGTTATCGGATGCCAATTTCGTTGGAGTAATCCAGGACCAGGACTTGTGGAAGGACATCAAGCTGGCCTATGATGGTGACGTATTTCTTGCTGCCCCCCCGAATGATGTAACTCTTGTTCTTCGGAATGGTGTGTGGTTGAGAGAGCGACGCATTTATGTCCCGGAGGCCGTAAGACTTCGGGTTCTCAAGTTAGTCCATGACTCCGTGTTGGCTGGTCATAGGGGGGTACAGAAGACGCAGGAATTTTTGAGCCGTTTTTTCTGGTGGCCTACCTGTTTAAAGGATGTAAAGGACTATGTCCACTCATGTGTAGTTTGTGCCCAGTGCAAGGTCCCTCGTGTGGCTCCTACGGGACTCCTCCAACCGTTACCCGTGCCATCTCGCCCTTGGGGGTCTATCTCAATGGATTTTATTGTGGAGTTGCCGGTCTCAGGCGGTCACAATACCATTTTAGTGGTGGTGGATCGGTTGACAAAAGCTGCTCACTTTATTCCGTGTACCGGTCTTCCCTCAGCCGCAGAGACAGTGGATTTGGTTATCCAGAACTTATTCCGATTGCATGGGGTACCAGACGAGATCATCTCTGACCGGGGCGTGCAGTTCACGTCTAGGTTCTGGAAGGGGTTTTGTACGGCACTCCAGATTGATGTCTGTTTGTCTTCTGCATACCATCCTCAGACAAATGGGCAAACCGAACGGACTAATCAAACCCTGGAACAATACCTTCGATGTTATGTCAGCCATCTGCAGGACGATTGGTTGAAGATGCTTCCGTTGGCGGAGTTCTCGTATAACAACACTCAGAGCAGCTCCACTAAGGTAACGCCCTTTTTTGCTAACTTGGGTTACCATCCGAATGTTTTGCCTAGGTCACCCGTAGCGGTTTCGGTGCCAGCGGTGGAGGACCGAGTGACAGAGCTACGACAAAATCTGGAGATTCTAAAGGACACTGTGGCTACGGCTCAGGAGCGTTACAAGAGGTCGGCAGACACTCACCGGACGCCGGCACCCATGTATAAGGTAGGGGACTCTGTATGGTTATCCACCAAAAACCTGAGGTTGGGTGTTCCTTCGCAGAAGCTGGGACAAAAATTCATCGGTCCGTTTAAGATCACCGGGATCGTGAGCCCTGTGGCCTGTCGGCTGCGGTTACCGCACCATCTGAAGGTACACCCGGTCTTTCATGTTTCTCTCCTCAAACCCGTTTCTCCTAATACGTTTCATGGTCGTGTCGTGCCTCCTCCTCCGCCTGTGATGGTCGACGGCGAGGAGCAGTTCGTGGTTGAGGACATTATTGACTCCCGGATCCATCGTCGTCGGCTTCAATATCTGGTACGTTGGCAGGGGTACGCCCCCGAGGACGATTCCTGGGAACCGGTGGGTAACATTCGGGCACCCCGGAAGATTGCTCAGTTTCATCGACGGTACCCGGACAAACCTGGCCCTGATCCGTCCTGAGGCCGTTTCTGGGGGGGGGAGTAATGTCAGGTTTCCGGGTTTTCCAGTTCTCTTTTGACAAAAGCTTGCCCTCGGTTAACATGGAGTTTACTGTTCTGTTGCCCTACTTCCTGTCCAGCTGCTTAAAAGGCCGCCTCTAAGCCTAGTCCAGTGCCTGAGTATACTGCTTGCTGTGTGCTCCTGCCTTGCTGCTTCTAATTCCTGATTGCCTTTGGATCCTCCTGAAAGAATACCGACCGACTCTGGACCATACCCGGTTTCTTCAAGCTGTGCCTGGACTCCGTCTGCCATCTGTGGTCAGCACTTCTGCCCGGTTCCTTCCGGTTTGTAACCACTCTGGACTATCATCCCGTACGGACACTCCTGGACTTTACCACTTGCCCCTTGTGTCCCGGCTGCTGTGCATTTAGGCCTTCCGGGGTGATTGCCGGACAGTCCCTGTATAGGGGTTCGCTCTGGTGGTCTCCCTGGGGGAGTCCGGTGCGTGGCCCCGGGAATTCCCTTCGCTCCGTTTCGGGAAAGTATTTCGTGTGTTTGTTCTGCTGTGTTTGTTCCGTTCTGTACCTACCGTGGTTACGTATTATAAACATCTTGTACCAAGAACTCGTCTCTGGTTGTCATTGCCCTGACGCTATCGAAATCCTCAGAACATACAATAGTATTACACAGGCTCTACGAGACAGGACAGGGTTAATACAAGGCAAAGCACAGGGCAAAGCAATAAGGGGACCTGAACACTAGCTTGCTAAACACGTAGAACAGGCCCCGCCCACCAGGAAAGAGAAACCTTATATACCCTGTACCTGTCTATGCAATATCCTGTTTCTGGGTGCTGGCCCTTTAAGAAAGGGTCAATGACCGCGCGCACGCCCTAATGCGCATGCGCGAGGCCCGTGTGCCAGAAGCCAGTCCAGGAAGCGGTGAGGAGGAAGCAGGAGCGCCCGGCTGGGAGTCCCACGTCGCAGAGGAGCGCCGGGAGCGGGGAGCTGGACGCATGGAGGCCGCAGGCGGGGAAGAGGAGGCCGGGACCGGAGTGGTAAGCAGGGAACGCCGCCGGGGAGCGGGGAGCGGGCCACGGGGACCGGAGAACGGGACCAGGGGACCGGGAAGCGTGACAGTACCCCCTCCCCCACGACCCCCTCGCCGCAAGCGGGACAGGAAGGCACGAATCAGAGGAGTGCCAACATTCTTCCGGGGCTCCC
This sequence comes from Anomaloglossus baeobatrachus, assembly GCF_048569485.1. Lineage (NCBI taxonomy): Eukaryota > Metazoa > Chordata > Amphibia > Anura > Aromobatidae > Anomaloglossus > Anomaloglossus baeobatrachus. The sequence goes on along the minus strand of NC_134355.1, from coordinate 259,555,956 downwards.
AGGACCGATCCTCGGGACCATAACCCGCCCAGTCTACCAGGAAGTATTGCCGACCTCGCACGGTCTTTATGGCCACGATATCCCTTACCGCATAGATGTCATCGTCAGCAATAGGAGGGGGAGCAGTACCGACCTCAGCGGAGAAGGGACCAAGGACAACAGGCTTGAGCAAGGAGACATGGAAGGAGTTGGGTATCCGCATCGTGGCCGGGAGCTGCAGCTTGTAGGAGACTGCATTGATCTTGCTGATGATCTTAAACGGCCCGATGTAGCGAGGACCCAACTTGTACGAGGGTAACTTCAATCAGACATATCTGGATGCAAGCCAGACCAGATCACCTGGGGAGAAACACGGGGGATCCAGGCGCCTCTTGTCCGCATGTCTCTTCATCCGCAATGAAGCACGTTCTAGGGACGACTTGACAGAGTTCCATATAGCTGAGAAGTCCCGAACCAGAGCATCTGCTGCGGGGACGTCGGAAGCCGAGGATACTGGCAACGGGACAGAAGGCTGCAGTCCATAAACGATCTGAAAGTGAGAGCTGGAGGTGGACTCACTGATGTGCTGGTTATGGGAGAACTCAGCCCAAGGTAGGAGCGTGGACCAATCGTCATGATGGATGTTGACGTAGTGGCGCAGGAAGGAGGTCAGGATCTGATTGACCCATTCCACTTGGCCATTCGACTGAGCATGGTAGGCCGAAGAAAAGTCCAAGGACACTCCTAGATGTTTGCAGAGAGCCCTCCAGAAGCGCGAGGTAAACTGAGTTCCTCTGTCAGACACAATGTGTGCGGGGAAGCCATGCAATCGGAATATGTGCTGTATGAAGGAGTCAGCTAGCTCCTGGGCAGAGGGCAGCCCTGCCATGGGAACGAAGTGGGCCATCTTTGAGAAGCGATCCACCACAACCCATATGAACGTATGTCCGGAGGATAAGGGTAAGTCCGTAATGAAGTCCATTGCGATATGTTGCCACGGAATGGAAGGAACGGGCAAAGGCAGAAGACGTCCATAGGGTAGGTGCTTGGGTGTCTTGTTCCGGGTACAGGATGGACAGGCTGAGACGAAGGTTGCAACGTCTTTACGGAGGGACGGCCACCAGTAGTGACGGACAATCGTACTCCAAGTCTTCTTCTGACCAGCATGGCCGGCGATCTTAGAAGCATGGCCCCAGTGGAGGACTCTCTGTCTGTCAGTATCTGAGACATAGGTTTTCCCAGGGGGTATCCGAGTTAGAGCGACAGGAGTCACCGGAACGACTTTACTGGGGTTGATGATGGGCTGGTATGTCTCCTCCTCCAACTCCACGGGCACGAAGGATCTGGACAGAGCGTCTGCCCGCACGTTCTTATCCGCAGGCCGAAAATGGAGTTGGAAATCAAATCGAGCAAAGAACAAGGACCAGCGGGCTTGTCGTGGATTCAGTCTTTGGGCAGACCGCAGGTACTCCAGATTCTTGTGGTCCGTGTATATGATTACAGGGTATACAGCTCCCTCCAAGAGGTAGCGCCATTCCTCCAAGGCCAGCTTCACGGCCAGTAGCTCCCGATCCCCAATGGTGTAGTTGCGTTCGGGTGCCGAGAAGCTCTTGGAGAAGAATCCACAAGTGACCATCTTTCCGGAGGGGGAGTTCTGCATCAACACTGCCCCGGCTCCTGAGGAGGAGGCATCCACCTCTAAGGTGAACTGTCGGTTCAATTCAGGGCGATGGAGAACCGGGGAAGAAGCAAACGCCTGTTTCAAGGAGCAGAACGCGGCATCGGCCGCCGGGGACCAGTCCTTAGGGTTAGCTCCTTTCTTAGTCAAGGCAGAGAGAGGTGCAGTCAAGGCAGAGAAATGCGGGATGAATTGATGGTAGTAGTTCGCAAAGCCGAGAAAGCGTTGGATAGCCTTCAGTCCGGAAGGAGGAGGCCAGTTATGATGGCAGACACTTTCTCTGGGTCCATCTGCAGGCCAGTGTCCGAGATTACATAACCCAGGAAGGGAAGAGACGACTTTTCGAAGATGCATTTCTCGTACTTGGCGTACAGACGATTCTCTCTAAGCCTCTGGAGGACTAGCTGCACGTTCTCTCGGTGGGTTTGTAGATCCGGAGAGAAGACCAGGATGTCATCCAGATACACCACGACACAGACATAGAGGAGATCTCTGAACACGTCGTTCACCAGTTCTTGGAAGACGGCCGGAGCATTACACAAACCAAAGGGCATGACACAATACTCATAGTGCCCATCCCGAGTGTTGAATGCGGTTTTCCATTCGTCTCCAGAGCGAATGTGAACCAGGTTATAGGCCCCACGGAGGTCCAACTTGGTGAATACACGGGCTCCTCGGAGCCGATCGAATAGTTCGGGGATAAGCGGCAGAGGGTATTTGTTCTTTACGGTGATCTGGTTTATTCCCCAGTAGTCAATGCAAGGGCGCAGATCACCTTCCTTCTTCTTGACAAAGAAAAACCCTGCTCCGGCAGGGGACGAGGACTTCCGAATTAACCCCTTAGCTAGGTTCTCGGTGATATAGGCAGACATAGCTCGTGTTTCAGCAGGGGACAAGGGGTATATCCGTCCTCGAGGAGGCGTAGTTCCTGGCAGTAACTCGATGGCACAGTCGTAGGGACGATGAGGCGGTAGTACCTCTGACTCCTTTTTATCAAACACGTCCATGAAGGACCAGTAGGCAGTCCTGGTAGAGACTCTGGAACCGGAGGGCGTCGGACAGGCTGGATGGATTTCAGACATCTCTCGTGACACGAGGAGCCCCATCGGGTAATTTCACCTGTACTCCAGCTGACTGATGGTTTGTGTGTCCGTAACCATGGAAGTCCCAGCAGGATCTGATGAGACATGCGCGGGAGGACGTAGAAGGTGATCTTCTCGGTGTGCAGAGCACCGATCCGTACTTCCAGAGGCTTGGTGATCAGTGAGACGGTGTCAGAGAGGGGTTTCCCATCAACAGAGGCGATCACCAGCGGTTTTTCTAGTGGGAGGACAGGCACCTGGTACTTATCCACCGTGGCCTGCTGGATGAAGTTGCCTGCTGCTCCGGAATCGAGATACGCCTCTGCCGTGAACCGGGTCTCTTCTGTAGTGATTTGAATAGTCCAGGTAACGGAGTCTGAGAGAGTCCCAGCACCTAGGGTGGCCTCTCCTACCAAGCCTAGGCTTTGGAGTTTCCCGGCTTCTCGGGCAAGAGCGTAGCAGGTGTGTGCCATCACCGCAGTAGAAGCAGAGACCCTTTGCTAGTCGTTCCGCTCGGCGTTGTTCCGACTGCTTCAGGCGGTCAATCTGCATGGGCTCGGAGGTAGACACGCCAGGTAACGCCAACTGGGGAGCGATGGACTTCTGTGGTGGGGAGGAGTGCCGTATCGGACGCCTCTCGCGGGACACTTCTTTGGATCGTTCCTGAAAGCGAAGATCCACTCGAGTTGCTAGGGCAATCAGGGCATCCAGGGTGGACGGCACGTCACGACCAGCCAGCTCATCTTTAATACGACCCGAGAGTCCCTCCCAGAAGGCGGCGGTTAGGGCCTCATTGTTCCACCCGAGTTCCGAAGCCAAGGTGCGAAAACGAATGGCATATTGGCCCACCGTCAGAGTCCCCTGATGTAGCCGGAGGAGAGATGAGGCAGACGCGGAGGCGCGTCCGGGCTCGTCAAAGGTGCTACGAAAAGCCTGCAGGAACTCCTGGATGTTGGTGGTTACCGGATCCTCCTTCTCCCACAAGGGGTTCATCCAGGCCAGTGCCTCTCCCTCTAGATGGGACATCATGAACGCGACCTTGGCTTGGTCAGAGGCAAAAAGGTGCTGCAGCAGCTTGAAATGGAGAGAGCATTGATTGATGAATCCCCTGCAGGTCTTGGGATCTCCGGCGTACCGGGGTGGTGAGGCCAAACGAAGTCTGGAAGCATCCGAGGAGGTTGCCACGGGAGCTGTGGCCGTGGATTGTACAGTGGAAACCTGAGATGCCAAGGATGTGGCCGTCGCTTGTAGCGTGTTCAGGCGGGTATCCACAGAAGACATGAAGTTCAGCATGCGGGTCTGGGTCTCACGCTGGCGTGTGAGTTCCTGCTGCAAGGCCGCTAGTGCTTCGGCGGGATCCATGGCCTGTTCTAGCTGTTACGTCCGGGTGGTGGAAGCACAGGACCGTACACCGATTTCCCCTGAGGAGGCAGCCAGGACGGTCACCCCGCCAGAGGGTCCTGATGCACGGCAGCCGAAGCACTATAGGTAGCTGGACAGTCTGTAGAGGAGCAGGAAAGGTGGATGATGTTGAACCCACGGAGTTCTGGACGGTAGTCCGGGTGACGAGGCTCAGGGTCCGAGGCCGGGTTGTAGGGTCAGGCGGGATCCGGAACCTGCTGAGCGATGGAACAGGTCAACGAACGGAGCCAGGGACTGGAGACTGGTGGAGCTGCAGAGGTGGTGGGACATCCGCCGAAGTCACCGTCAGGGTCAAGGGATGGACTTGGTTCGGAACGACTGGCGTGGCAGGACAGGCTCTACGAGACAGGACAGGGTTAATACAAGGCAAAGCACAGGGCAAAGCAATAAGGGAACCTGAACACTAGCTTGCTAAACACGTAGATCAGGCCCCGCCCACCAGGAAAGAGAAACCTTATATACCCTGTACCTGTCTATGCAATATCCTGTTTCTGGTTGCTGGCCCTTTAAGAAAGGGTCAATGACCGCGCGCGCGCCCTAATGCGCATGCGCGAGGCCCGTGTGCCAGAAGCCAGTCCAGGAAGCGGTGAGGAGGAAGCAGGAGCGCCCGTCTGGGAGTCCCACGTCGTAGAGGAGCGCCGGGAGCGGGGAGCTGGACGCATGGAGGCCGCAGGCGGGGAAGAGGAGGCCGGGACCGGAGTGGTAAGCAGGGAACGCCGCCGGGGAGCGGGGAGCGGGCCACGGGGACCGGAGAACGGGACCAGGGGACCGGGAAGCGTGACAGTATGGCCCTTGGTTTTCATTATGATGTTTAATCCCTACTGTTCTAAAACAAACTTTGAGGCTTTCACCCTTCACACAACAGCTGTAGTTATACTGAGAATTAATTACACACAGGTGGACTGCATTGCATGGTCACAATTTTCATATTTATACTTTTAAAATTGCAAAACCAAAATTTTAAAAACATTTATGATTTCCTTTACAATTCATAAATACTTGCTACTTTGCATTGGTTTATCACATAAAATTCCAATAAAATATATAAAATATTTTCATGGTGTAAAGTAAAAAAATGGGGGAAAGATCATGGGGTATGTTTTCATTTTTCAAGCACTGTACAAAGGAGAGAGAGACCTGTCAATCACCTGTGAAAAGCCAGCTGCTGGCAGTGCCGGATGGGTCTCATCTCCAGCTATGGTCTAAGCCAGATCTTTCAAGTATACAGTCTTTAAAATGCTGGAGTGTTTCAGAGAAAAATATATCTGACTATAAACCAGGATCTAGTTCATGCTGCCTGCAGTTTGGGGCTTGATTTTGCAATAATGATTCTGCAGCAAAGTAGTACTGATGTTGAAGAGTGCAAATGATTTTTTGTGAGGAAGGTTAAGGTCAGAAAAGCACAAGCAGCTACAATGAAACTTGATTTTATTTCAACAATGTCAATGAGCCCATTAAAACATTGGAATGAGACTGGTGTCGCATAGTGAGCACCTTGCATATTTCAACAGTAATGCCTGGAACACCTAAGGAAGAGGATTTGCATATAAAGACATTTGATCCACATTGAGCACCTATAGTTTCAGGCAAATGAAGTGCCTGAGAGAGGAGTACTGAGTGTGAGGTTTGTTGGCACAGCACAGCTTGGAGGCGAGACCCCCAGACTTTGATCTATATGACTGGTGAGCTTGTTAGTCATACACTACTTGATCCTTGACTTACAGAAGAGTTACTACAAGACTTTTTATGTTTATATAAATAATAGTTATATTTATTTTTTTGAGACTCCAAGGAGTAGGCATGAGCTATTGATGCCATTGTGCCAGCTACACTGAGACTCTGATGAACAGGCTTAATGGTGAAGAATAGGGCTGATGTCTCTCTCCTCCACCATTGTATTCAACTGCATTGCAATCCTAACGATGCTGATACCTATGAAATCAAGATGCTGGCAAGGGAGGTGGTATACCAAATACCTTACAGTAGAAATCATGGTTCAGGCACTGCCAGTGGAGCAGCCACAAGATCTACCATCAATACCAGTGGATAAGTCTCTGGGTGAAATCTTCAATCTGAGCAAGTAGCTAGGCAACAGACTGAATATATTTGGGTATGGTGTATTAAGGACTGGGCATACATACATAATTCATTAGGGAATCTTAAAGACTATAATTAATAATCACAAGTGGGCTTTTATTTCAAGGAATATTCTCCCTGACTGAACAGTCCACCTTTGATAGAGCCTCAAGTATTAATTACTAGTGACCCCAGAATATGAGTTCAGTGCCTTGATTTGTAGAGTTTCTACTTTTCTCATTCTTCCCTCTTCTTGACCTTGATATCTTGAAGGATGTAAGCAGTAGGCTAAAACAAAATCATCAATTTACAGCTACACTAATAATGAAAAAGTGCTAAGAGTAGATTTTATATTTTATAAAAACATTCACGTTATTCCTCTTTGCCTAGTTATTTTCATGTGTTGGTTTTTTTCATAACCTTACTTTTCTTGCAGATGTCGCAGAACTAAATTGTGATAACTTTTCAAATTAAGATGGCAGAAAGTTTAGAAAGTTTATCTCTATAGGAAGTCACAGATAACACATAGCAGCAAGGTAAACTAAATACCGTAGGTATATCACTGATATCAATGCCTGTAGCCTGAAAATACTAAACCAATACATAAATTGGGTAAGCAAAACTATATACATACTGTATAAAGCCTCACAACTAAACTGAATACAGAAAATACTGCAAAGATTTGTTAAAAAGAGCCAAGATTGATACAGATGGATAGATAGATAGATAGATAGATAGAGGGATAGATAGATAGAGGGATAGATAGATAGATAGATAATAGAGAGAGAGGGGAGCCAGCATGATCTGAAATTGGCATGCATAATATAAAAAGTGAAAATTCACACATTTATTCCAACTGTACTACAATAAAAAAAAAATGAGATTTTTAGCAAATAATTGATCAATTTTTTGACCCACCCCTGCCAACGTCACGGCAAATCTCAATAGGGGGGTCCTACTCTACATTCTGTATTTCATGTGCCATGCGGCCTCCTAGATAAAGTTAAAAGCAGAACCATAATAGAGCACACATACCTGTAACCTGTATATAACCGCTTCTATGTTGCAAAAAAGGCACTTGTGGATAGAGACCAGCCCAGGTCCCAGCATGTGGAGCAAGCTCTGCACCATACCAGGACTATATCAGAACTGATCCTCCCAGTGCCAAACAGCAACCATTGATAAAGGCGAACCAGATCCAAGATGGTGCTTAATTAGCATTGCCTGTGGAAAGGGGTGAGGTAACTGAATCTGAACAGCTACCAACAGGAGGAATACATAGCAAACCAAAATCAGGCATGCATGGCATGGTGGTGACCGGCCACCAGAATTTGTAGCATAACTACGACCAAACAGAGAGAGAGGGGAGCCAGCATGATCTGAAATTGGCATGCATAATATAAAAAGTGAAAATTCACACATTTATTCCAACTGTACTACAATAATAAATAGATAATAGATAGATAGATAGATAGATAGATAGATAGAGGGATATATAGATAGAGGGATAGATAGATAGATAGATAGATAGATAGATGTGATGTGCGAACAGGTATCAGGGGGCTTGGGTATGCTCAATGATCGATTGAGTATTGTCGGTGCTCCTGCTAAATGCTTGACAAAGGTCTTTTACTTGCCCACGAGACAGCCACCAGCCACCACAGTCCCCACAGCAGCAGACATTGCCTGGAAAACCCATTCCGTCTTCCCGACTCCCATCAGTCTCCATCATGCGAGTGCATTCGGCATCATCTGCCAACTTCCGTTTCATTTAACTGTTCACTGATGTGGAGGAGAAGACTTAAGTGAGACTTCACCACAACCACAGAAAGAAAAAGCAGACAGAACACTGGTAAGTAAGCACCATGAGATAACCTCAGGGAATCCTGATACCTTGACAGCTGGCGCCACAGGACTAAGACCAGAAGCCGAAGTGGACAAGGCAGAAGCTTGTGCGCACTGGTGCAAGCTGGTTCTGGAAGCCACTGGAGTATGGAAGGTGCAGGCACGGTCTGGAGGACACAGGCAGGTACACAGACAATACTAGGCAGGAACAAATACAAGGTCACAGAACAGTACAGAGAGCGGGTACAAGCATAGGGACCAAACAACTAGCTCGGGCAAACCAGATATGGGAACACATTGACAGCACCTCACAATGAGGGACGATGCCTTTTTTATACTGTACCAAAGCGGTGGTCTTAATGCATTTCCAGGATAGTTTGCGCTGGCCCTTTAAGAAAAGGGAGAGCAGAGCAGCCGCACCCTAAGTACACTCCAGAGAGCCCTACTGCACATGTGCAGACCTCGGAAGCCAGGAGAAGGATCAGGAAGTGTGGAGCAGGAGGAATGTCGGCGTCCCTAACACATAGGGAGCGTGGGCGTCAACGTAGGTACAGGGGATAACCAGGGACTGTGGGACCGGAAAGAGGCTGTGGAAGCAGAGAAGGCTAGCAGGGAAGAGCGTTGACACTCCTGGGCTGGGCACACAGACGATGTGAAATTAAGTGTACAGTTAGTTGCGCTCGAGTCCCCATTACTGAAAAGAGAGGAACAGAGACTCAAACGGAACTAAACACACAGTAACTTAGACTAGGAAGGAACATTTGGATGGCACACATGAAATGAAAGTCATGGGAGATGCCAGATACAAAGCTGAATGATGGAGACTGATGGAGGCTGGGAAGACGAAATCGAATTGGAGGTTTCTGGGCAATGTCTGCTGCTGTGGGGGACTGTGGTGGCCAGTGGCTGTATACATGGCTCATAAGAAAATGAGTTATTCAAGAAAAAAATATGTTTGTGTCCCATTGACTCTTATTGTGCTCAATACTAAAATCGAGCACTCAAGCATTTTGATTTGCTCGATTCGAGTATGAAGCACCCAAATACTTTTGTTCTCGACCATCACTGATAGATAGATAGATAGATAGATAGATAATGTGTTTTGGGTCATGATCTATGATTCAGACCAAGCTTTCCGACAATTGACAGCACATTTAGCTCCAGAATGCCTTGAAAGTCTTGAGATTTCATTGTACTTTGCACATATTCAAGACCCCTTCTGCCAAATGGCGTAAAGAAGCCTCAAAGCATTCTCAAGATTCATTCATGGTTCACAGTAGGTGTACAATTTCCTTTTCTTTGTATGCTTTAGTTTTGTATCTGTGAACATAGAGCTGATGTGATTGCCAAAAAGCTTCAGTTTTGTCTCATTGGTCCAAAGGACATTCTCCTAGAAGCTTTGTGGCTTGTCAAAGTGAATTTGCTTTGCTTTCAACAATCATTTCCTCTGTGGTAGTGATGAGCGAGCATGCTTGTAACTACTCGGTACTCGCACGAGTATCGCTGTACTCGGGCTGCTCGGCGGGGACCGAGTAATCTCGCGATACTCGTGCTGTACTCGTGGTCTTCATTTCTGCATGTTGGCGCTCTTTTGAGAGCCAGCCCTCATGCAGGGATTGGCTGGCAGACCACTGCAATGCCACAGCCCTGTTAGTTGTGGAATTGCAGTGATTGGCCGGCCTGCACAGCGTGACCGAGCCTTTATACCGGCCGGCGCGCTGTGCTCTGCTCACAGCTATCCAGACAGTCAGTGCAGGGAGAGTGTCGCTGATTCAGGGAAAGCTTTGCGGCCCTTTATAGCTTTTTCAGTTGCAGGGCTGCAAACAGTGTGACCAAAAGTCCTTCTCAGGACTATTCTAGTTGTATACAGGCAGGCAGGGTATAGCCAGGTCGGAGTACAGTAGCAGAGTCCTTCTCAGGACTATTGTTGCTATATACAGGCAGGGTATAGCCAGGTCTGAATACAGGCTAGTGACCAGAAGAGTCCTTGTCAGGACTATTGTACCAGTATACAGGCAGGCAGGCAGGCAGGGTAGTGGTGACCGTATACCAGCCTTCATCATATCTGGGGCTGGTGTACACAGTGTAAAACAGTCCAGATAGTGTCTGACTTGTCTGTAATTGTCGCTCCCCAAAAAAACCTGTTAGGTTCTTATTGCGTCCGTGCTTGGTTTTTAAAACCGCACGTGTGTGCCTGTTGGTGGCAGCGTACAGGTGCACTTGTGTGCAATTTCCACAAACTTTGATATAACGCACAAGTAGTGAATATACACGTCAGCAGTGCACAGCATTGCAAAATGCGCAAGGGCATTGGCAAGGAACAAGGAAGTGGACGTGATGGTGGTGCAGGCAGAGGCCGAGGTCGTGGGCAAGCTCTAATTTCGCCACAACAAAGGGCCACATCTAGTCGCTCGCACGTCCTGTCCCAAATTCTTGGGGACCGCAGCAGTACACCGCTCTTGAACCAAGACCAGTTTCAACAGGTTGTTAGTTGGATAGCAGATAATGCTTCCAGTCAGATTGGCACCACCACAAACACTCTGTCTTCCACACGGTCAAGTGTCAGTAGCCGTGATACTGCACCGCACATTTCTGAACCTGATCCTCCTTCCTACCACCAGGCTGAGTACACGTCCTCCTCGGACATTAATGATCTCACACTTGGACACTCGGAAGAGCTGTTCACGTTTCCATTCACACATTCTGGCCTCTCGCCAGCTCATATTGAAGTGGGTCATGAGGAGATCGTCTGTACAGATGGCCAAATATTTGAGCAGCCACGTTCTCACGAAGTTGGCAACGTGTCTCAACAAGTGGTGGACGATGATGAGACACAATGGTCAGGAAGTCAGGAGGAGGAGCAGGGTGCGGAAGAGGAAGACGACGTGGTGGATGATCCAGTAACTGACCCAACCTGGCAGGAGGATATGCAGAGCGAGGACAGCAGTGCACAGGGGGAGGGAGGCGTAGCATCACAACAGGCAGTAAGAAGCAGGGTGGTGGCCCCAGGCAGAAGTCAGGCAACCGTTCCCCGGAACAACACGACGACACAAGGTGCCTGTACAAATGTTAGGTCTTCCCGAGTCTGGCAGTTTTTTAAGTTGGATCCAGATGATTCAAAAAAGGCCATTTGCAACACCTGCCGTGCCAGCATCAGCAGGGGTACCAAAACTAGCAGCCTGACCACCACCAGCATGATCAGGCACATGTCAGCCAAGCACCCGACTTTGTGGGAAGTACAACAGAGTCGAGGAGCAGTGCTTGCTGATGTCACTGCTACGTCTTCGCTGGTTGTGCATGCGAGCCAATCCCCTGTCCATGCTGCCTGCGAACAAGCCTCCTCCACTCCTGCACCTGCAGTTGCCTACGCAGAAAGAACACCATCATCAAGCACGTCCTTGTCCCAGCGCAGCGTTCAGTTATCCATTCAGCAAACCTTTGAACGCAGGCGCAAATACACTGCCAACACCCCACATGCCACAGTTCTAAATGCTAACATTTCGCGACTGCTTGCGCTGGAAATGTTGCCTTTTAGGCTGGTGGAGACAGAAGCATTCCGTGACCTGATGGCGGCAGCTGTCCCACGTTACTCGGTCCCCAGCCGCCACTATTTCTCCCGGTGTGCCATCCCCGCGTTGCATAACCACGTGTCACAAAACATCACACGTGCCCTGAACAACGCTGTTTCACCCAAGGTCCACCTAACCACAGACACGTGGACAAGTGCTTGTGGGCAAGGCCGCTACATCTCGTTGACGGCACACTGGGTTAATATTGTGGAAGCTGGGAGTCTGAGCAAGGGACGGAACACGTCCTTCCCACACCAAGGTTTGCAGGCCCTACCTCAGTCAGTGTTTCACCCACACTCTACAGCTCCGGAATGTCATGCTCTTCAGCCTCCTCCTCCTCCTGCGCATCCTCATCCACTGTACCCTCCACACCAGTCACAAGCTGGAAGCACTGCAGCACTGCCTCGGCGAAGCGGCAACAGGCTGTGCTGAAGCTAATCTGCATAGGTGACAAACCCCACAATGCAGAAGAGCTGTGGACAGCTCTGAAACAGCAGGCAGATCACTGGCTCACACCTCTGAACCTAAAGCCAGGAAAGGTCATGTGTGACAATGGCCGGAACCTGGTGGCGGCTTTGAGGCGAGGCCAGCTGACACATGTTCCATGCGTGGCCCATGTGCTCAACCTCGTGGTTCAGCGGTTTCTAAAGTCATACCCAGAGCTGTCTGATCTGCTGGTAAAAGTTCGCCGCCTGTCTGCACATTTTCGAAAGTCACCTACTGCTTCAGCCGGCCTTGCCGGCTTTCAGCGCAGTTTGCATCTTCCGGCTCACAGACTGGTGTGTGATGTCCCCACGCATTGGAATTCAACTCTGCACATGTTGGTCAGGATATGTGAGCAGAAGAGGGCAGTTGTTGAGTACCTGCATCACCTAAGCCGTCGGGAAATGGGTCAAACTCCACACATAACACCTGAGGAGTGGAGATGGATGTCAGACCTATGTACCATCCTCCAAAACTTTGAGGACTCCACCAAGATGGTGAGTGGTGATGACGCCATTATTAGCGTCACCATACCGCTACTCTGCCTTCTAAAACGGTCTCTGCTGAAAAACAAACATGATGCATTGCAGGCGGAGCGCGATGAGTTGCAGCAAGAAACAGTAGTGGGTGTGGGTGATGATAACACACAGCCCAGCCTCGTCTCATCACAACGTGCAGTGGAGGACTATGACGAGGAGGAGGATGAAGACATGGAGCAACTCTCCGGCCAAATTGAGGATATGACATGCACACCAGTCATATCCTCGGTTCAGCGTGGCTGGCCAGAGGACAGGGTAGATGAGGAGGAGGAGGAGGACAGCATGTTCAGTCATCTTGTTGGTCAGGCTACTGAAGTCCTGGCTGTTAAGAGTCTGGCGCACATGGCTGACTTTATGGTAAGCTGCCTGTCTCGTGACCCTCGCGTTAAGAACATCTTGGCCGACAATCATTACTGGTTGGTAACACTGTTAGACCCACGCTACAAGGAGAACTTTTTGTCTCTTATTCCCGTGGAGGAGAGGTCAACCAAAATGCAGCAGTTCCAGAAGGCCATAGTCACGGAAGTAGGCAAAGCATTCCCCTCACAAAACGCTAGCGGCATAGGTCAGGAATCAGTGGACAACCGAGGCGTACAGCCGAGAGAGGCACAAGTCCAATCCGCCAGAGGTAGGGGAACAGTCTTTAAGATGTGGGACAGTTTTCTCAGCCCCTCACGTACCACAGCCCCTGAGGTGCGGGGTAGTGCCACAAGAAATCCTAAGTTTGCCCAGATGCTGAAGGAGTACCTTGCAGATCGAACAACTGTACTCCGACATTCCTCTGTGCCTTACAATTATTGGGTATCCAAGCTGGACACGTGGCATGAATTGGCTCTCTACGCCTTGGAAGTCCTGGCCTGCCCTGCTGCTAGCGTTTTGTCAGAGCATGTTTTTAGTGCCGCAGGTGGAATCATTACAGATAAACGCACCCGCCTGTCAACTGAAAATGCTGACAGGCTGACTCTGATCAAGATGAACAAGGGTTGGATTGGGCCAGACTTCACCACACCACCAGCAAATGAGAGCGGAATTTAAAGTTTGCCATGTACCTCCACTCACCCATGGGTACACACTTCTGGACTTTGGATAATCGCTGGACTGCTCCTCCTTCTCCTCATGCGCCACCATGATGATGACCGTTACAAATTGCAATACTTAGGCCTTTGTTTCAGGTATACCCCCAGTGGTAAATTTTTTCGCCCATTCTTTGCAGAATGGACATTACAACGACAGGAGACCGACTCCTTTGCAATGGGAACAATGTTTTGAGGCCCTCATGCACGTCTCTACCCAGGGACAACGTGGAGCCTCCCAATTTTTGGCTGCCCTGCCTAAGGGCTATACTATAATACACCCACTTCCTGACAATGGACACTTAATGTTTTGAGGCCCTCATGCACGTCTCTACCCAGGGACAACGTGGAGCCTCCCAATTTTTGGCTGCCCTGCCTAAGGGCTATACTACAATAGACCCACTTCCTTACAATGGGCACTTCAGGTTTACAGGCCATCATGCACGTCTCTATCCAGGGACAACGTGGAGCCTCCCAATTTTTGGCTGCCCTGGCAAAGGGCTATACTAAAATAGACCCACTTCCTTACAATGGGCACTTCAGGTTTACAGGCCATCATGCACGTCTCTATCCAGGGACAATGTGGAGCCTCCCAATTTTTGGCTGCCCTGCCTAAGGGCTATACTATAATACACCCACTTCCTGACAATGGGCACTTCAGGTTTACAGGCCATCATGCACGTCTCTATCCAGGGACAATGTGGAGCCTCCCAATTTTTGGCTGCCCTGCCTAAGGGCTATACTACAATAGACCCACTTCCTTACAATGGGCACTTCAGGTTTACAGGCCCTCATGCACGTCTGTATGCAGGGGCATTGGTGAACCTCACAATTTTGGACTGCCCTGGCAAAGGAAAATACTACAAAGACTCACTTCCTCAAAATGGGCACATTAGACTCAAGAGGCCTTCATGTACGTCTCTTCTCAGGGACATCGGAGTGCCACACAATGTTTTCACGTAAAATCTTTCATGTATTAATCTCAAAAAGTAACATACACCAGCTCTATCTCACTATTGGGTATGTGCCCTTAACATTTCCGCCATGAAAAATCATTTTGGGGTCATTTTGGAAGGTTTTCTGGTGAGTCCGTAAAAATGGCGTAAAACGCGGACAGAATTGTTCACAGCTGTGACTTTTCAGTGATAAATGCTTCAAGGGGTCTTCCCCATGCTGTTGCCATGTCATTTGAGCACTCTTCTGAGACTTTTGTGACATTTTTAGGGTTTCTCCATGCTGCCGGGGGGTCATTTCACAAAAATACTCGGGTCTCCCATAGGATAACATTGGGCTCGTTGCTCGGCCCGAGTACACGAGTATCTTGGGAGGCTCGGCCCGAGCTTCGAGCACCCGAGCTTTTTAGTACTCGCTCATCACTACTCTGTGGTCATCTACACTGAAGTCCACTTTAGCCAAAATTTCACAATGGATGGTGTATCATAACCTTTGGGTACCATTTGTATTATCCATATCAACAATTTGAACTCAATTTTCCTCTTGCACACACATCCTGGGAGGTTGGCTATAGTTCCATAGACCTTAAACTTCTGAATAATATGAGCAACTGTAATAACAGAAACATCAAGCTGTTTGGAGATGGCATTTATCTTTATCATATTTCTCTATAATTTTCTTACCAATCTCCATAGACAACTTTCGCCTTAGCTTCCTTTGGTGCATGTTCTATGTGGTACACAACATGATACCAAACAGCAGTGTGACTACTTTTTACCTTTTAAAGAGGTAGACTGAAGTTTTCATTCACATTTGATGCTAAATACAGGACACATCTATAACTTGACATGTCCCTGTGGTCACATTATTTTAAATCTTTTCTCAGGGTACCATATTTTTGACCTGGCCATTCTCAATAGTTTGTTTTCTTTTGTTTTTCCGTTGAACTACAATTCAGAAGCAAAGTTTGATTTTTATTAGTTGATATTGCATAAATGTAACATTCAAGTCATTTTCGTCCCCTTTAAGTTATTTTGACATACCTCCCAACTTTTGAAGAAAGGAAAGAGGGACAAAGTCTGCGGCGCGCACAGAGCGCCACTGCAAATTTTGACCACGCCCCTAGCTACACCCCTAGCCACACCCATTTGGCAGTGAGGGACATTCAGCAGATGCCCTGGACTGTTCGTTCATAGTCATAGCAGCCAGAATTTTCTTATATTTTTTTGTGTCACTAATATGACATGTTGCTTATTTGTGCCTATAAAGCTGTGGTCATATGTTGCATAAGTTCTGTTTCTTTTTGATTCTGCCATAGTCTGCACCAAACTACACAATCCATTTTTGCTGCATTTTTTTATGCCTTTTCTTCGTTATTTAATGAGTTTTTGGTTCAGATGTAAATTTGCGTTTTTAAGTGTTGTTATTGTACAGAGAAGCTTTTTGCAGCGTTTTTTAACCCCTTAACGACCGCGGGCAGTAAAATTACATCTTAAATGACATAATGTTACTGCCCGCGGTCTGCCGGCGGCAGCATGCTGCGATCGGCACACATCTCAGCTGACTTTCACAGCTGAGATGTGTGCCTGCTAGGCACGAGCAGAATCATTATCTGCTCGTGCCGATTAACCCCTTATATGGCGCTGTCAATACATGACAGCGCCATTATAAGCGCGATTGCGGTAATGTTTTCCTTACCGCCCGATACCGGAAGTCACGTGACGCGATCACGTGACTCCCGATAGTTGTCATGGTAGCACAGGGTCATGTGATGACTCCTGTACTACACATGACTTGGTTTCACTTTCGCTGTGCCAGCAGCACAGCAAAAGAGAAAGACAGCGTATCTGCTGTTTACAGCCTTGTAGCTGTGATCAGCAGATACTGCAGAGCGATCGGAATGCTGATCGCAATAGCCCCCTAGGGGCCCTAGTAAAATAAAAAAAAAAGTTAAAAAAAAGTTTTAAAAAATTAAAAAAAAACAAAAAAACCTAAAAGTTCAAATCACCCCGCATTCGCCCCATTGAAAATTAAAGGGTTAAAAAAATAAAAAATATACACACATTTGGTATCGCCGCGTTCAGAAACGCCCGGTCTATCAAAATATAAAATCAATTAATCTGATCAGTATACGGCGTAGCAGCAAAAAAATTCCAAACGCCAAAACGATGTTTTTTTGTAACCACAAGTTTTGCGCAAAATGCAATAAGAGGCGATCAAAACATAGCATCTGCGCAAAAATGGTCCGTTAAAAACGTCAGCTCGAGACGCAAAAAATAAGCTGTCATTGAGCCATAGATCCCGAAAAATGAGAACGCTACGGGTCATGGAATATGGTGTAAAACGTGCGCCACTTTTTTCGGACAAACGTCCGATTTTTTTTTAACCCCTTATATAAAAGTAAACCTATACATGTTTGGTGTCTACAAACTCGCACTGACCTGAGGCATCACACCCACACATCAGTTTTACCATATAGTGAACACAGTGAATAAAATATCTCAAAAACCATAGTGCTATCGCACTTTTTTTGCAATTTTTCAGCATTTGGAATTTTTTTGCCGTTTTCTAGTACACTATATGGTAAAACTGATGGTTTCATTTAAAAGTACAGCTCGTTCCGCAAAAAATGAGCCCTCACATGACCATATTGACTGAAAAATAAAAAAGTTACGTCTCTCAGAAAAAGAATGGCGGAAAAAAAAAACGGAAAGCGAATAATTGGCCGGTCGTGAAGGGGTTAAGCTCCACATAGAAACCGCTAAAGATAAAAAAAGCAAAAAAACCGCAGAGTTCAGTGACATCCACTTTCCTTGGACAGTTAAACACAGCAGAATATATGTCCAAAAAAAAACAGAAAAAAAATGCAGCATTTACGCTACATGTGAACATGGACTAATTGTCCAAAGAGGATGAGACGTCATGGAATTTCTACCCCTGGTGAATCTAAAGACTCTGCTGAACTGTGCGTTTTTTTGGTTTTTTTTTCTTTATAAGCTTCACGATTCCCATCTGCACCAAACATGTATCAAATAAGGGGGATAATGCATAAAATATACTGCAAACATGCAATAATCAGAGAAGATTGTTATTGCTCTCGTGGTGCGGACACCTGCAACAAAAACGCATCATTTACACTACGTGTGAACACTGCCTAAACAATACAATTTTATTAAATTTGTATGGGTTTTAATAAACAAAAATAATAAATACATTTTATTACATTTTTTATGGGTATTAATAAAGAAAAATAATACATTGCGCCTTTTTTTACGCCATTTACCAATCTTTATAAATTATATGATCGCTGTGTTGTTTAAGTCGTTACGATTACAGGGACCCCAAATATGTCCATGTTATTTCCTGATTTGTGATGTTTATTATTTTATATAAAAAAAAGTGTAATAAATTTACATTATTCTATTTTTTTGTATTATTTTTAGTAATTTTATTAGAAGGAAAAATAACTCTTTTTCTCTCCTTCTAGAACACAGAACATAGAGATGCTGCTCTATACAATGGAGCTCTATATCCTGTGTAATCTGTTGTGTAATCAGGGGCTTCATTGTAGGTTCATCTAAATAAAATCCTCCCTCTAACATCATCATTCCTAGTGGCTCAACAGCTGGAACAGCGAGAAAAGCTAGGAGGGCAGCTGGTCACCTGTTTGAAAATTGCTGGTTTGAATCCAAAGTGGTGAAAATAATTTTATATGTATGTATCTATTATCTATCTATCTATCCATTTATCACGTATCTATTATATATCTATCATGTATCTATCTATCCATCTATCTATCTTTGTAGCTGAATAATCTGCTTCTGCTTTCTCTACTGCAATACAGAGGTCAAGGTTACCAAATCTTCCTATGTTTTTCAATAGAGGCAGTAGCTCAATGGTAGAGCTACTGCCTATGGACAATGAGTTTGTTCACAAGTTTGAGTCCTTGTAAACCAGAACAGCTGAGGATTTAATTTAATTTATTTACTGCACTGAGGGGATCAGCCGAGACAACAGCTGTGAGCCATGGAACTGCGGTAATCCTCAAATCATGACAGTCCCGCAGAATCCGGGACGGTTGGAAGGTATGTTTCAGTGATGATTGTGGGTTTTTCTTACTTTAAAGGGAACCTGTCTAGTCAATCTATGCCCTCGAACCTAGCAGCATTAAAATATGTATGACTAAATTCCTTGCTTAAGCAGCCCTGTATAATGTTATTCACTTAAATCAGTGTTTAAAAAAAAAGTATTTATAACTTCCATTGGTAACACATTACACCGTAATGGCTTAAAATCCTGCAATGCCGCAAAGTCCCACTGTTTAAGAAGGCACATGTGCAGGCCCGTTTTAAGTTTGCCAATGAATACTTGGATAATTCTGAAAGTGATTGGGAGAAGGTGCTGTGGTCAGACGAAACAAAAAATTGAGCTCTTTGGCCTTAGCTAAACTCGCCGTGTTTGGAGGAAAAGAAATGCTGCCTATGACCCAAAGAACACCATCCCCACTGTCAAGTATGGAGGTGGAAACATTATGTTTTGTGCGTGTTTCTCTGCTAAGGACACAGGACTACTTCAACGTATCAATGGGACAATGAATGGAGCCATGTACCATAAAATTCTGAGTGACAACCTCCTTCCCTTCGCCAGGACATTAAAAATGGGTCGTGGCTGGGTCTTCTAGCACAACAATTACCCAAAACATACAGCCAAGGCAAAAAAAGAGTGGCTCAAAAAGAAGCACATTAAGTTCATGAAGTGGCTTATCCAGTCTCCAGACCTTAATACCATAGAAAACTTATCGAGGGAGCTGAAGCTCCGAGTTGCCAAGCTACAGCATCAAGAACTTAATGATTTAGAGATGATCTGCAAAGATTAGTGGACCAAAATTCCTCCTGACATGTGCGTAAATCTCATCATCAATTGCAAAAAATATCTGACTGTTGTGCTTGCCAACAAGAGTCTTGCCGCCAAGTATTGTGTTGTTTGCCGGAGGGATCAAATACTTATTTCTCTCTACAAAATGCAAATAAATGTATATAATTTATACAATGGGATTTTCTGGATTTTATTTTAATATTCTATCTCTCACTGTTAAAATTAACCTACCCTTAAAATTATAGCCTGATCATGTCATTGTCAGTGGGCAAACTTACAAAATCAGCAAAGGATCAAATTCTTATTTCCTTCACTGTACATGAATATGCCGCCTCATTTTTTGCCATAAATATAGATATAGACGTAGATTTCTATACTGAACAAAAATATAAAAGCAACACTTTTGTTTCTGCTCTAATTTTTCATGAGCCGAACTCTTTCTATGTACATAAAGGCCTTTTTCTCTCAAATATCATTCACAAATTTGTCTAAATCTGTTAGTGAGCGCTTTACTGAGATAATCCATCCACATCACAGGTGTGGCATATCAAGATGAGGATTAGACAGCATGATTATTGTATCGGTGTACCTTAGGCTGGCCACTATAAAAGGCCACTGTAGCTTTCCAAACCCTGTAACATGTTTTTATATATAGTGTTATACACACACACAACACTGCACATACATACCAGTGTTTTTCCTTTTCAGCTCTAGACACCAGCAGTTAAGAGACCTTTGGTGACATCGAGTTCACATGACCGTGACATCACCAAAGTTCCTCAAGTAGTCTTAACCACAGGATAGAAATGCTGGGAGTCCCTAGAAGAATGGTTACCTTTTCAAATTGCTTAATTTGCTCTCCATTTCCCCTAATGCCAGTCCCACATAACAGCCAGTCTCCTGGTAAGTTCCTATAGACCCCTGTTGTTAAGAGGCATATGGCGACATCATGGCCACATGACTATGAAGGCACCAAGGTTTTATACACATATATATATGTATATGTAATGTAGACACTAAATAATATCAATGCTATAAATATGTGGGGTCCAGTGCTTATAAGTAAAGCACTTTAAGCCACAGAAGAAAAATAGACAGGGCTTGTATATATGGATAGGGCATGAGATCTGCGCATACACCAATAACACAGGTTTGTGACAGCTATAATTCTTACCAGTGCTATAAGCAGCATTCCCTGTGTAGCTCAGGGAAATACATCTGTACGTCTGTCACACAAATAACCGGCACCTGGTAGATCCTTTGGGTGCTTAATCAAAGCAGTTATATGACTACATTTTGGGACTAACATTCAACAAGACCTCATACTTCACAAATCTAAAGGAGTCACTGTAGCATTGTTACCAACTAACATATTTGTAGTGGAACAATTCAGGGCGTAAGAATGAAAATGAGTGTTATATTGTATTTATAAATACTACCTCAATTCCACTGTAGATTTACGAGCCATGTTTTACACCCATTAGCATTATTCGATTGCCTAGATTTTTCCATTTAGCACTGCTTTAAGTTCATAGCTACAATTGATCTAGTTTTATCTGACCTCATAGAGTTTAATTCTGTCACCTTCTTATGTCCTAAAGGCACAGAAATCTGACAAAGAAATAATAGTTTAAGGGTCATTGTTTTCTGAAACATGATGGCTTATAGGATCAATAATGTTTGCCTCTAACAATTTATATACAATTTAAAATTGTAGTTGAGTATAGCAACTACATTTCATGCCTTATAGTGAATAGAAAATATATTCCACCGTAGCATTAAATTATAATATTATCTCAATATAATGACACTTGTGAGGTGGTAGGAACATTGAGTTTTTAAAGTTATTGTGTTCCAAGCATGAAGAATTAGCAACAGAAAGGATCTGATAGACTTTCACAAGTGCCAAATAGTAATGGCCAAAATATAAAGTCAAAGCTTCTCCCAAATTTCCAGTCTTGTAGAGTGTGACTGATCTGCTCTCCCTGCCTGCGGTTATTGTATTAACCCATAATCACTGTCAATCACTGCCACTGTAGAGTACCTCTGGCAGTGTTACTGACAATGTTTATAGTAGTGTTTATGCTAATATATATATATATATATATATATATATATATATATATATATATATACAGTGCCTACAAGTAGTATTCAACCCCCTGAAGATTTAGCTGGTTTACACATTCGGAATTAACTTGGCATTGTGACATTTGGACTGTAGATCAGCCTGGAAGTGTGAAATGCACTGCAGCAAAAAAGAATGTTATTTCTTTTTTTATTTATTTTTTTTAAATTGTGAAAAGTTTATTCAGAGGGTCATTTATTATTCAACCCCTCAAACCACCAGAATTCTGTTTGGTTCCCCTAAAGTATTAAGAAGTATTTCAGGTACAAAGAACAATGAGCTTCACATGTTTGGATTAATTATCTCTTTTTCCAGCCTTTTCTGACTAATTAAGACCCTCCCCAAACTTGTGAACAGCACTCATACTTGGTCAACATGGGAAAGACAAAGGAGCATTCCAAGGCCATCAGAGACAAGATCGTGGAGGGTCACAAGGCTGGCAAGGGGTACAAAACCATTTCCAAGGAGTTGGGCCTACCTGTCTCCACTGTTGGGAGCATCATCCGGAAGTGGAAGGCTTATGGAACTACTGTTAGCCTTCCACGGCCTGGACAGCCTTTGAAAGTTTCCACCCGTGCCGAGGCCAGGCTTGTCCGAAGAGTCAAGGCTAACCCAAGGACAACAAGGAAGGAGCTCCGGGAAGATCTCATGGCAGTGGGGACATTGGTTTCAGTCAATACCATAAGTAACGTACTCCACCGCAATGGTCTCCGTTCCAGACGAGCCCGTAAGGTACCTTTACTTTCAAAGCGACATGTCAAGGCTCGTCTACAGTTTGCTCATGATCACTTGGAGGACTCTGAGACAGACTGGTTCAAGGTTCTCTGGTCTGATGAGACCAAGATCGAGATCTTTGGTGCCAACCACACACGTGACGTTTGGAGACTGGCTGGCACTGCATACAACCCCAAGAATACCATCCCTACAGTCAAGCATGGTGGTGGCAGCATCATGCTGTGGGGCTGTTTCTTAGCCAAGGGGCCTGGCCATCTGGTCCGCATCCATGGGAAGATGGATAGCACGGCCTACCTGGAGATTTTGTCCAGGAACCTGCGCTCCTCCATCAAGGATCTTAAGATGGGTCGTCATTTTATCTTCCAATAAGACAACGACCCAAAGCACACAGCTAAGAAAACCAAGGCCTGGTTCAAGAGGGAAAAAATCAAGGTGTTACAGTGGTCTAGTTAGTCTCCTGACCTTAACCCAATTGAAAACTTGTGGAAGGAGCTCAAGATTAAAGTCCACATGAGACACCCAAAGAACCTAGATAACTTGGAGAAGATCTGCATGGAGGAGTGGGCCAAGATAACTCCAGAGACCTGTGCCGGCCTGATCAGGTCTTATAAAAGACGATTATTAGCTGTAATTGCAAACAAGGGTTATTCCACAAAATATTAAACCTAGGGGTTGAATAATAATTGACCCACACTTTTATGTTGAAAATGTATTAAAATTTAACTGAGCAACATAACTTGTTGGTTTGTAAGATTTATGCATCTGTTAATAAATCCTGCTCTTGTTTGAAGTTTGCAGGCTCTAACTTATTTGCATCTTATCAAACCTGCTAGTTTCCTCCCGGGATAGTAACTGTCTCTCTGTCTCTCTCCCAATCTCTGTCTGTCTTGCTGTCTGTCTGTCTCGCTGTCTGTCTCTTTCCTTGTCTGTCTGTTTCTATCTCTCTGTCTGTATTTGCATCAGTCTATCTGTCTCAATCTCTGTATCTGTCTGTTTCTATCTCTCTGTCTCTTTGCCCGTCTGTCTCTTTGTCCGTCTGTCTTATTGCCCGGCTGTGTTTTTGCCTGGCTGTCTCTTTGTCCAGCTGTCTTTTTGCCCGACTGTCATTTTGCCCGGCTGTCTCTTTGTCCGGCTGTCTGCTTCTAGGTCTGTCTCTTTACCGGTCTGTCACTTTCCCGGTCTGTCTCTTTCCCGGTCTGTCTCTTTCCAGGTCTGTCTCTTTCCAAGCCTCTCTTTCCAGGGCTGTCTCTTTCCAGGGCTGTCTGTCTCTTTGCGGGCTGTTTCTTTGCCGGGCTGTCTGTTTCTATGGCTATCTGTTTCCAGGGCTGTCTCTTTTAGGGCTGTCTCTTTCTAGGTCTGTCTCTTTACAGAGCTGTCTCTTTCAAGGGCTGTCTCTTTCCAGGGCTCCCTCCTTCCCCGTCTGTCTCTTTCCTGCTCTGTCTCTTTCCCGCTCTGTCTCTTTCCCGCGCTGTCTCTTTCCAGATCTTTCTCTTTCCAGGCCTGTCTCTTTCCAGGTCTGTCTCTTTCCAAGTCTGTCTCATTCCAGGGCTGTCTCTTTGCTGGGCTGTCTCTTTTCTGGGCTGTCTCTTTGTTGGGCTGTCTGTTTCTAGGGCTGTCTGTTTCTAGGGCTGTCTCTTTCTAGGTCTGTGTCTTTCCAGGGCTGTCTCTTTCCACGCCTGTCTCTTTCCAGGCCTGTCTCTTTCCAGGTCTGTCTCTTTCCAAGTCTGTCTCTTTCCAGGGCTGTCTCTTTCCAGGACTGTCTCTTTGCCGGGCTGTCTCTTTGCTGGGCTGTCTGTTTCTAAGGCTATCTGTTTCCAGGGCTGTCTCTTTCTAGGGCTGTCTCTTTCTAGGTCTGTGTCTTTCTAGGGCTGTCTCTTTCCAGGGCTGTCTCTTTCCTCGTCTGTCTCTTTGGGCATTTGTCTCTTTGCCCGACTGTCTCTTTGCCCGGCTGTCTTTTTGCCCAGCTGTCTCTTTGCCCGCCTACCTCTTTGCCTGGCTGCCTCTTTTCAGGCCTATATCTTTGCCCGTCTGTCTCTTTGCCTGTCTGTCTCTTTCCTGGTCTGTCTCTTTCCAGGTCTGTCTCTTTCCAGGTCTGACTCTTTCCTGAACTGTCTTTTTCCTGGACTGTCTCTTTCCAGGTCTGTCTCTTTGACCGTCTGTCTCTTTGACCGTCTGTCTCTTTGCAGGGCTTTCTCTTTCCAGGGCTGTCTCTTTCCAGGGCTGTCTCTCTCCAGGTCTGTCTCTTTCCAGATCTGTCTCTTTCCCCGTCTGTCTCTTTCCCCGTCTGTCTCTTTCCCCGTCTGCCTCTTTCCACATTTGTCTCTTTCCAGGGCTGTCTCTTTCCAGGGCTCTCTCTTTACAGGGCTCTCTCTTTCCCGCTCTGTCTCTTTCCCGCTCTGTCTCTTTGGGCGGCTATCTCTTTGGGCGGCTGTCTCTTTGGGCGACTGTCTCTTTCCAGGGCTGTCTCTTTCCCCGTCTGTCTATTTCCCCGTCTGTCTCTTTCCACGTCTGTCTCTTTCCACGTCTGTCTCTGTTCCGCTATGTCTCTTTCCCGCTCTGTCTCTTTCCCGGTCTGTCTCTTTCCAGGTCTGTCTCTGTCTGTCTCTTTCACCGTTTGTCTCTGTCTGTCTCTTTCCCTGTCTTTCTCTGTCTCTCTCTCTCTGTCTCTCTCTATCCATCTCCTCACCGACATCTTAATACCTCACATATACGCTTCTTATACTATGAATGTCTTTTGTTCCTATAGCAACCACTCACAGCTCCTACTAATAACCTGTAGTTCCAGGCTCCATTTTCTTTAATGAAGGCATGTTTTTTGGAGAGTAACCGTAAAGCGCGGGGTTAAATTTTCCTGTCAAAACATAGTCTACGATGTTTCCTGGGTCACATGAGGTGTCTGTGCAAAATTTTGTGATTGTAAATGCGACGGTGCGGATACACTTTTCGTTTCACTTTTTCCCCATTATGTAGATAGAGGCAAAATTGCTTGGTAAATTGGAACACGCGGGGTTAAAATTTCGCCTCACAACATAGCCTATGTTGCTCTCGGGGTCCAGACGTGTGAGTGTGCAAAATTACGTGATTGTAAATGCGACGGTGCAGATGCCAATCCCGGACATACATACATACATACATACATACATACACACACACATACATACACACGCCCGGGTTAATAACTGTTAACAAAATAGAATGTATTAACATTCCCCGGATAGAATGTATAAATAGAATGTATTAACGCCCGGGATAGTAACTGTATCTCTGTTTCTTTCCCATTCTCTGTCTGTCTCCCCCTTTGTACACAGTATATCTCTCTGTCTCTCTCTCTCTATCTCTTTGTCTGTCTGTCTCTTTCCCTGTCTGTCTCTGACTGTCTCTCTCTCTTTCTCCGTCTGTCTTAATCTCTTTCCCTGTCTGTCTATCTATCTCTTTCCTTGTCTGTCTATCTATCTCTGTCACTTTCCCTGTCTGTCTCTTTCCCTGTCTGTCTCTTTCCCTCTCTTTCCCTGTCTGTCTCTTTCCCTCTCTTTCCCTGTCTGCCTCTTTCCCTCTTTCCCTCTGTCTCTTTCCCTGTGTCTGTCTCTTTGTCTGTCTCTTTACCTGTCTTTGTCTGTCTCTTACTCTGTCTGTCTCTTTTCCTCCCTTTCCCTGTCTGTTTCCCTGTTAGTCTGTCTCTGTCTCTTTGTCTGTCTCTTTACCTGTCTGTGTCTGTCTCTTAACCTGTCTCTCTCTTTCCCTGTCTGTCTCTTTCCCTGTCAGTCTGTCTCTTTGTCTGTGTCTGTCTCTTTGTGTCTGTCTCTTACCCTGTCTATGTATGTTTCTTACCCTGTCTGTATCTGCCTCTTTCCCTGTCTGTGTCTGTCTCTTTCCCTGGCTGCATTGTGACACGCCAACATTCCATTTAAGGACGTGGCTGCGCATTCTTCTGAAGTTCTGGCTGCACTTTGGCTCCCAGCTCCATTCGCTTTAATGGAGGCAGGTTTTTTGGTGAATAACTGTAAAGCGCGGGGTTAAAATTTCCCCTCAAAACAGCCTATGACGCTCTCGGGGTCCAGAAGTGTGAGTGTGCAAAATTTTGTGGCTGTAGCTGCGACGGTGCAGATGCCAATCCCGGACATATACACATACATACACACACACATACATATGCACATTCAGCTTTATATATTAGATAATGCTTTATTTATTTATTTTTGCCATTCATCTTATGCTTTGATAGATATATTAGTTATTTAATAATTTTATTGCCTTATTTAGGGGTCTTAAAATCATAATTGTTTAGTCATTTATACAATACAATACAATATTGTAAAACTGGCAATCTCCTATGTAGTGTAGCCGCAGTAGCCTCCAGTAGATCCCAGCTGCCATGACAATGTCAACGACACTCACAAACTGTGATCATATTATGAGGGGGGGGCGATAGGTGACAGAAAGATATCCTACTGCTCTTAAATGGTTAAATGCTACTCATGATTGCCACCAAATCTAAGGCTGACAGCAGTAACTATTCACAGGCGACATCTGTAAAACACAGCTGGCACCAACAGTGAATGGAATGTTTCCAGCTCCTGCTCCAAACATTAAGTGCATACTTCACCAAGGGATTCTCTACAGTAAAGAATCCCCCATAATGCCACACGTGCATATTTTGATTACTACTTTGTATCAGTATTCAGAAGCCTAAACCAGGTCCAAAACACAGGATTACAAACCTCCATAATGAAACCTCAATGATATTTTTGATGATACTTTTTCTCTGTTTCTGTTCTACTTGCTTTCGTTTATAAACACTGATAATTTTATTGAACAGAACTGTATACAGTGGAACCTTGGTTTACGAGAATCAATCCGTTGTGGGAGTGTGCTCGTAAACCAATTTACTCATCTAGCAAAGCAAGCTTTCCCTTAGGAAATCATTGGAATGCAAATAATCCGTTCACAACTTGTAGCATGTCCCATCCTGGTCCCCTATTGTGCCATTTCACACGCGCACACACATGCACAAACACCCATACACTCATGCACAAACACGCGCACACACATGCACAAGCGCACGCACATTATGCTCACTATTATCCTCCATTCCCTCACCGGCCTGGTTCTTGCAGTCCGCCGGTAACGATAGTGGCCGATGCAAAGGCTGCTGCTGTCAGGTATTCAGTGGCTGTCGTCATTGGCATGAGCAACTTGCCTCTGTGATTGACCAGGGCGATTACGTCAGAGGCATGTGCCGCTTGCCTCTGATTGACCAGGGCGCTGACGTCAGTGGCTCTGATTGGTCAGCGCGCTGCCATTGGGATGCACAGCGGCAGCTCCTGTATCGGTCTAGCTGGTTACCGGATCCAGATACCGGCGGACTACAAGAGCCATATATGAGGCCGGCGAGGGAACGGATAAAATACTGTGAGCAGCAGATAAGTTAAAACATTATTTTTGTATATTTTATTTAATTCTAAAATGGTTTAACAGGATCATACTGTGGAATCTGTAAAACATTATTTAATTTTTTATAGCAGTAATATTACACTGTTGTCAACTATGTCAACATAGTTCAGAATGTGAACATTATAACAAAGCAGAATACGGTATTTTTAGAGAAGAGTTCAGAGGAGACTTGTCCACTTGGGATCGAGCTTTCATCGTGACTGTAAAAATGTCATGTAAAAGTTATAAACTGAACTTGTACTGAGTGCGGTAAAGGCTGGTAAATAGCAAAACATTTGGAATATATTCTGAAAGGTTTATTGTCAAATTGTATGTTCACATCTGATCTACTCCTGGCCCCCGGCTTACTGCTTTGCCAGGGGCGGTGCGATCCTGACCACTGACAGTCCGGTGCAGCGGCACGACCGGGCTCTTTTCAATGCTGCAGGCAGAGGCAGAGGAGAAGCGCACAGGACTTCAGAGCGCTGTGAGCAGAGTGTAAAGTATAGACACATTTATAAACTTGAAACAATCACTTCAATACTAGATTGACTGGAAATAAGGCTGTTTACACAATGGTGGCTTATCCTAACATCAGATGTATGTAAATGTAGTTCATATAATAATGCAGATTGTACCATGCAAAATAAAAAGCAATGCATTTACCAAAGTGTTCAACCATTATTTCTGTAGAATATATTTATAGCCTTAAACAATTGTGTTAACCCCTTTATGACAGGCTATATTTTTTTTTCCCGTTTTCATTTTTTTCTCGTCTTTGTTCCAAAAAATATAATTTTTTATTTCCCATCTATATTGCCATATGAGGGTTTCTTTTTTGTGGGACAAGTTGTACTTTTGAATGACACCATTCATTTCATCCTGTGATGAATTGGAAAGCAAGAATAAAATTCCAAGTTCATTTAAATTGCAAAAAAAATAATGCAATTTTACCCCCAATTTTTTTTTGAAGGGAGTGTGTTATTTATCATGCACACTATATGATAAAATTGGCCTGACAATATGATTCTCCAGGTCAGAACAATTATGCAGAAACCAAACATGTATAAGTTTTATTTTTATTTAAGTGGCAAAAAAATACAGAACTATGTAAAACAAAAATAGAAAATGTTGCCTGTATCGCCATTTTTTCAAAACCATAACGTTTTCAATTTTAGGGAAATGGAGCTATCTGAGAGCTTATTTTTAGCAAGATGAGCTGAAATTTTGATACCATTTTCAGGTTGTTACCATGTTTTGATCGCCTTTTATTGCATTTTATTCCAATCTTATAATCTTGTAACAGCCAAAAAATCATTCTGGAGTTTTGATTTATTTTATCGTTACACCGTTTACTGATCATATCAATTTATTTTTATTTTTTGATAGATCAGAGTTTTACAAATGTAGTGATACCAAATCTGTATATTTTTTACTTTTATTAAAGGAATCTGTCAGGTGATTTTGTACTACAATACTAATTTTATCTATAAATAGAGCTTAAGGAGTCCTTTCAGAAACAGTAACTTTTACAGCTGTACCTTATCTTGTTATTTTATTTTAAGCTCTGTAGAATTCAGTGTGACATTGTAACTAGTCAAGCATATGTAAATATAAACTGTATATTCACTGCTCCCCCCTCCCACCTCTTAGTGCTGACATCAGTGATAGTAAATCTGAACTGGATTTGCACTGCTGTCTCCACCTATACACTCTTCCATCTCTCAGCAGTGAAAGTGAATGCACTGTGAGGTGGGAGGAGGGAGCAGTGTATATGGAAATTGTATTTACATACACTACAGTTCAAACGTTTAGGGTCACTTAGATATTTCCTTATTTTTGAAAGAAAAGCACATTTTCTTTCAATGAAGCTAACATTAAATTAAACAGAAATGCACTCTATACAGTGTTAATGTGTTAAATAACTATTCTAGCTTCAAAAGTCTGTTTTTTAATGCAATATCTACGTAGGTGTATAGAGGCCAATTACAACAACCACCACTCTAGTGTTCTAATGGTACATTGTGTTTGCTAACTGTGTTAGAAGGCTAATGGATGTTTAGAAATCCCTTAAAACCCCATGTGCAAGTATGCTAGCACAGCTGAAAACAATATTGCTGATTAGGGAAGCTATAAAACTGACCTTCCTTTGAGCTAGTTGAGAATCTTGAGCATTATATTTGTTCCTTCAATTAAACTTTCAAAATGGCCAGAAAATGAGAACTTTCATGTGAAACCCGACAGTCTATTCTTGTTCTTAGAAATGAAGGATATTCCATGCGAGAAATTGCCAAGAAACTGAAGATTTCCTACAATGGTGTGTACTACTCCCTTCAGAGGAAAGCATAAACAGGCTCTAACCAGAGTAGAAAGACAAGTGGGAGGCCCCGCTGCACAACTGAGCAACAAGACAAGTACATTAGAGTCTCTAGTTTGAGAAATCGATGCCTCACAGGTCCTCAACTGGCAGCTTCATTAAATAGTAACGCCAGTGTTAACATCTACAGTGAAGAGGTGACTCCGGGATGCTGGCCTTCAGGGCAGAGTGGCAAAGAAAAAGCCATATCTGAAACTTGCTAATAAAAAGAAAAGATTAATATGGGCAAAAGAACACAGACATTGGACAGAGGAAGATTGGAAAAAAGTGTTACGGACAGACGAATCAACGTTTGAGGTGTTTGGATCACACAGAAGAACATTTGTGAGACGCAAAAAAACTGAAAAGATGCTGGAAGAGTTCCTGACGCCATCTGTCAAGCATGGTGGAGGTAATGTGATGGTCTGGGGTTGCTTTGGTGTTGGTAAAGTGGGAGATTTGTACAAGGTAAAAGGGATTTTGAATAAGGATAGCTATCACACCATTTTGCAACGCCATGCCATACCCTGTGAACAGCATTTGATTGGAGCCAATTTCATCCTACAACAGGATAATGATGCAAAGCACACCTCCAAATTATGCATGAACTATTTAGGGAAGAAGCAGGCAGCTGGTATTCTATCTGTAATGGAGTGGCCAGCCCAGTCATCAGATCTCAACCCTATTGAGCTGTTGTGGGAGCAGCTTGACCGTATGGTACGCAAAAATTGTTCATTAAGCCAATCCAACTTGTGGGAGGGGCTTCTGGAATCATGGGGTGAAATATCTCCAGATTACCTCATCAAATTAACAGCTAGAATGCCAAAGGTCTGCAAAGCTGGAATTGCTGCAAAGGGAGCATTATTTCTAACCTAGTCAATGTCTGAACTATATTTTGTATTCATTATGCAACTCATTTGATAAATAAAAAGTATGATTTTTCATGGAAAAGACAAAATTGTCTGGGTTATTCCAAACTTTTGAACTATAGTGTATACTTGACTAGCTACTATGTTACACTGAATTCTACAGAGTTTAAAATAAGATAACAAGATAATGTAGTTATATAAGTTACCTGATCCTGAAAGGTCTCCTTAAGTCCTATTTAAAGATAACATTAGTACACAAAATCATCTGACAGATTCCCTTTACCTGCTTTATTTTTAATGTGGCAAAAGTGTGGTGATGTGAACTTTTATATTTTTTTAAAAAAACATTTATTTTTTAACTTTTTCCTTTTTTGTTATTTCTCTTAAGGCCGCTTCACATGCTACAATAAATCTTACGATGTGTCGGCGGGGTCACGTTGTAAGTGACGCACATCCGGCATCGTAAGTATGATTGTAGCGTGTAAAACCTCAGTGCAATTGTGATTGAACGAAATTCCGTTCATCGCATGCATGTCGGTCATTCCTCAAAGATTGAACGTGCGGTTGTGCAATGTTCCCGAGGCAGCACACATCGCAGTGTGTGACACCCCGGGAACATTGAACGACAGCTTACCTCCGTCCGCGGCTCCCGCCGACAATGCGGAAGGAAGGAGGTGGGCAGGATGTTTACGTCCCGCTCGTCTCCGCCCCTCCGCTTCTATTGGCCGGCTGCCGCGCGACGTCGATGTGACGCCGAACGTCCCTCCCACTCCAGGAAGTGGACGTTCTCCACCCACATCGAGGTCGTATGGACGGGTAAGTACGTGTGACGGGGGTTAATCGTTTGTGCGGCACGTTCAACAAATTGAACATGCCACACATACGATGGGGAAGTTGCAAATCGCATTCGATATCGTATGCGAAATTGCAACGTGTAAAGCAGGCTTTAGAGGACTCGAACTTGCAATTATCTGACTGCTTGTACTATGCATAGCAGTGCATCAGCACTGCTATGTATAGCAATAATCATGTTTTCCTACAAACCTCAATTGCAGGCTGGCTATTATTATGACAAGCACGGGGTCTTCAGCAGTCCACTGGCTGTCATGGCAACCCATTATTGTCCCACATTGATTGTTAAATGCTGTTGTCAGAAGCCGATAATGGCTGATTAATCGAGCCACCAAGTGCAGGGAAAGATGCAAGCTCGGCATGCAAGTCATAGATATGACATATGTCATAAAGGGGTTAAATAGTTAGCTACTGCATCCTTTAAAGGGAACCAATCACCAAGATTTTTGTATATAACCTAAAGCCAGTGCTATACTGGCACTATCAGGCTGATTCTCTACATACCATTAGTGGTCAGCTAAGATGTTTTAGGCTTTCAAATCCAAGAAAGTGAAGTTTAAAATATCAGCAGCTTTTTGATTGGCATTTGCAACTGATTACAAGAAGGAAAAAGAGGGGGGATTCTGCTCACCCATTCCAAGTCCGTTCATAGTGGTCAGTGCATGGGCAAACACAGGCCGGCTCCTGAGTAGTGGTTCCAACAGAATTCAAGAAAGGGGTTGTCCAGCACCATCCAATTTGACTTTTTAATCCACGACAGACTTCTTCATTTCATAAGAAATAATTTTTATTGTGCATATTTAAAATCATGCTTAAAAACACATAGCCACGGGCTATGAGTAAGAGCTCTTAGGAGCTTGAAACGCTTAAGACAAGACATGTGTTTTTAAGCATGATTTTAAATATGCACAATAAAAGTTATTTCTTATGAAATGAAGAAGTCTGTCGTGGATTAAAAAGTCAAATTGGATGGTGCTGGACAACCCCTTTCTTGAATTCTGTTGGAACTGAGCAAATAATATATGGATTCCGGCCCACCTGCCTGTTGTTGTCCCTCTCTGTTCACTATGGTATCATACAAACAAATCACTTTGCTTAAGGCTGTGGTGAGGTCATTCCCATGTGACCAGAAGGGGCCGGGCGTCAGCCAACAAAGCTGGATACCAGGTCACATGGGTATGACCTCACCACAGGTCCTTCAACAAAGTGAGTTGTTTGTATAATACCATAGAGAACAGAAAGAGAGGAACAACAGGCAGGGAGGTGGGAATCCATCTGAATACCCACCCATATATTATCTGCTCAGTTGCAAATGTCAATCAAGAAGATGCTGATCTTTTAAATTTTACTTTCTTGGATTTGAAAGCCTAAACATCCAAGCTGACCACTAATGGTATGTAGATAATCAGCCTGATAGTGCCAGTATAGCACTGGCTTTAGCTTATATTCGAAAATCCTGGATATTGGTTCCTTTTAATTTCTTCAGGACTGCCCAGCATCTCTGCAGAATGTGTAGCTGCCGGAGAAGAGAGCTGATTCATTCGCTGTGTCCCTTCCTGCAACTGGAGAGTGGGACACAGGAAAGCTCTGCTGTGCTCCAGCACTCCAATAACAGGGGCGTTGCAGCAACTGACAAGTTCTCAGCATGTTCACATGAGACACATCTCATCCCAGGAAAACACGCTGTTCCAGCCTGCAGCCCTGATTTTCTTTGTAGTGGCATACATTTGGAACAGAGGGACACAGAATAAAAAAGAAACACATCTGGAATTAGAGTAGCAATGACAATTGAAAGAGGCACTCGGTTTAAATTTATGAAAAATCCAGTGAAAGGTCAGTTATTAACATAACTGAAATTCATAAATCAATTTTAGAATTCTTTACAAATGCTTCTAAAAGCCTCCATTCACAATATTTAGACAGATACTGTATAAGTCAAATTGAATCATCATTACCTAAGTAGCAAATTTCAGTAATACTGCCTCAATATACTTCCTAGTTATCAGTTTTATAATTCGCTTTTTATAAAGATTTTGAACACATATGAATACAGTGAACACAAAGGTAAGGGGAATTCAATCTATTGTCAAATTGTTCCATTTTGCAACACTGACGCTGCAAGAAATATATATGGTAAACTGGAGACCCCTCTTCCCATCACTAAAGATTTCAGAAGCCAAAGTCCACCAGTGCGAAATGTGATGGTCAGTGTAGGGCTGAATTATGGCAATCTGGACTTTTATGCTATAATAACATAGTGTATGCATTTCTTCCATGTAAAACTACAATTTACCATGTTCTACTTAGCACCATATTTAGTAATATGGTATTCCTTCCCATCAAGGGAGAGCTAGGCAGAAGACTATTTTCCTTTAACACTGTCTTTCTGTCCTTCAGCATTTTAGTAATTGAAAATGAGAGAATATTAGTGTATACCATTATAAAATACAGAACGTGAAAAACTATTCCACATGTAACATCTGCACTTGAAGCCAAATGTCATTTCAATTATTATACATCTTCATTTCCCGACATTTTCTGTGCTTATAATCATACTTTGACCACCATAAATATCATCCATTTACTAGTACTGGGATAGATGTTTGAACACACATGGATACCATGAAATCAGAATCTTGTAGTAAATCATCACATATATAAATATATATTTACATAGAATAAAAAATATAATAAAATAAATATATTAAACAAACTGTATAGTAATATAAATACATATATCTAACTCAATATAAAATACATTATTAGTGTTTTCTATTTTTCATACAGAACAAAAATTAAAAAAAATCTAATGAGTTAAAATACAGAAAAAACATATACAATCCAAGATGAAGAATGGACTCTGTCCCCTAGGGAACTCTAAGTACTCTATATATATATATCCCATATACAATCAAGTGTGCCTGCATTGCACCTACTGGTTTTGAAAAGCCCGAAGACTACCACCAAGTAATATAAATCACAGCTGAAATAGCCAGATTTAAGTCTAAATAACGACTATACAGGATTACCCAGGCAGCAATGCAAGGTGCAGGAAGCTCAGTACAGGACCCGACGCGTTGCGCCAGTCAAGCTGGCTTCATCAGGAGAATATCCAATATTATGGATATTCTCCTGATGAAGCCGGCTTGACTGGCGCAACGCGTCGGGTCCTGTACTGAGCTTCCTGCACCTTGCATTGCTGCCTGGGTAATCCTGTATAGTTGTTATTTAGACTTAAATCTGGCTATTTCAGCTGTGATTTATATTACTTGGTGGTAGTCTTCGGGCTTTTCAAAACCAGTAGGTGCAATGCAGGCACACTTGATTGTATATGGGATGCATATATAGAGTACTTAGAGTTCCCTAGGGGACAGAGTCCATTCTTCATCTTTGATTGTATATGTTTTCCCTGAATTATTGAACATGTGCCAGGTTTGAACCATGCAGGAAACAGTATTTTGTATGTCTGTTTTTAAATGATTTTAAATGTGAGTGTTTTTTCACCCCATGTATAATAAAATTTATATTATTCGCACTAATCAAGGTCCATGCCAAGTTGTTATTTATCATCCTGAACCCTGGTGCCTTTTTGTATCAATTGTTGTTCCAATGTTTTGTTAGATACTTGGCACAGTGGTTTTCATATTATTCATTGGTGGTGCTGAGGCTCTCTTTTGGAGGTTAAAATACAGAAATGCATATGGAAATATATTATATTAGGTAGTTTTAAAGAATAATAAATAAATCTAATGAATTGAAATACAACTACCGGATTCTACATTCTACATGTCTTGTTCTGGAATATGGCATAAAGCAGTAAAAGGAAAGAAATAACTCCTAGTGCATCATTAAGATCATCGAGCTATATATGAAATGACTTTTCTCCATCTCATTTGTGTATACAATGTACCAAATCTTGGCGGGTCACTGAAATAGAACTAAAGATATATCCTGTCCTCTGATTATGCAAAACAGTTTACTCACGTAGAATAGTAAATGTAATATCCAGATATAAAGGACCTTTGCAATATTCATGTTTTGTCCTTATCATTATAGCTTGATCTACAAAACACATTAACTTATCCATTAAATTGGCTTTCCAGGCTGAAAAGAAAATTCTGCAGGTACTCTATGTGACTGTAAACTGCTGAAAGGTGACAGTGCGCAACGTGCACACTGTCACAAGTGGGCAGTCAAGTGACCACATTATGCGGCTCTATTGAGAAAAGCTCAGGAGAATTTCCTCAATATCCACTTCTACTGCAAATACAGGAGAATCATGATAGTGTACACATTGCACACTGTTACCATTAGTCTGCATTCACAAAGACTGACTGTAGACTTTAGTTTTCGGCCTAGAAAAACCCCATTGACTAATATTGTATTGTCTTTTTAACATTTTGAATGCTTAATAAAACTTCTTTAAAAAGTCAAAATATTTGATTTTCATTTGCAAGATTTATAAATGTTAAACAGGGTTTTAGGATGTCTACAGCACTGTGCAAAAGTAAAAAGGAAAAATGCTGCAAACTATGAATGCTTTAAAAAATACAGGTATTAATAGTTTGTTTTTATTCATTTAAAAAATGCAAAGTGAATGAACAAAAGGGAACAAGAAATCAAATTAATATTTGGTGTGACCACCATTTGCCCTTCACCCCCCCGACAATTTTCAAAAAACGATGTGCAGTCCCCCTAATTTTCATCCCCAGCCATGATAATGGTGGCTGGGGGCTGGTAGCCTCACCCCACAGCCGCCCGGTATTGCCGCATCTATTAGATGTGACAATTTTGGTGCAATACCGGTTCTTCTTGATTGCCCTGGAGTGGTGGCAATCGGGATAATAAGAGGTTAATCGCAGCGCACAGCTGCTACTAAGCCCTAGGTTAGTAATGGCACAGACGTCTATAACATATCTGCATCACACTAACCTGTAAAGCGGGCTTTACACACAGCGACATCGCTAGCAATGTCGCTGGTGAACGCACCCGCCCCCGTCATTTGTGCATCATGGGCAAATCGCTGCCCTTGGCGCACAACATCGCTAGGACCCGTCACACATACTTACCTGCCTAGCGACGTCGCTGTGGCCGGCAAACCGCCTCCTTTCTAAGGGGGCAGTTCGTTCAGCATCACAGAGGCCTCACCAAGCGGCCGCCCAATAGAAGCGGAGGGGCGGAGATGAGCGGGTCTAACATCCCGCCCACCTCCTTCCTTCCTCATTGCGGGCGGTCGCAGGTACGGTGATGTTCCTCGTTCCTGCGGTGTCACACACAGCGATGTGTGCTGCTGCAGGAACGACGAACAACCTGCATCCTGCAACAGCAACGATAATCGGGAAAGGAACGACGTGTCAACGATCAACGATTAGGTAAGTAATTTTGATTGTTAACGGTCGTTCCTGCGTTTCACACGCAACAACGTCACTAACGAGGCCGGATGTGCCTCCCGAATTCCGTGACCCCAACAACATCTCGTTAGCGATGTCGTTGCATGTAAAGCCCGCTTTAGTGAAGGTAAATAAACACAGACACAGAGAAAAATCCTTTATTTGGAATGAAGTACAAAATACACCCTCCTTCACCTCTTTATTAACCCCCATCACCCTGCAGCTCCGGGGTATTCCACACGAGGTCCCACGCCGCTTCAGCTCTGCTACATAGTCAGCAGCCATAGAGCACGACCGCTGGCTGTGCAGACAATGACTGAGCCGCGATGACTGCATGACAGACAGATACTGTCACAGGCTAGGGGCGTGGTCTGCCTGCAACCAATCACAGATAAGAGGACAGCCAGTGGACGGGGAAAACACGGAAAGCTCTCTATATACAATGCACAGTACAGGAAGTGAATCCGCGACCCAGAAGCAGTGTGCAGCCATGACACCGAGTCTCGGTAAGTATAAAACACTGTTTTATTTCTGTTTTTCTTTTTCAATTATTTTCCCCAGTGCCGGATCCGGATCGTGCACCCGGTATTTCTGGATCCGGCACCCGGAAATCTTTGAAACCGCACAGATCCAAACTTTTACAATTCGCATCCGCTCAGCCCTAAGTTTTAACTTTTTTCAATAAAGGACAGTTTTATTTACAATTCCTGCTTACTATTGTCAGCTGGATTTTGACCGACCATTTCCAGTTGAAATTATTGTCACACTCTTGAGTGGGGCCTTTTCCTTACCTTCTGATTCTCTGGGAGGGGGGGGGGTTTGACGGTGGAAGGTTTTTCTCGGCATTCGGTCTCATCTATGGTAATCCAGATAAAACATCTTTATCGGCCCACAGAGGATTATTGAGCTGAATTTCAGCACTTGTCCACAGACACACAGTGGAATGAAACAGCGCTTAAAGGGCAATTTTTTAAGGGTTTGTCTGGGAGGATAAATGAATTGCAGCCACATAGGCCTTATGACTGCACCATAAGGATGATGCCAAGGACAAAGTTTCCCAAGTGCAGACTCCATTACATGTTGGGATCTCAGAGACCTGCTCTCAAAGAGTACATAATGGAGAGTTTAGCTCACATAAGGCCATCTTCATCGCCGGTTGCTGCAGGATTTTTCTTTGGCAAAAAGAAGTGTGACGCCCCAGGGGTGTGGGGTACTCGGTCTTGGGCTCTGTAGTGCTCGGTGGAGTCAGTCATAGTCGCGGCCTGGTATCGTGGCCCTTGGTGTGCTGTCCCTCAGGAAAGAAAAAGGGGTTTTTGGTAAAAATAAAAGAAAATGATAAAAGGGTTTGTCGATTACGCAACTTGCGGTGTGCGGCCAGGTTATATGGGGCCGCCGCTGCAGGTTTCTGCTGGTACTGATGAAGTGATGCAGCCTGGATGGTTAGAGCCCTATACAAGCAGGGACAGGCCCCAGCAATGGATAGTGGTGGTTGTA
Source organism: Anomaloglossus baeobatrachus (assembly GCF_048569485.1). NCBI lineage: Eukaryota > Metazoa > Chordata > Amphibia > Anura > Aromobatidae > Anomaloglossus > Anomaloglossus baeobatrachus. Next base: position 259,517,127 of record NC_134355.1, on the reverse strand, counting down.
GTGGGGGACAGTCTATGTGAGTGCACGCTGTTAAGGAAACAGTCCACACCAGTGTTGCAGTTTAACTTGGCTTGTTTACTTTTGGTGATGGAACAACGGGTGTTGGTTCTAGGTGTACCCACTCCCCTTGTTCTCCGTGCCAGCTGGACCTGGGATGGCTGTCCTCCATGCACACTTGTGATTGGACTACCGTGGCCTGGAGCTACTTGGAAGTCACTTCTCTTCGGTCTGGGCCCTAATGCAGGCAGCCCGGACTATTTAAGGGGTTCAGTCCCTGATCCCCTCTTTGCTGCTTGTGCTTCAGGCTTTCTTAGGTTGGCGATTGACCCTGGAAATCTTCTCGCCCAGCAGAGTTAACAGCTGACCATAAAGTGTCCCACTGTCCTAGGGTCTGCACCGCGCCATGTGCTGAATCCCGTGAGCCTTAGTTCCAAACTTCCACAGGCCCTCCGTGGTTCCTGGAGTCTGCTGCTTCCACGGGTAACCCACAGTGCCTGGAGTCCTGGGTTCCATACTCCACAGTTCTCACTTCTTTTACAGCTCTCCATTGTCTCTCCAGGTCTCTCTTTCAGTAATTTACTCTTTCTACACCTTCACTTCACTACTCCTCTCTCCTTCACCTCCTCACTAAAACTTTCGCCTCCCTTAACTGACTACACACTTCCTGCCAACTTCCCAACTGACCACTGGCCCCTCCCCCTCACTGGGTCTTCCCCTACAGGCTGGGTGGCTGCATCCAATCAGTGCTCTCCCCTTTTACCTGTTACTAGGCAATCTCCCAGCTTGGTGTCGCAATTGTGCATGTGGACTGAAGGTGCTGGTGTACTTATTGGCACGGATATTCTGGGGTTTAGATTTCCATAGGTTACATTTGTGGCACTTGGTACAGCAGGGGTGCTACAGAAGGATGATGGGTTACTGGAAATCCAGGAGCTCAACCAGATAACAGTCTGAAATCCATATCCTCTGCCACTTATACCTGACGTATAAAATCAGACTGCTGAAGCTAAATGGTTCTCTTAACGTGACCTATATTCTGATTCAGGTCAAACGGGGCTAAGTGGAAAATGGCCTTTAATACACAGGAGGGGCACTTCGAAAATATGGTGATACCATTCGGTCTTACCTGCTGTATTTAAATACTTTGTTAATGAATGATGTGTTTTTTCATCTTTTTGGGAAGTTTGTAATCATTTATCTAGATGACATCCTCATATATTCATGAAATTATGTGCCTCATATGGAACATGTCAGACAGGTATTGCAAATTCTCAGAGAGAATAAGTTGTATGCTAAACTGGAAAAGTGTGTTTTCAAAGTTCAGGAACTTCCATTTTTAGGTTACATAATTTCTGCTTCCGGTTTTAGGATGGACCCCACTAAATTACAGGCTAAATTGAAATGGCACCATCCTGAGCACCTTAAAGCTCTGCAAAGTTTATTGGGTTTTCCAAATAATTACATGAAGTTTATTAAGAATTTATCTGCCAGAGCAAGACCTCTCACTGATATGACTTCACAAAATGGTCTGAGGGTGCTTTGTACATGTTTGACCATCTTAAAAAATGCTTTTCATTGGCACCTATATTGATACAGCCTGATATATCTCAATATTTTACTGAGGTGTATGCATCAGAAATGGGGGTGGGATCAGTGTTGTATCAGGGTCTGTCTCTTGGTAAACTGCGTCCATGTGCCTTCTTTTCTAAGAAACTATCTTTGGATGAAGATAATTATAATATTGGTAACAGGAAATTAATGTCAATCAAATTAGCATTTGTGGAATGGCGACACTTTCTGTACGGAATTATTTATGCTGTTACAGTAATTACTGATCATAAAAATGCTCTCTACCTTGAGTCTGCTAAGCATCTTACACCGAGACAAACTCGGTGGTCATTGTTTTCAATTGGTTTAATTTTTTTGAAACGTATCACTCTTTTTCTAACAACATTAAAACCGATGCTTTCTCCAGGAGTTTTCCAGTGGAAGGGAACCCTGTGAGGAATCTGTCCCCATTCTGCAGAAGTGTTGGTGCTCAGTACAGATTTTGAGTCTGAAATCACTGAAGCTCAAAGTGATGTGCAGTCTCGGGTTCCTGTGAACAAGTCACTTGTTCCTCTGAATCTTTGTTTTAAGGCTTTGGTAAAGCATCATGATTCTGTCCTGGCTGGTCACCTTTGGTTAAAAGTACTCTTGATCTCATTCTGTGTCGCTTTTGGTGACCCAGGATCCCGAGGGATGTGTTAGGCTATGTGCCCACGCTAGAATGTCCCTGCGGATTTTTTTGCCTGAAAATCCGCGACTTTCGCGGCAAATCCGCACCCACGGATTTGCCGCGGATTTGCCGCGGATTTTGATGCGGATTTTTTTTTTTTTTTTCCCCCATTCAAAGCCAAAAATCCGCACCAAATCTGCACCAAACAATTGACATGCTGCAGATTTTTCCGGATCAAAATCCGCGGCAAATCCGCCGCGGAAAAATCCGCAGCATGGGCACAGCATTTCCAAAATGCCATTGAAATGGCTTGGAAGTGCTGCTGCTGCAGATTTTCGGCAAATCCGCGGCAAAATCCGCGGTAAATCCGCGGTAAATCCTGTAGCGTGGGCACATAGCCTTAACCTTTATGTCTGCCTGTGCCACCTGTGCGCGCTCAAAGACATCTCACTTTCATCTTTCAGGATGTTTAAGTGTTCCCAGCCAACCTTGGTCAGACATTTCTATGGACTTTATAATGGATTTAACCTGCTCTGCTGGTAATATGGTCATTTTGGTGGTGGTGGATAGGTTTTTGAAAATGACACATTTTATCTTGTTTCCATCCTTACTTAATGCTAAGACTTTAGCTCAGTTTTTTGTATATAACATTGCCAAATGCCATGGAGTTCCATCTAATAATGTCTGGATTAGAGGAACTCAATTTATTGCCAAGAGTTGGAGAGTTTTATGCTCTTGGTTAGGAATGAAGCTATCTCATTCTTCAGTGTTCCACCATCAGTCTAATGGGCAAACTCGATGTGTAAATCAGAATTTGGAGTAGTATTTACATTGTTTTGCTTCTAATAATCAGGAAGAGTGGTCCTCTTTTCTTCCTCTAGCTGTATTTGCCATTAATAATGATTGTCATGAATCTTCTGGCATATCTCCTTTTTTTGTGTTTATGGTAAGAATTTTCAGTTTTTAGGATGAGCAGTCATCAGGGGTACCTGGGAAGAACCTATTTGTTTCATCATTATCGGCTATATGGGAAAAGGTTCAGCAGCATTTACGTGACATGGGTTCTAAAAATAAACTTGTGGCTGACTGTTGACATGTTCCTGGTCCAGACCTGTGTGTGCGTGATCTGGTGCGGTTATCTACCAAAAATATTAAGCTTAAGATACTTTCACTGAAGTTAGCGTTAGGACCCCAGTTTATTAGTCAGTACAAAATTACAGTGGTCATTAATCCTGTTGAGTTCTGTCTGGCATTACCTGAATCTTTCAAAATCCGTGATATATTTCACAGATCTCTGTTAAAGAAATATGTGGGTTCAGAAACCTTTCTTCCCTCTCCTCTGCCTCTGGTTTTAGACAATGGGTCTTTAGAATTCCAGGTGTTCAAGATAGTTGATTTTATTCGCTATTTGTTGTAATATTTGGTTCAATGGAGGGGATATGGTCCTGAGGAGAGGACTTGGGAACCAGCCTTCGGTATACATGTTGAGCGCCTTGTTAGGACTTTTTATCATCTCTTCCCAGAGAGACAGGGTACTGAGGGTCCAGAAGCCCCTCTTAGAGTGAGGGGTACTGTCACATGAAGATTTTTACAAACTTTGCTGATTTTCATGGTGGCATTGGGTTCTTTTCAGACTACAGATTTTGACACTCTGCCCGATACCTTCTCTGTTGTCTGTGATCAACACAAGCAGATTTGGGCATTGGGCTGATAAATGGTAATTCATTGGCAGGCTAGCAAGAGTTAAATCTCTGCTAGTCTGTTTGTTAGTCTCCTTTGATCACATATTGTGGGTAAGCCAATCACATCTGCTCTCCACCTATATATGTTGGCTAGATCCTTCCACCTGTGCCAGCTATAGTTTATCTTAGCTGGTCTGGTGAGGTGCTGTGATCCAGACTATCTAGTGGTTGCTATACTTGTTGCTCACTGCTGTTGTTTAACCCTTCTTACCTTATGTTGTTAGCTTCCTGCTGGTGCCATAGGAAATAAGGGGGCACCTTTCCCCTATTGGGATCACCACCAGCAACAATAGACCATATCAAGAAAGAAAAAGGTGTAATACTATTGTACGTTCTGAGGATTTCGATAGCGTTAGGGCAATGACAACCAGAGACGAGTTCTTGGTACAAGATGTTTATAATATGTAACCACGGTAGATACACAACGGAACAAACACAGTAGAACACACACACGAAATACCTTCCCGAAACGGAGCGAAGGGGATTCCCGGGACCACGCACCGGACTCCCCCAGGGAGACCACCAGAGCGAACCCCTATACAGGGACTGTCCGGCAATCACCCCGAAAGGCCTAAATGCGCAGCAGCCGGGAACACAAGGGGCAAGTGGTAAAGTCCAGAAGTGTCCGTACGGGATGATAGTCCAGAGTGGTTACGAACCAGAAGGAACCGGGCAGAAGTGCTGACCAAAGACGGCAGACGGAGTCCGGGCACAGCTTGGAGAAACCGGGTATGGTCCAGAGTCGGTCGGTAGTCTTTCAGAAGGATCCAAAAGGCAATCAGGAAGTAGAAGCAGCAAAGCAGGAGCACACAGCAAGCAGTATACTCAGGCACTGGACTAGGCTTAGAGGCGGCCTTTTAAGCAGCTGGACAGGAAGTAGGGCAACAGAACATTAAACTCCATGTTAACTGAGGGCAAGCTCTTTCAAAAGAGAACTGGAAAACCCGGAAACCTGACATTACTCCCCCCCCAGAAACGGCCTCAGGACGGATCAGGGCCTGGCTTATCCGGGTACCGTCGATGAAACTGAGCAATCTTCCGGGGTGCCCGAATGTTACCCACCGGTTCCCAGGAATCGTCCTCGGGGGCGTACCCCTGCCAACGTACCAGATACTGAAGCCGACGACGATGGAGCCGGGAGTCAATAATGTCCTCAACCACGAACTGCTCCTCGCCGTCGACCATCACAGGCGGAGGAGGAGGCATGACACGACCATGAAATGTATTAGGAGAAACGGGTTTGAGGAGAGAAACATGAAAGACCGGATGTACCTTCAGATGGTGCGGTAACCGCAGCCGACAGGCCACAGGGCTCACGATCCCGGTGATCTTAAATGGACCGATGAATTTTTGTCCCAGCTTCTGCGAAGGGACACCCAATCTCAGGTTTTTGGTGGATAACCATACAGAGTCTCCTACCTTATACAAGGGTGCCGGTTTCCGGTGAGTGTCTGCTGACCTCTTGTACCGCTCCTGAGCCATAGCCACAGTGTCCCGTAGAACCTCCAGATTTTGTCGTAGCTCTGTCAATCTGTCCTCCACCGCAGGCACCGAAACCGCAACCGGTGACCTAGGCACAATAGTCGGATGGTAACCCAAGTTAGCAAAAAAGGGCGTTACCTTAGTGGAGCTGCTCTGAGTATTGTTATACGAGAACTCCGCCAACGGAAGCATCTTCAACCAATCGTCCTGCAGATGGCTGAAATAACATCGAAGGTATTGTTCCAGGGTTTGATTAGTCCGTTCGGTTTGCCCATTCGTCTGAGGATGGTATGCAGAAGACAAACAGACATCAATCTGGAGTGCCGTACAAAACCCCTTCCAGAACCTAGACGTGAACTGCACGCCCCGGTCAGAGATGATCTCGTCTGGTACCCCATGCAATCGGAATACGTTCTGGATAACCAAATCCACTGTCTCTGCGGCTGAGGGAAGACCGGTACACGGAATAAAGTGAGCAGCTTTAGTCAACCGATCCACCACCACCAAAATGGTATTGTGACCGCCTGAGACTGGCAACTCCACAATAAAATCCATTGAGATAGACCCCCAAGGGCGAGATGGCACGGGTAACGGTTGGAGGAGTCCCGTAGGAGCCACACGAGGGACCTTGCACCGGGCACAAACCACACATGAGTGGACATAGTCCTTCACATCCTTTAAACAGGTAGGCCACCAGAAAAAATGGCTCAGAAATTCCTGCGTCTTCTGTACCCCCCTATGACCAGCCAACACGGAGTCATGGACCAACTTGAGAACCCGAAGTCTTACGGCCTCCGGGACATAAATGCGTCGTTCTCTCAACCACACACCATTCCGAAGAACAAGAGTTACATCATTCGGGGGGGCAGCAAGAAATACGTCACCATCATAGGCCAGCTTGATGTCCTTCCACAAGTCCTGGTCCTGGATTACTCCAACGAAATTGGCATCCGATAACACGGTCTGAGACGGGGTTCCAGGCACGGAGTCCACGGCATGGATTCGGGACAAGGCATCGGCTTTCCCATTACGTGAACCTGGACGGTATGTAACGATAAAATTGAACTGGTTAAGGAACAAACTCCAACGGGCTTGCCGTGGAGACAGACACCTGGCAGATTTACGAAATTCCAGATTACGGTGATCTGTGAGTACTATCACTTGCTGCGCGGCTCCCTGTAAGTGGTGTCTCCATTCCTTGAAAGCTGAAATAATCGCCAACAATTCCTTGTCCGCAATGTCATAGTTCCTTTCTGCAGGGGACAACCGGCGGGAAAAGAAAGCACACGGATGCAAGAGACTCTTGTCCCCAGTCCTTTGAGAAAGGATGGCCCCTAATGCGTAGTCGGAAGCGTCGACTTCCACGATAAAGGGAAGTGCGGGATTCGGATGTACCAATATTGGCGCTGAGGTAAAACAAACCTTGAGACGATGGAATGCTTCCTGGGCCTGGGCGGACCACACAAACTTCTGTCCTTTCTTGGTTAACAGAGTGATGGGACGAACGATCTCTGAAAAATTACGGATAAAGCGTCGGTAAAAGTTGGCAAAACCGACAAAGCGTTGTACCTCTTTGATGTTTCCCGGTTCCGGCCAGTCTAGAATTGCTTGTATCTTGCCAGACTCCATGTTCAGTCCCTGAGGAGAGATGACATAACCTAAGATTTGTATTTGTGAGGAATGGAATTCGCATTTCTCCAGTTTGATGTACAGGTGGTTTTCCCTCAGCCGGGTAAGTACGGTCTTGACGTGCTCCTGGTGTTCCTGTAGGGAATCAGAAAAGATTAGGATATCGTCCAGATAAATCACCATGAATTGGTCCATGATATCCCTAAAAATATCATTAACTAGATGCTGGAAAGCCGCGGGAGCGTTACAAAGTCCAAAAGGCATCACTAGGTACTCAAAATGTCCATACCGACATCGGAACGCGGTCTTCCACTCGTCTCCGGGACGTATGCGAAGTAGATTATATGCCCCACGGAGATCCAATTTGGTGAATATTTTTGCTTGTTGGACCCTCTCCAATAGCTCAGGAATCAACGGTAATGGATACCGGTTCCGGATGGTTATTTTATTCAGTTCCCGGTAGTCAATACAGGGTCTCAGAGTCCCCTCTTTCTTTTTCACGAAAAAGATGGGTGCCCCTGCTGGTGAGGTAGACGGGCGAATAAATCCCTTGGCTAGACTTTCATCAATGTACTCTTTTAGTGCTTCTAGCTCAGGTGCCGCCAACGGGTAGACATGACCAAACGGAATCTCCGCCCCTGGGAGTAAGTCTATGGGGCAATCATACGGTCTATGCGGGGGAAGCCGATCGGCTTTTCTTTTGTCGCATATATCAGCAAAGTCATTGTAAACCGGGGGTAGAACAGGTACCTGTACAGTGCCCTCCGCAGTCGGTGTTACTGGAACCGGAACAGTTGGACTAATGGTCGAACCACTCTGCGGTGGGAAGGATATTTCCTTAGTCTCCCAATCGATGACTGGATTTGTAGACCGTAGCCACGGAATACCTAAAATAATCGGAAAATGAGGAGAAGAAATTATCATGAACACAAGGATCTCATGCTGACCTGGCTTCATCACGCATTCTAGCGGTACTGTTTCCCGATCAACTGGTCCAGAGATTAACGGAGATCCGTCTACCGTCTCCATGGTAACGGGTGAGGATCTTTGCTGAGTCCGAATACCGTGTTTCCTGGCAAAAGAGGAATCCATGAAATTTCCCCCTGCCCCAGAATCTATCATTGCAGAGGTAGGTATTAGCTGTCCCTCCCACCGAATCTGAATGGGGAGCGAGCAATGGGTATATTTCCCTTCTGAGTCCTTCGGTGAGGTGGACATTACAGTCAAGGGAAATACCGCATCCAGGTGTCCACTTGCCTCAGAGATATCGGACTCTGCGTCCGTGTTGTCATACTCTGCCATGGCTGCCAATACCTTATTTGGGCGATTCGGACGTTTCGGGCAGTCGATCAAGAAATGGTCCGATTGACCGCAATAGAAACACAAACGCTCACGGAGCCGGTGTTCACGACGTTCATTGATCTCTCGCTTTTGCAGAGAGTCCACTTGCATAGGAACGTCCTCGGCCTCCCGTGGCGTCCTGAGAGCGGGTTCTCTGGAAGGAAACGCAAAGTTGTTTACACGGTTTACAGCTGCCCATTTTTCCTGTCTCCGTTCCGTCAAGCGGGTATCAATACGCACACAGTGCTGGAGAAACAGTTCAAAATCCCCTGGAGACTCGGAACGAGCTAACTCGTCCTTGATGGTACCGGACAAACCTTTTCTGAAAACAGACAATAATGCATTGTTTCCCCAATCGGTGTCTACCACTAACCTCTTGAACTCAGTGGCGTATTCAACGACAGAACGCTTTCCCTGACGTAAGGAAAGGAGAGCCGATTCAGCGGTAGCACAGCGATTCGGATCATCAAACATCTGCGCCATTGCGGTCAGAAAGTCATCCAGGTGATTTAAACGGATGTCCCGATTCTCTATCATAGGATTAGCCCAAGCCAGTGCTCGTGAGGTTAGTAACATGATTATACATAACACTTTGGACCGGTCAGAACGGTAATAATCAGCATGTACATCAAAAAATAGTATACATTGGTTCACAAATCCACGAAACTGACTACGATCACCATTGAAACGGAAAGGGGGTAACCTAGGCATACCGGCAGCTGATACGGACGTAGTGGGGACGGCTTCCTGAGCCTCCACTCTGACTTGCAGATCCTGAATAGCCGGACCCAGTACCTGGTGATCATGACCCAGCTGTGCCTCCACATCTCTAAGTTTAGTTTGTACCGCTTCCATCTCCTGCTGTAAGGAGTTAATCATGGAAAAGAGCTGATCTACTCGTGTCTCAGTCATTGCCCCAGCGAAATCCTCTCAGTGGCCTGAGTATAATGTAATACTATTGTACGTTCTGAGGATTTCGATAGCGTTAGGGCAATGACAACCAGAGACGAGTTCTTGGTACAAGATGTTTATAATATGTAACCACGGTAGATACACAACGGAACAAACACAGTAGAACACACACACGAAATACCTTCCCGAAACGGAGCGAAGGGGATTCCCGGGACCACGCACCGGACTCCCCCAGGGAGACCACCAGAGCGAACCCCTATACAGGGACTGTCCGGCAATCACCCCGAAAGGCCTAAATGCGCAGCAGCCAGGAACACAAGGGGCAAGTGGTAAAGTCCAGAAGTGTCCGTACGGGATGATAGTCCAGAGTGGTTACGAACCAGAAGGAACCGGGCAGAAGTGCTGACCAAAGACGGCAGACGGAGTCCGGGCACAGCTTGGAGAAACCGGGTATGGTCCAGAGTCGGTCGGTAGTCTTTCAGAAGGATCCAAAAGGCAATCAGGAAGTAGAAGCAGCAAAGCAGGAGCACACAGCAAGCAGTATACTCAGGCACTGGACTAGGCTTAGAGGCGGCCTTTTAAGCAGCTGGACAGGAAGTAGGGCAACAGAACATTAAACTCCATGTTAACTGAGGGCAAGCTCTTTCAAAAGAGAACTGGAAAACCCGGAAACCTGACAAAAGTATTGCTGTATATAGGTTTCAACCAATAAGACTTTGTTCAGATCATCAGAAATATTTTATTGGCACAAATTTTATACATACAAAAATATACACACAGAACAATGAAAGATAACAAATAAAAACATCTAAAAACAGTCAGCACCAAGATCCTGAATGAAACTCCACTAGACGTACAAATCGATAATATTCACAGGCATAAATGCAGGACCTGTGTGCAAATTGTCACTGCAAACCCTATGCCATATAGTACTCTAGAGAATTGTACCCCATCTGGCACCACCATCAATAAATACAATATAATAAGTGCAAAATACTAGCAAAAGAAGGGAATGAAGATAACCTTATAATGAGGAAATCAATACACCCAATTCAATAATTAAACCAGGTAAGTCACAGACTATCCAGAATAATCCAGAAAGTCATCACCAAGATGTATTACCCCTTGCTAGAAGTCCAAGTTTAAGGTGGTGTGAGGCATCAGGATCTTCCTGCTGGTGCTTTACTCCTGAGTCTCTCATTGTCTAGTCCTGTGTGTGCAGTGTATCAGAGTTTTGGTTTTCCCTTCTCTGTCTTTATGTTTAACAAAAACACTCCTGGCCCATCCTTCTTTAGTAGGAGGGGTATTCAGAGTAGTACTGGTCAGGAGCATAGCCAGGAATGTGATTCAGGAATCTCCACCATCAGGTGTAACCCTGAGACTAGGGATGGCCTAGGGATGGCCTGGATCTACTTTTCTAATGGTACTATCAAGGTCAGTTTTTAGTATTCTACATAGTTTGGTGTCATCAGCAAAGATTGAGACTTTACTATCGATCCCATCCACAAGGTCATAAATAAAGAGATTAAAAAGAATCGGTCCAGTACAGATCCCTGCAGTACCCTGCTGCTGACTATAGCCCATTTAGAGAATACCTGGGGCTGATGAAATGTGCAGCTCTGATGACTTGGGCCCTCCACAAGTAGGATGTTATCCCAGCAGGTGTATGGTGCAGTGGACGTCGGAAGAAGGAGTTCAGATAGGTATTCTGTGCAACTGGTTTACTCACTTTTCGGATATTAACTGGTTACCAGAGGACGTCTGGTTTCGCCTCCAGGTCCCCGTCGTCCCAGTGCCAGTCTGGTTCTCTGGTACCTTCTTCCCCTGCACCTGTCTCAGGTAAGTGGGTCCTCGTGGTATGGCACACTGGGGGTCCCCGATTTGTGGATTGTCCACCTCTGTCCGCCTGACGGTAGCGTGAACCCTGTGGGGATGGAGTCTCTGGTCCTGTCCAAGGCTCTCTGTTTGCTACTGATTCTTCAGATTCTTTAGGGTCAGCAAGGTCCTTGATGGTCCCCTTTGCTGTGCAGGTGTTAACAGGTTGGCTTGAAGCTCTTTCCCATCCTAGGGTCCTGTACCCCGTCGGTGCATAGTTTCGGGAGTACTCCACCGGCAACTACCCCTCCTGGGTACCAGGTCACCGTCAACCCGAGTCAGGACATTGCTCAGTCATCTCCCTCACCTTCACTGTCTCACACTTACATTGACTACTTTCCACAGTTTGTCCCTCCCACCTGGTCAACTAGTGGACTGGAGTGGCTCCACCTCTAGGCGGCCATCCATGGTCCCTCCCTAGCTGGGTAACATTGTATGGGGGAGTGTTGGGTAAAACTGGGATTACCTGCGTTTTTGGTGTTACCGGCACTGGGGTTCTGGATCCCTAAGGGGGTAGACCCTGCATCCTAGTGGGGATGCAGAACCTTGTAGCACCCTGATGGTTTCAGGGCTGCTACACAGCCATTCTGACTTTATCTCACAATTATGTGTAGCAGAGCTGGGAGCTGTCCCTGCCCACACCATGCTCTCAGTAGAGATTGTGCATTGACTGTGAGGTGTCACTCATAGCAGGGGGCATGGTGATCTGGTCTGCACAAGGCACCCAATCACAGTAATGTTAATCCCAAAGCAATAAACCCATTAGAATAGATAAACAATAGCTCACAGGTAAGAGAAACATAAATGTTTTTACTTTTTTAACCCTCGCAAATGCTGTCCTCAGCTTACATTGCAAAATCCTGGTGACAGATTCCCTTTATTACACCTTACTTGAAAAAAATGCTGTTTTTTATATATATGCATTTGCCATAAAAAGAATTGTCGCTTGTAATTAAGGCCTTTCAAATTGTGTGTTTCCTTTTTATATATTAGAACAACACAAAAAAATGAGAAAAAGGCAAATTGGACATTATTTCACACAAAACTACAAAAATGTGCTGGACAAAATTGTTGGCACCATCAACTTAACCCTTTCACGACCTAGGACCTACCTATATATCCTACGTCGCCTCCGTCCCCTTAATGCGGGCTAAGCAGACATGGACAGCTAAGGGGACTAGTAAAATCAACAAAAAATATAAAAAAAAGTTTTAAAATTATAAAAAAAATAAAATCACCCCCTTGTGCCTCATTGATAATAAAACAAGAAAAAAAATACACATATTTGGTATTGCCGTTTTCAGAAATGATTGCTCTATCAAAATATAACATTAATTAATCTGATCGGTAAAAGGGCTTAGCGAGAAACAAAACCTCAAAACGCCAGAATTACATTTTTTTTGTTGCATTAAAATGAAAATACAAGAGATCAAAACATCATATCTACCAAAAGTTGTATAATTAAAAAAAATCATGCAAAAAAAACAAGACCTCACAAAGCCCCAAATTTCCAAAAATTAGAACGCTATGGGTCTCTGAAATGGTGACAAAAGCACAATTCTGATTTTTTTTCACCACTTAGATAAAATTAAAACTATACCTGTTTGGTATCTACGAACTTGTACTGACCTGGGATATCATATTGAGGTCAGTTTTACCATATAGTATAATTTGGAAAGGTGCCAACAATTTTGTCCTGCCCATCTTTAGGGGTTTGTGTGAAATTATGTCCCATTTGCCTTTTTTTTCTCTGTTTTTTTGTTTTGTTCCAATGCACACAATGGAAATAAACGTGTGCAAAACAAATATGTGCAATTTCAATAATTTTCTAGGAGAAATACTTCATTTTCTGGAACAGTCTCAAGGGTGCCAACACTTTTAGCTATGACTGTATACAATTTTTTACACCTAGGACATACATTAAAGTGGTAGTCCACTTCTCTGAAAACTCACTCTCAATTACTATCTTCCCCGCGTAAATTAAGAACAGCCTGTACTCACTTCAGGTGCTAGTATTCTAGAGACATTCCAGTGATGTCAGTGCTGAGTCTCCTGTGACTTTATTATATCATATGAAGCCAATAATGGGCTGCTAATTGTCCTCTTCACACTCACTTGCTTCACACAAAACTGGCATCGGGGAGAAGTGAGAGCTGCTGCTGCTCTCCACCCACTTTGGGGTCAGTTACATCCAGAGAAAGTGAGAGTGAAGGGGCCCATTAGCAGCCGCTGATTGGCTGCAGGGCTCATGTAACATAACAATGTCATGTGAGCTTCAGGAGACCTGGTGCTAATGTCGGTGGAACAGTCCCAGCACCGGAATTGACTACAGGCTGTCTTTATACGTGAAGAAATATAGCCATTGAGAAAGAGTTGTAAATACAGTACTTTAGTTGTTAAAAATTGTAGACATATATAAAATAAAACAGAGCTGTCCTTCAGGTAGTAGAATATTGCTTGGTGAAAAGAGACTAACGACACTCATGATACATCAATGTTATGACATCTCCCATTTTGTCTACACTAATGGGTTATTTCAGTATAACAATGACTTGGTGGAGACTGATGAAGATTTATTTATGCACTTGTGGCATAATACTGCAAGATATTGTATCAATGTCACTGAATTAAATTTTATTGTAAGTAAAAACCCGTCCAGCCATAAAGCTAATGGTGTACATTATAGTCTCTGACTAGCACTGGTAAAGTGAGAGGAAACACAGCCATTAGCATTATGGCCAGACAGGCTTTCTGTAGCTTTCCCTTAAATGTATTGAAATTCATGAAGTATTCTTTCACCGTGATGGCAAATCAGTATAATGTCAATGTCTATACACAGCGTCATCTATCAGCAAATATGAAAAAATTGTAATTATCATAATTCTACTAAAAAGGACTTTAACCCAAATGCAGGTTTCTGCCATGTTATCACATTGTTACGATACAATCAGATTGTATATACATGATTGGATTTTATAAATCCCTTCAACATATTGATCTTAAAAGATTTTTTATGGTTTACTGACATTTTGTAACACTCAGAAAGTCCATAATATAAGCATAGACAAGCCAGGATTGTGGCACTAATAAATACTCGCCAATTTCATTCTCCCATTGGGACCTATGGTGGTCATGGTTCTAGATATTTATTTAACTGAGGTACATAAAGCTTTGGTATATTTTGCCAAGGCCACAATGTTGTGCTTGACAGTTTGCAGAATCAAATTTATGTGTTTAGATATATAATCTACGCAATTATCAGTTTTCAATACAAATCTACAATTAGATACATTTCTTCACAGTTTGGGCTTTTATTACTTTCAATTCATATACAGCAAACCCAAACCTCGCAACTTTTGAAGATCAAAAGAGGGCAAAGCATGCCGTGGCAAATTTTAACCATGCCCATAGCCACGCCCCAAGCCACACCCCCCATTTAGCAGTGAGGGACATTCAGCAGGCGGCCCGGACTGTTCATTCACAGTCGTAGCAGCCAGAATTTTCTCATCTTTATTTAGCTTCACTATATGACATCTGGCTTTTTTGTGTCTGTAAGGTCATGTTCACACATTGCATAAATCCTGTTTTTTTTGTTTTCTGCAGGTGTCTTCACCAAACTACACAATAACAATCTTCTCTGATTATGGCATTTCTGCTGCATTTTTTATGACTTTTCCCTATTATTTCATGCATTTTTTGTGCAGATGTGAAGCAGCGTTTTTCAGTGTTTTTATAGTACAGAAAAACCTTTATTCCGCACTTAAAAAAAACGCATGTAAAAAATTAGTTACTTTTTTAAACTGCTTATAGAACCCTCTAGAGAAATATAAAGCACTTCAGTGGCATCTTTCCATGAAATCACATCCACTTTGCTTGGCCCGTTAAACACAGTACAATATATGTGCAAAAAAACCCAACATTTATGTTACATGTGAACATGGACTAAATGTCCAAGCAAAGGGGATGTGACTTCATGAAATCTCCGCCCTCGGTGCGTCAATACACGCCACTGAACTGTGCAGTTTTGGTGCTTTTTTTCCCTATTGGCTTCTTTATGGAGCCTGAAACAAAAGGCAAGTAAAAAAAAATGTAAATGTAAAATCAAAGCTTTTCTGTAGTATTAAAATGAACCCGGATTCACATCTGCACTGACTATCTATCAAATATTTGGGAAAACACATAAAAAAATGCAGCAAACACGGCCTCAGCGTTACATTTTCATTTTTTATAGGTTTAATAGAGAAAAAGAATCAATTACACATGTTTTTACACCATTTACCAATCCCTATAAATAATTTGAGCTCTGTGTTATGCTGGTTGTTACGATTACAGGGACACCAAATATGTCCTAATTATTTGCTTATGATGTTTATAATTTTTTAAAAAGTGCATTAAAATAACAGTATGCTATTTTTTATTATTTTTAGTCATTTTATTAGAAGAAAAAAATCACTTTTATTCTCCGTCTAGACTACAGGACATAGAGATGCTGCTCTGTACAATGGAGCTCTATGTCCAGTGTAAATTGAATGTGGAGTCAGGGGCTGCAATGCAGCTTCAAGTATAGAAAATTCTCCCTTTGACATCAGCAGAGTCTTTGGCTCAATTGCTAGGGCTTCTGCTAATCTATTTGAGTGTTGTTGCTTTAAGTCCCAGGAAGGGATTAAGTTTTTTAAAAGAAAAAAATTATAATTTTTGTATTTTTGTTTATTACTTTATAGCCGCTTTATAGGAACAAAATAATTTGACTTTTCCTTTACCTAAATAGAGGTATATGTATATATACACACACCACTCATCTGGTTTCTCCAGGACAAGAACTTGTGAGCTCTATATCTGGAGGCAGCAGTTCTACCATTGAGCTTCTGCACTACACTAAGTTAATATATGCTCTATATGAGAGGATGAGCCAGAACAAGACCAGTGAAAAGCAGGAGAGCAGGACTGAGCTCTCAAGTTGGGACAGTCTTAGGCTATGTTCGCACGTTGTGTCGGAGTACCTGCAGTTTATTCTGCACGTTTTATTTCCCTTGGTTTTTGACCAAATGGCTTTTGACCATTTTTTAGCGCTAAAAACGCATGCGTTTTTACCGCGTTTTTAGTGCGTTTTTAGCGCTTTTTACCTGCGTTTTCACCTGCGTTTCTGCAGATGCGTTTTTGAGATCAAGACACTGAGAAATAAAGTTGAATTAGTCAAAAAGAATGAAAAAAGAGAAAAAAAAGTATAAAATTAACTTTTAATAAAACTATATGGGAAATTATCATTTTTAATGATAAAATAGTGGTTATGCACATTTTATCAGAAAAATAGGTGAAGTTTCTAATTTTTTAACATTTAAATTTTCGGTTATTGTGTGTGTGTAAAGGAACATTAGAACCCATTAAATTTTGTCCAGAAAAGCATGCATTTTTGAAGCCAAAAACGCAGTGGAAAAGCAGGTAAAAAGCATGAAAAACGCAGGAAATGTGATTTTGGTTGCGTTTTGCCATTTCTCATTGACTCCAATGTTAAGGAAACGCTGCAGAAATGGCAAAAACAACTGACATGCTGCTTCTTTTTCAGCATGGTTTTTGGCCACAAATATGCAAATTAAACGCTGCAGAAAAAAAAGCAAAGTGCAGACAGGATTTCTGCTTTTCCCATAGACTTTGCTAGCAATCAAAAACGCATGCGTTTTAGCGCAAAAACGCTGCTGCTAAAAACGCTGCAGAAACGCGGGAAAAAACGCAACGTGCGAACATAGCCTAAATGAATCTGGGATAGTTGGGAGCAAAACAGGGCATGGAAGTTGTGGGTATATACCCAGGTGCTGTAAGCTCACTGATAAGGAGAAGCTGGTGCACAGCAACAAAAAAGATTTAAAAAATTCTTTCAGCTTACAACAACCAATTGTCAAAGCTCTTTATAAAGTAAATGGATTTATATCCAGCTATGGCAAAAATTAAGAGATCACTGCAAAATTATTGTTTTTTCAGATTTTTCTCTTTATAGATATATTTTTGAGTAAAATGTGATTTTTTTTTTATTCTATAAACTACTGACAACATGTCTCCGAATTTCCAAACAAAACATTTTGCATTTATTTTCTGAAAATGAGAAATGGTGAAAAAAAAAATTGCTTTCAAACACCTCAAATAATGCAAAGAAAACAAGTTCATAATCAATTAGAAACAACAATACTAATGTTTTACCTCAGGAAGAGTTCAGAAATCAATATTTTGTAGAATAACCATGATTTTCATGCGTCTTGGCATGCTTTCCACCAGTCTTTCACACTGCTTTTGGGTGACTTTATGCCACTCCTGGTGCAAAAATTTAAGCAGTTCTCCTTTATTTGATGGCTTGTCACTATCCATCTTCCTCTTGATTACATTCCAGAGGTTTTCAAGGGGGTTCAGGTCTGGAAAATGGGCTGCCCATGACAGTGACCTACAAAGGAATGGCAAATGGCAGCTGGGGTGAAGTGCACGTCAAAAATGTTATGAGAACGTTATCTATACTTTTGTGCTACTATATATATATTCTCATAACATTTTTACACCTTTTTCTCTCCTCTTTCATTTCCCTTTAATAATGTTCCTTGTCTATATTTTACATGCATACACTGGCCAGAGTATCTCGTAATACTATACTGTTATTACATCCTTTCTACTTAAAATTAAATTTAATTGGTGTTCTCCATCTATCCACTAGATAGTGGTCATGAGGCACATTCTGCACTTGCTTTGGACTCCAACAACCAGGTTAACTGGGCAATGCGTCCATATGATGTCTTCCAGACCTGCCCCCCTCCGATCACGTGCCTCTGGGGGGACATGCCTTGGAGCTGCCAGACAAAACTATGTTTTCCTGTGCCGCAGTCTCCTAACTAAGTGCTCACACAGCTGCCTAATTATGCACCTGCACTTATTGGACCTCATTGTCCTTAAGACTAGCCTGATTTTCTTCTCTCCCCATACCCCTGTAAGGAAGTGGTCAGATTCCTGCCCCAATAGACACAAGCATATCATTGTATAGAATATATATAATAGAAGTGTAAATGTAATGAATAGGATTACTATTTAGAAATGTAAATGTAAGATAAAATTGTTATGTAGGAAGTTGTAGAAATGTCATCATCCAGTGGCTGGTTTAGATAGAGTTTGTAGCTATAGGTGACAGTGAGGATCAGCAGTAGCTAATCTGTGGGATCAGCCCACTAGAGGTTAAACTAGTCTATAGGAGTAGAGCTTAGACTCCATCTTAGTTCAGAAGAGAGTAGTGTTCTACAAAGTGTCAAGTCAGACATGCAAGTAGTGTGACTTTTGGCTTTAGTCCCACAACATAATAATCTGGTCTAACTAACATTGCTGACATGGTGAGGCTTTTTCTAACTTTTGTACTTAGTGTGGGATACCTAGGCTGCAGCTAGTGGGATTTTGTGACAACTGTAACCATGACATCTAGTGGACAGACACAATAGAGCTCCCAGGAAGGACTCAAGGATTGAGGACATATAGAGAACTAGTTCCTTCCCACTACAAGGTACTCTGATCTGACTCTGCTGTCATCAGCCTGTCTCCAATGGTACGAGTGCTCAGGTGGATGTTTAGCATAGACCTGGGTGAACAGGTCAATATGAGAATGGACATTAGATGAGCTGAATAGTCTGTGCACTCACGTCAAAGGTCGTATCATTATTGAACGAACTGTGGATGGGACACTGATGGGGACTTAATGACTCTGACATGCGGGAGTCTGTTACTAAGCAGTGTGGAGGAGTACAGACTAGCAACATTTGTAGTACCTGAGGTTATGGAAAAGCACAAGGAAAAAGTGTACTGTGGCGCCCCAGGACCTGGTCTTGTCTCGTTCTTGCTTGGGACAGGCTCTTTTCTACGCATACCTGTAGACTTTGAGATGGGAACTGTGTCACCTGAAGCGGTTCAAGAGATAGAAGACTGGGATACAGAGCGACAACAGCAGTACCGCAAAGTCCAGGAATGCGTAGAAAAGAGCCTGTCCCAAGCAAGAACAAGACAAGAACAGAACTACAATCAAACAGCTCCAGCAACTCCCTTAGCACCTGGAGAACAGGTCCTCAAGAAAAAGCGGAGGGCGCATAAATTAGATGATCAGTGGGAGAATGAACCCTACACCATTATTCCCTCCAACTTTGACAATAGTAAAGTATGCCTCATAAGCAAGGATGAAGGCAAGACCTATCAAACAGTTTCTAGAGACCGCCTGAAAGCGTGCCCTGAGCGGTGCAAAATCCAAAAAGAAGTGGAAGAAGTACAAGAAAGTCCCCAAATTCAAGAAAAAGAGGAAGAGATGATACAAACAATCCTTGGAAAATTCCCCAAAACTTGGACCCGAATAAATAATGCCATAGTGGTACCAGTCTTGACGTTCCCGCAGTTGGTCAAGCCAGAGACAAACGAGGTTCCAGATCCACCTAAGGAACTGTCCGCCCCAACACAAGATGACACGCCAGAAGTGGAACAGGAGAATCAACCCCCTGTCAGTGCTGAACCTGTCGTACCCTTGGCGACTCTCAGACCACATGGGCAATCACCACGCATACCTATCAGGGTTAGGCCTACCCGTAGTGCTGAGGTAGCAGACACACCAAGTAGTCAGGGACAAACACCAGAGCTACGCAGGTCCCAACCCAGCACTCGGGGACAGCCCCCTCCAAGGTATAGAGAGTAAAAAGAAAGAGTACCTATTAGAATGTAAATAGTTATTTAAAATGTCTGTAATGTTGTGTATAAAATGTTTTTTTTTATTCAAATGATTGAGTAAATGGACAATTGGGCCACTGGACTATGGGTGGCCAACACTCTAATCGTACATAGTTAGCACCAGTGTGCTTAACACCCCTGAAGAAAAAGCCGTCCGGCGTGCATAGAGTGGGGTCATCAATGCTCTGACGCACGCCCAGAGCCTACGTTGGGGGTTTTATCGCGGCGGGTCCCCCATGGAGCAGTGTAATGGACACCCAGCAGGGAGCCACACTGGACTCTTATAGTTGTTTAAGGTTGTAACATGTTATGTCTTGTTTTTGTTTTCTTCAGTCCGGGAGTACTGAGTTTAACTAAGGGGGAGTGTGGCGCCCCAGGACCTGGTCGCCACAACAGCATTGCCCCTCCAAAGGGTTAATGCTGAGCCTGGAGGTAATTGGGGGAATCATTGGCCAGTAAGTTTAACATCCAACGTAGTTTCTCCCTCAGGCCAGCAGGGGGAGCTCTGAACCTGGAGTTCCAGGGAGCATTCCTTAAGTCTGACCTGAGGGAGGAGTTAGTGGTCAGTCTGTGTAGAGAGAGCAGAGAATGCAGACGCAGAGTGTGCTGTCTTGTGAAACTGGGGCCTAGAGCTGGAATAGCTTGGCCCAGTGAAACAAGATTTGCAGAGAGGCACAGAAGAGACTCAGACATCGGAGTCTGTGGTTGCCAGGGTGTAAAATCCTTCCCTGGTAGCTGAATCCGGAGGGCAGGAGAGCTGTAAGCCCCCTGGCCCAGAAGCAATCTGAAGTTACAGCTGCATCCCAAGGGCCTGGTGTAGACTCCAGCAGAGAAGCACCAGAGAGGGCCTGCACAGCCTACCACACAGAAAAAGGGACGAACCACCGGTCCCAGCAGCAAGAGGGCCATTGCCAATCCAGAGAGCAGGGTGCTATAACAGTAAGGAAAGAACAGGAGTAGGCCTCATACTCATCTGGCCAAAAAGATTCCTCAGTTACTTCCAGGCCGGCTGGAGCCCTCAACCACCTGTAACGGTCTCCCAGGACTAACCGTTTGCAAAGTAAAAGAGGAGAAGGTAAAGAGACTGTTGTTTGTGTCCGGTCCTTTCACCGCCTGTCGGCCCTGCACTACACCTTACACCATAGACTCTCACGAGCACCAACAGTGTCCCCGGGGCACCGCTCCACCTGTGGGGAGCAGTACCACCATTGCTGCCATTCCATCACCCTGGAGGCCTCATACAGAAGCGGCGGCTTAATAGCCGCAAACCACAGGTGGTGTCACGACAAATATGAACTCTATTCACCCCCAAGTCACCAGCCATATTAATTGACACCCACCAGGGCCACGGAGCCGGGCCCCGCCACCACTGACGACCCCCGGACTAGTCCGGCCCGGCACCGGGTGTCCCATAGCCCTGGGGTGGGCGAGTCAGTACCCTAAAGTGAAGCATACCTTAAAGAATGTGTTGTGCCCACAGCATTGATGTGTTGAAAGGACTGTGCATAACATTTAGTAAAAGACTGTAAAAAAAAGTACTCTGAGTCTGTGTCAGTGACTCCCCTACAGACAGGTCCTGGTCTCTTAGGTGACCTGAAACAAGGTATGACTTGCACCCCAGAAGACCATTCTCAGGGCAAAAAATGCTTGTCTGAGGACCCCCTCGCAGTAGGGATTATTCCCATCTACTGGGACACATTCTTTGATGACAGATATGGCACGGTAAAAAATAGCCTGAAGCTTTCCCTTAACACCCTAAACTGGTGTTTCTTTCCAAACAAAAATTTCAAAGAAGACCAAATAATAAGGCAAAGGTCTAGTCAGGTCATGGCCTGAGGTGAAAATTCCAAAAACATAGCAGATCAAGAAAAAGAGGCTAGGCAAGTAGATCATCAGAAGCAAGGTCTAAGAACAATAGATCAGATTGAGCACAGGTGCAGCGTGTGACACCAAGGAGTGACGATCAACGTTCACAAAAGTGTCAAAAATCGTTAAATGTTGACACGTCGCTCCTTTTCATAATATCGTTGCTGCTGAAGGTACGATGTTGTTCGTCGTTCCTGCGGCATCACACATCGCTATGTGTGACACCGCAGGAACGACGAATATCTCCTTACCTGCGTCCACCGGCAATGAGGAAGGAAGGAGGTGGGCGTCATGTTCCGGCCGCTCATCTCCGCCCCTCCTCTGCTTTTGGGCGGCCGCTTAGTGACGCCACAGTGACGTCACTATGACGCCGAACGCACCTCCCCCTTGAAGGAGGGATTGTTCTGCGGTCACAGCGACGTCGCTGAACAGGTATGTGCGTGTGACGCTGCCGTAGCGATAATATTCGCTACGGCAGCGATCACCAAATGTTGAACGAACGACGGGGCCGGGTGCTATCACACACGACATCGCTAGCGATGTCACAGCGTGTAAATGTTAGGTCCAGGAGGTGGATCCACTGGACCGTGCACCCCACCGGAGGCCTGGATGCACGGTAGCCGGAGCACTAACGGGCAGGGACAGCGTCCCACAGGGATGGTGTAGAAGAAAGTCACTGGGGTCACAGAGTTCCTTCAGACAATGCAGGATACTGGTACAGGTGCCGGGTAGTAATGACAGGCAGTAGTACAGGACATAGCCCAAGGGTACCTGAGCACCTAGCTCACAAGACAAGGCTTCAAGACACGTTGATCAGGCCCTGCCCACATGGAAAGGCCAGTCTTATATACCCAGCACATCCTCATGTCATTTCCTGCTGCAGGTGTGCTGGGCCTATAAGAGCAGGAGAGTGGGCGCGGCCCGGTCCTATACAGAGGCATGAGTCTAAGGGGTACTTTGCACGCTGCGACATCGCAGGCCGATGCTGCGATGCCGAGCGCGATAGTACCCGCCCCCATCGCAGCAGCGATTTCCTTGTGATAGCTGCCGTAGCGAACATTATCGCTACGGCAGCTTCACATGGACTCACCTGTCCTGCGACCGTCGCTCTGGCCGGCGACCCGCCTCCTTGTTAAGGGGGCGGGTCGTGCGGCGTCATAGCGACGTCACACGGCAGGCGGCCAATCGGAGCGGAGGGGCGGAGATGAGTGGGATGTAAACATCCCACCCATCTCCTTCCTTCCGCATATCCTACGGAAGCCGCAGTGACGCCGGTAGCAGATATTCCTCGCTCCTGCGGCTTCACACACAGCGATGTGTGCTGCCGCAGGAGCGAGGAACGACATCGGACTGTCGTGGATTACGCCGACGCTGCACCGATGATACAATTACGACGCTTTTGCGCTCGTTAATCGTATCATCGAGCCTTTACACACTACAATGTCGCATGCGATGCCGGAAGTGCGTCATTTTCAATTTGACCCCACCGACATCGCACGTGCGATGTCGTAGTGTGCAAAGCCCGCCTTAGACCCAGGGTCAGACTCATGAGACCAGGAGCAGGACGCAGGAGAGCACGAGCGGCAGCCATGATCGGTGGACACATAGGCTGGATCAGTGGTTACAGAGCGATGCAATGACGGTGAAGCTGGATCAGTGGGTACAGAGCGGTGCAGCGACGGTGAGACCGGACCAGTGGGTAAGGAGCGCTGCTGGGACACCGGGAGCGTGACAGTACCCCACCCTTTATGCCCCCCTCCTCGCGGCCGGGACATGAAGTCGCGCAGGAGAGGAGCAGCAATGTACTTCCGGGACAGCCAGGACCGGGCCTCAGGACCGCAACCCACCCAATCGACCAGGAAGGACTGCCTACCCCGCACCGTTTTCATGGCCACAATATCCCTTATCGGAGAACCCATGTCAGTGGCAACGAAGGGAGGGAGAGTACTGGAAGCAGGAGAGGGGGAATCGTGGACGACCGGCTCGGTAGTACAGGTGGAAGAAGAGAGGGTATCGAGAACGACCGGATCGGGTGTCTCGGACCGGGCATAGGACATTGTCTCATCATCAGAAGTCGGTGGTATCAGAGTCTCAATTGCCAGGGACGGTGGAACGACGCTGGACTGCGTCATCTGTTCTTCTGGTTCCGGTGGCACCACAGGCACAAGTGACAGGAGTTGTGGTACGGGGTTGGACTGCGTCGTTTCCTCTTCTTCTTGCGACATGACAGGGTCATGTGCCAGGGGCCGAGGAGCGGGCTGTAGACAGTTATCATGGCACGAGGGACTCCAGAGAGTGATTGCGCCAGAGCGTCAACTGATGTCAGGGTCATGGAGTTGTAGCCAGGGCAGACTCAGCAGGAGCGCGGGAACCATTCTCAGGATGACATAGAAAGCAATAGTCTCAGTGTGCAGAGCACCAACACGGAGTCTCACGGGTTCGGTTGTATACAAGACTGGTTCGTATAATGGTTTTCCGTCCACGGAGGTGAACCAGAGGGGTTTAGCAAGCGGGATGACAGGAATCCAATATCGGTCCACTGTAGCTTGTAGGATGAAATTACCCGCTGCCCCCGAATCAATATGAGCCTCTACCGTGAATCGGGTCTTCTCAGTCGTTACCTGGACAGTCTGTGTAACCGGAACTGAGGGGATTCCGGTACCAAGGGTGGCAGTTCCCACCATCCCTTGGACTTTGGGTCTACCTGGTCTCTCAGGGCAAGAACGGAGCAGGTGTGTACCGCTTCCACAATAGAAACACAGGACCCGGGCAAGTCGCTCTGCTCGGCGTTGTTCAGCTTGGCTCAGTCGGACGATTTGCATGGGTTCGGGAGTAGAATCGCAGGACGGCAGTGGCGAGGGAACGGTAGACCTCTGCGGAATGGAGACGTGACGGATTAGTCGTTTCTCCCGGGATACTTCCTTGGTTCGCTCTTGAAAACGGAGATCAATCCGGGTGGCTAGAGATACCAAAGCATCCAAGGTACGGGGAACATCACGACCGGCTAATTCGTCCTTGATGCGACCGGAGAGCCCCTCCCAGAAGGCGGCAGTCAATGCTTCGTTGTTCCAGCCTAGCTCGGAGGCAAGTGTGCGGAACTGGATGACGTACTGGCCCACCATCAGGGTTTCTTGGCGTAGCCGGAGGAGCGAGGAGGTAACCGCGGTAGTGTGTCCCGGTTCATCAAAGGTACTTCGAAAAGCCTGAAGGAATTCCCGGATGTCGGTCGTCACCGGATCCTCGTTCCCCCACAACGGATTTATCCAGGCCAACGCTTTGCCTTCCAGGTGGGACATCAGAAATGCCACTTTTGCTTGGTCCGAAACAAACAGGTGCGGGAGCAACTGGAAATGCAGGGAGCACTGGTTCAAGAAGCCTCTGCAGGTCTTGGGATCTCCCGCATAGTGAGGCGGTGCAGCGAGGCGGAGTTGCGAGGCCGGGGAGACAATGGGTTCAGACGTAGGTGCTGTTTGCTGCGTCGACGGGGTCGAGGTGGCAGTCCGTAGCGTAAACAAATGGTGGTTAACAGACGTCTAGAAATTCAATATACAGGTCAGGGTCTCTCGCTGTCGCACCAGTTCCTGGAGCAGTTCGCCCAGTTCGGACGGTTGTGCTCCGGCGGAATCCATGGCCTGATCAAACTGTTAGGTCCTGGAGGTAGATCCACTGGACCGTGCACCCCACCGGAGGCCTGGATGCACGGTAGCCAGAGAACTAACGGGCAGGGACAGCGTCCCATAGGGAACGGGTAGAAGAAAGTCACTGGGGTCACAGAGTTCCTTCAGACAATGCAGGATACTGGTACAGGTGCCGGGTAGTAATGACAGGCAGTAGTACAGGACATAGCCCAAGGGTACCTGAGCACCTAGCTCACAAGACAAGGCTTCAAGACACGTTGATCAGGCCCTGCCCACATGGAAAGGCCAGTCTTATATACCCAGCACATCCTCATGTCATTTCCTGCTGCAGGTGTGCTGGGCCTATAAGACCAGGAGAGTGGGCGGTCCTATACAGAGGCATGAGTCTAAGTGCGGCTTTGCACGTTGCGACATCGCAAGCCGATGCTGTGATGTCGCACGCGATAGTCCCCGCCCCCGTCACAGGTACGATATCGTGTGATAGCTGGCGCAGCGAACATTATCGCTACGCCAGCTTCACATGCACTCACCTGTCCTGCGACCGTCGCTCTGGCCGGCGACCCACCTCCTTCCTAAGGGGGCGGGTCGTGCGGCGTCATAGCGACGTCACACGGCAGGCGGCCAATAGCGGCGGAGGGGCGGAGATGAGCAGGATGTAAACATCCCGCCCACCTCCTTCCCTCCGCATATCCTACGGAATCCACGGTGATGCTGGTAGGAGATGTTCCTCGCTCCTGCGACTTCACACACAGCGATGTGTGCTGC
This sequence comes from Anomaloglossus baeobatrachus, assembly GCF_048569485.1. Lineage (NCBI taxonomy): Eukaryota > Metazoa > Chordata > Amphibia > Anura > Aromobatidae > Anomaloglossus > Anomaloglossus baeobatrachus. Next base: position 259,490,932 of record NC_134355.1, on the reverse strand, counting down.
CGCAGGAGCGAGGAACAACATCGGACCGTCGCGTCAGCGTAATTATGGATTACGCCGACGCTGCACCGATGATACGATTACAACGATTTTGCACTCGTTAATCGTATCATGTAGGCTTTACACACTACGATGTCGCATGCGATGCCGGATGTGCGTCACTTTCAAGTTGACCCCACCGACATCGCACCTGCGATGTCGTAGTGTGCAAAGCCCGCCTAAGACTCAGGGTCAGACTCATGAGACCAGGAGCAGGAAGCAGGAGAGCACAAGCGGCAGCCATGACCGGTGGACACATGGGCTGGATCAGTGGTTACATAGCGATGCAATGACGGTGAAGCTGGATCAGTGAGTACAGAGCGGTGCAGCGACGGTGAGACCGGACCAGTGGGTAAGGAGCGCTGCTGGGACACCGGGAGCGTGACAGTAAAGCACCCTTAAGACTGTTGAAGCTGCTCCTGTTCTTTTAAAAAATGTCCCTACAGATAAGACCTTTGCTTCCACTATGAGGAGTAGAATCTGGTCCTGAAGACATGAATACAAGCTGGCCAAGGATGTTTTGGAACTTCGTAAATGCCTGTGCACAGAACACTAGCAATAAAAAGCCCTACAGGAACAAGCCTGCTAAAAATGTCTGTACCCCTATCATTACTGAGAGGTTTTGTTAGCGGTCTGGCCTAAAAATGGAAGGGCGTAAAGGGGAAGTACTGCATTTCTGGCATCTCGCACGACTTCTTGATGCTGCCCTGCTCACTGCATTTACCACTCTGCTTCTCTAGTGTCAGAACATCTTCCGGTCCTGCCTTGTGCTGACTACCTGCTCTGCTCATAGCAAATCTCCTCCTGGCTATAGGGAGGCGTGGCTGGTTTCTGCAGTAATTTAACCCCACTGTGTCCTGCAAAGATTTGGTTCCCTGACAATCCCTTGCTAGCAGGCAGCAATATCCACCACTCTTTGCCCAATCGTTGGTTCCATGTTGTTTGTCTCAGGATCCTTTTGGTGCATGTCTTTTCTGTCTCTCCAGTTATTGACCCTGCTCATATACCAATCCTGTCTGATCTCTCCATTATTGACCTTGGCTTTGTCCTCTGATCCTGTGCTGCCTGCTCTGAGTTTGGTGAGCTTGTACCATGTGACTACTCCTCGCTCTTGCGCTCCTGTAACTCAGTCTCCCACCTCTGACCCTCTGGTCAGCTGCTATATTCTCTGGTACTGTCCTGGAGTGGTTCCTGGTGTCTATAGGCAGTCCAGGAAGCCCTCACTGTCACACAGTGTTTGACTCTAAACTAAATGAGTGTCAAGGCGGCATCACACGCTGTTCAGATTACAAACTACGATACCCCTCACTAGTGCCAGCACTCACAGTAGGCCTAAGCCACATGGCATGAAAATTGGAGCGAGTGGAATGCGATAAAACACCGCATTCCACTCGGACCAATATTACCCTATGTGCGAGCACCCATGAGCAATTATTTTCTCAGCCCTAATTAGACCGAGAAAACAGTCGCAGCATGCTGAGGGTGCAATGCAATCCTTGTTTCTCTCGCATCCATTCAAGTCTATGAGGTGTGAAAAAAATCGCACTGCACTCGCAGAACACCAATGTACTGCGAGTGCAGAGCGAGAATGGCAATAGCTGGCAACGCATGAGAGAGGGAGATAAATCCCTTCATCCCCTCCGCAGCACCGGCCCACCCTCCTCAGAGCCGGCCCGCCCCCTGCAGCTGTGGTCCGATCGCAAGATCGGACCTCAATCACAGTGACACTCGCTTGACACTCGGCTCCCGCTGAGCCGAGTGTCATGGGAGGATCGCAGTAGTCCCCGTGTGGCTCCGGCCTAACATAGCATTTCTGCTGATCAGAGCGATACTTCAGCAACCTGAAGAATCATAATGCCAGGTCAGATTTTTAAAATAGTGAATATGGCAATTAAAAACCCCAAAAATCTATCGTCCAATTGCACTTGTTTTTGAAATTTCACCACACTTGGAATTTTTTTCCCCATTTTTCAGTACACTATATTGTAAAACTATATTGTTTTCATTCAAGATACAACTTGTCCCGCAAAAAACAAGCCCTCATATGGCTATATTGATGGAAAAATATAAAATCTATGGCTCTTGAAAGAAGGGGAACTTCGCTGGTGGCGAAGGGGCTAAATATAGAGCTTGAAGCATTCAAAGAAACCACAACTACCTGTAGTTGAATATGCAAAAATTCCTAATGTAAACAAATATAGACAGCACATATAACAGCAATGTCATGGTTACAACTATAAGGAAAAAATGTTTACAGCTTTATTGTATGAAAGTAATCAAGTATGATCCACATCTATAAATGCAGAAAAACTGCTCATAGTTTTCAAAGTGCTCAAGTGTCCAAGATAGAATAAGAAAACACATCCAAGTAAAAATCTATAAAGAAAAGTGCATTGCACTTGTGTCACACGTAGTTTTACATAAACTTTGCTGACTGTCATGGTGGCATTGGGATCTGCTCAGATTGCAAATTCTGACAATCCGCCTAATGGTTTCTTTGCTGTTTGTCAACAATACAGGCAGACTCGGGCGTCGACCTGTCGTGTGCTGATTCAAAGGCAGGCTTGCAAAAGTTGATTCCTGTTTGTTCCTTTAATCATATGTTGTTGGGAAACCTATCATATCTGCTCCCCCCTATTTATGCAGGTGGAATCCTTCTATCCATGCGAACTATAGTTTATTCTATGTTGGTCTTTGTTTTGTATTCCAACCTGCTCTTGCTTTTCCTCCTGAATCTCTTATTGTCTTTACCTTTGTGTATGTGCTGTGTGACAGTTTTGGTTTTCCCCTGTCTGTCTTCATCTGTGCGTTTTTACACACTCTGGTCCCATCCCTCCCTGGGGGGGAAATCATATTAGGATACAGCAGGAGCAGGCCAGGAATGAGACTCAGGCATCTCCACCATTAAGCGTATCCCTGAGATTAGCGATAGCATAGGTCCCCTAGTTTGATAGACAGCATAGGAGTCCTGGTTCCCTGCTATCCACTCATTAGTATATAAGTCATCGGGACAACTTGTTGATAAAATTATAGTTTCTTATTTTTTTAAAATCCAGTAAAACTTTTTATATGCAGGTCTATAACAATTTCAAAAACACGTTTTGAAAAAAGTGCATTTTTGATCATAGTGATCAAGAAAACATAGCACAAGAGGTATTTTTCTAGAGCATCAATGATATAACTGTTTGAAACAGATAAGAAGTTTGAACATCGCCCATAGGTTTCTATACATAAAAATATATTTATTGCCCATATATGTATTCATACTGAAGGTGAAATGTTTTGAAAACAAACAATTCTCTAAAAAAATATATTTGTAAAGCTGCTATTGACATGAACTTTCTAGCAAGATCTCAGTAACCACCATCCAATCCACACAGGCAAACAAATCAAACCATAAATGTCTATAAATTAAGTTTTGTGTAATAACGAGAAATAACACAGGGAAAAAGTATTGAACAAGTGAGAAAAGAGAAGTGCAAAAAGCCATAGAAAGTTAAGAAACCAGCTGAAATCTATCCGTAATTAAAAAGCAATCCTGCCACTTAGTGAAAAAAATATCAAGTTTTTCAACTGGCAACCAATATAAATGTGTCTCATTATTAGAGTTGAGCGCGGTTCGCGGTTTGAGGTTCTCCAGTTCGCGGCTCGAGTGATTTTGGGGGCTGTTCTAGATCGAACTAGAACTCGAGCTTTTTGCTAAAGCTCGATAGTTCTAGATACGTTCGAGAACGGTTCTAGCAGCAAAAAGACAAGCTAATTACTAGCTGGCTTTCCGCTGTAATAGTGTAAGTCACTCTGTGACTCACACTATTATAAAATTTCAGTGTATAGTGTGCGGGAACAGCGCATTCAGATCACTGCTGTTTGGATAATGGCGATCGCCATTTTTTTTTTTTTTCCTTGTCTTCCTTCCCTAAGCGCGCGCGTGTAGTGGGGCGGGCCAGCATGTCAGCCAATCCCAGACACACACAGCTAAGTGGACTTTTAGCCAGAGAAGCAATGGCATGTGTGATAGGATGTCCATGTCACATGTCCCTGCATTATAAAAACGAGTATCTGCCCGTCCGGACGCCATTATCTCTTCTGCGTCTGGGTGTCAGTCACCGCTGGCGTAGCTCCTGTCTTGGATACTGCTGTGTACGCTCTATACACAGCGCTGGACAGCTTAGGGATAGAAGTTTCTTTCAGCCCTTGTAAGGGCTAATATCGGCAGGGTCAGAGCCATAGGTGACAGTCAGGGCCGTGAAAACAGATTTTAACAGCTACACAAGATGACAGCGTCTGTGTAGCTAAGGTCAGGGATTTCCTCGCTGCATTTCCCCATTAGGAGGGATAGAAAGGGAGGCTTCCTTTCCTCTAGCCAGACCCACAACCCTGCCACTGTACCCTCCTGCCCTTTGCACACTCAAACTCATTGTTACTAAGCCATTATACTAGCAAACACTGAGGAAACTTAGTGGCATCCTAAAAGTGGCTGTTGGACTTCTGTATTGTCCCACTAGCGCAAAGATATTTGCAGCACGTCTGCCTGCATTGCACACTCAAACTCATTGTTACTAAGCCATTATACTAGCAAACACTGAGTAAACTTAGTGGCATCCTAAAAGTGGCTGTTGGACTTCTATATTAACCCACTAGTGCAAAGATATTTGCAGCACGTCTGCCTGCATTGCACACTCAAACTCATTGTTACTAAGCCATTATACTAGCAAACACTGAGTAAACTTAGTGGCATCCTAAAAGTGGCTGTTGGACTTCTGTATTGTCCCACTAGTGCAAAGATATTTGCAGCACGTCTGCCTGCATTGCACACTCAAACTCATTGTTACTAAGCCATTATACTAGCAAACACTGAGGAAACTTAATGGCATCCTAAAAGTGGCTGTTGGACTTCTGTATTGTCCCACTAGTGCAAAGATATTTGCAGCACGTCTGCCTGCATTGCACACTCAAACTCATTGTTGCTAAGCCATTATACTAGCAAAGGTATGCACACCAGTGACTATGTAAGGGGAATACATGGAATAGCAGAAACTGCTGTGTGAATACTGACTTGAAAAATCCAATAGCTATATGAAGAGTGAAAATGTGAAAAATGGAATCTGCATTACTGCCATGAACATATGAAAAGAGAAATTTAGCTACTGAATTGATCAATGCAATAGAGCCCCAACACTACGCCAAAGTATTTCTCTACGTTGGGGTCCCTAGCTTGTGTGTGTCCTCTCATGCAGTTAAAAAACTTTTTTTTTTTTAGGTTTTTGCACCCAGTTCAGACTTAGAATGGTGTTCCAAACGTTATTCGTTATTGTTAGTAGTTTTTCGTTTGTGAACCCTCCCCACCACACCTATTGCCAATCCATATAATACGCATAAATAGCTTGGGTCTCAGCTTCCCATACACGGTAAGTTTTTTAACTGCATGAGAGGACACACACAAGCTAGGGACCCCAACGTAGAGAAATACTTTGGCGTAGTGTTGGGGCTCTATTGCATTGATCAATTCAGTAGCTAAATTTCTCTTTTCATATGTTCATGGCAGTAATGCAGATTCCATTTTTCACATTTTCACTCTTCATATAGCTATTGGATTTTTCAAGTCAGTATTCACACAGCAGTTTCTGCTATTCCATGTATTCCCCTTACATAGTCACTGGTGTGCGTACCTTATCTCCCCATAGTGATGTTTTTTTAGGTTTTTGCACCCAGTTCAGACTTAGAATGGTGTTCCAAACGTTATTCGTTATTGTTAGTAGTTTTTCGTTTGTGAACCCTCCCCACCACACCTATTGCCAATCCATATAATACGCATAAATAGCTTGGGTCTCAGCTTCCCATACACGGTAAGTTTTTTAACTGCATGAGAGGACACACACAAGCTAGGGACCCCAACGTAGAGAAATACTTTGGCGTAGTGTTGGGGCTCTATTGCATTGATCAATTCAGTAGCTAAATTTCTCTTTTCATATGTTCATGGCAGTAATGCAGATTCCATTTTTCACATTTTCACTCTTCATATAGCTATTGGATTTTTCAAGTCAGTATTCACACAGCAGTTTCTGCTATTCCATGTATTCCCCTTACATAGTCACTGGTGTGCATACCTTATCTCCCCATAGTGATGTTTTTTTAGGTTTTTGCACCCAGTTCAGACTTAGAATGGTGTTCCAAACGTTATTCGTTATTGTTAGTAGTTTTTCGTTTGTGAACCCTCCCCACCACACCTATTGCCAATCCATATAATACGCATAAATAGCTTGGGTCTCAGCTTCCCATACACGGTAAGTTTTTTAACTGCATGAGAGGACACACACAAGCTAGGGACCCCAACGTAGAGAAATACTTTGGCGTAGTGTTGGGGCTCTATTGCATTGATCAATTCAGTAGCTAAATTTCTCTTTTCATATGTTCATGGCAGTAATGCAGATTCCATTTTTCACATTTTCACTCTTCATATAGCTATTGGATTTTTCAAGTCAGTATTCACACAGCAGTTTCTGCTATTCCATGTATTCCCCTTACATAGTCACTGGTGTGCATACCTTATCTCCCCATAGTGATGTTTTTTTAGGTTTTTGCACCCAGTTCAGACTTAGAATGGTGTTCCAAACGTTATTCGTTATTATACTAGCAAACACTGAGGAAACTTAGTGGCATCCTAAACGTGGCTGTTGGACTTCTGTATTGTCCCACTAGTGCAAAGATATTTGCAGCACGTCTGCCTGCATTGCACACTCAAACTCATTGTTACTAAAGGCTGCTTTACACCAGGCAATCTATCGTGCGATAGATCGTCGGGGTCACGGTTTTTGTGACGCACATCCGGCATCGCTGGCGATGCCGGCCTGTGTGACACCTCCTAGCGACGCAGTATCGCTCACAAATCGTGAGTCGGGTACTGCTCGTTAGGTTCCATAATATCGGTTACTTTAGTTGACCATCGTTTCCGTGGTAGCACACGTCGCTCCGTGTGACACCACGGGAACGATGAGCAGCTCACCTGCCTCCCGCGGCCGCCGCCGGCTCTATGTGGAAGGAAGGAGGTGGGCGGGATGTTTACGTCCCGCTCATCTCCGCCCCTCCGCTTCTATTGGCCGGCGCCCGTGTGACGTCGCTGTGACGAAGAACGTCCCTCCCACTCCAGGAAGTGGACGTTCGCCGCCCACAGCGAGGTCGCACGAGAGGTAAGTATGTGTGACGGGGTTTACTAACTTTGTGCGACACGGGCAGCGATTTGCCCGTGACGCAAAAAGGACGGGGGCGGGTACGATCGATTGTGAAATTGCACAATCGGTCGTACCGTGTAAAGCAGGCTTAAGCCATTATACTAGCAAACTATGCTGCCAGTTTAAGGGCCGTAGTTGCATTGTCAGGGATAATTATTGTTGTTTATTCTGCTGTTAATAAAGCAAGACCACCGCTGAAATCTACACCACCTCTCAATTTTTACTACCACATTTTAAGTGCACAATCTTGTCGCAATCAAAATGTGTGGCAAAATGACAGATGCTGGTGGAAAGGGGAAGAGGCGTGTTGGAAAAGGAAAAAAAGGGTTTGTCCGTGGGGAAGGTGGCAAAGCTCCATTAACATCTGCTGAAGATAGACCATCTTCCAGCAAAAGTAAGATGTCTACTACTTACCGTGGACAATCCGATGTGCTCCCTTTTTTACGGACACGAACAACTGGAACAAAGGTAGATGATGGCCAAAAAAGGAAAATGCTTGAATGGATCTCAAGTGGTCCAACAAGTGCCCTCTCCGCCACCTCAACTACCGCATCCAAAAAACACCAGTCCTCTGAGTTGTCAGCCCAATCACACTTGCATTCTCCCAGCTCTGAAGTCTCCATCCGCCCTGCACAGGATGGTGGAACTGAGATGGCTGAGTCTGCAGAGCTGTTCAGTCACACTATAGCCTGGGAATCAGAGGTCTGCTCCCAAGCTACAGTGAGTACAGACCAGGAAATGGTCTGCAGTGATGCCCAGAACCTTTGTGACTCAGATTCAGGCCGTGATAACCAAGTTTCTGAGCATAATGTTGACCCTTATTCACAAACTGAAACACCTGTGGTAATAGACAATGAGGAACATACTGATGACGATGAGACGCAGATACCAGATTGGGATGACAACTTAAATATTCGGTCAGGGCAAGAAGAGGCTCAGTCTGAGGGTGAGGGGAGTGCAAACACAACAATTGATGAGGAAGTTCTAGATGCCACCTACTGTCAACCCACAGTCAGGCCCTCGAGGAGGTCAACAGAGACGGTGGAGGAGGATGCAACTGACGACGAAGTTACCTTGTGCCTTCCTGGACAGAGTCAGAGTACTGGTAGCACATCTACAACTGCATTCTCAGCCACCACTGTGCCTCTGAGCACTAGTCGGGGTGGATCAGCAGGTCACATGCCCTCTAAGCCTTGCCTAGCCTGGTCCTTTTTTGACATAGCAAAAGATCGCCCAAATTATGTGATCTGTAAAATTTGTCATGATTCTGTTAGTAGAGGGCAAAACCTCAGCAGTTTGACAACTTCTTCCATGAATCATCACATGAATAAATATCATATGTCCCAGTGGGAAGCTCACCGTGCTGCAATGCGGCCTAGCAGAGCCAACCATCCACCGCCTGCCCCTTCCAGTGCATCCGCGCGCTCTTCATCTTCTAGGACTGTGGGGACAGTTGTCACACCTGGTTTTCCATGCACAACTTCCACCACTGTAACCGCAACAGGCAGTTTGCTTGGTAGGTCGTCAGTTGGTTTGGAAGGGGAAACAAGTACGTGTGTACAGCTCTCTCAGACATCGATAGCACCAACGTTGGATGAAGGCAACATCATGTCTACGCCTGCACTTTCCTCACAAAGCTGCATTTTTCCAGGGACACCCTACTCAACACCGTCTACACACAGCAGCCAGATCTCTGTCCCTCAGATGTGGACAAATAAAAGCCATTTCCTGCGACCCATGACAAAGCTAAGAGGTTGACTTTATCCCTCTGTAAGCTCTTGGCTACCGAAATGCTGCCTTTCCGTCTGGTGGACACACAGGATTTTAGAGACCTTATGTCTGTCGCTGTGTCCCAGTACCAGATGCCCAGTCGCCACTACTTCTCTAAGAAATGTGTGCCCGCGCTACACCAGCATGTCGCACACAACATCACCACTTCCTTGAGAAACTCTGTGTGTCAACGGGTGCATTTCACCACCGATACTTGGACCAGTAAGCATGGACAGGGACGTTACATGTCGCTGACTGGACACTGGGTAACTATGGTGATAGATGGTGAAGGGTCTGCTGCACAAGTCTTGCCGTCCCCACGACTTGTGTGTCAATCCTCTGTCTGTCCAAGTTCCGCCACTGCTTCTGCCTCCTCCACCTCATCTGGGTCCTCCACCTCCGCCCCAAGCCTGCCTAGTCATGCCACCAGCGTTCGCACTGCGCAGAAGGAATCACGCACCCCTCATTACTATGCTGGCAGCAGAGCGCAACGGCATCAGGCGGTCTTTAGCTTGACATGTCTTGGAAATAGGAGTCAAACAGCGGCTGAATTGTGGGCAGCTCTGGAGACTGAGTTTAATAAATGGTTGTCTCCACTCAACCTGCAGCCTGGTAAGGCCGTGTGCGACAATGCTGCAAACCTGGGTGCGGCCCTTCGCCTGGGCAAGGTGACACACGTGCCTTGTATGGCTCACGTGTTGAACCTTGTTGTCCAGCAATTTTTTACACACTATCCCGGCCTAGATGGCCTTCTGACCAGGGCACGAAAACTGTCTGCTCACTTCCGCCGTTCAACCGCCGCAGCTGAGCGACTTGCATCGCTCCAGAAGTCTTTCGGCCTGCCGGTTCATCGCCTGAAATGCGATGTGCCGACACGCTGGAATTCGACTCTCCACATGTTACAGCGACTGTGGCAGCACCGCCGAGCCCTGGTGCAATACGTCATGACGTATAGCCTGGGCCAACGAGATGCAGAGGTGGGGCAGATCACCCTGATGGAGTGGTCTCAGATCAAGGACCTATGCACCCTTCTGCACAGTTTCGACATGGCGACGAATATGTTTAGCGCTGACAATGCCATTATTAGCATGACAATTCCAGTCATTTACATGCTGGAGCACACGCTAAACACTATTTGGAGTCAGGGGGTGAGACAACAGGAAGGGGAGGAACTACAGGAGGATTCATATGCGCAAGATACAACAACATCACCAAGGTCCAGACGTTCATCATCACCAACGCGGCAGGCATGGGACCATGGGGGACAGGGATCAACAAGGGCGCATGGTAGCAGGCGAAATGTTGAGGAAGGTGCAGGAGAACATGAAGAAATGGAGGACGAACTGTCTATGGACATGGAAGACTCAGCGGATTAGGGAGACCTTGGTCAAATTTCAGTTGAAAGAGGTTGGGGGGAGATGTCAGAGGAATAAAGAACGGTTAGCACCTCTATGCCACAAACACAGCGTGGACTTGGTCCGCATGGCTGCGCAAGACACATGAGCGCCTTCTTGCTGCCCTACCTCCAACATGACCCTCGTATTGTCAAAATTAGAAGTGATGATGACTACTGGCTTGCCACACTATTAGATCCCCGGTACAAGTCCAAATTTTGGGACATAATTCCAGCCATAGAAAGGGACGCACGTATGCAGGAGTATCAGCAGAAGCTGTTACTCGATCTTAGCTCGGCTTTTCCACCAAACAACCGTGCAGGTGCAGGGAGTGAATCTCCCAGTTGTAACTTGACAAACATGGGACGGTCTCGTCATCTTCAACAGTCTACCCGTACCAGTAGCACCGTATCTGGAGCTGGTAACAGCAATTTTATTGAATCTTTTCATAATTTTTTTAGACCGTCCTTTGCAAGGCCACCAGAGACAACAAGTCTGACACATAGTCAATGGCTGGAGAGGATGATACAGGAGTATCTCCAAATGAACATCGATGCCATGACTTTGCAAATGGAGCCTTGCTCATTTTGGGCTTCAAATCTTGAAAAATGGCCAGAGCTCTCAACTTACGCCTTGGAGATTTTGTTGTGTCCAGCTGCCAGCGTTGTCTCTGAACGTGTCTTCAGTGCTGCTGGGTGTGTGCTGACAGATAAGCGCACGCGTCTGTCCAGTGACAATGTGGACAGACTAACGTTCATCAAAATGAACAAGTCATGGATCCACAAGGAATTTACTACCCCTGTGTCATCCTGGGGAGAGTAAATGCTTGTGGATTTGGAATGTGCTTGATGCAAATCAAAACATCCTGTTTGCAACTAGGGCAAAAGTGCTGCCACTGATGGGGTGTCTGTGTCGCCCAATTTTTGGAAAAAAAGGGAGACTCCGCTTGGAGTAACCCTTTCTTGCTGTGTTTTTTAAAAGGAGACAAGATGAACAAGTCATGGTTCAGCAAAGACTTTGCTACCTACCCCGGTGTCATCCTGGGAACGGTTAAGTATGGCATATTTTTGAATGTGCTTGATGCAAATCTAGCTGTGAAGTGTACAACTGGGGCACAAGTGCTGCCACTGATGGGGTGTCTGTGTGGCCCAATTTTTGGAAAAAAGGGAGACTCCGCTTGGAGTAACCCTTGCTTACATTGTTTTTAAAAATGATCCAAGATGCACAGAGCTGGGATCAGGAAGGACTTTGCTACCTACCCCGGGGTCATCCTGGAAACGGTTAAGTATGGCGTATTTTTGAATGTGCTTGATGCAAATCTAGCTGTGAAGTGTACAACTGGGGCACAAGTGCTGCCACTGAAGGGGTGGGTGTGTGTGGGGCACAATTTCTGGAAAAAAAGGGAGACTCCACTTGGAGTAACCCTTGCTTACATTGTTTTTAAAAATGATCCAAGATGAACAGAGCTGGGATCAGGAAAGACTTTGCTACCTACCCCGGTTTTATCCTGGGGACGGTTAAGTATGGCGTATTTTTGAATGTGCTTGATGCAAATCTACCTGTGAAATGTACAACTGAGGCACAAGTGCTGCCACTGAAGGGGTGAGTGTCTGTGTGGCCCAATTTTTGGAAAAAAGGAAGACTCCGCTTGGAGTAACCCTTGCTTGCTGTGTTTTTTAAAAGGAGCCAAGATGAACAAGTCATGGTTCAGCAAAGACTTTGCTACCTACCCCGGTGTCATCCTGGGAACGGTTAAGTATGGCGTATTTTTGAATGTGCTTGATGCAAATCTAGCTGTGAAGTGTACAACTGGGGCACAAGTGCTGCCACTGATGGGGTGTCTGTGTGGCCCAATTTTTTGAAAAAAGGGAGACTCCGCTTGGAGTAACCCTTGCTTACATTGTTTTTAAAAATGATCCAAAATGCACAGCGCTGGGATCAGGAAAGACTTTGCTACCTACCCCGGGGTCATCCTGGGAACGGTTAAGTATGGCGTATTTTTGAATGTGCTTGATGCAAATCTAGCTGTGAAGTGTACAACTGGGGCACAAGTGCTGCCACTTGTTAGGGCCAGGTGGACGGGCAGACCCAGGAGGTGGATCCACTGGGCCGAACTCCTCACTGAAGGCAAGGGGTCCGGTAGCTGGAGCACTACAGGTAGCAGGATAGTCCGTGCAAAATAGTAGAATGTATTAGTCCCTGGGACCACGGAGTCACAGATGGTAGTCCGGGTGACGGAGCTCAGGTTCGGAGGCCAAGATGTTGTCAGGCAGAGTCCGGAACTGATGGAGCGAGAGGACGGGTCACCACAGGGATCAAAGATGGTACGGACTGACGGGATGGTAGGTAGTCAGCGTGCGGGGTTCGGGAATCGGCAGGACCGGATGGCGAGGCAGGAGCGGCTCTAGAAGAGAGAGAGGTGAGTATATCACAGGGACAAGGAGACCTGACTCCTAGCTTAGGAAACACGAAGAACAGGCCCCGCCCACTTGGACATTAAACCCCTTTATACCCTGTACCTGTGTGTTCAATATCCTGTCTGTGGACGCTGGCCCTTTAAGAAAGGGTCAATGACCGTGCGCGCGCCCTAATGCGCATGCGCGAGGCCCGGGTGCCAGAAGCCAGGGCAGGGAGCGGCGAACAGGAGGCAGGGGAGCCGGGCCGGAGCGAAGCTGACAGCGGACGCTGGGAGTGGGGACCGGGACGCCTGGGGATCCTAGGTGAGGAGGCCTGGAGGCTGTGGAGCGGGGGATGCCGGACAGAGGAGCCGGGGAGCGCGCCAGGGAAGCCGGGGAGCATGGTAGGGGAGCCGGGGAGCTGGACAGGGGAGCCGGGGAGCTGGACAGGGGACCCGGGGAGCGTGACACCACTGATGGGGTGGCTGTGTGGCCCAATTTTTGGAAAAAAGGGAGACTCCGCTTGGAGTAACCTTTGCTTACATTGTTTTTAAAAATGATCCAAGATGAACAGAGCTGGGATCAGGAAAGACTTTGCTACCTACCCCGGTGTCATCCTGGGGACGGTTAAGTATGGCGTATTTTTGAATGTGCTTGATTCAAATCTAGCTGTGAAGTGTACAACTGGGGCACAAGTGCTGTCACTGAAGGGGTGGGTGTGTGTGGGGCCCAATTTTTTGAAGAAAAGGGAGACTCCACTTGGAGTAACCCTTGCTTACATTGTTTTTAAAAATGATCCAAGATGAACAGAGCTGGGATCAGGAAAGACTTAGCTACATACCCCGGTGTCATCCTGGGGATGGTTAACGATGGCGTATTTTTGAATGTGTTTGATGCAAATCTAGCTGTGAAGTGTACAACTGGGGCACAAGTGCTGCCACTGATGGGGTGTCTGTGTGGCCCAATTTTTGGAAAAAAGGGAGACTCCGCTTTGAGTAACCCTTGCTTACATTGTTTTTAAAAGTGATCCAAGATGCACAGCGCTGGGATCAGGAAAGACTTTGCTACCTACCCCGTGGTCATCCTGGGAATGGTTAAGTATGGCGTATTTTTGAATGTGCTTGATGCAAATCTAGCTGTGAAGTGTACAACTGGGGCACAAGTGCTGCCACTGATGGGGTGGGTGTGTGTGTGGCCGGCCCAATTTTTGGAAAAAAGGGAGACTCCGCTTGGAGTCACCTTGCGGTGTTTTACATGATTTTAGAAGGGCGTGCCATGCCTATATCTGTGTCTCCTCCTCTTTTTCCTTGTCCAGCTCTTTTGTTTTCGCATGTGTATATGTCCTTGTCACTTTCCCATGTGTTTGTGTTGTGTTGTGAGTTGTTTGTCACCTTTTGGACACCTTTGAGGGTGTTTTCTAGGTGTTTTTATATGTTTGTGATTGCCTGCCATTGTTTCCTATGCGGTTCGAGTTCGGTTCGTCGAATGTTCGCCGAACTGAGCTCGAACGAGACCTTCGTTCGACGAACCGAACTCGAGCCGAACCACGGCCGGTTCTCTCATCTCTACTCATTACAAAGGTGCTACACAGGAAATATCTCATGATTGGGTAAAATATGTGAGCTGTCTTAACACTTTTGAAACCATATTGTTGCAAAACCTACTGATGGCATTGGTTAAAGAAGAATTTCTAAACTGCTGAAGGTCACTGTTGGGGCCATAATCAGAAAGTGGAAAGAACACAATTTCACCAAAAAACAGCCACGACCAGATGCTCACCGCAAGATTCTAGACAGAGGAGTGAAAATTATCAGAAGAGTTGTCCAAAGGCTAAGAACCACCTGTGGAAAGTTGTAGAAAGACCTAGAATTAGCAGGTACAATTGTTTCAAAGAAAATAATAAGAAATGCACATACCCTCAGTGGCCTACATGCATATTCACCACGCAAGACTCCACTGCAGAAAAAAACAAATTCAAACTCGTTTAAAGCTTGCTCAAAAACATTTAATGAAAGGCTGAGACACTATAATTTGGTCTGATAAAACCAAAATTGAACTCTTTGGATGCCACCATAATTGGATGCCAAAAGGTATAGCATATAACCCCCAAAACACCATACCAGCAGTGAAATATGGAGGTGGTAACATCAATGTGTGGGCCTGTTTTTTGGCATACTGCACTGTCAAACTTCATATGATTAAAGGAAGGATGAATGGACAAATGTACACAGACATTCTTGTTAAAAAATCTGCTGCCATTTATCAGGATACAAAAGATGAATAAAGGGTGGACATTTCAAAAAGAAAAGAAAGAAAATAAAGCTACTAGAATGGCCTAGTTAATCATCTGACCTGAATCCAATAAAAAAATTATGGAATGAACTTAAGCTCAGAGTTTGTAGAAGGAACTCACAGATCCTTTAGTAATTGAAGTGTTTGTATGGAAGAATGCCCTAAAATCACACCTGAGCAATGTATGCAATTAGTTGCTCCATGAAGGAGAAATACTTCTGTACAAAGAATTAAATACATTTTAGTAAGCATGTTCAAAACTTTGTCCATGTGTCATTTCTTATTATTACATATAACTTAATTTACGGGCATCTGGTGAGATATTCATGTCAGTATCACCTTTAGAAATCTACTTACTTAGAAAGTGTATATATATATATATATATATTTATAACCCAGAAGATTCTAACAATGAAATATATACCTCGAATATATGCACATTGCATACAGTATATCACAAAAGTGAGTACACCCCTCAACATTGTAATATTTTTTATTATATCCTTTGATGGGACAACACTGAAGATGTGACACTTTGGTACAATGTAAAGTAGTCAGTGTACAGCTTGTATAACAGTAAAATTGTGTGTGCCCTCTAAATAACTCACACAGCCATTAATGTCTAAACCTGTCAAAAAAGTTAATACACCCCTAAGTGAAAATGGCCAAATTTTACTCAAAGTGTCAATATTTCTGTGACCACAATTATTTTCAAGAATTGCCTTAACTCTACTGGGCATGAAGTTCACTAAAGCTTCACTGAAGCCACTGGAATCCTCATCCACTTGTCCATGACAATATCATGGAGGTGGTGGATGTTAAAGACCTTGCGCCTCTCCACCTTCTATTTGAGGACATTATTTATAGGGACACCAAATTTACACTGTTATACAAGCTGTACACTGACTACTCTACATTGTATCAAAGTGTCATATCTTCAGTGTTGTCCCATGAAAAGATATAATGTAACACTTACAAAAATGTGATAGTGTCCTCGCTTTCGTGATATAATGCATACTGTATATATACAGTATATCACAAAAGTGAGTAAACCACTCACATTTTTGCAATATTTTTTATTATAGCCATGTTTCCTCCCCTGTGCCATGTGACTCATTAGTGTTACACGGTCTCAGGTGTGTATGGGGAGCAGGTGTGTTACAACATGTCACCACATGGCAAAGGATGTCTTAGGATCTGATAAAAAGAATTGTTGCTCTACATAAAGATGGCCTAGGCTACAAAAAAATTGCCAACAACCTGGCCGTGAGCTGCAGCACAGTGGCCAAAACCATACAGCGGTTTAACAAGATAGTTTCCACTCAGAACAGGCCTCACCATATTTGACCAAAGAAGTTGAGTGCATATTCAGAATTCAGAATAATGAGAGAAAGAGAATATTTAAGACATTTTTATTACTTTCTGCAAAGTCAAAAGTCTACATACATTTCATTAGTATTTGGTACCATTGAACTTAATCTGTATGACTTGGGTCAAACATTCTGGATATCCTTCCACAAGTTTCTCACAATAGATGGTAGGAATTTGGGCCCATTTTTCCTGACAGAACTGGTGTAATTAAGCTATGTTTGTAGGTCACCTTGCTCGCACCTCAGATCTCAGATGTACACGATGGTAGAAAGTCCGGAAACACTGAAGGACATCGCATCAAGTTTAGGCCACACACACTGATCACAGTAGTATGAGCAAAATGAGGCCTGGCATTGTCATATTGAAAAAAAGTTCCTGGGACACTGTAGAGAAATGGCCATAATACTGTTTTCAGAACTGATATATTGTGGTACTCCAAGTGAGATTGGACTTCACATGCCAAACCTAAGGTATCTAATAATGTCTACACAAGCCATAAGAGCATAATTGCATGACATTGGTTTAAGAGTTAGACATAAATACAGGTATTCAATTGACCTCAAGCCACAACTCTCAAAAGGCTATGGTGCTTCATAGCAAGATTGCAATGGAGGCTGAAATGTAGGTCTAGCTATCTTACGCTAGGAGTCCAACTTTTGTCTTGGTCACTATGATAGCTGGAGATTAGTCTGTAGACTATGTGGGCAAAGATATGAAAGGTTTTTATGAAGGAATATCTTACCAGTCATACTCTTGCAGTTTTAATATGGAGTGAAATAATGTATGGTAGCTGAACCCCTCTAGTCTAAATTCCCAGTAACCTAACAGGTTACATCAATTTGGTTGTGGATCCATTACTGCATGAGACATTTTTAACAATACATCAGGCCACATCTTCATACTAGTGTGAGAGGCTAGCATGGCCTAAACGTGTTATCATGGCCTGTAGTGTCTCTGATTTTGTTTACCATCATACAAACCATCATTGGTCGCCAACTGTAAAGGAAGCTGCCAGCAGTGAACCTTGATAATTTGCATGCACAGATGGCAAAGCAATCATGAAAAAACCATTAACCCCTTCACCCCGATTTTTCGCTTTCCGTATTTTTTTCCCCATTCTTTTTCTGAGAGACATAACTTTTTTATTTTTCAGTCAATATGGTCATGTGAAGACCCATTTTTTGCGAAACGAGCTGTACTTTTAAATGAAACCATCAGTTTTACCATATAATGTACTGGAAAACGGCAAAAAAATTCCAAATGCAGAAAAATTGCAAAAAAAATGCAATAGCACTATGGTTTTTGAGATATTTTATTCACTGTGTTCACTATATGGTACAACTAATGTGTGGGTGTTATGCCTCAGGTCAGTGCGAGTTCGTAGACACCAAACATGTATAGGTTTACTTTTATATAAGGGGTTAAAAAAATCGGAAGTTTGTCTGAAAAAAGTGGCGCACGTTTTACGCCATATTCCGTGACCCGTAGCGTTTTCATTTTTCGGGATCTATGGCTCAGTGATGGCTTATTTTTTGCGTCTTGAGCTGACATTTTTAACGGTATCATTTTTGTGTAGATGCTACGTTTTGATCGCCTCTTATTGCATTTTGCGCAGAAGTTGTGGCAACAAAAAAACTTCGTTTTGGCGTTTGGAATTTTTTTGCCGCTACGCCGTATGCTGATCAGATTAATTGATTTTATATTTTGATAGATCGGGCGTTTCTGAACGCGGCGATACCAAATGTGTGTATATTTTTTATTTTTTAACCCTTTAATTTTCAATGGGGCAAATGGGGGGTAATTTGAACATTTAGGTTTTTTTGTTTTTTTTTAATTTTTTAAAACTTTTTTTTAACTTTTTTTTTATTTTACTAGTACCCCTAGGGAGCTATTGCGATCAGCAATCCGATCGCTCTGCAGTATCTGCTGATCACAGCTACAAGGCTGTAAACAGCAGATACGCTCTCTTTCTCTTTTGCTGTGCCGCTGGCACAGCGAAAGTGAAAGCAAGTCAGGTGTAGTACAGGAGTCATCACATGACCCTGTGCTACCATGACAACTATTGGAAGTCACGTGATTGCGTCACGTGACTTCTGGTATCGGGCGGTAAGTAAAAGTTTACCGCGATCGCGCTTATAATGGCGCTGTCACATATTGACAGCGCCATATAAGGGGTTAAACGGCACGAGCAAATAACGATTCTGCTTGTGCCTAGCAAGCACACATCTCAGCTGTGAAAATCAGCTGAGATGTGTGCCGATCGCAGCATGATGCTGCCGGCAGACCGCGGGCAGTAACGTTATGACCGCTAGGACGTAATTTTATGGCCCGCGGTCGTTAAGGGGTTAATAACCTCAGTGATATCATGCCAAGGCATGTAAGTACATAACTGCTTGTAATTGTGTATATTTTTGTGTATGCCGCTTATACTCAATATTTAACATATTAAGAAGTTTTCAAAAAATTGTTTGCATTTTTTATATAATTTACATATCATTAACATGTCTATTAACCTTGTGATTTCTATATTTCCATAACTTTTCCTTTTTGGTATTGAAATTTCAATTTTCAGAAGTATACTTCATATAGATGGGCAATTGTCTGTTACATGCCCTCTTTTAGAACAATAAAACAGAAACATTTTCATTTGGAAATTATCCGTATACAGTGTTTAGTGAAATAATTGCATCTGCATATAATAATTCTAAGCCCACAGCTAATTCTGCTTTTACATAAGTAAAATTCATAAATGACTCAGTTCTAAATCCTAAAGGCACAACATGACTGAAGATTGCCATTAGTTCATGGCTTTTAACAGACTAAACTATTTAGAATTAGTGCTACCAAGTATAACCAAGTGCTAACACTCAATATGTCGCGGGCGGAGGAGGGGACGCTGCGCTCACCCACTGCTCGGGTCCGGCTGCTGCTGCTGCTGCTCGGTGGTGGCTCGAGCGGTGGGCCGGATCCCGGGGACTCGAGCGGCGTTCCTCGCCCGTGAGTGAAAAGGGGCTTGGTTTTGGGGATTGATTGTCCGTGACGCCACCCACGGTTGTGGTGAGATTGGTGACACCACCGCTGCTCTGGACGGGGATCCCGGGAGCGATGACAGGGAGCAGCTTGGATGTTGGTTCTCCCCTCCGTGGGTAGGGGGTTGGTTGTCCCGGGGCACGGTGATGGGGTAGGGATGGATGACAGGCGGGTTACGGGGCCTGGTGAGGTGCAGGGTCGCGGGGGCAGCACTGTGCCGCACGGCACGGTGGTACTCACTCAGCCAATCATGAACACAAAGTCTCTGGTAAAACCAACGGCTAGATGGATGGGTCCCACAGATGGCTGCGGTTCTTCTCCTCCCGGCAGGTTAATGGTGACTGCCTTTCCCTGCACCTGTGTAGCGTAGACGGCTCCGGTGGGTTCCCACCGGTAACCTGCTCCCCAGCTTGGATAGGTGCTGAAGGAGCTCCTTTTGCCCGCAGGCTCTGGCCCTGGGAACTTTAGCCTTGGCGGTGACTGTGTTTCCCTCTAACGGTTGGACTGTTGCCTTCTATCGGGACTTGGCTGCTGGGAAACCCCGGAGGTTCCCTTCGCTAATGGATTTGACAATTTCAGCGGCAACTCCTAGCCTTGTCGGGGTCCGTAAGCCCTGCCGGTTGGTGCTGGCTTCTCTTTGCGTACCGGTCTGGTACCGCCGGGCCACCGCCCGTCCACGGTCCTTACGGCTCACTCCAATCGGCCTCTCCTGCAGACGGTCACCAACATCTGCCAACCTTGCTGTACCGTCCGGGCCACACACCCGGACCGCTTTCTGTCTGCTCCACTACCACTTTCCTTCCTTCCACTTCAAACTCTCCAACTAAACTGCCTTCCCTTCCCGCCTCCAGGACTGTGAACTCCTCGGTGGGTGGGACCAACCGCCTGGCCCACCCCCTGGTGTGGACATCAGCCCCTGGAGGGAGCCAACAAGGATTTTTGTTTGACTTAGGTGTGCCTGACCGGGGTGTGGGGTGTGTTGGTGTAGTTCTGTGACGACCTGGCTTGTCCAGGGCGCCACAAATACAGCACCCAATAATTACACACATTAAAAAACAAAGATTTAGATGGTTAGTCAAAAAGAAAAGACTGATATACAATGTGTGTGGTATAGAATAATTTCATTAGAAGTCTGATAACGGGAAACCAGACAGTTACAAAATTACAGTACGTTATTGAAAATGTTGAGATTTCTAGAGAAGGATCTAAAGAAATTCAGAAGATGCTAATATGAATTAAAGGCTTTGGACGCCTTTAAGAAAATTCTTTACTGAATTGCATACAATTTGGGCTAAAAATAATCTTTATGGTTGGATTTTGATAAAAATGTTCATTTATTTGCTTTTGAAGCATGCATGTATTTTTATACATGCATGCTGCATGCTTTATTGCTCAAAAAGACAACATTCTTATGAACTTAAGTTTACTTTATTTGATTACTAGCTGTACTACCCGGCTTCGCCCGGGTTAATAACTGTTGTTAACAAAATAGAATGTATTAACATTCCCGGGATAGAAAGTATAAATAGAATGTATTAACGCCTGGGATAGTAACTGTCTCTCTGTTTCTCTCCCATTCTCTGTCTGTCTCCCCCTCTGTATATATCTCTCTGTCTCTCTCTCTCTCTTTGTCTGTCTCTTTCCCTGTCTGTCTCTTTCTCCATCTGTCTCAATCTCTTTCCCTGTCTGTCTGTCTGTCTATCTATCTCTTTCGCTGTCTATCTATCTCTGTCACTTTCCCTGTCTGTCTCTTTCCCTGTCTTTCTCTTTCCCTTTCTTTCCCTGTCTGTCTGTCTATCTATCTCTTTCCCTGAAGTGTCAGTGCAGTTGTACAGTTGTAGAGTTGTTGAGTTGGAGAGTGGAAGTAGAAAGAGAGACAGCGGTGGTAGTGCAGGTCACGCTGTGGAGCTGGGCTCCTGTACCTGTCCCAGGTGCAAGACGTTGGCCTGGCCAGAAGGAGCTGGAACCCCGGTCGCAGGGGGTAGTGGCAGGGTGCACGATGTTGCTACAGAGAGCGGGCCGGCTGCCTTATGCTACAACCGGGCAGGGACCAGGGCACGACGGGGTACGTGGACCCTAGGCTGGGAAGTAGCTTCACGCAGCCCAGTAATTCATCCGACGGGAACGGAATCTTCAGGAACCGTTCCCCACCTGCTTCAGAATTGGGGTACTAGCGCAACGAGGGGGACAGGACTTCCCACAACCATCCAGAAAATCAAAAGCGTGAACCCTGAGACCAAGCTCACCCTGCTAGCCACGCAGGTGAGCGGGACCCGAAACGCTTCAAGTGTAAGGGATCCACACGTAGGACACACAGTGCCAAGGGACAAGGCTTCAGGTCAACAGGCAAGACCAAGAGGACACGGACCCAGTGTGCCCTCCCAAGGACCACAGAGTGCTCAAGAGTTTGGTTTACCTGATGTCAGCGTCAGTGACTTTGGACTATGTGAGTACACGTTACCCCCCTTGCACCCGACGGGTTCCCCACACCATCCATCACCGGACCCCAGGACACCACTCCCCTGCCCACGGAGTGGTTAACAACTTCAGCTGCTACACACCAGCGTCCCTGGGCTCCTCAAAACCAGCAGCAGTGGTCCCTCACGTTACCACACACCGTGGGTGGCGTCACGAACATTATCCCAAAATCACAAACAATCCCCCCCTTTATTTCCGAGGGTGCCATGCAACGCCGCCTCGGATCCGGAGTCCCCTCGAGCCACTGCGGATCCGGGTCCGAGCAGCCCGTCGGCTGTCGCGAGGGCGGCACATAAGGACAGAGCAATCCACATACTGAGAGAAACCACCTATGTCTGCACTGAGCCAGCAAACAACTCTACAGTTATGTACCACCAGGGGGCAGTGTCTTCATCCCAAGTGCCTGAAATACAGTGCACTCAGACTCATACTAATGATTCTTCTGCAGGTTTGCAACAACAAGTGTAGGAACTGACTAAAAGTGTGGCTGCTTTATGTAAAACTGTTCAGACTCTCTAGACTTGTTCCTCCACAGAGAGGATCCAGTTAACCTCAAGCCCGGACGATCTTCCATGGCGACAGAAGAAGAGGACACCACCATGGCAGCGACAGACGACCCGCACCGTTAGAAGATCTACTGACCAATTTGATCCCACAAGACAACCCATCTGCAGAAGATGTGACAAGGTTGGTCACATCAAAAGAGAGTGTCCTTTAAATGGGCAGCTCCTGGGTGTGCGGACCAACCCCCTGGAGTAAGACAGTCTGGTCCAACCAACTGGAGAAGCAAGTATGTCGGAGGACGTCCATTTGTGCCCGTTCTAAATGACGGCATCCCCTTCACCACTCTATTGGACACTGGTTCACAGGTAACTACAATGATACACACACTGTACCAGAGATACTGGACTGATACTGATTTCACCTGATGCAGATTTGTCATTGATTTCAAGTAATCGTCAACCTTTGACACGGGGGGGGTACAAAGAAGTTGTCATTAAGGTGGGGAGGGTGGAACTTAAATCTCAAGGTCTTGTAGTAGTAGATGTGGACAAAGGAGAATACAATTCTAACATAACTCTGGGCACAAATGTGATTGAAAATTGTTTAAGTGAGTTCATCACCAATTTTGCAGGACATAGCAGAATCTGCCAAGAGAAACACACCCTTCATAAAGAAATCAAGGCCCTCGTACAGCAACAGCAGCTCGAAATAACAGGTGGAGAGATTGGTAGCGTAAGGGTGCGTGATCCCAGCTCCATTATGCTTCCCCCAAGGAGTGAGACTGTCATCTGGTGCAGAGCAGCCATAGGCGTCAGAGGCTGGGATTACCAGGCTCTACTGGAACCAGTCTATTCAGATAGCAGACCTGCTGTTATGACAGCTCGTGGGATAGTCAATGTCAAAAAGGACAGGGTACCTGTATAGCTCCTGAATTCTGCGGAGGAAGAAGCCTGTTTGCCCCGTTATGCCACTGTAGCCAGACTGTTTGTAGTCAGCAACAATGATATTCAAGCTGCAGGACCCTTAACTTCATCCGAGTCAACGGATGACAAGGGCTCCTTAGTCCAGTTGGATGACTGGTGCCAAAAGATGCATATTAGCATTGACTCCACCCATCCACACCAGAAAAATGGGGTTTATCGAGTAGTCCTGGAGTATGAGCGGGTTTTCAGTAAACATCCCTTGGATTTTGGGCAGATTAAAGGTATACAACATATAATACCCACAGATAATCATCCACCTATCAAAGAAAAGTATCATCCCATACCTCCCACTCATTATCAGTGTGCCAAAGGTATGTTAAAAGAAATGAAACAAGCAGGAGTAATTAGGGATAGCTGTAGCCCTTGGGCAGATCCCTCAGTGTTGGTTAAAAAGAAAGATGGTACAATGCGCACGTGTGTAGATTACAGAAAGGTTAACCAAATTACCCACAAAGACACATAACCCGTACCACGTATTGAGGAGTCTCTAGCAGCATTAAAAGCAGCCAAGTATTTCTCCTCTCTAGACTTAACCAGTGGGTACTGGCAGATTCCTGTTGCAGAGGCTGACAAAGAAAAGACTGCTTTCAGCACTCTCATGGGGCTATGTGAATTTAACTGCATGCCGTTCGGATTGTGCAATGCGCCAGGAACCTTCCAAAGGCTTATGGAGTCTTGCCTTGGACATAAAAACTTTGAGACTGTGCTATTGTATCTGGACGATGTTATTATATATTCCAAGACCTATGAAGAGCACCAGCAACACCTTGTTCAATAGTATCCATTCATATATACTCTCATCTTGGAGTAATTGCTATATGGTAAATATATAAGAAAAGACAGAAGTCTTTAAATTTGCCTAAATATATCCATACATCCCATGATCAAAATATAAACAAGAAAAAGCTCTATGATAAACATAGAAATGTATTGGAACATAAAGTACATGGGATATAAAAGTACAGAGAAGTATATCATAACCAGGAAAATGACACAAAAAGGTGAAAAACACCCCATGTGGGGCCACATGTCAAGACGACGTATATACTTGCTCCCTAATAAAGTGCTGAGTGAGAAAATCACATATATAGGTAAGAAAGCCGTTTGCAGCAAAGCACCTTACTACATAACCTGACCAAAGTCAGAGGGCTGCATGCTGCAAAACAGTAAAGCATGAGTATCACCACAGCACTACACTTAAAGTGAGGGAGCTTACCAGGATAAAACACCTTGCATGTGGACACACATGGGGACAAGTCCCAACACGTGTTTCGTGTGACTTCCTCAGGGGACCGTGGACAACAGTAATTTTACTTGCTCCCTAATAAAGTGCTGAGTGAGAAAATCATATATACAGGTAAGAAAGTCGTTTGCAGCAAAGCACCTTACTACATACACTGAACAAAGTCACCACATGGGGTGTTTTTCACCTTTTTGTGTAATTTTTCTGGTTATGATATACTTCTCTGTACTTTTACATCCCATGTACTTTATGTTCCAATAAATTTCTATGTTTATCATAGAGCTTTTTCTTGTTTATCTTTTGATTGTGGGATGTATGGATATATTTAGGCAAATTTAAAGACTTCTGTCTTTTCTTATATATTTACACTAATTGAAGTTGTTGCCTGTGTACTTTCAATGAAATCCACTCTTGCTGCTCAAACTTTTTCTAATTGCTATATGGGCGTTTATCTATAGAGTCCCCACTTTAGCCTATAGCTGTTCTGTAATGCATGATAATAATGTTTTATAGACATGTCTAGAGTTTTTACACTTTAGTAATATAATTTATCCATACTGGGTTCATCCATATAATTATTTAATACTGTTCATTTATACATACTCTCGCCACATGTGGGGTGTTGGCCCTATGTGATTTGTCATTAGTGACACTCCTTAAAAACCTGATAAATTGTTATTTGACTCTTTGACTCTTGTTTGTGTATGTCAATTCTTGTAATTGAATCATGTAATAAACACTTTTTATATTTCTGCAAGAAGTTGTTTTGACTTTTTTTTGACTACTTGGTCACGCTCAGGACCATGACTACGTTACCCCTTAGTTCTCTTGTTATGCAATACCTCAATCAATGCGATCCTGTGAGATCCTGCTATGAGGTGCTGTAGCAGCTGCAGCAGATCATAGCTGGAGATCAAATATGGCGCCCCCCAGCCCCTGCAGCACTGATTGGAGCGATTGTGCTATGACGCGCAATCACTACAATCAGCGTGCAGTGGGTTAGTCTGACCTGGGGGTGACCGCCCTCCCCAGGTCAGTGTTGGTCTTGGGAGCCGTCCCCCAGCATGTCTGCACCGTACACCGGCTGATACTTGTAGAACCATGCCACTGCTGCTGTTGCCACCGCCACCATTGCTGTTTTCTGATCCCCGCTCCTGCTCCCCCTCTGAGTATTGCACTCTCCCGTGATGCCCCTGCATGCTTCCGTGATGCCCCTGCCCCCTGCCGATGTGTTTCCCTGCCGATCTGCCCCCTACCCCCGCAATCTCTATTCTTCTCCCATTCTTCTGTTTCTCCAGTCTCCCCCGTCTCCATCTGCTGTCCCCTACCTGCTGTTACCAGGTCGTTCGAGGTCTTCATTGGTCTGATCACATCTGCCTCCATCGCTGGGTCCTTCCTGGGTCCTCACACATAAGCTGTCCAACTTCCTGCCTGCTGCTCCTGTAATAAACTGTCCATCTTGCTGCCTTTTATTCCTCCTGCAGTTCCTCTGGTCAGTGGTCCTCCTGCTAATCCTCTGGATCCTGTGAGTATAATTTTTTTTTCTGTATCCCCTTTCCTTTTTTAAACCTCATCCGTCCGTGCGTTCCACCGAGCACTGATCAGTAATGCACATAACGTATCTGCATCCGTGCTCAATTTTCGGCGGGACTTTTTTATTTTGTCTGTATCTTGCGTCGTTTTTTTGCACCTCATCCATGTGTGCATCCTGCAGTGGCCGAGTGCTGATCAGGGATGCACATAACGGATCGGCATCCATGCTCAATTTTCGGTGTGACTTTTTTTTTTTTTACGTATCCCCATTGCTTTTTGTATCTCATCTGTCCGTGCATCCTGCAGCAGCTGATCAGTGATGCACATCACTGCTCGGCGTCTGTGCATTTGAAAAGTCAAATGGCGCTCCTTCTCTTCCAAGCCCTGCCGTGTGCCCAAACAGTTGAATTCCACCACATATGAGGTATAGGCATACTCAGGAAAAATTTCACAATACATTTTATGGTGCATTTTTTTCTGGTACCCTTGTAAAAAAAAAGCTACCTGGTTGAAGCAAAAATTTTGTGGTTAAAAAAAAAATTATTTTCACAGCTCAACGTTATCAACTTCTGTGGAGCCCCTGGGGGTACGAGGGAAACACCAAATATCTAGATAAATTCTTTGAGTTGTCTAGTTCCAAAATGGGGCCACTTGTGAGGGAGCTCCACTGTTTAAGAACCATAGGGGGTCTCCAAATGTGACATGGCGTCCACTAGTGATTCCAACCAATTTTGTTGTCAAATGGCGCTCCTTCCCTTCTGAGCCCCGCCATGCGCCCAAACAATTACTTTCCACCACATATGAGGTATCTGCGTACTTAGGAGAACTTTCACAATACATTTTATGCTGCACTTTTTCCTGATACCCTTGTGAAAAAAAGCTACCTGGTTCACGTTTGTGGTAAAAAAAAAATATATATATTTTCATGTCTCAACGTTATCAACTTCTGTGAAGCCCCCGAGGGTTCAAAAGGCTCACCAAACATCTAGATAAATTTCTTGAGGTGTCTAGTTTCCAAAATGGGGTCACTTGTGGAAGAGCTCCATTGTTTAGGCCCCTCAAGGTGTCTCCAAACCCTATATGGCGTCCGCTAATGAGTCCAGCTAATTTTGCGTTCAAAAATTCAAATGATGCGCCTTCCCTTCAGATCCCTGCCGTGCGCCCAAACAATTGATTTTTACCACATATAGGGTATCGTCATACTCAGAAGAAAATGCACAAAACTGATACCCTTGTAAAACAAAAACTAACTGGTTAAAGCAACAGTTTTGTGGTAAAAAAAAAAAAAGATATATTTTTCGTGGCTCAAGTTATAAACTTCTGTGAAGCCCCCAGGGGTTCAAAGTGCTCATCAAACATGTAAAATAATTATTTGAGGCCTCTATTTTCTAAAATGGGGTCACTTGTGAGGGAGCTCTATTGTTTAGGTACCTCAGAGGGTCTTCAAACCCAACATGGCGTCCACTAATGACTCCAGCTAATTTTCCGTTCAAAATTCAAATGGCGCTCCTTACCTTCTGAGCTCTGCCATGTGCCCAAACAGTTGATTTTTACCACATATGAGGTATCAGCGTACTCAGAAGAAATTGCACAATAAATTGTATGGTGCACTTTCTCTTTTCTCCCTTGTTAAAGTGCGAAATCTTATGGCTAAAGTAACATTTTTGTGTAAAAAGTTAAATTATCATTTTTTCCTTCCACATTGCTTTGGTTCCTGTGAAGCACCTAAAGGGTTAATAAACTTATTGGATGTAGTTTTGAGCAGTGTGAGGGGTGCAGTTTTTAGAATGGTGTCACTTTTGGGTATTTTCTGTCATCTAGGCCTCTCAAAAGTCACTTCAAATGTGATGTGGTCCCTAAAAAAATGGTTTTGTAAATTTTGTGGGAAAAATAAGAAATTGCTGATGAACTTTGACCCCTTCTAACTTCATAACGAAAAAAAAAATTGTTTAAAAAATTATGCTGGTGTAAAGTAGACAAATGGGAAATGTTATTTAGCAACTGTTTTGTGTGACATAACTCTCGGATTTATGGACATAAACTTTCAAAGTTTAAAAATTGCAAAATTTTCTAAATTTTCTCCAAATTTCCGAAATATTCGCAAATAAATGCAAAAATCGGCCTAAATTTACCACTATTATGAAGTACAATATGTCACAAAAAAACAGTCTCAGAATTGCTGGGATCCATTGAAGCATTCCAGAGTTATAACCTGTCAAAGTGACAGTGGTCAGAATTGCAAAAAATGGCCCGGTCATTAGGGTGTTATAGTGGCCGGGGGTGAAGGGGTTAAAAAACACTAAAACTCAAAAATACTTTACATAGCTGTTGGCAGATTGATGGCAACTAACTCGCCTGGCTCTCCCATACACAGGAGTGCTTGCTATGCTGATCACTCCTCCACTCTTTATGTCTTAACTATGAGAGATCTCTTGTGCAGCTGTAGCACCCCTGAGACCCTCAGTGCACTACAGGGAACTGCATCCTCTTGGGGATGCAGGACCTACCCCCTGGCACTTGGAATATCAGTGCCTTTTCCACAAAAACACAATCTAAATCCTAGTTCTCCTCTCCACACTGGGCATAGAGGGTTAGCCATGTAAGGGGATGGTCGCCATGGAAACGAGTCCCTGGGTATAGCCAGCTACCTGGTGGAAGGGGTCAGTCAGTCAGTCAGTGGTAGCGAGAGGAGAGTGAAGCACACAGGAGAGGTGTGCGGACGTGCCTGAGCTGGGTCCATGTAACGGTGACTCCAGGGGCACAGGAGAGAGGTCGCCAGGATGGGTACCGAGATACTGCTGAAACCGGAGCACGCACGGGGCACAGGGCCCTAGGTCAAGCACAAGTTTTAGACTGTTTGGCAAATACCTTCCCGGTGAGTACCAGAATGAACAAAGAGAGATCAGCTCACCCAGATCAACGAAGACTCCAATAGGAGACAGGTGCACGGTAGGGCCGGCCCGGCCCTTCCCGGTGAGTACACCTTCACGGACTTCACCAAACTAAATAATTCGGCGGCATCAGCAGTAAACTAGTATCGGGGTTTGGAGACTTACCTCCCCACAGGGTCCGCACTGCCCGCTGTATGGAGAAGGAGACTGTACCCTAAAAGGGACAGTCGGGGTCCACAAACGCTCCACGCTATAGGGACTCAGCCAACAGAGAGTGCCGGGGACAGAGCAACCTGGGTCACTACATTGGCACTGGTCCTCCGGGATCCTGAACCAGCAACCCCTGGGTCCACAGTGAGTAGAAAATGTTAAAGACAACCTGGTGTGGTCTTCATTATTGCCCCACTACATCTCCCAAGCACAGCCCTACCTGCGGAGGGCCTACCATCACAGCTGCCACTACCACCAACCCTGGGAGTACCCACATTGAACAGTGGTGGTTCTCCATCATTAACCGCAACCCTCAGGTGGCGTCACATGACAAAAACTCTTATCTCCCCTGTAAATATTCCCCATTAACAAAAGGGGCCCAGAGCACAGTGTCGGGCAATGGCCACCAGAGTGACATTCCCATTTGTTACCGCCCAGGACCGAGTTCCCCCTTCTCTGGGCGCTATACAGTGGCTTATCTCAATCAATGAAAGAGATGAAGTTATAGTTAGCAGGAGAGGAAACTTTTGTATAGGAAATGAGATAGGTGGATGATATACTGGTATTCCTAAAAATACCATCACACTAAGCGACGCTGCAGCGATCCCACCAGCAACCTGACCTGGCAGGGATCGCTGGAGCGTCGCTACACGGGTTGCTGGTGAGCTGTCACACAGGCAGATCTCACCAGCAACCAGTGACCAGCCCCCAGCCAGCAGCGACGCGTGGAATCGATGCTGCGCTTGGTAACTAAGCTAAATATCGGGTAACCAACCCGATATTTACCTTGGTTACCAGCGCACACCGCTTAGTGCTGGCTCCCAGCACTCCTAGCCAGAGTACACATCGGGTTAATTACCCGATGTGTAGTCTGGCTATGTGTGCAGGGAGCAGGGAGCCGGTACTCGCCGCGTGAGAGCGGCGGACGCTGGTAACGAAGGTAAATATCGGGTAACCAAGGAGAGCGCTTCTTGGTTATCCGATATTTACATTGGTTACCAGCGTCCGCAGAAGCCGGCTCCCTGCTCCCTGCACGTTTAGTTGTTGCTCTGTTGCTGTCACACACAGCAATGTGTGCTTCACAGCGGGAGAGCAACAATTAAAAAATGGTCCAGGACATTCAGCAACAACCAGCGACCTCACAGCAAGGGCCAGGTTGTTGCTGGATGTCACACACAGCAACATCGCTAGCAACATCGCTGTTACGTCACAAAAGTCGTGCCTCAGCAGCGATGTTGCTAGCGATGTTGATTAGTGAGATGTGGCCTTAGGGGTACTTTGCACACTACGACATCGCAGGTGCGATGTCGGTGAGGTCAAATTGAAAATGACGTACTTCGGCATCGCATGCGACATCGTAGTGTGTAAAGGCTCGATGATACGATTAACGAGCGCAAAAGCGTCGTAATCGTATCATCGGTGCAGCGTCGGCGTAATCCATGATTACGCTGACGCGACGGTCCGATGTTGTTCCTCGTTCCTGCGGCAGCACACATCGCTGTGTGTGGAGCCGCAGGAGCGAGGAACATCTCCTACCGGCATCACTGCGGCTTCCGTAGGATATGCGGAAGGAAGGAGGTGGACGGGATGTTTACATCCCGCTCATCTCCGCCCCTCCGCTCCTATTGGCCGCCTGCCGTGTGACGTCGCAGTGACGCCATACGACCCGCCCCCTTAATAAGGAGGCAGGTCGCCGGCCAGAGTGACAGTTGCAGGACAGGTGAGTCCATGTGAAGCTGCCGTAGCGATAATGTTCGCTACGGCAGCTATCACAAGGATATCGCAGCTGCGACGGGGGCGGGGACTATCGCGCTCGGCATCGCAGCATTGGCCTGCGATGTTGCAGCGTGCAAAGTGCCCCTAAATGAAGGTTGCAGGTAAATGTTGGTAGGTACAGCTTCTGCTTATCAAATACAGAACAGCAGGTTGCATGACTGTCTGTGTCTGAAAAGACATGCATTGTTAGACTTTAAGAATCTGAGAAATGACATGTGTCTAAATGTGTCTGGCTAATCTGGAGAGATGGCATGATTTATCACAATAAAGCAGAGCGCTATAAAAGTGAGATTTATCTCCAGATTGTTTTCATTTAAACACTTTGCAGCACATCTGAATAACACTTTTTATAGTTCACAGAGAATGAGTCTTCTTAAAAGCTCAATATCTTTGTAAACAAACTCAGTGTGCCTTGTAGAAAAATGATGCATTCTCAATTCAGGCTTCAGTGCTGCAATCCGCTAACATTTTCTGCATGAGCAAAGTCTGGACAAAGCATTTTAGTTCTACGTAATGTAGCATGTTCAGTGTGCCAATGCAGAAGCCCAGCTAATGTTAGGGGCCAGACACTCATTAAGCTTGTCGCATGATTCTAGCAATAGACAAGAGAACTATGAATACAGCTCTGGTCTATAATCCAGATTGTTACATTCAGTTGGAATCTTCAGTCTATATTTACACAGCTACTCCACTTACATGAACTGTATCTTTAAATAAACTGTAAAATTGTGTTTAATGTTAATAGCATGCTTTAAATAAATATAATTTTAAAATAATACTAGTAGATGTCTTTGTCCCTTTAAATGAGTTTTCAGGCTGAGAAGAACAATCTGTAGTCACTCTACCTACATGACTTCAGACTCCCAAAGTAGGACAGTGTGTGTCATGCACACTGTGACGATTCACCATTTCCTGTGCAAGTGGGCGATCACATGACTGCATGGATGTGATTTTCATTCTTGCAGTCTAGTGCTGATTAGATTCTCCTTCACTTCTCTCAAATTTCTAGTGGAGAGGAGTCTACTCAGAGCATGAGCACAATGATCACCAATTCACATGAAGAATTCAGAGGAATCTTGACAGTGTGCATGTGATGCATGTGATGTCACTGTCATGATTAATTAGTCTGGAGTCGCACAGAGTGATTGCAGATTATTCTTTTCTAGCCAAAAAAAACTCTTTAAGACAATCATTACGTCTTAGGCTGCTTTTACACTACGTTTTTTTAACATGCGTCCTGAACGTTTTTTTAACGCAAAAACGGATCCAGTGCAAATGTGTTTTCATTTCAATGCATTTGCAATGGACTCGCGTCAACATGCGTTCACCTGCGTTTGCGTGCGTTATAGTGAGGATCCAGCAACTTGCAGTTTTTTAACTTTTTTCAAAAACGCTACTTGTAGCGTTTTTGAGCTAGGTCCAAATACTGCAAATTGCTGGATCCTGACTATACTGCATGCAAACGCATGTGAACGCTGGCATGCTGATAGACAGGATCCTGCTTGCTCTACTGAGCATACCCAGAAACCAGCCTCGTGTGATCAGTCTCTCTCTCCCCCTCCCTCTCTCCCCCGCCTGAGAGCTGCAGAGGCTCATAACCAAGGTAAACATTGGGTAACTTGCTTGGATACCCGATGTTTACCTTGGTTACGTGTGCAGGGAGCCCGGCTCCTAGCAGCTGCAGACGCTAGCATCCAAGGTAAATATCGGGTATCCAAGCAAGTTACCCGATGTTTACCTTGGTTACGTGTACAGGGAGCCGGCTCCTAGCAGCTGCAGACGCTCCTAACCAAAGTAAATATCGGGTATGCAAGCAAGTTACCCGATGTTTACCTTGGTTACGTGTACAGGGAGCCGGCTCCTAGCAGCTGCAGACGCTCCTAACCAAAGTAAATATCGGGTATGCAAGCAAGTTACCCGATGTTTACCTTGGTTACGAGCCTCCGCAACTGTCAGATGCCGGCTCCCAGTCTCACCTTTAGTTCCCCTTACTCCCGATCACATGACTACAATGCCCGCCCATAAACTTCAAGTGACAGGATCCTGCAAAATAACACATGCATTTGCATGCGTTTTTCTCTGCAAAAACAGGATCCGCTTTTGCAGCAAAAAAAGTTTATGGCGCATGCTAAAAAAACGTAGTGTGAAAGCAGCCTTACTGTATATTTTTGCATTCTTATACAAATCATACAATGATTTTTGGAAGTTTGCATGTACATGTTTTTGTAAAATTGGTCATTAATAATGGGAGGATTTCTCGATGCTGCCTAAACTTTCTGACTTAAAACTTAAATTACCACACTGAAACTTTTCTAGGACCTCTGATTTTCTGATTCTTAGATCTATCCTAGCATTTCTCCCTCTAGTCTTACTTTCTATTGTCTTCTTTGTAACAAGATATGAAGGGGAACAGTCCTTTAAGACGTCCCTAGGATCTAATAATGCCTGCAGGACTTTCCTGGACTTCAGGAAGGAAAAAAGAACAAGCAGGATTTCCCTGTTGCTTGCCATTTTAAAGAACATAAAAGCTACAGCCAGAGGATAAAAAAAAACTTGAAAATCGTTATTTAAGATTGTAGGTGATAAAACATGAATACGTGGGACATTCTGATGACTGTAAACAGTTATTTTGTTATGCTAATGAAGACTTGTTCTAAAATTTATTCTAGAAATTTCCAATTGAGTTTAAGGAAGATTCTTTATGGAACACTATGCAAAATGTTATATACAATGTTATTTGGTCCAGGATGGGATTTGCTCTTCTAGACCTTAGATAAGCCATAGATCCCATAGATCAAAAATATGCTATATAAAGATAGTATATACTTTACAGTAAAGATACAGTATATTGCTATACAATACCTATACAAAACACCTGTATCATAAATATATACAAGACAGAATAAGCTTCCTGCTTTACAATTGCAAAGTGATATGTCTATTCTATGGCTAGTGGTTATTGTTATTATTATTTATTTATAAAGTACCATAAAATAGTCCAGTACATGAAAATTGTGAATAATGCCTGCAGATATAATAGTAAACTAAACTAAAAATATAGTATATAACAAGTAAAAATATAGCGAAATATAGTAGATAACAGAGATCAATAGAGACGAGAGATCCCTTACTTTAAAACTTGTAATCTACATGATAAATAAAAATAAGAATGTATCAGATTTATACATTGCACCAAATCAGCAGTCCAGTATGGAGAATGGAGAAGGTAGAAAGAAAGCTGACACGCTGCATATCCATTATTCATGTCCATGTTCAATATGTTTGGGTGACGTCGAAGCTGCGGTGTGGCAGGAAAAACAGGAGAAAATGGGAAGAATCTCAGCACAACCACTTTAGATTATATTAAAAATGAAAAAGTTTATTACAACATGCTACAAAATGGCCATGGCAATCCTTACGTGTTTTTGGAAGCCCTTAGTCAGAGGGGAAGAAAAACACGTGACCAAAGGCGTCCAAGTACACGTAAGGGTTGCCATGGGCATTTTTTAACAAGTTATAATTAACTTTTTTTACTTTTAATATCATCTATAGTGGTTGTATCAAGATTTTTCCCATATTCTTTTGTTTTCGCTACCATACTGCAGCTTCAATGGCCCCTACCCATACTGACATGGACATGAATAAGATTTATCCCATTTTCTTCAGCTGATTAAATGAAAATATTTAATATCACACATTGAAAAAATACCAAGATAACATTCAATATCTATCTATCTATCTATCTATCTATCTATCTATCTATAGTTCTACACTGATGAGCAAAAGGGTAACAATGTTTTGAACTTTTTACTTTCAGGCTCCATATTCCACCATGCACTACATCTTTGAATGTGAGATGACCTTCATTTTATAGACCATCATCTTGGCTATCTCATGCATAAATTTGACTTGCAACTATTTAGCATATGATTAGTTATGCAGATTATTGTCATGTCACTGCATTGTTACTGTTTTGCTCCTGGTGGAGGAAAAATGTTTTCTTCCTCTATACTACAAATTACCACCTGTTCTCACATTCCCTAATAGTCTGTTATTAAGTTGATTCCCAAGTGTACGTTTGAATCAAGGAACATCCATGAAGAAGATTCCCAAAGGAAAGAGAAACAACATCATCCAGCTCATCTATAGCGGTCTCTCAGCCAAGAAAATTGCCAAACTACATTATGTGCATGCCATGGTAGTTGGAAAATTATGAAATGAAGTTCCTCCATCTATTCAAAAGAAAGGTGGACATCTAGGCAAAATATTGGCGGCAACAAGTCAAGTCATCCCAAGGTCTATCATTTATGGCTTGATAAACACACCAGTGAAGGTGGCTCATATGTTTCATAATAATGAGATCACAACCATTCATGCAAGCATTACGCAATACACATTACACAAGTCTGGAATGCTGGACCCAAAAAAGGTGAAGAAGACTTCAATACCATTATAAGAAGCATTGACTTGTATTTGCAAAAAAGTACAAAAAGTGGACAGTAGAAGATTACAAATGGGTGATTTGGAGCAATGAGACGAAAGTCAATAGTCTAAGCTCTGATGGGTGCAAATGAGTCTGGAATAAACTAGGAAAAAATGTATTAACTGATAAAACTGAAAGAACTGTCAAGCTTGGTGAAGGAAGCCTGATGTTATGGGGTTGTGTCAAAGGCAATGGATACGTGACCAGGATTGATGATGGTCTCAATGCTGAGCTATATGGGAGTATTCTAAAGATGAGTTTCTTCATACTCTCGAGTACTATGGGTATGAAAAGGACAATATAGTTTTCCAGCAGGACAATGAAACGAAGCATTCATCAAGATTGGTGAAGAAATTGTTCAATGAAGTAGAGGTGCTGGATTAGCCCCTAAAGTCCCAAGACCTCAACCTAAGTGAACACTTGTTTGTAGAGTTGAAGAAAAAGCTGTATACATACCCAAGTGTGTCGACCAATATGCAACAACATCGAGAACGTATAGAAGAGACCTGGGATCAGATTTCGGTTGAGATATACTTCAACCTGATCAAGAGCATGTCCAGAAGGATTCAGGCATTGTTGAAAACCAACAGAGTATTTACAAAATGCTAAGTAAATAATAAAAATTAAAATTTACATTTTTAGGAGCAAAACAGTAACAATGCAGTGACATAACAAGAATTTTCTAAATTAATCATAGGCTAAATAGTTGCAACTCTAATTTATGTATGAGATCTATCTATCTATCTGTTACAACTGGGCCCTTTCACTCACACAGGGATATAGAAAACAGTTGAGATGTTAACTACAGGTCCCTACTGAGACTAGATATACCCTAAGGCTATGTGCGCACGTTGCGTACAAGCCCTGCAGAAATTTCTGCAGCGATCTGAAGAGCACATGTGCGCTTTAGATCGCTGCAGAAATGTCCGTAGTGAGCGCCGATTCCATGCGCTCTGCCTGCAGCTCCTGCCATAGACAGAGCAGGAGCTGCCGGCAAAGCGCAGGAAAGAAGTGACATGTCACTTCTTTTTGCGCAGCGCTTCGGCAGTAGCCGAAGCGCTGCGCTCTTAGACGCCACGTGCGCACGGCCCCTGCACAATCTCCATAGACTGTGCAGGGGCCGCAGGACGCATGCAGTTACGCTGCGCTACAAAGCGCAGCGTAACTGCATGTTTTTACGCAACGTGCGCACATAGCCTAAAACTGACCCTGTTTTGTCCTTGCCTGACCATGGAGATTTTCACTCTAAAGTTACACAATGGCAGCCCCATTCATCAACAGCTGACCCTGAGTGTCCTCAACTGTGCAATAAACTATAAATTAAATATAACACCAAACACCAAAAAAAAAATGAAAGGAATGCATAAAAGCAGAGGGTGAGACACAGAGCTAAAGATGTGTTCACACAGTCATACAGGAATGGAAGAAGCTGACAGAAACACAAAAAGACATACTAAATAAAAGGAACCCTTCCAAATCCCAAATGAAACAGAATGGTAAAATGTTGGAAAGGAAAACAAACTACAGGGAGAAAAAAAAAACAATTACTCATCAAGATTATGCTAAACTAAGGAGCTACAAACATCCATTATTCTTGGAATTTAGCCATCACTGAAGGTATACACATGGTAAGTATAAATAGCTCTCCCAAGATGTGATAGGGCAAACAAAACAAGGAAGTAAACACACCTAGGTAGAAATAAAACAGAAAGGCAAGGCAAAGGAAAGAAAAGAACTCACAGCAGTTGGAGCGATATAAGAAATGCTGTGACTAAACAGGGAAGGAAACCGACTACACAACCAGCGGTCACCGTATCGAGCCTTGGAATCAAGCCACGACAGAAAACCC
Organism: Anomaloglossus baeobatrachus; assembly: GCF_048569485.1. Taxonomy (NCBI): domain Eukaryota; kingdom Metazoa; phylum Chordata; class Amphibia; order Anura; family Aromobatidae; genus Anomaloglossus; species Anomaloglossus baeobatrachus. The sequence goes on along the minus strand of NC_134355.1, from coordinate 259,453,464 downwards.
CATCCTCTGAAAATACTGATGAAACACTCTTATCGGGTGATCTGCATGAAAATCCTCCACACTTCCTTAGGAGTTATAATCAGAAGCGTATACCCTTTTAATTGACCAGATACTGCAGACAGATCTTCCTCCAGATCCAACGTAATAACGTCTTCAGGGCCAGGTATCTCTTCAAATCTCTTTAAAAGGGGAAAATGGAATGAATTGTTGATTTTCCAAGCAACAGGGAATCAAATCTTAACCGTTACTGAATTAAAAATGTTAGTAATCCTGTAAGGACCCACACATTTGGGAGTAAATTTCCTAGAAGCCACTTTAAGCTAGAAATTTTTTGAGGAAAACCACACAAATTCCCCCACACTAAAGGTAGGAGCCAATCTGCATCTGCAGTTTGCTCCCTTTTTGGCCTGATCACTTGTGATCAAAAGACCCCTTTTAACCTCCATCCTGGCTTTAATCAATTGGGAGGAAAAATTCTCCTCCTGTGGCACAAAGGACAGCAACCCATTTAAATTCCCCAAAAAATAGATTAAAACTCCACAAAGGCAAGATCCCAGTAGCCGTGGAGTTAGGATTAAAGTAAATTCAGCAAAGGGCAGAAACTCCACCCAGTCTTCCTGATTAGAGGAAACTGTTATGAACTAGTAACCATGGACAATCACAAAAAATCCTATTAATCAGGAAAAAACAAAAAAACACAAGAGTATATGGAAACTAAGCTGACCACAATCCCCTATCTATCATACAACACTGGAAGTAGCAGTGGGATGTTCCTAACACACCTAGACACCTCGTCACTGCCGGAGAAACTTGCTACACCTCAAAGATAGAAATGAGGAATCCTAACTTGCCTCGGAACAGTCCCCAAAGGAATAGCAAGCCCCTAACATGTAGCAACGGTAATGTAAGAAAACACAATACACAGATAGAAAATATAGATTAACAAATGTGAGGCACGACTTACTAGATACAACAGGACAGGAAAGATAACAGATTGCGGCCAGCAAAAAACCTTGAAAAAAAAATACCAAATTTCTGATAGAAAAAAAGACCTAAGATCACACGGTCTTTCCGCACTATATCAGGTACTCTTGTGCCAGACACTTTAAACAGAACTGCAGATATAATGGGAAGAAACAAAATCACAGAACAAATAATATTCAAAAGTGCAAATAATCAAAATCAGAACAGGGAGAAACTCCCTTTCTTGCTGAAGGAACTGCCCTCTCAAACATAGCAGAGAGACAGATCCTCACATACAAGAAAATAAACACAGAACAAAATGGAAAAAAAAAACACAAACACCCGTAGGTACAAAACCAGCATTTAGGAAAAGAAAACCTGCAGACGTATCTGGAGTGAATTCTGGCGCAGGATAAATAGAGGAAACTGAGGACAAACTCCAAGTCATCTTCAGAGGCAGAAGCAACCATTTATCACCAGCAGCTAAGCAGAAACTGCTCTCCTATATACACCAGTCTGGTCAGCAATAGGACTTCCTGGATTCCCAATTAATACCAACACCTGTTTGAGTCACAGATTCAAACTTAGCTTCATTACCATTCCTGGCCAGAGGGAGGTCCACCCCAGCACCCACTCGGAAGACATTCACAACAGTAAACAGCACCTCAAATATTGCTATCTCTCTTGGTTCAGCCTTCTCAGTCTGTCCATTAGTTTTAAGATGGTATCCTGAGAAAAATGAAATGACAATCTGATACACAATCTGGAGCAGAATATATGCTAAAAGCTAGCCAAAAACTCCACCCCTTTCTCGGAAATGTTTTTGTGAATACCATATAATTTAATTACATAGGAAATGAAAAATGGACAGTAGCTAACCTCTTAGCAGTAGATAATTTTCATAGAGCAACAATCTTGCAAAAACAATCTACCACCACCCACATACCAGTATTACAGCCAGAATTAGGTAAACCAGTGATAAAGTCAATGGACAACTGGGTCCAGGGCTGTGACGGAATTTTGACGGGCAGGAGATAACCTGCTGGGGCCTGACAAGAAGCTTTAGCCTTAGCACAGACTATGCATTTACAAACATACTCATCAACATCCTTACAAGCATTCTGACACCTAAAGGACCTAGAAATAGATCTCCAAGTGGCAGATTAACAAGGATGCTCAGCTTCTCAAGAAGATTAATTTGTAAAAAGGACAGACATACAGTTTCTTTACAGGCAAGCCCTACAGTGCACTGTCCTAAACATCTTGAATGCACTGTTTGAGATCAATTTCTTGATCACTCACTCCAACCCCCTCACTAAAACTCTTAACAGGATTTTCTTCCATCAACTCTGATAGAACCCTACAGGCTGGTCTGGTTTTTAGATGCTTGGCAGAATCAAAGACTTTTACCTTATATCTAGTCTCCTCCAACCAGTATCAAGTGTCTCCATTCCTCAAAAGCTCTTTTAACCGCCAAGAGTTCATGGTCACGAATATCATAGTTAGATTCAGTTAAGAGAACTTCTGAGAATAAAAGAAACAGGGATGAAGATAACCCCTCTTTTTTTTCCAGAAGAACAGCCCCCATCCTCACAACAGAAGCATTTACTTCAAACAATGAAAGTCAGATGAATATCAGGTTGACTGAGAACTGGGGCTTTAAAAAAGACTGTCTTGAGGGCAGAAAGGGCATTTCCTGCCTCAGTTGACCATGAGGAAAAGTCTTTTCCCTTCTTGGTTATGTCAGTAGGGATGAACAAACCTGAACTGTACACAGAATACAGAATTTTTACTGAAGGTCCAGTTCCTGTTCGAGTTTGTCATGAGAATAAAGCTTGTTAAAAGGTTGCAGAGCAGCCAATCAGCAAGCTTTTAGGCTGTGGTCACGTCATAGCTATGATTGGCCAGTGAAATCACTAAAAAAAGGAAGCAAAATTATTAAAGCAGAGCATACTTACCAGTCTCAGTGGCACAGCTGTAACACTACTTCCGGGTCCACTTATTACATCTCATACATAAATTCACTGCTCCCCTGCCCATATGTGAGAGTGTCTGTGGTTGACAGCAGTCTGATGGCATTCCAGCAGGTCTGATTAGTTGTCCTCACAGAGGCTGTCTGTCTGCCTGAGTAAAGTTTAAAAATAAATTAGAAAATGAGGATGGGTGCCCCGTGTATAGATACCCAGCACAGATAAAGTATACAGCTTCAGGCTGCAGCGTGCAGCCGTGTGCAATATCTTGGTTGTGTATCAAAATAAGAGGTACCCCATGATGCTTTTTTTAGTTATTTAAATAAATAATTTATTTTAAAAAACGGTGTTCGTTCGCCCTCAATTTTGATATTCAGCCAAAAAAAAAGCTGACAGCTAAGGGCTGGTATTCTTAGTCTAGGAAGGCCCATGGCTATTGTGTCCTCCCAGCCTGAAAATAGCAGCTAGCAGCCACCCAGAATTTTCGCAACCATTAGATCGACAATGCCAGCACTTTACCTGGCTCATCCCGATTGCCCTGGTGTGCTTGCAATTGGCATAATATAAAGGGTTAATGACAGCTGTGATTTATCAGCTGCCATCAAGCCCTGGATTAGTAATGGGAGTCATCTATGAGACCCCCCATTACTAATCGTGTAAATGAAAAGAAATAAAATACACACACCAAAAAATTCTTTATTTGAAATAAAATAAACATGTCCTCTTTCACCCATTTATTAATCACAAAAACACTCTTGCAGATCCAACGTGATCTATACAAAGTTCCACAACGATCCTAGCTCTGCTATATAGTGAAGTTGCATCACGAGTGCACATAAGAACACCTGACCACCAAAGCAGCTTCAGGCAGGCACTGACTGAGCCACTGCTGTGAGCGGTGGCGTCACTGAGTTTACTTGAGGTCACAGGTGGAGGTTCCCACAGTACCCCAGGTGTGACTGCAGGTAAACTCATTTCAGGTGAACTTATTGAACTCAGTAACCTCACCTCAGGTAAACCCATTAAGCTTAATGAGACCTGCATCTCCTGGCAGAAAACCAAGGGTTTTTTTGCCAAGAGATGCAGATTTGGTGCTGGAATTTATACACCAAATTCCTGCACTAAATCTGAATCTTCAGGCAAAAAAAAGCATCTAAACACGATGCGGTTTTGATGTGGTTCTTTTGCCAGAAGATGCAGATTTGGTGCAGAAATTTGGTGTATAAATTTCAACCCCAGCTCTTCATTGTCTGGCAAAAAAATGCATCTAAACGTGATACAGTTTTGATATGATATTGATGTGGGTTTTTTGCCAGAAGATGCAGGTCTGGTGCAGAAATTTGATGCATAAATTCCAGCACCAAATCGCATCTCCTGGCAGAAAATCGCACAAAAACCATGGCTTTAACACCGTTTCAGTGTGGCTTTGTGACAGGAGATGCAAATTTGGTGCAGAAATGTGTGCTCCAGATTTTTGCATCAAATTTGCATCTCCTGGCAGAAAACCGCATTGAAACGGAGTCCAAACCGCATTTTTTTGTGCGATTTTCTGCTAGGAGATGCAGATTTGTTGCTGAAATCAATATCGCATCAATACTGCATCATGATTAGGTGATGATTTTGTTTCCAGAAGATGTAGATTTGGTACAGGAATTTGGTGTATAAATTCCAGCACCAAATCTGCATCTCTTGACAAAAATACGAGTTTCTCTGCCAAGAGATGAATGTCTCATTGAACTCAATGAGTTCACCTGAGGTGAGGTCACTACGTTCAATACAGGTAAAATCAACTGTAGGTAAAATCAGTAACATCACCGCTGACAGCTACGGCTCAGTCAGTGTCTGCATGAAGCCGCAGTGAACAATCATGTTTTTTAATGTGCCTGTGCGCTACGACTTCAGTATGTAGCAGGGCTGAGATCATCGTGGGACTTAGTATGGATTACGTCAAATGTGCAAGAGTGTTTTGGGTTTAATGAAGGGGTTGAAGAGGGTGTGCAAATAAAGGATTTTTCAGTGTTTGTTTATATTTTATTTTTCTTCACTTACAGGATTAGTAATGAAGGATCTCATGGATGTCTCCCATTACTATTTAGGACTTGATGGCAGCTGACAAATCACAGCTGTCATAAACCCCTTTGTTATGATCCGGAACCATGGAAGACCACCATAAATCATTGGTAAAAGGTGACAAGAGCATTGGCAACTAATCTGGCCGCCATCCCCTTACTAACCATCAACACTAGAAGTAGCCTAGGGGTGAACTAACATCCTGTGCACCGCAAACCCAGCCGGAGAACTAACTATCCTAAAGGAAGGAATAACTCTCTGCCTCAGAAAATAGATAAAGAATAGCAAGCCCCTCACATTCAAAGACTGCGGTGATATAGGAAAACACAATACACAGATAGATCATAGGATTAGCAAAAGGTGAGGCCCTACTGACTAAATAGGACAGGATAGGAAAAGGACTGATGATGGCAAGAGAAAAACCCTACAAATCTAAAAACCTGACAGTACAAAAAGCCCTCAGATCACTAGATCTGAACTCCGTGCTATACCAGGCGCTCTTGTGATACCAATGAACAGAAAGCAGAAACCATAGAAATTCAAGAAGCAACAAACACATGGACTTATAGGAGCAATACTCCAAACAAAGCTGCAGGAAGCTTCCCAGCTAAGCAACTGAGAGGGAAGATCCCTGCATGCAAATAAACTGAAAATAACCACAGCAAATGCCAAACTCAGAAAAGAGCAAAAAGAACCAAACAACAAATAAAGAGCCAAGCACTTATCTGGGGTAGATTTGGTCTGGAGCAGGATGAAGCAGGCTGGTAAACAAAGAACAACTGACATCCGCCGTAGCCTGCTAGCAGACCAGGGTTTAAATAGGCAGAGTGTAAGCAATGGAAACGCCCATTGCTCAACACACCTGGTCTCTGTCCAAATCATTCCTGGCCACAAGAGAGAGCCTCACAGCAGCAAAAGTATAACTGACATTCACAACACCCCTTATTTTACCCTGATTGCTACCACACCCAAGCAATTAGGATGAGCCAGACAAAGCACTGGCATTGTCACATCTAATGGATGCAACGTTTTTGGGTGGCTGCACACTGGTATTTTTAGGCTGGGGGGCAATAACCGTGGCTCCTCCCATCCATAATACCAGCCAGCACCTATCTGCTTTATTGTGGCTGGATATCACAACTTGGGTAGAATCCTACATCCTTTTTTCTCCTCTATTTTGATATCCAGCCACGGTGAAGTTCACAGTCGGGGGCTTCAGCCTGCAGCGGTTGTTTTACCCCCGCTGGCTATCAAGATATGGAGCCTACATCATTTTTTAAAAATTATTTAGTTTATATATTTTTACATAACTCTACAACAAACTGACTGCAACCAATCACAGACTCTTGCACAGAGGGTGGGTGTGAGAGGCAGTGAATATTGATGAACCATATTTAGCAGGCCCAGAAGAGAGTCTGACTGCAGCGTGATCCTCTAGGAAACATCGGAAAACAAGGTCTGTATAACTATCCTGCTCTTAGTACTATTTAAGTTCCATCTACAGCCCTGTAGCACTTACTACGGCCATTTTACAGCCCCGAGCGTATCGTGCCCATTGACTTGTATGGGGTTCATTGTTTGGGGTTAAATTTGGTATCAAGTTTGCTTGCCAAACCTGATTCTTTTTTATGCCCGTGCTGGTTTGGCGAACTCAAATATTCACAGGTTCGCTCATCACTACATATCAGTTAAAAGCTTGGCTATGACCGAAAAGTTCTTAATTAATTTCTGGTAATAATTTGCAAAGCCTAAAAATCTTTGCAGTGCTTTAAGGTTACTCAGTTGCACCCCATCAAGGATGGCCTGTACCTTAACAGGATCCATCTGAAACCCTGAAGCAGAAACCAGTTGATCTAAAAATTGGACCTGCTGCACTTCAAATTGACATCTTTGCAACTTAGCAAATAAATATTTGTTACAAAGAATATGAAGGACATGTGAAACATGCTCCTGGTGTTCCTCTTGAGAACGTGAGTAAATTAATATATCATCCAGATAGATCACCACAAATCAACCTAGCACTGCCACCAGGAATTTCAGGGCACTGTTCTGGCAAAATGTTTGGTCCCACACAAGATTCCGCAAAGGCAACACCCCATCTCTACCTCCACCCTTCAAACCTTCCACCGTCCCACTGCCCACTCTTGGAAAAACTCCAATTCTGCACCACATCCTCACCAATCACACATTAACAGTTCCAATTGAACACCGTATCACATACATAGCCATCAGCTTTTGTTTTGGCCAAAAGATTTTTTAAGCCTACATCCACAACAAGGTAGCCTCTTTTGGTAGAGCCCTACTCTACTCTAGCTTTAAAAAATTTCTTAAAATATCAAATACTCTTTTTAAGTATATTCTTATTTATTTTTCTTTAAGGGAATGTGTCACATATATTTTTTAGAATGACCAATAATACCAAATACAAGGGACAAATATCGTTACATCATGGCCGGACCACATATCACTATCACATAGCGACCGTATACTACAATACTGATTAGAGATGGACAAACCTCTCAAGGCTTGGTTCGCTGAACCAAACATATGGTGCTTTCTCCGTACCATTCGATGAACTGAATCCAAACCTTTTCGAACCCCGTTGGATTCAATGGGAGATCAAATGTAAGGAAGAAAACACCTTTGGGGGGATTGGAAAGCTTCAAAACACCAAAATATGTTTTAGAGTGCAGCACCACTGTTGGCATAGCCATTAGATTCCTAGGTGATTGACAGAAGAAATATACAGGTATAAGGCTGGTGTTTCCATACCCCTGCCAGTACAGACGAGACACCACTTGAAGACCCATCTTGGAGTCTAGAGATTTAAAAACACTTCAGGCAGACCGCAGGACAGTGGCATCAATTGATCCCCTTCCTCCATTTCCCCATAGTGTCTTTTCACAGCAGAAAGGTATGGTCCATGCAACATATGGGATGTGGCCTGGCATTTCCATTTTAAAAAGTGAGCACACAGCGACCATGCCTTCTGCATCAGTGCAGCCAAACAGGAATAATTCCTTAGAAATTTCTGTACAACCAGGTTGAGCACGTGAGCCATGCAATGCACATGTGATGTTGCCCAAGTGTAGTATCACCACCAGGCTTGAACCATTATTGCCCACGGCCTTGGCTCCAGGTTCAGTGGACACAGCTATTGATCAAACTTGGCCAGGATAGTGGTCCACAACTCTGCAACTGTGTGACTGCTTTCTCCAATGCATATTAATTTAACCACTGCCTGATTGCATTGACTTACACACAGGATGTGGCTTGGCATATTCATTTTAAAAATAAAGAGATGAATGCCAGTGGCACTACAGACAAAAGCCAACTTGGAAACCATATTTGGAGTTTACACATTTCCAAAAATTAATGTCAGGCAAGATGAAAAGTGGCAACAATTGGAACACACTATAAATAGGCCAACTAAGCAACATGGCTGCGTGGGACTGGCCCTGGAACAAGGCCTGAACCAACATTTCTATCTTCACCAGAAACAGCAAGATAAAAGACAGGCATAGGGCTAGTGCTCCCATACGCCTGGCACTATAGACAAAAGCCAACTTGGAGACCCACAATATTTCCAAAAATTAAGGTCAGGCAAGAGGAAAGGGACAACAATTGGCACACAGTACAAATAGGCCAACTAAGCAACATGGCAGCATGGCACCAGCCCAGAGACAAAGGCTGAACCAACTGTCATGATCCAGGCCGGCTTTTCCCTGCTGCTGGTTACACCCAACTCTGGCCTGGTCATGTCATGGGTTAACTTCCCTTGCCTCGTTCTGGATCCCAGGATGCTATATATTGTCTCTCTACCTATGGCTCAGTGTCAGTGATATTTCTGCCTTGCAGCATGTATACCGGTTCTGGTGAGTGTTCCTGATCTGTTCTGCCTCCCTGCTACTGTGTCCTGACTTGTACCCTCCCCTGTTTGTCTGCCTGTCCCAGCCCCTGACTTCCCTCTCCTGTCTGTTGTTTGTGTTTCCCTCTGCATACCCGATCTCCCAGCTTCTGACTCGGTTCTGCTTTCTTACTTTGATATTGATCCACCCTTTGCAGTGACTCGACTTTCCTGGCTAGATCCTGACTGTTTGACTACTCTTTTCCCCCTGGTGATTCGCCTGTTAACATTGCTGAAGTTACTGTGCTGTACTTCAGCTGCTTTTCCATTAACTGATGTTTCCTGACGAATGTGACACCAAAACGTGCGCGTCGGGGCTGGCGTCACATGTGAGCACAGGTCTCCCTCTGCACAGGTAAAAATCTTCTACTTTACATCTACCATGTCTCTAGTCAAGTGCCTTAGATACTTTTGCATAACAGGCCATGTAAACTAAAATTAGTGCTGCAAATGTACACCTTTCCATAACATTTTTTTACACTGTACATTACAGCCATTACTTCTACATATACCCACATGAGTGCTGATTATAGTGCATATGGTTCTGGCCCTTAACATTACTGATGATCAGTATTATATGTGTCCATTATCATTTATATTACTAAATAGACACCACAGGGTTAGGCCCTCTGTTATTGCATGCCTATTATAGATATTATACTTGTGAATACATGTGTTAATGTGATATGGTACTGTATATTTGATTTTTTCATTAATTTTTTTATACCTGTGCAGTGATACCTGTGCAGTGACCTCTTTATAATATTTGTACATGTGATGCCCCTTTTTAGGCTCTCTGCCTGTTGGTATTCATTTTAAATAAAAAAACTTGTTATATTTTTGACTAATTCGGTTTCTCTTCGAATTTTTGTTCTAAATTTTGGTGCTAAGGTCCAATATAAGGAGTAAAGGATAGTGATTGCAGACTGTTATTTTGAAAATGTCTCTAAAGTTCAAGCATAGACAAAACCCTCCATCTTTTTTCTTAACAAAGAAAAAAACTCAAGGTGACTGGAGAGGTGAACAGCCGTATGTGCCTCTTGTATATAAAAAACATACAATCTTTCAAAGCCTCGCTTTATGGACGAGAAAGGTTAAAGGGAACCTGTCATCAGAAATTTTGCTTTAAACCTAAATGTTTCCCCCTCTACAGCTCCTGGGCTGCATTCTAGCAAGGTTCCTGTTGTTTTTTTGCTCCCTTTTAGACCAAATATAATACTTTATAAAGTCCATGGGGGCGGGCTCTCTGGTGTCCGTTATGTCCATCCTGACGATTTACGACGTCCCCCAACGAGATTATGGGCGGCGCTGTGATTATCATCGCAAGTGCCCACCCATAATCTAGTGCACACGCTTTCCCCTCTGCCTCCAGCGTTCTGCGCAAGCGCTGGCCGTAACAGGTGGTGTCCTGCTCCGCTCCTCCCATCTATTTGCTGTTACAGGGAAAGATGGGAAAGAGGGGACGTGCGGTCATCTGGCCAGCGCTTGCGCAGAACGCTGGAGGCAGAGGGGAAAGCGCGGGCACTAGATTATGGGCGGGCACATGCGATGACAACACAGCGCCACCCATAATCTCATGCTTGCGCAAACGTCACCAGCGGTCACACTGTGCACGCAGTGCACAGTCCCGCTACAGTGGCACTGCGCATGCGCCGGACCACGGGCTCACTAGGTGGCGTCCTGATGCTGCTTTGGTGGACGGCGTAAATCGGCAGGATGGACATAACGGACACCAGAGAGCCCGCCCCCATGGACGATTTAGAAAATTTGCATCCCAAAAGGTACAACTTTATAAAGTATTATATTTGGTTTAAAAGGGAGCAAAAAAACAACAGGAACCTTGCTAGAATGCAGCCCAGGAGCTGTAGAGGGGGAAACATTTAGGTTTAAAGCAAAATTTCTGATGACAGGTTCCCTTTAAACAAATGAGACTTAGGATTTTTCGCACCTGGTACGAATTTGATCAGTTGCTATCATAGGTCCTATGTCAGAAAAATTCATACTCAGTCTCAGAAAATCATCAACGTCCTGAATGAATTCTGTAAGATGAGACCTCACAGAAGCCAAGGGTCTAGATAAACAACTAGAAAAACAACACTCGCCCCAAGACTTAACTTCCTGAGTCTCCTAATTGATAGTAGGAATGTGCTTAGGCTGCTTTCACACATCAGTTTTTTGCAATCAGGCACAATCTGGCGCTTTGCAGAAAAAATGCATCCGTTTTTTTTTGCCGCTGGATGCGTTTTTTCCTCATAGACTTGTATTAGCGCCGGATTGTGCCGCATGGCCTTGCGTTGCGTCTGGTTTTTGCCGGTTGCGGCATAATTAGCCAATGCGGCGGCCGAATGCAATGTTGTTTGCAGCGTTTTTTGTGCGATTAACAATGCTAGCCTATGGACGCCGGATGCGGCGATCCACAACAAAAACCGCATCCGGCAGCCGGATGCGGTTTTTGAACTGCGCATGCTCAGTATCAAACCGGATCTGTCACAAAATGGACAGGCCACATGGAAAAACTTATGCAACGGATCCGTTTTTTTCGCCGCATGCGTTGCATAGGTTTTTGAGTCAGATTGTGCCTGATGCAAAAAAAATGATGTGTGAAAGCAGCCTTAACGAGCCAGAGCAAGCTTAACACTAATTTTACAGGTAAAGAAGGAAACAACATGAATCAAATTGATTCAGTCTGTAATATCCCTACCTTCATACATACATACATACATACGTCACCTTAAGAAGTCAAGTGGGTTTGAGAAAGAGGAGGATTGTCAATCCTTTAAAGATGAATAGGAAGACTGAGATAAAACACATTAAACCAACAGTTAATAGCGAAGTCATGATCAATAAGATTCAAAGTAGAACCTGATTCCACAAATGTAGGTATAAATACAAAACCTGTTTAAAGGCCCTGTCACACACAGAGATAAATCTGCGGCAGATCTGTGGTTGCAGTGAAATTGTGGACAATCAGTGCCAGGTTTGTGGCTGTGTACAAATGGAACAATATGTCCATGATTTCACTGCAACCACAGATCTGCCAAAGTTTTATCTCTGTGTGTTTAGTCTTTAGATTTATCTCTGTGTGGGCCTTTAGTCTTCAAGGACACCTGTAAAAAAAAGACCTGACACTTGTACCACAGATAATTTCAAACTCTTGGAACCTGCATCTTCATACTTATGGTTTTTCTTATTCTTTTTTTGAAATTCATTAATGTACCTGAGAAATTAATAACGTGGTGAAAGAGGGTGTATTTTGTACTTTATTCCAAATAGAGGATTTTTCTCTGTGTTTGTGCTTATTCACATCCATTTACAGGTTTGTGATGCAGGTAGAATAGATGCCTGTGCCATCACAAACCTAGGGCTTAGTAGCAGCTGTGTGCTGCTATTAACCCCTTATTACCCCGATTGGCAACGCATCAGGCCAACGGGAAGAGCCAGTAATGCAACGGGATTGTCACACCTAATAAATGCGGCAATACCGGGCGGCTGCGGGCTGAGAATACCGAGTCAAAAATTGTGGTAAAAAAACGCATAAAAAAAATGCATTGAAACACTACGTTTTTTTTGCCAAGGGGTATAGATTGGATGCGGGAATACGGTGAAAAAAAATCAGCACCAAATTTGCAACCCTTGGCCCAAAAATGAAAAAAAAAAAAATTTCTGCCAGCAGGTAGAAATTTAGTGCTGAAATTGTCTGCACCAGATTTCAGCACCAAATGTGCACCTCCTGGCAAAAAAACACGGCAAAAGTCGAGGAAAAAAAATGCGGCAAAAAATGCGGCAAAACACCACGGTTCTTTGCCAGGAGGTGTAGAGTGGATGCAGGAATATGGCGTAAAAATGTCAGCACCAAATTTGCATCCCTTGGCCCAAAAAATGTGGGAAAATTTTTTTTTTACCAGCAGGTGGAAATTATGGTTCTGAAATCTGGTGCAGATGATTTCAGCACCAAATGTGCACCTCCTGGCAAAAAAATGTGGCAAAACCCCGCGCAGAAAAATGCGTCAAAACACCATGTTTTTTTTGCCAGGAGGTGTAGATTGGATGCAGGTATATGGTGTAAAAATTTCAGCACCAAATATTCATCTCTTGGCCAAAAAAACTGTAATTTTCTGCTGGGAGATGCAGGTCTGTGAACTCAGTGACCTCCACCTGAGGTCAGGTTGCCTGTGATCACAGGTGAAGGACTGTGAATGCAAATGACCTGAGTGACATCACCGCTCACTGCGCAGCTCATTCATTCTCTGGAGCTCACAGTGAGTGGTCGTTCTCTATAGCCTCTCTTTGTGATATTCAGATGTAGCAGAGCTTAAGCGGCGTGGGGCCTCGTGTGGATTACGCCGGACTTGCAGGGCTGTGTTGGGGATTAATAAAGTGGTGAAGGAGGGTGCGTTTTGTACTTAATTCCAAATAAAGGTCTTTCTCTGTCTGTGTTTATTTACTGTAATTTACAGGTTAGTGTGATACAGGTATCTCATAGATGCCTGTGCCATCACAAACCAAGGGCTTAGTAGCAGCTGTGCGCTGCTATTAATCCCTTATTACCCCAATTGGCACCGCATCAGGCCACCGGGAAGAGCCGGTATCACACCGGGATTGTCACATCTCATAGATGCGGCAATACCAGGCGGCTGCAGGCTGAAAATACCAGCCCCAAGCCAGAATTATCTTGGCTGGCGATGAAAATTGGGGGGGACTGCACATTGGGTGTTTTTTTATTATTTATTAAATTTAAAAAAAGCCGCATGCGGTTTCTCTTAGACCAGAATCACACTTGCGAGGGACTCATGAGAGTCTTCCATGGCATCACCCGGCAAAGCCTCGCATGTGTGACTGTTGGCACTGGATACGTAGCACAGATACAGCCCGATAGCTGGGGCTGTAGCCGTGGGCTATATCTGTGCTGACGATTGTTTTATTTATTTGTTTATTTTTTACCACCATACTGACCCGCAGACACTTGTACTGATTTCCCCGCCCACCAACCATCCTGCCGCATGTGATTGGTTGCAGTCAGCTGACACGCTGACACTCAAGGAGGGGTCTAACTGCAACCAATTTCACGTGCTGGTGGGTGGGAAAAGTAGTGAATATTGAATTGTCAGCTCTGGAAGGTAAAAGCATGACCAGAAAGGAGTTTGCCGCCATGACACCGCCTCGGTGAGTATAGAGTGTGCGCTCCTACCCCCCTATCCCCTCCACAGATGTTTTTAATCTCCGGATTCTGGTGCCCATTGACTTATATGGGCACCAGATTCTGGAGCGGATCGGACTTATTTTTAAATCTGGCAGTGATCTGCTGGTCCCGGTTTTTGGGAAGTTCAATCAACTCTAGTCTTTATCCCTTAGATGCATTTCTAGAAGAATAGCAAGAGTCATGGTCTGCTCCAAAGATTGTAGACAGGAATTGTAAGTCATTCTGTCCTTAAACTGATCTGACAGTCTCTGGAAAAACTGAATCCGAAGAGCAGTCATTCCAAGAGGTCTTTACAGCCCAACGTCAAACCTCTGAGCAGTAGTCCTTCATTCTATGACCTCCCTGAACCAATCTATGAATATCAGATTCAGCTACAGTGAATTTATCAGGGTTGTCATAAATGAGGCCAAGAGCTGAGAGAAATTCCTTTGCAGAGGCCAACTCCAGAGAATCATCAGGCAAAGAAAAAGCCCAGGCCTGTGGATTTCAATGGAGTAAAGATAAAATAATACCCACTTGTTACTCTCAGATCCAGAGGATACCAGACATAAACAAGTATAATTTACAGGGAATACATACTTCGGTCACCATCGAAGCAATGCAGCATCTTTACATTAGGTTCTAATGTAGTAAACTGATGACCTTGGTCATGAGTAGGGATTGAACACTCCTGTTGCCGTTGGTCCTTAATTTCTGCGATCTCCAGGAATAAAGTTTTTAATTCTGTATACAAGGAGGATATGTTAACCACAGGTCCCCATACAGACTAGAAGTACCCTAAATCTGACCATGTTTTGTCTCTGTTTAACCACAGAGGGTGACAACTTAAAGTTAGGCATTGGTGCCCCCCACTAAACTGATCATCGGTGTCCTTAACTGCGCTATAAACTATAAACCAAGTGTCTCTCCAAAAGAGATAAAGACGTGTTCACATTCAAGGAAGATGGAAAAAATTGAAAGAAATCCAAAAAGACATAAAATAAGTGAAGCCCCTCCAAATTCCAAATGAAACAGAATGGGAGAATGTTGGAAAGGGACACACAAACAAACCAAAGGAAAAAGCAATTTAACAGCAAGATTTTTCTAAACTGAGAATATAGCCAGCACTGCAAGTACAGGCATGATGAGTATAAATAACCCCCTCCCAAGATGTGATGGGGCAAACAAATAAGAAAGGGAACACGGGGGGCGTGGCTTGAGCTTGATGGCAGGCGGACGCTTTCTCTAAGAGCTCCGCAGGCTGAGGCGGCAGATTACAAATTACAACCCATCAGGCACCTCCAAACATGCCTGGAAAGAAAGGCACAGACAAACCAAGCAGACCACCAGCGCTGAGGAGCGGCAGCACAGCGGTGGATCACTTTTTCAGAAGTGGGAAGCTGTCCCCGGGTCCCAGGCCTGCTCCTGTCATGGCACCTTCGACCACGAGGCAGACGCTTGCAGCAGGAGGAATTAGCAGAGGACATGGTGTGGAAGCGGCAGGGGAGACTCACATCACAGAGGTACAGAGCGGTGTCAGTGCAGCGCTGACAGGATCAAGCTCTCCACGTGTTTTCCAGACACCAGCGATGCAGGGGAATACAGGAGGAGAGCCCGCTGTGAGACATATACAGGAGGAGGGAGGAGGGGGAATTCCAACCTCACAGCAAAGATCAGGAAGTCAGGCTGATGCAGAGAACAGGAGCGTGGGTGCTGAGGGAATTAACCCTGTAAGCACAGACAGCATGAACTCTCAAGGGATATCAGGTTCCCAGGAAAACTCATCCCCAAACAATCAGGGGAAGCAAACTGGAGGCCAAATCACACCTATAGTTAACCCTGGATGTCTCTCTGCAGAAACAGATCGCATATTGCAATTACTGTCAGCTCTCCCTACCAAAAATGATCTAGACATACTAGTGACCAAAATGGAGGCGGCACATGAAAGGGCCCTGTCTATTGTGAAAGGGGACATTGACGCTCTGGATACACGCACAACAGCAGTGGAAAAAGACGTATTTACATTATTTGAAAGAGTTAACACACTGGAGCAAGATCTCTCCAATTCCAGAACACACCTGCAAAATGTCGCCATTCTATTAGATGATCAAGAGAATAGGGGAAGGCGAAATAATATCCGATTGAAAGGCATTCCAGAAGTGATAACAGCCAATGCCCTGCTCAAGTCTGTAACTCTAATATTCAACAAGGTGATGGGGGCTGCTGAGGATACCACTTATGTGATTGATAGGGTCCACAGAGTGTTCCGCCAAGGCCCGGGGGATACTGCCCAACCAAGAGATGTTCTGTGCAGACTACATTACTACACCGATAAAGAAGCCATACTGAGAAATGCATGGACCTATGGAACTGTCTCATATGAAGGGTCTGAAGTCAAGCTCTTTCCTGACATATCATCCAGAACCCTGTACATGAGACGCCAACTTATGCCAATTTTGCAAAAGATCAAAGATAAAGGAGCATCCTACAGATGGGGACATCCATTTCACCTAATAGTTCGCCACAAAGGGGACCAATTCCTGCTGAAGCATCCGGAGGAAGTGGAAAGTCTCTTCCAATTTCTTGATACGCCTGCGGTGGAAATGCCTAACTGGCTACTGATGGACAGACCTGCCGGGTTACCCCAAAGAAAAAGAGGAAGTAGACGTCTGCCTGCGAGATATCAGAAAAGTTCCAGGGACTTCGTGCCGATCGGTTATTGTTCCCAGGAGGAGCCAGATTGATGACTCGGGTTTGATCATGGTTTTTTGTCTCATGGTGGGAGGAGCGGGAGATAGGCCATATTTTTAGGCCTGGTGTGGTCATCATAATATTGTATTAAGGTCTTGCGAAATGTCCTGAAGTATTCATGCTTTTCGCTCTTTTTTTTTTTTTTTTTTTTTTTTTTTTTTTTTTTTCTTCCCCCCCCCCCTTCTCTCTCCCCCCCTCCTCTCCATGTGGGTTATAAGGACCCTTGAATTGTTAAGTTTTGAGGATAGTCTGGAAATTTTGGTAGTCATCTAAGTTCTGTGCCTCTCACCGCCCTGTCCCAGTATGGGGGGGTGAGATGTGGGTTTGTAGTTTAAAATAGCAATGTCATTTTTGCCTAGAGCCTGTTCAGCTTCTGCCCTTGGTCTTCCACGCACCCCAAGGGTGGTTCTCCCGTTAGGAGGACACCAGGTCTCCGAACGTTTCAGTGAGACTGTATAGTTTTAGAGTGTATAATTGTACTGGTCGTTCTTTTAGGCCAGCCGGTACGGTCTATAATTATATTTTGTCTAACTCTTAACGTACTCTTTCTCTAACTCATTATCCTTTTCTCCTTCTTGGTTTCTTTCTTTCTTCTGCGTTTTTTCTCTCTGTAGGGTCTGAACCCTTCTCTCTCCTTCCTGACTTTTCTGACCCCCTCTTCCCTTCCATCCCCTATCCCACTCTCTCATATCCCGTCCTCTCCCGTAGGGGGTACACCACAGCTCTTGACATAACTATGCACAGATCAGGGGTCTCGGAAGTGAAATATGGGACACTAAATGTAAAAGGACTACATAGCCCGGGTAAGAGGTCTATCCTGGCAAACTCGTTAAAAAAAAATGGGGTCCAAGTTGCCTTTCTGCAGGAAACGCATTTATGCAAACATAAACCATTCAAACTAACATCACGCTGGTTCCCTGAGGCATACCATAGCTTCTCACCAGACCCGAAGTCCCGAGGAACTAGCATCCTCATCGCTCGCGCAATTCCCTGGGAGTTCATGGACTCTCGCAGTGATGACATGGGCAGACTATTAATGGTGAAGGGCAGGATCGCCAGGCATATTTACACTCTGGTATCCATATACCTTCCCAATATAGGGCAGATTGACACCCTGGCGGGATTTCTGGAGTCAATGGAGGACTTCGTGGAGGGGACACTCATACTAGGGGGGGATCTCAATATTGCTCTAAACCCAGCGCAGGACACTTCGACAGGCACTTCGGCACATCCTACATCAGCTCTCCGCAGGCTGCGGTGCATGTTACATGAACAGCAGCTTGTGGATACATGGAGACTTCTGCACCCGTCCGATAAAGACTACTCTTTCTATTCAAATGCACATGGAGTGTACTCCAGACTGGATTACTTTTTTGTGAAACACAAAGACCTTGAAAGGATCTCTAAAGCCCAGATAGACAACATAACCTTCTCTGACCACGCACTCTGCACAGTGTCGGTCTTGTTGCAGTCCCCGATTCCACAGCAGTGGCAGTGGAAGCTGAACACTTCCTTGCTGGAGGACCCGGGAAGCCTGCAGATGGTACAGAATTCTTTGACAGAATACTTTACAATGAATGCGGGTGGGGACACTTCACCAACAACGGTTTGGGAGGCTCACAAGTGCGTCATTAGGGGGGTGCTCATACAGCAAGGGGCAAGGAGAAAGAGGGAAAGGGAATTGGAGGTTAACAGGTTGCTCACACAGCTGAGGGATTTAGAGACACAACATAAGCAGATGCCCTCAGCAGAGTTGGGGGGATCCTTATTTAAAGTTCGGGATGAATTGCGGAAATTACTTAACAACAAGGCAAAGGGGGTCCTTAATAGATGCCGTAGACACTTCTATGAATACGGGAACAAGTGCAGCAGGACTTTAGCGAGAGCACTCAGACAACAACAGGCGACAACCTTTATATCAAAAATATCCCCATCACATCCCCAGGGTTCAATATTACACTCTTCGGTAGAAATAGCGGAGGCGTTCCAAAAATTCTATGAGTCCTTATATAATCTAGAGACAAATGACCCTGCGAAGTCAAAATCATCTTTTGAAAGAAAAATTTCAGAGTACCTCAGAGAAGCAAAAATGCCGAGGTTGGAAGATTCTGACATAGCTATGTTAGAAACTCCAATCTCAAAGCAAGAACTGGTGGACGCAATTACGTCATCAAAACCGGGAAAAGCTCCAGGGCCGGATGGCCTTCCCCTGATTTACTATAAAAAATTTACAGAGATGATATCTCCACACCTCCTGTCAGCATTAAATTCCAGGGCCTCAGAGGGCTCAACCCCTAATGCAGATTCGTTGAGAGCACATATTACGGTATTACCAAAAATAGGGAAAGATCCAACACAATGCGCCAGTTATCGCCCGATATCCCTGCTGAATGTGGACACAAAATTATTTGCCAAGATCTTAGCGAACAGGTTGGCTCCTTTTCTTTCTTCAATAATTCATCCAGATCAGGCGGGCTTCATGGCGGGCCGTGAGGCACGGGATAATACTGTTAAGGCCATTAATCTGATACATAAAGCTAAAATGGGGGGTCTACCGTCTATGCTTCTGTCAACAGATGCCGAAAAGGCTTTCGACAGAGTAGACTGGACCTTTATGGAAGCCACGCTCGGTTGTCTTGGGTTGGGACGCGGCATGATGAATTGGATCATGTCTTTATACTCGGTACCCTCGGCAAGAGTCCGGGTAAATGGGATTCTGTCCGACCCATTTAAAATATCTAACGGCACCCGGCAAGGATGCCCATTGTCTCCGCTAATCTTCATCCTGACGCTAGAACCCTTCCTCAGACATGTACGAGCCAATTCTGATATTACAGGCATTGGGGTTGGCCAGGCAACACATAAAGTAGCTGCATATGCGGATGATCTTCTGTTTTTCGTTTCGGCACCAAGGATTTCGCTCCCAAACTTAATGAGGGAGTTTCAGAAATTCTCCAGCCTATCAAACTTTAAGATAAATTTCACAAAATCTGAGGCTCTCAACATAAATCTTACTTTTAAAGAAGTGGAAGAGTTGAAAACATCGTTTAGTTTTCGATGGGCAGCCCAATCCCTAAATTACCTGGGGGTACGTCTGACCAGTGACTTGGGTCTACTTTACTCACAGAACTTCCCATCTCTGTTATCTAGTATCAGGAAAGACTGTGACAGATGGGGGAAATTATTATTCTCCTGGTTTGGCAGATGCCAGATATATAAAATGAATGTCCTACCCAGAATTCTTTACCTGTTACAGGCGCTCCCAATCAAAATACCGTCTGGATTCTTCAAATCTCTGGAATCCATTCAGTCTTCGTTCATTTGGGGAGGTAAATCGGCACGCATAAAAAGAGCTATCTTACACAGGACCAAGGGGGGTGGGGGGATTGGGTTGCCAGATATAAGAAGATATCACTTAGCTGGGCATCTTACTAGAATGATTGACTGGTGCAGGAACGGGTCTCAGAAGGCGTGGGTACAGATAGAGCAGTCCTTTTCCCCAATACCCCTCAACAAATTACCGTGGGTACTCTCTGAGGTCCCTGCAAGATTGAAATCACATCCAACTATCGGACCAACCGTGACATACTGCAATACTGGGAAGGTGCAATCGGAGTTGATACCCAGACACTCGAGCCTGACACCGATCTTGAGCCATCCTGCTTTTGAACCAGGTAGAACAGACCCAGTATTTCAGGCATGGGTTCGGGGCGGGGTGGACCGGGTGGAAGACTTTGGGATTCGGGACAACTGGCCGCAGGTGGAGGGTTTGGGGGTTAGACAGGATCCCATCCCACTGGGTCTATGGAGATGCTTACAATTGACGCATTTTTTCAGTAGTCTCCCAGCTAGGACCCACTTTCAACGTCCTAAGACACAGTTTGAAAAATTGTGTATGGGTTCAGGCACAATACGACATTCGCTTTCAGTGGTTTATTCACTTTTGTCTTCGTCCCCTGACCAACAACTTCCCCCGTTTGCTTCACAATGGGAATGTGATTTGGGTATTCAGCTGACACCAATACAGTGGGAACGGATCTTCAGATTGGCACACACATCTTCCATCAGCTCCAGGTTCCAGGAGGCTAGCTATAAACTGTTATCCAGATGGTACAGAGTACCCTCCAGGTTACATGTCATGTTTCCAACAGTAGACCCCACATGTTGGAGATGTGGCACAGCAGAGGGTAACATTTTACATGTGTTTTGGGGGTGTGAGGCGATCCGGCCCTTCTGGAAGGGAGTGTCCGACACCATTCGCCAGGTTACTGGCAATGACGAGGAGCTGGGACCTGCTGCTGCCCTATTGCATCACTGTGGGGTCCCTGAAAAAACCTATAAGAATTCTTTGAGGAAATTCCTTATTATGGCTGCGAGAGTATGCATACCTGAAAGATGGAGGAGCACGACCCCTCCCACGTTGGTCCAATGGATCAATAAGGTCAATGACCTCATGTACATGGAGGATTTAACCTCCTCGCTGCATGATACATATGAGAAATTCTGGTCCACTTGGCGAGAATGGTTGGACTTCCAACATTCAGAGGAATATAGTGTCCTGGTGGGGGGCGATGTGGCTACCGATGGAACCGCAGTTTGCAACACTTAGCTGAATTCCCCTCCCTACCCCCCCCCCCCCGATTTCCTCCCTCTCTCCCCCCCCTCTCTTCCCCTCCCCCTCCCATTTTTCTTCCTACTTTTCTATTCTTCTCACACTGATTGCCTAATAACTTCTCTTTCTTCTCTAGCCTTTCTATCTTTCTTGTTTTACATGTATTTGTGAGTCACCTTCGTTATCTGTTTTAATGTGAATCTGTATTAAAGCAAAAATGTGGTGGAACCTAGACTTATCAGGAACCCGGGAGGAGATATATGAAGGAACGTGATTCAGCAAGATACAAATATATATTTCCCGTTTGGCATCTTGTTAATGATATATGTATTGTAGTGCAAATTGGCCTGATTGGTCATAAGAACTGTATTATGTTATGTTGAAGGTTTTCACTTAAAAATAAAGAATTTAAAAAAAAAAAGAAAGGGAACACACTTGAATAGAAATAAAATAGAAAGGCAAGGCAAAGGAAATGAAAGACAAGAGCGCAAACAGCAGTTGGACCGATGCAAAACATGCTATGGTCAATGAAGAGGGAAACCAATCACACAATCAGAGGTCACCAGACTGAACCCCAGAGTTGAGTTATGACACTATCTATGTGCTGTCTATATGACGCTCAGCTTCAGTATCATATATAACACACAATTCTCAACTGAGCCTATTTTTCAAGTTAGCCTGCTAGAATTTCTAGTTGTGTGATAAATATACCAATTAATTTAATGCAACAGAAAACAAAAATGCCACAGAATCGATTGTCTTGATGAATCAACCACGTTCCTGCAAATACGAGTATTAGACAAAAGATATAGGATCAAGGTATGATTAATGAATGAAGAAAACATGTGAAATTGCGTTCTAATCTTAAAAACTACATAGAAGAGCTTCAGAGAACATAGGTAATCACTCACATTATCTGTGGTTTCAAAGGTGCCATACATTCTCCATGTCAAGCATTATCTCCAGTAACAGGATACAGGAAAAACTGCCTTTATGCTTTTTGAGTCAGATTGTTTATATTCACAAGTCCCACTTTATTAAATGCCTTGTAACGATCTTGTTCATTAACAAAACCTATTAGTTATCAGATTAGCTCTTTACCACAAAACTGAGCAAAACTGTTCAATGATAACAGGTTTAAAAGATATTGATTGTCAAGACCCTGCTCCAGCAGCCAGGTCATGAGTCAGGCCAGTATTCTGAGCCTGGACCACCAGCTACCTGCTGGCATCCTCTGTTCCTTCCATTGATTAGCCGACCTGGAGTGACATCATTATTGTAGCGTGACGCACTTACGATGTGACAGCAGGCTATTTAAAGGAGGAACTGAGGATGCCAAAAAGCAGGGGGCAGTACATAGGGCCCCCCATCCAGCAGTCACGGAATACTGAGGTGGTCGCTGGACCAGGGACCCTGCGGATTTATTTGCCAATCTCTAAAACTTAGTATTTTTGTTTCTAAATTGAGACATATAAAAGTAATACAAACTTCAGAGATAAGACTTTCTATTCCAGACAAACTGTCTCTTGAGGGCTTCAATTAATAAAGGCACGTTGTTGCTCTATGTACGTCAATGTATACAGTATCATAGATTTGCATTAATGACTTTTCTACATTATTTAACTCATTCAAAACCTACAGGATAGCACAGACGTAATTGGATAAGGTATATAACGTATATGTAAAATAAATCATAAATTACACACGTTCTTCCAAATCTGCTTAATCTAAGCTACTAATGGATACATCTTGTAAGTTCCATCCTCAAATATTAATGAGACTGTGTCTTTTCAGGATTAGATTAATAATTAAGACATTTCTCATGAACATGCATAATCTAGACTCAGCAAAGTTTCTTGAGAACAAATGAAAGCCAAGTTTAGGGTATCCTTTGCATCAGTGGACATTGAAATGTATGGTGCAGATTGACTACGGAAATACTTTCAAATTTTGTCCCAAATTGCACCAACAAAGTGGGCATGTGGTATGAGCAAAATATATGATATTTTAATACTTTCTCACATGTGCATTCCAGGTGCTGATGTATGGTGCTCCAAACACAGTAGATGTCGGCAGTGTTATGCAGCCAGCATCTGCCTCTATCAGCTCACACATTCATGTAGTTCTGACAGTGACAATTAAGTGGCATGATCCTGATGGAATGCCGATATGGGACACCTAACTACAGCACTTTGAAATATATCTACAGAACAGTATGGCTAGGCAACGTCGTAGAAATTATCACATGTTTTGAAGGCTGGTACAATTGTCCAGCAGAAAATATTGGTGTTTATATACTACAACCATGAGGTGTCGCAAGGAAGATGCGTCAGATTTATCATGTTGTTGTGCAGGTATGCGCAATTTTGTGCATTTAGCTACAATTCTCATAAATGAATGTATCCTATCAGAGTACCAATTAATCAATTAATATTGCACAATGTTTTTAGTGTAAGTCGCCATGCAGGAAACAGATGTAAAGATATAATAATAATAATAATAATAATAATAATAATAATAATAATAATAATTATTATTATTATTATTATTATTATTATTAGCAGTAGCAGTATTATTATTATTATTATTATTATTATTATTATTATTATTATTATTATTATTAATAATAATAATAAATAACAAGACGTACAGGCAGATTTATTTTATATGTTTCAGCTAATCTGATCCAAAGAAACATTTTAATGTGGTTCATTTAAGTGACGTCAATTATTTAACTACAATGCTAAAGTATAGCATAAATGCATAAACAAATAATAAAAATATCTATATATTAGAACATGTCAATATAGGCTGTGAAATGCACTAATGTGATGTATTCAAGCACTAAGGGTTAAAAACATACCTCTATTCCTGTCTGCTCACAATTATATATCCTGACAAAGAGAAGGAATAGATACACAATGCATAGGGATCGTGGTCCACAGTATACACTGTGCACAGCCAGCAGCCTTACCTGTCTGCACTCAGAGCAGTGAGGGTGAACACTGATACTCCCACAGAGGTAAGTTGGATTGAAGGGATAAGCTTGCAGCACACTTCTCCAAGCATCCACTCCTCAAAGAAGAATCTGAAGGCGTCCACAGGCACACAGGTCACCAGCAGCAACAAGTCCCCAGCAGCCAAGCTAGAGATGAAAATATTGGGAACACTTCTCATAGCACTATTGGTAATGAAAATCTTCACCAAGGTAACATTGCCCAGAAGTCCTACCATGATGATGATCAGGTATAAGGATGGAATCACACACCGGATTATGAAGAAAGCCATCTCCCTGTTTTGGGGCACAGCTGTGTCTGGCAGTAGGCTGGGCACTAGCTGGCTCCCATTACTGGGCAGCAAGGTGCTGTTGGAGAGCTGTCCGGTGATCATCTTGCACACTGAGGATGGCAAGTGGTCCTCAGGAAGGTTCTTCTTCTCCAGTAAGTGTTTAGCTAGTAGATAGGTGTTGACTGCTCTTTAGTCATGCAAATGTGGGTTAGCTGTAAAGTTGTATCCAGGTACTGAGGAGAATATATTCTTTACAATGCATTGCTCAGTTCTCTAACTCTTCTCTTGAAGAGTCTGAATGTATCTTGCTAATCACAAAGAGCTGAAGATCATTCCATGGAAGTGTCTGTAACCTCTTATCTGAAGATGTCATTCATCTTACAGAGACATCCATGTAAAGAGCAATGACAGCTGTGTAGCTGCTGCTCCTCTGTGCAATGTTCTTCTAGTGTGGAGCTCTCGGTCCTGTGAGAGGGAGGGTCTGCAGAAGACGGACAGCTTGAGGTGTGTGCCTCACACTGACTCTTCAGAGCACACGAAGCACTTCTCCATTTCTCACTTCTGTTTGGAGAACCGTACAAGAGGCTTCAGAGGATTCAGTGGGGACATAATGCCCTCAACAATCGGCCTGTCTAGACTTCATCTACATGAACCTACTTACCTGCCTCTTCTAAAGGCAGGAGGTCTCCTAGGAGAGGCAGGAAAGTGTTAAGATCACTACATTGCCTAAATAACCCCCCTGCTGTAGTGTTAGAGCATTGTCACAATTAATCTGTAGACTTCTTCTAAGTTAAAGCCCATAAGGAATCCAGGCTACAGAAATCACCCGACAATTCTCACAATACTGCATACTAAAACAATGCTAGCAATGTTATGTGAACAGCAATCCTGGCAGTGTATCCCTGTTATCCGAAGGATTCATCAATAGGGAAAAGGCACAAGGGACCAACGTACTAAAACCTCCTACTATTCAGGTTAGATACTCCCCAGGTGGCCACAACAGTCATTAATATGCACAGTTTTTATAATAATTAGTATGATCATAGTCATGAAATGTGGCACATTGTGGGATATCAGGATTATGTTCACAAGTTGCATTTTTGCTGCAGTTTTTGCAGCGTTTTTTTGATGAGTTTTATTCAAATGAAAAGCTGCTTGTACCAGGAAAAGCTGAAATTCCAGAAATCTCATGCACACAATTGCTTTTTTCCTGATAAAACGAAATCTGTTGCGTTTTGTAAAGAAGCAGCGCGTCAATTCCTTCAGCATTTTTGCAGCTTTTTTTCACTATTGAGAGTAATGAGAAAGTGAAAAATCGCTGCAATACGAAACCCCTCTGTTTTTGCTGCTTTTGTGGTGAATGAAATTTGCTTTATTAAACATTATATTATGACAAAAGCAGCAAAACCTGATTTATGGAAGCAGCCTTTTTTTTTACTGCCAAGAGAGCAGGTTTTGGCTGCAGAAAAAAGCAGCAAATGCAACATGTGAACATAGCCTTATAATGTTGGGAAGATCTGTTTAAAGGAACCTGTCAGGCGCAATATGCAACCAGACCCACGAGCAGTTCTGGGTATATTGCTAATCCCTGCCTAACCGTCCCTGTACACACAAGCATTGATAAAGGGATCTTTAGAAAAAATATTTCTAAAGATTTGAATAGAAGGAAAAGATATCGGCACATCCGACGTAAAATAATTTCTTTCTTTATTGTCACATAGTATTAAAAAAGTCCATCCATATTTAGAAGACCCTGACGTGTTTTCGACGCAAAAGAGTGTCCTTAATCACAGCCTCTGATTAAGGACGCTCTTTCGCGTCGGAAACGCGTCAGGGTCTTCTAAATATGGATGGACTTTTTTTAATACTATGTGACAATAAAGAAAGAAATTATTTTACATTGGATGTGCCGATATCTTTTCCTTCTATTCAAGTTATAGTCCACCTGGCGGACTTCATATTGTTGCACTCCGTGGATGTCTGGTGACATATTCCATTGGGCGTGTCAAGTTTTCCGCCACCTCGTCTGTTGTTATTTCTAAAGATCTTATATCATATACTAATGAGGGCAGGGACTAGTCCAAAGGGTGTTATATCCCCCGACTAGCCGCCCTCCCAGCACGTTAGCACGCCCACAGGGGTATATTAAGATGCTATTCAATGCAGCATCACCAGCAGTGATGTGCATACCTGTGTTCTCTGTGACCGCACTTCTGAATGTCCCGACACTTCCAGTCATGCGCACTACTATAGATAAATGAGAAAAAAGCAACAAAAAGAAGAGTTAGAGCTCCCCCATAAATTTAATATACTTGCAGCAAATAGAGGGCAACTGATCCAGTCAGCCCAGGCCAAAGAATCTAATGCACTGACAGAATGCAGCTAATCCCCTCAATAATGATGGAGGCTTCACAGGTGCAAGGTGGAGCAATCACTCACACGCTACCAAACATGGAGGGGGTGATGCTAGATGATAAAATTGCACACTAGTGGCGTGCATAGGGCACTGTTCACACGTGTATGTGCACGGTGTCCGGCTAGCAACCTATAAGTGACACCCATACTATTAGATCAGGCAGGTTGCCCAGAGTCCCTGGGTATAGCCAGCCTGGTGGGAGGGGTCAGTCAGTGAGTCAGTAATGAGGACAGAGTCCAGTAGCACACAGGAGAGGTGTGTGGACATGCCGGAACAGGGTCCGTGTAACAGTGACTCCGGGGGTACAGGAGAGAGGTCACCAGGAAGGGTACAGAGATATTGCTGGGACGCACGGGGCACCGGGCCCTAGGTCAAGCACAAGTTTTACACTGTTTGGTAAACTGTTTGGCAAATACCTGCCCAGTGAGGACACCTTCGTGTACTTCACCGAACCAAATAATCCGGGGGAATCAGCAGTAAACTTGGATCAGGGTTCGGACACTTACCTCCCTGCAGGGTCCGCACTGCCTGCCGTACGGAGAAGGAGACTGTACCCCACAAGGGACCGTCGGGGTCCCCAAACGCTCCACGCTACAGGGACTCAATCTTAACCCCTTAACGACCCATGACGTACTGGGTACGTCATGGATCGTGTGCTGTTAATCCCCGCCCCCCGCCATGGGCAGGTCGCTGTGATCCGCGCACATATCAGCTGTTTTCAACAGCTGACATGTGTGCCTGCTAATCGCGAGTGAAATTGCTTCCACCCGCGACTATTAACTCCTTACATCTCCAAAATCTGACAGCGAGATATATATGCGCGCCGCCATTACAGTGACTTACCCCCGCCCCCATCGGAAGTCGCGTGACATAATCACGTGACTTTCGGTGGTTGCCATTGTAGCACAGGGTCATGTGATGATGCCTGTAGCTAACATGAGTCACCTCCTCTCAATGCCGGAATACAGCCGTCATTGAAAGTATAGCACCAAATCTGCAGTTCTCAACTCTGTACCTGTGATCTGGAGATATGGCAGAGCGATCAGATTGCTGATCGCTATAGCCCCCTAGGGGGACTAGTAAAATAAAAAAAAGTTAAAAATATTTAAAAAATTAAAAAAAATTAAAAAAACCTAAAAGTTCAAATCACCCCCCTTACACCCCCCTTAATTGAAAATTAAAGAGTTAAAAAAATAAAAAATATACACATATTTGGTATCGCCGCGCTCAGAAATGTCCGATCTATCAAAATATAAAATCAATTAATCTGATTGGTAAACGGCGTAGCGGCAAAAAAATTCCAAACGCCAAATTTACGTTTTTTGGTCGCTGCAATTTTTGCGCAAAATGTAATAACAGGCGATCAAATTGTAGCATCTGCGCAAAAATGGTACCTTTAAAAACGGCAGCTCGAGACGCAAAAAATAAGCCATCACTGAGCCAAAGATCCAGAAAAATAAGAACGCTACGGGTTTCGGAAAATGGCGCATAAGGTGCGCCACTTTTTTTAGATAGGCTTGTAAAACATTTTTAACCCCTTACATACAAGTAAACCTATTCATGTTTGGTATCTACAAACTCACACCGACCTCAGGCATTACAGTGATACATCAGTTTTACCATATAGTCAACATAGTGAATAAAATATCCCAAAAACTATTGTGCAATCACACATTTTTTGCAATTTTTCCGTACTTGGAATTTTTTTGCCGTTTTCCAGTACACTATATGGTAAAACTTATAATTTCACTTAAAAGTACAACTCATCCCACAAAAAACAAGCCCTTATAAGGCAAGATTGACAGAAAAATAAAAAAGTTACAGAGGAAGAAAGAATGGTAAAAAGCAAAACAGAAAAATGCAAAATGCCCGGTGGCTGAAGGGGTTACAGAGAGTGGAGAGTTCCAGGGACAGAGCAACCTGGGTCACTACATTGGCACTGGTCCTCCGTGGACCTGAACCAGCAACCCCTGGGTCCGCAGTGAGTAGAGACTGTTAAAGACAACCTGGTGTGGTCTCCATTATTGCCCTTCTATATCTCCCAGGCACAGCCCTACCTGCCGGAGGGCCTACCATCAGAGCTGCCACTACCACCAGCCCTGGAAGTACCTACGTTAAGCAGCAGCGGTTTTCCATCCCTAACCACAACCCGCTGGTGGCGTCACATGACAAAAACTCTTATCTCCCCTGTAAATACCCCCCATTAACAAAAGGGGTCCAGAGCACAGGACCGGGCAACGGCCACCAAAGTGACATTTCCAGTTGTTACCACCCAGGACCGAGTACCCCCTTCGCTGGGTGCTACATTTATGTCCCTTGGTCTGCTGTCCTGATGAAGAGGGCTGCGTCCCTCGAAATGCATTGACCTGTGCCTACAAAGAATAAAGAGATATAAATTTCTAACTATAATATGTGGTGTGAGTACGGCATATATCCCTTTCTCCAGAATACACATTATCAGTGTATACGGTTAGGCAGAGATTAGTAATATGCTCCCAGAACTGCTTGTGGTTCTGGGTGCATATTGTACCTGATAGGTTCTCTTTAAAGCAGCATTTACAAGATTATTGTGAAGGAGCTCTCTAAGAAACGCTCATTTCACAGTTATAAAAAGGCTGCGGATCGCCAGGTGAAACGACCTTTTATGCAACATAAAAAATGATCATTCTCAGTGGTGCATCATCCTGTGTAATCAGGACTCACACTGTGGCAGCAAAAAGTCATTCTCGGTAGTGCATCGTCTGTGAAGAGGTATGGCAGCCTCGGTGCACTGAGCAACTTGTTACAGCTCGCTCAGTGCTCAACGTTTGCCTTGGTCTGGCTGTGTAAATGGGCATTTAAACGACCGCTGATTGGTCCATATATCGGACCATAAAGAGACATTTATACTGCATGATTACATACTCCCCTTATACAACCAAAGTGGTGGCTGTTTGTTGGCAGAAATCCTTTTGCCTGGTTAAACAAAATCATCGTTCTTATCAGCAAATCATCTTATGTAAACAGGACATGCTGCTGAGAACAAAGACACGGAACCGTCCATTGATGATCGCTCTGTGCTCCTGTCTAATCAGGCTATTAAACCACAGCCGATTAGCCAATGGTGGTCAGTCAGTGTAACCTTACCTGTGGGCTGCTCTGTTGAATATTTCATGCTTGATTATTCTGGACATTTTGTGTTTTACCTGGGGTAGATGAAGACCTTGCTCTTTTCGTCTATTCTAAGGAGGTTATTTGCAACATAGTGAGAATTGGTATTCAAGGAACATTGTCAGAAGTGTTATCTACTAAGAAACTGAAGATTTATTACAGCTCAAAGGTAGCTGGATTTCTTCTGGCCTTCAACCTCTAATTTACAGAGTACAGCTTGGAGTAGTGCAAGTGATTATTAATTGTGTTTTGCATAAAAAACTGATGGGGCGCATTTATTTTACAGATTATCTCCTGCAGCTGCCTTACTGTGTCCTGCTTGGGAACAGGAAGATTTTGATAATACGGCTAATTGACATGGCTGGTGCTAGTTACTGAGCAATAATGAATAGCTCTCTTACCAGCCAAGATTAAAATGACAAGACTACATAAAGCAGCCACAGTCACTGGAGAAGCTATTCGGGAAGTAGGTCTAAAGGCCCCGTCACACTAAGCAACATCGCTGCTAACGAACAACTTTTGTGACGTTGCTAGCGATGTCGCTGTGTGTGACATCCAGCAACAACCTGGCCCCTGCTGTGAGGTCGTTGGTTGTTGCTGAATGTCCTGGGCCATTTTTTAGTTGTTGCTGTCCCGCTGTGAAGCACAGATCGCTGTGTGTGACAGCGAGACAGCAACAACTAAATGTGCAGGCAGCAGGAGCCGGCTTCTGCGGAGGCTGGTAACCAATGTAAACATCGGGTAACCAAGAAGCCCTGTCCTTGGTTACCCGATATTTACCTTTGTTACCAGCCTCCGCCGCTCTCACTGTCAGTGCCGGCTCCTGCTCTGTGCACATGTAGCTGCAGCACACATCGGGTTAATTAACCAGTTGTGTGCTGTAACTAGGAGAGCAAGGAGCCAGCGCTAAGCAGTGTGCGCTGCTCCCTGCTCTGTGCACATTTAGCTGCAGTACACATCGGGTAATTAACCCGATGTGTGCTGTAGCTAGGAGAGCAGGGAGCCAGCGCTAAGCGGTGTGCGCTGCTCCTCCCTGCTCTGTGCACATGTAGCTGCAGCACACATCGGGTAATTAACCCGATGTGTGCTGTAACTAGGAGAGCAGGGAGCCAGCGCTCAGTGTGCGCTGCTCCCTGCTCTCTGCACGTGTAGCTCCGTGCGGTGGTAACCAAGGTAAATATCGGGTTGGTTACCCGATATTTACCTTAGTTACCAAGCGCAGCATCTTCCACGCGGCGCTGGGGGCTTGTCACTGGTTGCTGGTGAGCTCACCAGCAACTCGTGTAGCGACGCTCCAGCGATCCCTGCCAGGTCAGGTTGCTGGTGGGATCGCTGGAGCGTCGCAGTGTGACATCTCACCAGCAACCTCCTAGCAACTTACCAGCGATCCCTATCGTTGTTGGGATCGCTGGTAAGTTGCTTAGTGTGACTGGACCTTAACTAGCCATGACTTCTACTTGTCACAAGTCAATCACTATAAAACTATGGTTTGTGTGAAACAAGGATCTGTCCATGTAGTGGGTTGGAATAAGACATAGCGACTAATCGTCATTAGGCAACCACCGTACGTGACAGTAGACATGGCTACTACTAGTCATTATAGACACTGTATAACTAGAGTGTGTATGATATAGGATGGTGGTGATGAGCGAGCCCTAAAATACTTGAGTGTTTGTTACTCAATTCTAGCTGGTCAGAAGCTCAGAAAAACTGGACGCGAGTAACGAGTATAATGGAAGTCAATGATTGGCCAGTTCGGCTCTCTGCCCATATACAACCAGCCATAAACAAAGCATTCCCAGGGAATGCAGGACAGATTTTTTATATTTCTGGTCACACTATGTCCAAGAACATTGTTTCTACACCCAGTGAGAGCCATTCAGATACTGCAAGTGGCTCTCACTTGGGTTCTTGCTCTCATCATTCAGTGAAGCGAGCTGGTCCTTTTTGCTCATTGTTTCAAAAACAACACATCCGAGCACCCACAATACTCGGCCGAGCAAGTATCTGAGCACCCTAATTCTCAATCTAGTACCAA
Organism: Anomaloglossus baeobatrachus; assembly: GCF_048569485.1. NCBI lineage: Eukaryota > Metazoa > Chordata > Amphibia > Anura > Aromobatidae > Anomaloglossus > Anomaloglossus baeobatrachus. The sequence goes on along the minus strand of NC_134355.1, from coordinate 259,421,120 downwards.
GCAGTGCACACTCGCCCATCACTAGACAGAACCTTACTAACCACCAGACTAATCCTTTATAGCTATAATATGTATAATACTGGCTGGAGTTAGTTAACAATCATTGATTAATAATTATACAGATAACAGCGCTGAACTTGACCTGTCTACTGCGATGTATCATCCCATAGTGTTCTGCATTATTCCATATGTCAGCAGTATACTAGTCCTGAGGAGCTGTCCAATGAGCAGTGCTGAAATTGACCCCTTGTGATTTTAGTCATCGACCTCCAAGCTTTCGCCAAATATTATCAGAATTACTCTTTCCAGGCTGTAATACATGTCTAACTGTAAACCAGTTACAGCCTAATATATCTATGATGAGGTATGAGAGCTGCATATAATGTGAGAAATTAGGACATGTCAGAGGTTAGTGAGATCACTGCACAAGGGGAGCCATAAATAGACGGTTTAATAATAATGTCAAAGAACCAGTATTTCTAAATAGCAGTAAGGATGATCATAGACTTTCAGAAATTTTCAGACATTTTGGACATTATTGATAAGGGGCAGTCAACCTTGCCCCTAATCTTGCAATGGGATGTATGCGCATAACAAAGGTAATAGTAACAAACCAATTGTGCCTTCATTTACAATGTCTAGTGTATTGAAAGAGTTAGTATTCTTAAAAGAAGACCATCACCCCCAAAAAGCTAACTAAACCATTTATAGAGGTAGGTAGGGGACTTAATTCCCAAAAATAATCATACCTGTAGTATAGCGCTTAGTGGTTTAGTTTGCATAAAAACTATCTATCTGCAAATGATGGGGCTATAGCCATGGTGCACCCTTGGTGTGGCTAAGAGCCCCCTGAATATGCATACTGAGCACTGTCATATCTTGATTGATAGCACCTAATGGAGCACTGCCTGACCTCTGCATCCATGCTCACAGTGCCTCTCATTGCTGGCTACTGTCTCCATTATAGTGGTGAGCAGCAGCTATAGACAGGAGCCAGCAATGAGAGAGGCAATAACACTGTGGGCGTGGCTTGTTGAGCTCAGTGCTGTCAAGCGAGATATGACAAACAGCGGCTCTGTACCTATGCACTGGCACTGCAGCTATGCCCATCACTGAGTCCTGTCTGCGGCTGCGCTCAGCACTATGCTGCAGACAGGGGTCAGCAATGAGAGCCAGCAAGAACAATGTGGATTGCTAATTGCCAATGGAAACTGAACTCCTAAACTAAAGACGTATTGATAAAATTTAACTTTCATTTATCCCCAAAATTAAATGATAAAGTGCAAAGTGCATACAATTAGGAACACGTAGTGAGGAACAAATCATTCTAATTACTTTACGGAGATTCTCAATATGAGCCTCATATGTTCCCCTGATGAAGCCTGTATAAGTGAAACATCTTGGGGAGGCTTAATACTTAGACATTTTAATAGCTAGTGTTAGGACAGCCTTTATTACTAACTAGCTGTACTACCCGGCTTCGCCCGGGTTAATAACTGCTGTTAACAAAATAGAATGTATTAACAAAAATGTATTCTGTACACAAAAACCACAAAACAAAGAGATAGAAATGTAATTATGATGTCTGTCTCCCCCTCTGTATAAATCTCTGTCTCTCTCTCTATCTCTGTCTGTCTGTCTCCTTCCCTGTCTGTCTCTGACTGTCTCTGTCTCTTTCTCCATCTGTCTCAATCTCTTTCCCTGTCTGTCTATCTCTGTCACTTTCCCTGTTTGTCTCTTTCCCTGTCTGTCTCTTTTCCTCTCTTTCCCTGTCTATTTCCCTCTTTCCCTCTGTCTCTTTCCCTGTGTCTGTCTCTTTGTCTGTCTCTTTACCTCTCTTTGTCTGTCTCTTACCCTGTCTGTCTCTTTACCTCTCTTTCCCTGTCTGTCTGTTTCCCTGTGTCTCTCTGTCTTTGTTTGTGTCTGTCTCTTTACCTGTCTGTGTCTGTCTCTTAACCCATCTCTCTCTTTCCCTCTCTTTCCCTGTCTGTCTCTTTCCCTGTCAGCCTGTCTCTGTCTGTGTCTGTCTCTTTGTGTCTGTCTCTTTGTGTCTGTCTCTTTGTGTCTGTCTATGTCTGTTTCTTACCCTGTCTGTGTCTGCCTCTTTCCCTGTCTGTGTCTGTCTCTTTCCCTGGCTGCATTGTGACACACCAACATTCCATATAAGGGCGTGGCTGCGCATTCTTCTGAAGTTCTGGCTGCACTGTGGCTCCCAGCTCCATTCGCTTTAATGGAGGCAGGTTTTTTGGCAAATAACTGTAAAGAGCGGGGTTAAAATTTCCCCTCGAAACATAGCCTATGACGCTCTCGGGGTCCAGAAGTGTGAGTGTGCAAAATTTTGTGGCTGTAGCTGCGACAGTGCGGATGCCAATCCCGGACATACACACACACACACATACACACACACACACACATACACACACACACATTCAGCTTTATATATTAGATGGCTGCTGACAGAACCCAATGTGCAGTCATTATGCAATCACAATAGGAGAGAGATAAGATTGAGAATCTCTGTAAAGTATCTAGAATTAACTGTTCCTCCACTAAGTGTTCTTAATTGTATGCACTGTGTACTGTATTATCATTTAATTTTAAGGGGATAAATAAAAGGTAAGTTTTATCAATAAGTCTTTAGTTTAGGGGTTTTGTTGCCATTGGCAAATAGAAATTAAGACTACCCCTAGGCTGACTTCATGAACTATTTATTGATCAATAACAATATGAGTACGATTGCAGAGTTCAGACTGCAGAGTTCAGACTGCAGAGCTCAGGCTGCAGAGCTCAGGCTGCAGAGCTCAGGCTGCAGAGCTCAAACTGCAGAGCTCAGGCTGCAGAGCTCAAACTGCAGAGCTCAGGCTGCAGAGCTCAAACTGCAGAGCTCAAACTGCAGAACTCAGGCTGCAGAGCTCAAACTGCAGAGCTCAGGCTGCAGAGTTCAGGCTGCAGAGTTCAGGCTGCAGAGTTCAAGCTGCAGAGTTCAGACTGCAGAGCTCAGGCTGCAGAGCTCAGGCTGCAGAGTTCAGACTGCAGAGCTCAGGTTGCAGAGCTCAGGCTGAAGAGTTCAGACTGCAGAGCTCAGGCTGCAGAGTTCAGACTGCAGAGTTCAGACTGCAGAGTTCAGACTGCAGAGCTCAGGCTGCAGAGCTCAGGCTGCAGAGCTCAGGCTGCAGAGTTCAGACTGCAGAGTTCAGGCTGCAGAGTTCAGGCTGCAGAACTCAGGCTGTAGAGTTCATGCTGCAGAGTTCAGGCTGCAGAGTTCAGACTGCAGAGCTCAGGCTGCAGAGCTCAGGCTGCAGAGCTCAGACTTCAGACTGCAGAGTTCAGGCTGCAGAGCTCAGGCTGCAGAGTTCAGACTGCAGAGTTCAGGCTGGAGAGCTCAGACTGCAGAGTTCAGGCTGTAGAGTTCAGACTGCAGAGCTCAGGCTGCAGAGTTCAGGCTGCAGAGCTCAGACTGCAGAGTTCAAACTGCAGAGCTCAGGCTGCAGAGCTCAGACTGCAGAGTTCAATCCAGATGACAATGATTACTATGCAAATGGATGAAGCGCAATCATGAACTGAGTTCTTGGCAATGCCAAAGGTGCATAAAAGCGCTTTCATTTACTTACAAAATCTATATTTTTTAATGCCAAATAAACCACTAAAAGATATTCTTCAAGTATGATATTTTTTTAGGGGCTCCGTCTTCTTGCATACCCATATGAGTGTTCTAGTTAGCGTTTGGGGGTGACCGACTCCCTTTTAGTTAGTGTTGCAGTAGGAGCACAATTTTATTTAATTATCCTAATAATTAATGATGAGCGAACCCAATGATGCTTGGGTGCTCTTTACTCAAGTCGAGAAGGTCAGATGCTCGGATGGGCTCAACTCGAGTAATGAGTATTATAGAAATCAATGATTGGGCAGTTTGGCTCTCCGCCCATATACAGCCAGCCATGCACATGTCACGCTCCCCAGCTGCCGTGCCACGGTCCCCGGCTCCCCTGCCTTGCTTACCGGCTCCCCTGCCACGCTTCCTCGCTCTCAGGCTGCGCTCCACCGCTCCCGTGCCAGGCCTCCCGGTCCCTCGCTCCACAGCCTTCCTGCTTCATCGCCTGCGGTCCCCAGGCAGCCCGGTCCCCGCTCCCGGCGCCCGTCGGCTACTCAGCCCCAGCCCGGCTCTCCTGCTTCCTGCTCACCGCTCCCTGCTCTGGCTTCTGGCACCCGGGCCTCGCGGATGCGCATTAGGGCGCGCGCGCGGTCATTGACCCTCTCTTAAAGGGCCAGTGTCCTCCAACAGGATATTGGTGAATCAGTTACAGGGTATATAGGGGAATCCTTTCCAAGTGGGCGGGGCCTGTTCTTCGTGTTTTGCTAAGCTAGGTGTCAGGTCTCCTTGTGTCTTGCGGTATACTTACCTCTCTCTCTCCTAGAGCCGCTCCTGCCTCGCCATCCGGTCCTGACGATTCCCGAACCCCGAACGGTGACTGTCCGCCATCCCGTCAGTCCATACCATCTCTGATCCCTGTGGTGACCCGTCTTCTCGCTCCGTCGGTTCCGGACTCTGCCTGACAACATCTCGGCCTCCGAACCTGAGCTCCGTCACCCGGACTACCTTCGGTGACTCCGTGGTCCCAGGGACTTCTACACTCCACTTCCTTGAACGGACTCTCATGCTACCTGTAGTGCTCCGGCTACCGGATCCCTTGCCTTCAGTGAGGTGTTCGGCCCAGTGGATCCACCTCTTGGGTCTGCCCGTCCATCCGGCCCTAACAGCACATAGCATCCGAACACATTGTTTTTACCTCCAGTGAGAGCCATTCAGAGATTGCAAATAGCTTTCACTGGGGTGTCTGCTCCTATCATTCACTGAAGGGGGCTGGCTCAGTGTCGGATGTTTCACGAACGACACATCCGACACACGGCTGAGTACCGAGGGTACCCGAGCATCACAATGCTCAATTGAGTATCGAGCAGTCATGATCACGCTGTCCCATCATTACTAATAATGAAAAGTTAAACAACTCTTATATACTTTTTTCCCATTCCTCACCATTATCGAGATCTCTGTTTTCATTTATTGTTTGCACTCAGAGGTTGAAAATTCATTCTGACTATGGTCACACAGCTCATAGGCCTGTTACAATGCATCATTGTTCTCTCCTGTCATCCTGTAGTGGAGAGCAATATGTCAAACTCATAGGGATTACCTATCACCCATGGGTGTATTTTTATAGTTTTATAGTTTTCCTCTTTGCCAGGAAGGCACAGTAGATTGTTATTACAAAAGTTTTAGGCAGAAGTGGAAAAAATGCTGTAAAGTAAGAATGCTTTCTAAAACAGAAGTGTTAGTTATTAATTTTTATCAATTGATAGAGATAAGCAGACCTGGGGAATTCACAAAGACTTGAAAAAAAAATTAGTTCAGGAACCAAATTTGACCCTGGACAACAAACCCCATACAAGTCAATGGGAACCCAAATTTCTATGCTGAAAATGGCTGTTGCATTGTCGTAGTAAGGGCTAAGGGGCTGCAAAATGAAGCAAAGTGGGGGTAAGAACAGGACAATTATACAAACCATGTTTCTCGGTGTTTCCCGGAAGGTAACATAGCAGTCAGACTCTTTTTTGGGCCTACTCAATAAAATAACCCCTTCACCCCCGGGCAATTTTAGTCGTTTTCAGTTTTCGGTTTTTGCTCCCCTTCTTCCGAGAGCCGTACATTTTTTATTTGTCTGTCACCCTCGCCATATAAGGGCTTGTTTTTTGCAGAACGAGTTGTACTTTTGAAAAAAAAACTTAGTTTTACCATATTGTGTACTGGAAAACAGGAAAAAATTCCAAGTGTGGGGAAATTGCAAAAAAAAGTGCAATTTCATGATTATTTTGGGGAAATTTTATTTACCGTATTTACTATATGGTAAGAGTAATGGACTAGTATGATAGCTCAGGTGGTTACGAGTTTGTAGGTACCAAACATGTATACTTTTATCTAAGGGGTTAAAAAAATTCAGATGTTTGTCCAAAAAAGAATAGCTCTTTTGGCGCCATTTTCTGTGACCCATAGATAGCATTCTCATTTTTTGGGATCTGGGGATCAGTGACAGCTTTTTTTTGCATTTTGAGCTAATGTTTTTAATTACTCCATTGTTGTGCAGATGCTATGTTTTCATCGCCTGTTATTGCATTTTTAAAAAATTTCTGTGGCAAACGAAAAACGAAATTTTGGCGTTTGTATTTTTTTTCTTGCCACCCCTTGTACTGATAACATTAATTGATTTTATATTTTGATAGATTGGGCATTTCTGAATGCGGTGATAACAAATATGTGTATATTTTTTATTTTTTTTAACTGTTTTATTTTCAATGTAGCGAATGGGGAATAGGGGAGTGATTTGAACTTTTAGGTTTTTTTATCTTTTCATATTTTTTAAAACTTTTTTTTACATTTTTTATTTATTTTACTAGTCCCCCTAGGGGACTTTATCACTGCACAGTCTGAACACCTGTTCATTTCTGCTGATCAGAGCTGAATTCCTGTGAGAGCCGGTGCACTGTCTGCTCTCATGGGACATATATCATGGTAGCGTCAGGGATCATCACATGATCCCAAGCTACCATGGCAACAATCGGCTCCCCATGATGACATCATGGGGCCTCCGATGGCAGCAGGGAATGGCACGATTCCCGCTGCGGCCATTTAAATTGCGCTGTCCCATTTTGAAAGTTTTGAAGTGGCAAGCAGGAGCAGGTGGATCATGGATCCACCCATGCCTGTTAGCCCCACATGTCTGCTGATCAAATCAGCACATATGTGCGAAGATCATTGCCGGCTCACCGCAGCAGCTAGCGGTGATTACCACAACATGACCAATGACATACCAGTACATCATTTGTTATGAAGGGGTTAAACTTCATGAATATTCACTGCTTCCCACACCCACCCCTGAGTGCCAATGTCTGTGATTGGTTGCAGGCTGTTATATATGGGCTGCGATACATGCCACCCACCCTCTGTGTTGGCTTGTGTGATTGGTTGCAGACAAGTTTGCAATACTGTAGTGTAAAAAAAATAAATAATATAATGTACTGGGTTCCCACCCTATTTTTGATAACAGCGCAGGTAAAACAGACAACTATGCACTGTAATCCACAGCGGTTTGCTTTAGCTTGGCTGGTTATCACAAATAAAAGGGATCCTATACAGTTTTTTTAATTATTTGAATAAATCATTTTTAAAATATCGGCATGGGGTCCCCCCTATTTTTTATAGCCAGCCAAGGTAAAGCTGACAGCTGGGGGCTGGTTAAATCAGAGTGGGAAGAGAGTAGCTTGGGAACATCAAGCTGTGACCTTAGCTGAACTCACTGCCAGATTATCGGACTGTTGTGTCGCCGTGTCCCGCAGTCCAACAGTCCGGCAATCTGGCAGTGAGCTCAACTGAGGTTACAGCTGCTGGTTCCACAATAACCTCTGTGTTGTGTAAAGGCTGCTTTACACCAGACAATCTATCGTGCGATAGATCATCGGGGTCACGGTTTTTGTGACACACATCCGGCATCGCTGGCGATGCCGGCCTGTGTGACACCTCCTAGCGACGCAGTATCGCTCACAAATCGTGAGTCGGGTACTGCTCGCTAGGTTCCATAATATCATTTAATTTAGTTGACCATCGTTTCCGTGGTAGCACACGCCGCTCCGTGTGACACCACGGGAACGATGAGCAGCTCACCTGCCTCCCGCGGCCGCCGCCGGCTCTATGTGGAAGGAAGGAGGTGGGAGGGATGTTTACGTCCCGCTCATCTCCGCCCCTCCGCTTCTATTGGCCGGTGGCCGTGTGACGTCGCTGTGATGCCGAACGTCCCTCCCACTCCAGGAAGTGGACGTTTGCCGCCCACAGCGAGGTCGCACGAGAGGTAAGTATGTGTGACGGGGGTTACTGACTTTGTGCGACACGGGCAGCGATTTGCCCGTGACGCAAAAAGGACGGGGGCGGGTACGATCAATTGTGAAATCGCACAATCGGTCGTACCGTGTAAAGCAGCCTTAAGTCTCCAACTGTGACCTCAGTTGAACTGCCAGATTGCTGGACTTCTGGATTGTGGGACACGGCAGCAGAGCAGTCCAATCCGGCAGTGAGTTTAACTGAGTTCATAGAGTTTACCATGGAAACATCCAGCTATGATCTCAGCTGTACTCATTGCCAGACTGCTCTGCCGCCATGTTCCGCAATCTAACAGCCCTGCAATCTGGTCGCGAGTTCAACTGAGTTCACAGAGGGCAGTTTGGGAGCCCCCGGCTATGATTCCTGTGACCTGACTGACGTCACCGCTTCTCGTAGACAAGGGATCCACTACTGCCCTCAGTGTGTCCCTGAGGCTGCAGTGACCAGTCATGTTTTCTGTCACTGCAACCTCTGGATGTAGCAAAGCCGAGGATTGTCGTAAGACATCATTTGGATTGTGTCCCAACCTGCAGGGGTGTTTTGGAAGATAATAAAGGGGTGAAAGAGAATGTCTGTATTATTTACTTCACATAAAGGATTTTTCTGTGTGTCTGTGTATATTTCTTTTCACTTACAGATTAGTAATGGGGACGCCTCCACATTAATAACCTGGAAATTGATGGCAGCTATGATTCTTGACAAATCACAGCTATCATCAGCCCATGGACTCTTATATCCTGATAATAACAGCCCCCAGTGGTCCACTTTACCTTGGCTGATGACCCCATGCTGTTTTTTATATTATTTATTTAAATATTTTTAAAAACTGGTTTGTCATCTCTTCTATTTTTGATAGCAAGCCAAGGTAAAGCTGATAGCTGGGGGTTGCAGCCTGTAATTGTCTGTTTTACTCAGGCTAGTTATCAAAAATATGGCGGGAGCCCACGTCATTTTGTCTTTTGCTTTTTTTTTATAGTGGTGCACCGGCCAGTCACACCAATGTTTATACTGGATATGGCTGTGATGGGGCCAAAAATGCCGACACCAGAAAAGCTTGCTGATTAGCTTCTCTACGGCCTTTCAACAAGCTTTATTCAGATGACAAACCCAAACAGGAACCAGACCTACAGGTAACAGTTTGTGTTTGGTTCTGATATTTTGAGTTCTGGTTCGCTTATCCCTAGCCATTGATAAAATTCAAAGTGAATGAACAAAATAGAAATCAAAAGAAGTCAGCTCACCTGGTCTGAGTGCATGGTCAATGCCCCATGACACAATGTGAAGCAGTCCAGACCAGCACAAAGAAATCCGTAAATAATTCTTTCTTTCAAAAACTTTTTATATTTTATTCCAAGAAAATAAAAACAAAGTGGTGACGCACATATACGGAGCAGCACTGCCAGTGACTAAGGACCCTGTGTGGTCATAATCGTGTAGCCTTGTTCCCAGTGCTGCTCTGTACCTGTGAGTCACCACTTTGTTTTTATCTTTTTGGAAGAAAGTATAACAAGTTTTTCAAACAAATAATTTTTTACAAATTTCTTTGCGCTGGTCTGGACTGTTTCACATTGATGTAACTAACCATTCTTTGCCTTCAAAACAGCATCATTTTTTCTAGGAACTTTGGCACACCATTTTTGATGGAACTCAGCAGGGAGGTTGGTGGCCTTGTCCGACACCAATTAAACACCTCCCTGATGGTAAGGCATGATGGATAAACATATGGCTATATTTCTCAGCATTGAGGAGTCCATTAATCTTGACCAAATTGCAATCTCCATTTACGGAAATGCAGCCTCAAATGCAGGGAAACCCCCGCCATTCTTCACTGTTGTCTGCAGACACTCATTATAAGGCTGGACTCACACGAGCGTATGGCATCCGATGCAAGAGCATCGGATGAGATATGCTAATGTCCCCCGGCTCAGGCTCTGCTGCGAGCGTGAGCCGAGTGTCATGCGACTGTAACCCGATCTTGCGATCGGGTCACAGCTGTGAAGCTGAGTGCAGGCGCTGCGGAGGAGAGGGAGGGGTTAATCCTCCCATCCCCTCCACTGTCAGCCTGTGCGTATATCGCACTGCACTGGGATAACATCCGAGTGCAGTCCGATGTATCTCTCGCATCCATTCACTTGAATGGGTGCGAGAGATACGGCGGTAGCAGCAAAACGCACCATGCTGCCGCTTTTCTCGCATCCAGAATCTGGATGCGAGAAAAGCTGACCAACAGCTCAAGCTCATTGCCTAACATTGGTCAGAGTGCAATGCGAGAATTTCTCGCATTGCACTCGTCCGATTTTCACGCTCGTGTGAGCGTATCCTTATAGTGCTCTCCAGCCCTTCGAGGAGCAAACTGTCTTTTGTTACAGCCATGTATTTCACATTTTGACTCATCAGACGAAAGCACCTGCAGCCTTTTAGCTGAAGCCCAGTCTGTATGTTTTTGTGTACAGCTGAATCGCTTGTTCTTTATTCTGTGTTGAAGGTATTGATTCTGGCCACAATTCTTCCATGAAGACCACTTCTAGCCAGTTTTCTCTGAACTGTAGATGTGTGTAGCTGACTCACACTTGTTGCTGATAGTTCTGGGCTGATGAATATGAACAAAATGTAGGCTTGCAGCACATTGTGCTTTGGTAAGTAATAAGTCTGTGGCAAATTAGAAATCCTCTTTTATTTAAATAGATAAACCATTAAATGTTTTAGTGTCCAAGTCTGGAGTCTTTATCAGGTAAATGGATCCAAACCACTTTGCATTTGATACATTATCTCTCTATATAAAAGAATATTTCTTACTTACCACGGATCTAGTAGTTACCAAAGAACAGTGTGCTTCAATCCCACATTTTTCCAAATTCATCCATATACTACGGTGACTAGTGATGATCGAATATATTTGGCACTATTCTTTACTCACATAAATAATAAGGTAATTGGGATATTAGTTACTCGTCGAGTATTTTGGTATTCACCTTGTGAGTTTCAAGTTCCCTCCCCACATGTTTGGCACTTGATTTTCAGCCACTAAACATGCGAGGATTGTCTGCCAATGACAGTAATGCTGTACTCATCTTTACTACTGGCATGACTGTGATTGGCAGTTGCAGTTAAAAAAAAATAAGAAATGACTTGCAGACCCTCGCCTATCTGTGATAATCAGCACAGGTAAAGTAGACAGCTGGGGATTGGTATTCTCAGGCTGGGAAGGTCCATGGTTATTGGGCCATTCCCAACCTAAAAATAGCAGACTGCAGCCACTCCAAAATTGGCGCATCCATTAGATGCGCCAATTGTGGCATTTTATCCAGCTCATCCTGATTGTCCTGGCACGATGGCAGTCAGGGTAATATATGGGGTTGATGTAAGCTGTGTTTTGTCACAAATCACAGCTGCCACAAGACCCTGGGTTGGTTATGGTGATGTGTCTATGAGATTCCCTCATTACAGACCCTGCAAGTAAAAAAAACCCACTAAAATCCTTTATTTTAAATAATAATAAAACACACCCTCTTTCACCAATTTATTAACCCCAAAACACCCACGCAGGTCTAGAAGCTGCAATGATGTAAAATCATTCCCTGCAGCTCTTGGAACACACTTAGAGCAGCTGGGGACCTGACTATGAGAAGCCATGACGTCAGTCAGGTCACAGGAGTTCACAGCTGTAGGCCGGGTTCCTACAGTACCAAGTGTGACCATGTGAGAACCCACTGCCGGATTGCCAGACTACCAGATTCCATGACACTGTGGCACAGCGGTCCAGTAATCTGGTAGTCAGGTCAACAGAATTCACCTTCAGTGAACTCAGTTGAACCCACTGCCTAATTGCTGGAGTGCGGCCGTGTCTCAACAATTCAGCAGATCGTTAGAGGCTTCAAATGAGTTCACTAAGAGCAGTGAGGGAGCCCCTGGGTGTGAACTCTGGTGACCTGACTGCCAGATTGCCGAACTGTTGGATTGCACGAAATGCAGCCTTTTAGGTTCCTGGAGTTATTGGCTATTGGGGCACTCTAGGAAGAATTTACAGCCTTCAGAAGTCCCAGCAGCTGGTAGCTCCAGGAACCTTAAAATCTCCCTATAAAGCTCTCATGAAGGAGTCATTAAGGGAGCCTGGGAACTATTTCCAGAGTTCATAACCTTCAGATATCCCATCACCTGGGAACTCCAGGAACCTTAAAGGCTCCCTTAAAGATACCGGGTTGACAGCTGACAGAAGACCCGATAGCTGTGAGGTATGGTAAAAGGTTACTAGAACTCACAGCCATCTGGTCTCCCAGCAGCTGTGTGGCACGGAAACCTTAAAGGCGTCTTTAAGGGAGACTTTAGGATTCCTGGAGTTCCCAGCTGCAGGGACATTTAGAGGCTGTGAACTCTAGCTGGGAACACCAGGAACCCTAAAGTCTACCTTAAAACTCTTTTAAGGTTTTCGGGCATCAAAGCTTACAGACTGTTGGACTGTGCTGCTGCCATGACACTTAGTCCAGCACTAAGTTCACCTGAGGTGACAGCTGGTGCCTCCCACAGAGAGAACCAAGAGAACCACCAGGAGTGAACTCAGGTGAACTCAGTGTCGGCCTGTGCTGCCGCCGTTACACGCTCAGTGGGGCTGGCACTGAGTTCACCTGAGATCACTACTGGTGTACCGCCCCGGGCTCGGCCGCAGCCGAACCGCTCGGATCCGGGCTCATCTGTGGGTGGCTCGAGCGCCTCCGGACCCGAGGGTCACGTCACTCTGAAGGGAGGCTGGCGCTACGTGAGGGGGTTTCGGTGGGGAGGTTCACGGCCGGAGACGTGGTTTTGGGTTTAAGTTCGTGACGCCACCCACGGGTCGTGGTGAGTGTGGACACCACCGCTGCCGTTGACTAGGCTCCCAGGGACGATGTTGTGCAGCCAGGTGTTGACCCCTCCGTGGGTAGGGGGTTGATGGTCCCGGGGCCCGGTTGTTTGGCCCGTGGGATCTCTCTGCCTGAGCGGTGGCTTTCTATCCCCCTCGTTGGGCTGTTGTCTTCAGTCGGGACTTGGGTGGGAAAGAACCTAAGATCCAGACCCCAATCAGTGAATTTGACTCGGTCCAGTGGCTTCTGGGCCTGAGTAGTGAGTACCCCTCCTGGTGCTCCGTTTTCCAGTTGGTTCTCCGGTTCGGTACCGGTGGGCCATTACCCTGTCGCAGTCCCTTACGGTTCCACCAGCCGTCTTCCCGGCTCCTGCAGGCGGCAACCACCATCTGCCTCCTGGCCACAGGGTATCCGGGCTACGACCCAGATCACCGACAGACGTTTTCTCCTTCTAACACCTGTCCTTTCACCTCCTAGACTGCTCTCCTCTCCTCCCTAGCTTCATCTGCTTGCTTTTCCCACCTCAGGCTATCCGAACTCCTTGGTGGGTGTGGTCAACCGTCTGGCTCCGCCCCCGAGTGTGAACATCAAAGCCTGAGAGGGGTGACTCAGGGTTTTTTGGTTGGCTGTTGTTACCTTTTTAGGGGACTGGTGTTTGTGCAAGGGCCTGTCTGTGACTACCTGGCTAGTCCTGGGCGTCACACTGGCAGCTCCCATGCTGCTCTCAGTGTCTCCCAGAGGTGAGCAGTCACATGTTCTAATGTCACCACTCACCATGGACTCCAGATGTAGCAGAGCCAGAATCGTTGTGGGGCATTGTGTGCATTATGTCAGATCTACGAAGGTGTTTGGGGGGTTAATAAATTTGTGACAGATGGTGGGTGTTTTTCATTATTTAAAATAAAGGATTTTTGTGTGTTTATGTTTTATCCTTTTTACTTATAGGAGGCTGCTCAAAGAGACACTCTGAGGCTGGGGAGAGCAAAGCGGTGACCAACTAACATGACAGTTACCCCTCTTATGCTCCCTTCTTTTTTGGCCAGACTGTTGGAGGAATTTTTCAAGAATGACAGGGGCACAGATGTTCTCTGTGGACCACCAAAAACTCTCCTATGGACCAAATTCCTTCCAACCAATCAAATATAAGGTCTTTCCCTGGACTTCTTAGAGTCCAAGATATGCTTAATCTTGAGCACACTTTGGGAAATTCAAAAATGGATGCAAGGACTGGAGTACTGTTCTTGGAGAAACGATTTAGGACAACAGGCTACAAGAGAGAGACATAAAAGGAATTTCTGATCCAAAAACTGGGAGGCAGCTGAAGTTTATAGAACACCAGATTAATCCACCTGAGAACCTTGAATGGTCCAATGTACCAAGGGGCAAACTTGTATGAAAGCACCTTCAGGCAAATGTTCCGGGTGGATAACTGAACCTTATCTCCTGGATGATACTGAGGAGGGGAACCTCTTTTGTTCTCATGAATCTTCATCCGAGACACGGCTTTAAGGAGAGAGTACTGATTTTGCTGTCCGATCTGAAGGAAGTTGCCATAAGAAGATTCAGTTGTTGGTACACCTGTTGGTACACCTGAAAAACCAGACATTCAAGAGGGTGCTTGAGGGAGTTAGGAGTAGAGTTGAACGCGGTTCGCGGTTCGAGGTTCTCCAGTTCGCGGCTCGAGTGATTTTGGGGGCTGTTCTAGATCGAACTAGAACTCGAGCTTTTTGCTAAAGCTCGATAGTTCTAGATATGTTCGAGAACGGTTCTAGCAGCAAAAAGACAAGCTAATTACTAGCTGGCTTTCCGCTGTAATAGTGTAAGTCACTCTGTGACTCACACTATTATGAAATTTCAGCGTATAGTGTGCGGGAACAGCGCATTCAGATCACTGCTGTATGGATAATGGCGATCACCATTTTTTTTTTTTCCTTGTCTTCCTTCCCCACTGTGTAGTGGGGCGGGCCAGCATGTCAGCCAATCCCAGACACACATACAGCTAAGTGGACTTTTAGCCAGAGAAGCAACGGCATGTGTGATAGGATGTCCATGTCACATGTCCCTGCATTATAAAAACGGACATTTTCCTCCAGCACGCCATTATCTGCCTTCTGCGTCTTGGTGTCAGTCACCGCTGGCGTAGCTCCTGTCTCCGATACTGCTGTGTACGCTCTATACACAGCGCTATACAGAATAGGGATAGAAGTTTCTATTAGTCCTTTTAAGGGCTAATACCGGCAGGGTCAGAGCCATAGGTGACAGTCAGGTCCGTGAAAAAAAGATTTTAACAGCTACACAAGATGACAGCGTCTGTGTAGCTAAAGTCAGGGATTTCCTCGCTGCATTTCCCCATTAGGAGAGATAGAAAAGCAGGCTTCCTTTCCTCTACCCAGACCCACAACCCTGCCACTGTACCCTCCTGCCCTTTGCACACTCTAGCTCATTGTTACTAAGCCATTATACTAGTAAACACTGAGTAAACTTAGTGGCATCCTAAAAGTGGCTGTTGGACTTCCATTAGTGTCCCACTGGTGCAAATCTATGTGCATCACCTCTGCATTGCACTCTCAAACTCATTGTTACTAAGCCATTATACTAGCAAACACTGAGTAAACTTAGTGGCATCCTAAAAGTGGCTGTTGGACTTCCATAAGTGTCCCGCTGGTGCAAATCTATGTGCATCTCCTCTGTATTGCACACTCAAACTCATTGTTACGAAACCATTATACTAGCAAACACTGAGTAAACTTAGTGGCATCCTAAACGTGGCTGTTGGACTTCCATTAGTGTCCCACTGGTGCAAATCTATGTGAATCACCTCTGCATTGCACACTCAAACTCATTGTTACTAAGCCATTATACTAGCAAACACTGAGTAAACTTAGTGGCATACTAAAAGTGGCTGTTGGACTTCCATCAGTGTCCCACTGGTGCAAATCTATGTGCATCACCTCTGTATTGCACACTCAAACTCATTGTTACTAAGCCTTTATACTAGCAAACACTGAGTAAACTTAGTGGCATCCTAAAAGTGGCTGTTGGACTTCCATTAGTGTCCCACTAGTGCAAATCTATGTGCATCACCTCTGCATTGCACACTCAAACTCATTGTTACTAAGCCATTATACTAGCAAACACTGAGTAAACTTAGTGGCATCCTAAAAGTGGCTGTTGGACTGCCATTAGTGTCCCACTGGTGCAAATCTATGTGCATCACCTCTGCATTGCACACTCAAACTCATTGTTACTAAGCCATTATACTAGCAAACACAGAATAAACTTAGTGGCATCCTAAAAGTGGCTGTTGGACTTCCATTAGTGTCCCACTGGTGCAAATCTATGTGCATCACCTCTGCATTGCACACTCAAACTCATTGTTACTAAGCCATTATACTAGCAAACACTGAGTAAACTTAGTGGCATCCTAAAAGTGGCTGTTGGACTTCCATTAGTGTCCCACTGGTGCAAATCTATGTGCATCACCTCTGCATTGCACACTCAAACTCATTGTTACTAAGCCATTATACTAGCAAACACTAAGTAAACTTGGTGGCATCCTAAAAGTGGCTGTTGGACTTCCATTAGTGTCCCACTGGTGCAAATCTATGTGCATCACCTCTGCATTGCACACTCAAACTCATTGTTACTAAGCCATTATACTAGCAAACACTGAGTAAACTTAGTGGCATCCTAAAAGTGGCTGTTGGACTTCCATTAGTGTCCCACTGGTGCAAATCTATGTGCATCACCTCTGCATTGCACACTCAAACTCATTGTTACTAAGCCATTATACTAGCAAACACTGAGTAAACTTAGTGGCATCCTAAAAGTGGCTGTTGGACTTCCATTAGTGTCCCACTGGTGCAAATCTATGTGCATCACCTCTGCATTGCACACTCAAACTCATTGTTACTAAGCCATTATACTAGCAAACACTGAGTAAACTTAGTGGCATCCTAAAAGTGGCTGTTGGACTTCCATTAGTGTCCCACTGGTGCAAATCTATGTGCATCACCTCTGCATTGCACACTCAAACTCATTGTTACTAAGCCATTATACTAGCAAACTATCCTGCCAGTTTAAGGGCCGTAGTTGCATTGTCAGGGATAGTTATTGTTGTTTATTCTGCTGTTAATAAAGATAGACCACCGCTGCAATCTACACCACCTCTTAATTTTTACTACCACATTTTAAGTGCACAATCTTGTCGCAATCAAAATGAGTGGAAAAATGACAGATGCTGGTGGAAAGGGGAAGAGGCGTGTTGGAAAAGGAAAAACAGGGTTTGTCCATGGGGAAGGTTGCAAAGTTCCATTAACATCTGCTGAAGATAGACCATCTTCCAGCAAAAGTAAGATGCCTACTACTTACCGTGGACAATCCGATGTGCTCCCTTTTTTACGGACACGAACAACTGGAACAAAGGTAGATGATAGCCAAAAAAGGAAAATGCTTGAATGGATCTCAAGTGGTCCAACAAGTGCCCTCTCCGCCACCTCAACTACTGCATCCAAAAAACACCAGTCCTCTGAATTGTCATCCCAATCAAACTTGCTTTCTCCCAACTCTGAAGTCTCCATCCGCCCTGCACAGTATGGTGGAACTGAGATGGCTGAGTCTGCAGAGCTGTTCAGTCACACTATAGCCTGGGAATCAGAGGTCTGCTCCCAAGCTACAGTGAGTACAGACCAGGAAATGGTCTGCAGTGATGCCCAGAACCTTTGTGACTCTGATTCAGGCCGTGAGGACCAAGTTTCTGAGCATAATGTTGACCCTTTTTCACAAACTGTAACACCTGTTGTTATAGACAATCAGGAACATACTGATGATGATGAGACACAGATACCAGATTGGGATGACAACTTAAATATTTGGTCAGGGCAAGAAGAGGCTCGGTCTGAGGGTGAGGGGAGTGCAAACACAACAATTGATGAGGAAGTTCTAGATCCCACCTACTGTCAACCCACAGTCAGGCCCTCGAGGAGGTCAACAGAGACGGTGGAGGAGGATGCAACTGACGACGAAGTTACCTTGCACCTTCCTGGACAGAGTCGGAGTACTGGTAGCACGTCTACAACTGCATCCTCAGCCACCACTGTGCCTCTGAGCACTAGTCGTGGTGGATCAGCAGGTCGCATGCTGTTACGGTTGCTGCGAGCACTGGAGACTATGTCCAGATTTCTTGCTACTGCACATGTGCGAGCGCTGGAGACTAAGTCCAGATTTCTTGCTACTGCACATGTGCGAGCGCCGGAGACTAAGTCCAATCTTGGAGCCATTGCACATGTGCGGGTGACATCATCGCTGACACGAGGTCACATGTCTCTGACACCTTCTATGCCGATTGGTCGCTGGTCATGTGCTTGTGACGTCTTGCTCGGTGATAGGCCAGCATGACGTCACTCCTGTCGTTCTGGCAGCGGATTGGCTCTGGTGTCCTCCATCTTGGATGAGGCACAGAGTCTATATAAGACCCTGACACACGCCGCATGGTGCTCAGTCCTCTTGGTTCATGCATATGAGTAGACGCTCTGTGCGCGTTCCTCTAGGCATTCCTCTGTCTATGCTAGGTGAGCGCTACCGGCAGGGTAGCGTTCTTATACCTTACAGCTTCGGCTGCTGTCCGTATCCTTACCTCTTAGGGGAGCGGACATAGGCAGGTGCCTGAGGCACATGGTCTGGCTGGGCCTTGTGATTCTACTCGTAGGTGGACGTTGCCGCTAGGGTAACGTTCCTTATACTGCGTCTGGCAGTTGTTCGTATCCTCGCACACTAGGGGAGCGAACAGAGGTAGGAGCTTTGTGCGGCTTACGCTGCTGTTCGTCTCTTTTGCACCACTAGAAGAGCGGACCTAGGCAGGTGCCATATCTAGTGGTTCGTGTCCTCGCACACTAGTGGAGCGAACGCAGGTAGGAGCTTTGTGCGGCTTATGCTGCTGTTCGTCTCTTTTGCACCACTAGAAGAGCGGACCTAGGTAGGTGCCATTTCGCACACATTGCCTTTGTCTCTGTGATTATTAACAGAGATCATTCCACACACCCTCCAAGTAAGGGAGGAATTGCTTTACTTACTTATTATATCCTTCTGTGAGTTAACAGAGGTATTGCACTCTGCCATAGTCTGCAGCAAAGTCTTTGCACGGTGGCCCCTGACTGTCTGATACTCCTTTCGGTTATTATCAGACAGCCCCCCGTAACATTAGGACTGAGCCAAGGGTCTGGCAGTTATGGCAGAATATCAGCAGTTACACTGTTACATACAAGTACTTGAGTCACGGCTCAAGAGTATATAGGATAAACCTCAGACCATGGTGACATCTGCACATGATCCTCGACTTGCTCTGCCAAACAGATATTCTGGCGATGCCAGATCATGTCGTGGTTTCATTAGTCAGTGTCAGATACACCTAGAGGTCAACTCTTCTCGCTTCTCTACGGAGAGGTCCAGAGTAGGCTTTATCATCTCCTTACTTCAGGACAAAGCCTTAGAATGGGCGACTCCCCTATGGGAGCGCTCTGATGTGGTTACTCTGAGACATCAAGACTTTCTTGATGCTCTTAAGGCGGTATTCATGGGTCCGCAGGTTACCCATGATGCGGCTCTGAGACTGTTAGATCTATCTCAGGGTTCGTTATCCACTAGTTCTTATGCCATTGCTTTTAGAACTCTGGTGGCAGAACTAGATTGGCCAGAGAAGGTGTTGATTCCTATCTTCTGGAGAGGGTTGGCAGGCTATGTCAAGGATGCCCTTGCTACTCGTGAGGTCCCTGCTTCTCTGGAGGACTTGATCACAGTAGCAACGAGGATCGATGTACGCCATAAGGAACGTAGACTCGAGGTCTCTTCCTCACGCCCTAAGCATCGGGCTATTCCAGTTGTTGAGGGTCCACTACCATCTTCCTCAGCATCTGAAACATCTCCCACTCCTATGGAGTTAGGTCATACGTTCTCCAGACTACGCAAGTCTGGTCCTCCTATATGTTACGTATGTCGTCAGGCTGGGCACTATGCCAACAAGTGTCCTAGTCGTCAGGGAAACTCCCTGGCCTAGTAACCATTAGAGGGGGGTTACTAGAGACGTCTTCTGCACCCTCTAAGTGTTGTATCCCAGGTCAGCTCTCGTTATCTGAGAATACATGGCCTATTATGGCTTTTGTGGATTCCGGAGCTGACGGGACTTTTGTGTCCTCAGGATTTGTAAAGGGACACAATATTCCCTCTATCATGTTAGAGGCGCCTATTCCTGTCCGTGTTGTTAATGGAACTATGTTGTCTGACTCCATTACATTGAGGACAGTTCCCTTGCGCCTTTCCCTGTCTCAGGGTCACATAGAGGAGATTTCTTTTCTTGTTTTGCCTGAGGGTATAGACGACGTCCTTCTGGGTCTCCCATGGCTTCGGACTCATGCTCCTCACATTGACTGGGAGTCTGACAGCATTATTAGTTGGGGTTCGAAATGTCAGTCCCGATGTCTTCCCTTACCACCTAAGGTCATTGCGGTTGCATCAACTGATCTCTCTCCCATACCTACACCCTATTTGGATTTCGCTGACGTGTTCTCCAAACAGGGTGCTGAGGTTCTTCCACCCCACAGGCCGTATGACTGTGCCATAGACCTTATCCCAGGTTCGGTTCCACCTAAAGGCAGGGTTTACCCCCTGTCGATACCTGAGTCTGAGGCCATGTCGACCTATATAAGAGAGAGTTTAGAGAAGGGGTTCATTCGTAAGTCTGTCTCTCCCGCGGGAGCTGGGTTCTTCTTTGTTCGGAAGAAAGAGGGTGATTTGCGTCCCTGCATAGATTACAGGGGTCTCAACGCAATCACAATAAAGAACAAATACCCATTACCTTTAATTTCGGAGCTCTTTGACAGACTGAGAGGAGCTCAAGTTTTTACTAAGTTGGATCTGCGGGGTGCGTATAACTTGGTACGAATTCGAAAGGGTGACGAATGGAAGACCGCTTTTAACACCCGAGACGGTCACTATGAATACCTCGTCATGCCTTTTGGGTTATGTAATGCACCCGCAGTATTTCAGGACTTCGTAAACGATGTGTTCAGGGATTTACTGTTATCCTCAGTAGTGGTGTATCTGGACGACATCCTGATTTTTTCTCCTGATCTGGAGACTCATCGTCAGGATGTCGTTCGTGTCCTTTCCCGTTTAAGGGAGCACTCATTGTTTGCTAAACTCGAGAAATGTGTATTCGAGCAGTCCTCATTGCCTTTTTTGGGTTACATTATCTCACAAGAGGGTCTGGCTATGGATCCTGCGAAGCTCTCTGCTGTCCTGCAATGGTCCGAACCTCATTCCTTGAAGGCGGTGCAACGCTTCTTAGGATTCATAAATTATTACAGGCAGTTCATACCCCATTTTTCTACTTTGGTGGCCCCTTTGGTGGCCTTGACTAAGAAAGGTGCTAATCCCAAAGCCTGGTCTACTGAGACATCTCAGGCTTTTGAGGCAGTAAAAAGACACTTTTCAACTGCTCCCGTTCTTCAAAGACCCGATGAGAATAAGCCCTTCCTCTTAGAGGTTGATGCCTCTTCAGTGGGTGCTGGTGCGGTCTTGTATCAAAAGAACGGTGCAGGTAGAAAAAGGCCGTGTTTCTTCTTTGCTAAAACCTTTTCACCGGCAGAGAGAAACTATACCATTGGGGATAGGGAACTGCTCGCCTTGAGATTAGCCTTGGAGGAGTGGCGTCACTTGCTGGAAGGAGCGAAACATCCTTTCCAGGTCTATACAGACCATAAGAATCTGACGTACTTACAAACCGCTCAGCGTCTGAATCCTCGCCAAGCCCGCTGGTCCTTGTTTTTCTCCCGCTTTCACTTCTCCATCAACTATCTGTCTGGGAGTAAGAATAACAAGGCAGACGCCCTGTCTCGCTCTATGCTTTCTACCCAGGAAGAGATTGACGAACCTCGTCTTATCCTTCCCTCCAGGGTTTTTCATACGCTCTCCCCTGTGACGTTAGACCAAATCCCACCGGGCAAGACCTTTGTTCCGCCTGATCGACAGAATGATATACTGTCATGGGCCCACACCTCAAAGGTGGGTGGGCATTTTGGTATTAGGCGGACACGAGAGTTACTGGAGAGGTGGTATTGGTGGCCACACTTAGCCAGCCACGTCAAGAGATATGTCGGTTCCTGCTACTCGTGTGCTCGCAACCGTCCATTACGGCAGAGACCGGCTGGGCTCTTGCATCCTTTACCAGTGCCAGATAGACCATGGGAGGTGGTAGGCATGGACTTTGTGGGTGATCTTCCATGTTCACAGGGACATAGATTTGTGTGGGTCATTACGGACCATTTCTCCCGGATGGTTCATCTCGTACCGTTATCGAGAATCCCATCTTCCAGGGTACTAGCCAAACTATTCCTCAAGCATGTCTTTAGGCTTCACGGGATGCCAGATCGTATCATTTGTGATAGAGGCCCGCAATTTACTTCCCGTTTCTGGCGAGATCTTTGTAGCCTTCTGCAAATTGAGTTGAATCTCTCTTCGGCATACCATCCGGAGACTAATGGTTTGGTTGAACGTACCAATCAATCTATGATTATATACCTTCGACACTTTGTTGCTGAGAACCACGATAACTGGTCCTCCCTCCTACCCTGGGCAGAATTTGCCCTTAACAATTCGCTGGCTGAGGCCACTGGGCAGACACCGTTCGTACTCAATAATGGGCAACACCCTAGGGTACCGGTCCCGTTTCCCGCTGCTGCACCTCCTCCTCTTGTGGCCGACTGGGCAACTAATGCCAGAGAGGTTTGGGATCGGACTCAAGAGTCGATCCAAGCAGCTAAGGACCGTATGAAGACGGTGTCCGATCGGTTTCGTCGCCCGGCTCCTGTCTTTTCTCCAGGGGACTTTGTGTGGCTCTCTGCAAAACACGTGAGACTTAGAGTGAGCTCTGTCAAATTTGCTCCTCGCTTCCTGGGTCCTTATGAGGTTCTTCGACAGGTAAATCCTGTAGTCTATCAATTGAATTTACCTGTCCATCTTAGGATTCATGACAAATTCCATGTCTCACTGCTAAAGCCGGCTATTTTACCTCACGCTCGTGAAGTGCACTCTCCTGCCTCTGATTCCTCTCGCTCTAGCTATGAGGTACGAGCTATAGTTGGTTCTAAGATGGTTAGAGGGCGCAGGTTCTTCTTGATAGATTGGGAGGGCTATGGCCCGGAACATCGCTCTTGGGAGCCTGAGGAGGCTGTCCATGCTCCCGACTTAGTTGCCGATTACCTGCGTCGCCGGGAGGGGGGCCCTTGAGGGGGAGGTACTGTTACGGTTGCTGCGAGCACTGGAGACTATGTCCAGATTTCTTGCTACTGCACATGTGCGAGCGCTGGAGACTAAGTCCAGATTTCTTGCTACTGCACATGTGCGAGCGCCGGAGACTAAGTCCAATCTTGGAGCCATTGCACATGTGCGGGTGACATCATCGCTGACACGAGGTCACATGTCTCTGACACCTTCTATGCCGATTGGTCGCTGGTCATGTGCTTGTGACGTCTTGCTCGGTGATAGGCCAGCATGACGTCACTCCTGTCGTTCTGGCAGCGGATTGGCTCTGGTGTCCTCCATCTTGGATGAGGCACAGAGTCTATATAAGACCCTGACACACGCCGCATGGTGCTCAGTCCTCTTGGTTCATGCATATGAGTAGACGCTCTGTGCGCGTTCCTCTAGGCATTCCTCTGTCTATGCTAGGTGAGCGCTACCGGCAGGGTAGCGTTCTTATACCTTACAGCTTCGGCTGCTGTCCGTATCCTTACCTCTTAGGGGAGCGGACATAGGCAGGTGCCTGAGGCACATGGTCTGGCTGGGCCTTGTGATTCTACTCGTAGGTGGACGTTGCCGCTAGGGTAACGTTCCTTATACTGCGTCTGGCAGTTGTTCGTATCCTCGCACACTAGGGGAGCGAACAGAGGTAGGAGCTTTGTGCGGCTTACGCTGCTGTTCGTCTCTTTTGCACCACTAGAAGAGCGGACCTAGGCAGGTGCCATATCTAGTGGTTCGTGTCCTCGCACACTAGTGGAGCGAACGCAGGTAGGAGCTTTGTGCGGCTTATGCTGCTGTTCGTCTCTTTTGCACCACTAGAAGAGCGGACCTAGGTAGGTGCCATTTCGCACACATTGCCTTTGTCTCTGTGATTATTAACAGAGATCATTCCACACACCCTCCAAGTAAGGGAGGAATTGCTTTACTTACTTATTATATCCTTCTGTGAGTTAACAGAGGTATTGCACTCTGCCATAGTCTGCAGCAAAGTCTTTGCACGGTGGACCCTGACTGTCTGATACTCCTTTCGGTTATTATCAGACAGCCCCCCGTAACACATGCCCTCTAAGCCTTGCCAAGCCTGGTCCTTTTTTGACATAGCAAAAGATTGCCCAAATTATGTGATCTGCATAATTTATCGTGATTCTGTTAGTAGAGGGCAAAACCTCAGCAGTTTGACAACTTCTTCCATGAATCGTCACATGAATAAATATCATATGTCCCAGTGGGAAACTCACCGTGCTGCAATGCGGCCTAGCGGAACGAACCATCCACCGCCTGCCCCTTCCAGTGCATCCGCGCGCTCTTCATCTTCTAGGACTGTGGGGACAGCTGTCACACCTGGTTTTCCACACACAATTTCCACCACTGTAACCGCAACAGGAAGTTTGCTTGGTAGGTCGTCAGTTGGTTTGGAAGGGGAAACAAGTGCATGTTTACAGCTCTCTCAGACATCGATAGCACCAACGTTGGATGAAGGCAACATCATGTCTCCGCCTGCACTTTCCTCACAAACCTGCATTTTTCCAGAGACACCCTACTCAACACCGTCTACACACAGCAGCCAGATCTCTGTCCCTCAGATGTGGACAAATAAAAGGCCATTTCCTGCGACCCATGACAAAGCTAAGAGGTTGACTTTATCCCTCTGTAAGCTCTTGGCTACCAAAATGCTGCCTTTCCGCCTGGTGGACACACAGGATTTTAGAGACCTTATGTCGGTCGCTGTGCCCCAGTACCTGATGCCCAGTCGCCACTACTTCTCTAAGAAAGGTGTGCCCGCGCTACACCAGCATGTCGCACACAACATCACTTCTTCCTTGAGAAACTCTGTGTGTGAACGGGTGCATTTCACCACCGATACTTGGACCAGTAAGCATGGACAGGGACGTTACATGTCGCTGACTGGGCACTGGGTAACTATGGTGATAGATGGTGAAGGGTCTGCTGCACAAGTCTTGCCGTCCCCACGACTTGTGTGTCAATCCTCTGTCTCTCCAAGTTCCGCCATTGCTTCTGCCTCCTCCACCTCATCTGGGTCCTCCACCTACGCCCCAAGCCTGCCTGGTCAGGTCACCAGCGTTCTCACTGCGCAGAAGGAATCACACACCCCTCATTACTATGCTGGCAGCAGAGCGCAACGGCATCAGGCGGTCTTTAGCTTGACATGTCTTGGAAATAGGAGTCACACAGCTGCTGAGTTGTGGGCAGCTCTTAAGACTGAGTTTAATAAATGGTTGTCTCCACTCAACCTGCAGCCTGGTAAGGCCGTGTGTGACAATGCTGCAAACCTGGGTGCTGCCCTTCGCCTGGGCAAGGTGACACACGTGCCTTGTATGGCTCACGTGTTGAACCTTGTTGTCCAGCAATTTTTAACACACTATCCCGGCCTCAATGGCCTTCTGACCAGGGCACGAAAACTGTCTGCTCACTTCCGCCGTTCAACCGCCACAGCTGAGCGACTTGCATCACTCCAGAAGTCTTTCGGCCTGCCGGTTCATCGCCTGAAATGTGATGTAGTGACACGCTGGAATTCGACTCTCCACATGTTACAGCGACTGTGGCAGCACCGCCGAGCCCTGGTGCAATACGTCATGACGTATAGCCTGGGCCAACGAGATGCAGAGGTGAGACAGATCACCCTGAAGGAGTGGTCTCAGATCAAGGACCTATGCACCCTTCTGCACAGTTTCGGCATGGCGACGAATATGTTTAGCGCTGACAATGCCATTATCAGCATGACAATTCCAGTCATTAACATGCTGGAGCTAAACACTATTCGGAGTCAGGGGGTGGGACAACAGGAAGGGGAGGAACTACAGGAGGATTCATATGCGCAAGACACAACAACATCACCAAGGTCCAGACATTCATCATCACCAATGCGGCAGGCATGGGACCATGGGGGACAGGGATCAACAAGGGCGCATGGTAGCAGGCGAAATGTTGAGGAAGGTGCAGGAGAACATGATGAAATGGAGGACGAACTGTCCATGGACATGGAAGACTCAGCGGATGAGGGAGACCTTGGTCAAATTTCAGTTGAAAGAGGTTGGGGGGAGATGTCAGAGGAAGAAAGAACGGTTAGCACCTCTATGCCACAAACACAGTGTGGACTTGGTCCACATGGCTGCGCAAGACACATGAGTGCCTTCTTGCTGCACTACCTGCAACATGACCCTCGTATTGTCAAAATTAGAAGTGATAATGACTACTGGCTTGCCACACTATTAGATCCCTGGTACAAGTCCAAATTTTGTGACATAATTCCAGCCATAGAAAGGGACGCACGTATGCAGGACTATCAGCAGAAGCTGTTACTCGATCTTAGCTCGGCTTTTCCACCAAACAACCGTGCAGGTGCAGGGAGTGAATCTCCCAGTTGTAACTTGACAAACATGGGACGGTCTCGTCATCTTCAACAGTCTACCCGTACCAGTAGCACCGTATCTGGTGCTGGTAACAGCAATTTTATTGAATCTTTTCACAATTTTTTTAGACCCTCCTTTGCAAGGCCACCAGAGATAACAAGTCTGACACATAGTCAACGGCTGGAGAGGATGATACAGGAGTATCTCCAAATGAACATCGATGCCATGACTTTGCAAATGGAGCCTTGCTCATTTTGGGCTTCAAATCTTGAAAAATGGCCAGAGCTCTCCACTTACGCCTTGGAGATTTTGTCGTGTCCAGCTGCCAGCGTTGTCTCTGAACGTGTCTTCAGTGCTGCTGGGTGTGTGCTGACAGATAAGCACAAGCGTCTGTCCAGTGACAATGTGGACAGACTAACGTTCATCAAAATGAACAAGTCATGGATCCACAAGGAATTTACTACCCCTGTGTCATCCTGGGGAGAGTAAATGCTTGTGGATTTGGAATGTGCTTGATGCAAATCAAAACATCCTGTTTGCAACTAGGGCACAAGTGCTGCCACTGAAGGGGTGAGTGTCTGTGTGGCCAAATTTTTGGAAAAAAAGGGAGACTCCGCTTGGAGTAACCCTTGCTTACATTGTTTTTAAAAATGATCCAAGATGAACAGAGCTGGGATCAGGAAAGACTTTGCTACCTACCCCGGGGTCATATTGGGGACGGTTAAGTATGGCGTATTTTTGAATGTGCTTGATGCAAATCTAGCTGTGAAGTGTACAAGTGGGGCACAAGTGCTGCCACTGAATGGGTGTGTGTGTGTGGGGCCCAATTTTTGGAAAAAAAGGGAGACTCCGCTTGGAGTAACCCTTGCTTACATTGTTTTTAAAAATGATCCAAGATGAACAGAGCTGGGATCAGGAAAGACTTTGCTACCTACCCCGGGGTCACCCTGGGGACGGTTAAGTATGGCGTATTTTTGAATGTGCTTGATGCAAATCTAGCTGTGAAGTGTACAACTGGGGCACAAGTGCTGCCACTGAAGGGGTGTGTTATGGTTGCTGTGGCTCTGGAGACTATGTCCAGATTTCTTGCTACTGCACATGTGCAAGCGCTTGAGACTAAGTTCTATCTTGGAGCCATTGCACATGTGCGGGTGACATCATCGCTGACACGAGGTCACATGTCTCTGACACCTTCTATGCCGATTGGTCGCTGGTCATGTAATTGTGACGCTTTGCTCGGTGATAGGCCAGCGTGACGTCATTCCTGTCGTTCTGGCAGCGGATTGGCTCTGGTGTCCTCCATCTTGGATGAGGCAAAAAGTCTATATAAGACCCTGACGCACGCCGCCCCGGCGCTCAGTCCTCTTGGTTCATGCATGAGGGTAGACGCCCTGTGCACGTTCCTCTAGGCATCTCTCTGTCTATGTTAGGTGAGCGCTACCGGCAGGGTAGCATTCTTATACCTTACAGCTTCGGCTGAAGTCCGTATCCTTACCTTTTAGTGGAGCGGACATAGGCAGGTGCCTGAGGCACATGGTCCGGCTGGGCCTTGTGATTCTACTCGTATGTGGACGTTGCCGCTAGGGTAACGTTCCTTATACTGCGTCTGGCGGTTGTTCATATCCTCGCACACTAGGGGAGCGAACAGAGGTAGGAGCTTTGTGCGACTTATGCTGCTGTCCGTCTCTTTTGCACCACTAGAAGAGCGGACCTAGGCAGGTGCCATATCTAGTGGTTCGTGTCCTCACACACTAGTGGAGCGAACGCAGGTAGGAGCTTTGTGTGGCTTATGCTGCTGTCCGTCTCTTTTGCACCACTAGAAGAGCGGACCTAGGCAGGTGCCATATCTAGTGGTTCGTGTCCTCGCACACTAGTGGAGCGAACACAGGTAGGAGCTTTGTGCGGCTTACGCTGCGGTCCGTCTCCTGGCACCACTAGAGGAACGGACTTAGGTAGGTGCCATTTCACACTCACTGCTTGTGTCTCTGTGATCTTTAACAGAGACCATTCCAAGCACCCTCCAAGTATGGGAGGAATTGCTTTATTTTCTAATTGTATTCCTCTGTGAGTTTAACAGAGGTATTGCACTCTGCACTTGTGTTATTATTTTTTACAGTGGTACACTTATATACCCCTTATCCTCTGCCATAGTCTGCAGCAGAGTCTCTGCACGGTGGACCCTGACTGTCTGATATTCCTTTAGATTTTATTATCAGACAGCCCCCCGTAACAGGGTGGGTGTGTGTGTGGCCCAATTTTTGGAAAAAAGGGAGACTCCGCTTGGAGTAACCCTTGCTTACATTGTTTTTAAAAATGATCCAAGATGAACAGAGCTGGGATCAGGAAAGACTTTGCTACCTACCCCGGGGTCATCCTGGGGACGGTTAAGTATGGCATATTTTTGAATGTGCTTGATGCAAATCTACCTGTGAAGTGTACAACTGGGGCACAAGTGCTGCCACTGTAGGGGTGGGTGTGTGTGTGGCCCAATTTTTGGAAAAAAGGGAGACTCCGCTTGGAGTCACCTTGCGGTATTTTACATGATTTTAGAAGGGCGTGCCATGCCTATATCTGTGTCTCCTCCTCTTTTTCCTTGTCCAGCTCTTTTGTTTTCGCATGAGTATATGTATATGTCCTTGTCACTTTCCCATGTGTTTGTGTTGTGAGTTGTTTGTCACCTTTTGGACACCTTTGAGGGTGTTTTCTAGGTGTTTTTATGTGTTTGTGATTGCCTGCCATTGTTTCCTATGCGGTTCGACTTCGGTTCGTTCGTCGACCGTTCGCCGAACCGAACTCGAACGAGACGCCCATTCGCTCATCTCTAGTTAGGAGTATACAATGAATAATGGGGATGATCCAGAGGACTCCTCAACTTGGTTATTGTAAGAGAACTCAACCCATGGGAGTAGTTGAACCCAATCATTCTAACAAGCAGATATAAAATGGCAAAGGTAGTTCTCGTGAATCTGATTAACCCATTCCACTTGCAGGTTGGTCTGCAGATGGTACGCAGAAGAAAAATCCAGCTGTATATTCTGTTGCTTGCATAGGGCTTTCCAGAACCTAAAAGCGAACTGGACTCTATGCTCAGAGACTAAGGGCAGGGGAAATCCGTGGAGGTGAAAAACATTCTTTAAGAACTGCATGGCAAGCTTAGGTGCAGAGGAAAGACTGGCCAAGGGGGTAATGTGAGCAATCTTAGAGAACCAATCCACTGCTTTAACCAAGAAAGGGGCTAATACCAAAGTCTGGCCAAAGTCAGCTGTCTTGGCCTTCCAGCATTTGAAACAGGCCTTCAAAAGAGCCCTGGTTCTACACCACCCTGATCCTAGCAAGCAGTTTCTCTTAGAGGTGGATGCCTTTTCTATCGATACTGGGGCAGTTATTCTCAGTTTCTTTCTCAAAATTGTTCATGCTGGCAAAAAAAAACTAACTTTTGGCGGTCGAGTAGTGATTCATGGAGGTGAAATGTGAACAGGAACCTGTGTGCTTGGCTCCTGCACTCCAGAAGCCGCTGGTTTCCGAGTTCCCAGTTGCCGCTCCTGCTCCTGAACCCATGCAGGTTTACCATATCAAGATGCCTGAACAATGGCGAGATCATCGTTGAGACATGGGCCTGTGTTTCTTCTGTGGAGGTGCGGAACATTTTATCCAAGCATGTCCCGTTAGACCTGGCATCACTTCTGTAGGGCCAGTAAAAAGGGTCACCCTTGGAGAAAACAAATTCTCTTTGACTCTGTCTATGTCCATATTGCATACAGGTATTCGATTTTCTGAGACTGCATACCTTGATTCCAGATCTGCCAGGAATTTCATTCAACAGGCTGGTGGATTGGTACTAGATCCCCTCCAATGCCTCTAAAGTCTCTTAACAGTGTCTTCAGTAAGTGGACACTTCTCAATTAAACCAATACGCTTTGTTTCTCAGCAGGTGGAACTTTGGAGCTTTGGGAGTGGGAGCTTTGCATTTGGAGAAGATATTTTTCCTGGTGCATCCGAACTTGTCCTGTCCACTTGTCCTGGATCTGCCTTAGCTCCATGCCCATGACCATACCCTGGATGAAAATTTGGAAAGGTGTTCCATTGGGGGCAGAATTGCCATAAGAGATATCTGGTTCCTGAGGTCTCTGTGATGTGTACTCTGGAAGCTGGTGTCATCTGCCTTTTAGGGTCCAAGAAGAGGTCACTGAAGCAACAGCCACCCAGCCTACCCCTTCCACCGGCCCCTTCTACAGCTTCCAAAAACATCTGATTTCTCTGCCACAACCCCACAGCCATCCATGTGCTCCTCTGCCTCCTCCTCCTGGGGCCTGGGTGCACTATACAGGTCTCCCAAGAATGTGCCTTGGGCGCGTGTGGCTGCTCTGCTCTTACAGTGTACTTATGACTGAGAGGCACTAAGTATTTAAGATATCTTCCCACTGGGGAGGTGCCTGCACAACATCTTTAGTTAGTCTACCCACCTGTTAGCTAGTTGTCAGGTCCCGTACTCCTGTCTCGTTACCTACACCTTTATCTGCTTTCCTATACCTGTCTCACACTGTCGTGCCCACCGTACCTATCTGCTCCAGCTGTCTTGTCTGCCTCAGCCATTCCGGCTGCACCTGTCTGCACCACAGACTGTACCCACCTGCACTTGCGTCCGTCCCTGCACTTGCATCCGGACAATGGCCAGGGAGTGGCACCTGGTGTCTTCCTCAGTGGTCACTTAGTTAAGCCCCTTCCATATGAGGGTAAGCCCAGGACCCATCTGTGGTCCTGTGTGTTCACTCCTACTACTGCTCACCCCTACACTGGCAAGCATTAGAGGGTGGTTTGCACAGACCAAAAAGCATAACAAGATATTTGTAGTAACTGTCACGGATATTAAAGGCCATTTTCCATTCATCACCCTTGTAATTATGAATGAGATTAAAAGCCCCTAGTAGGCCCTATTTGGAGATCTTTGCGGATTATGTCAAACAGTTGTTAGGTTAAAGGCAGGGGATATTTGTTTTCAATTTTGGCTTTGTTGAGCCCTGTATAGTCAATGCATAGACATAGGGAACCATCCGTCTTTGACACAAAGAAGAAGATGGCTCCAGCAAGACAAGATGAGTACTGGATGAATCATTTAGCCAAGTATCTTGAATACATTCGGACATGACCTGAGTTTCAGGCAGACAAAAAAGTGGACACAACCGACCACTGGGAGAAGAAGTACCAGACAGAAGATCAACAGAACAGTCATAAATGTGTCGTCCAGGGTTATGGGGTACTCGGTCCCGGGCGGTGTATAACTGGTGAATGTCACTTTTGTGACCGTTGCCCGGTTCCATGCCCTGGGCCCTTTTTGTAAAGAGGAAATATTTACAGGGGAATAGAATAGTGTTCACACCTGATGTCACTTGCGGTGTTGCGACTATGTGGATGGAGCCGCCGCTGCACAATGTCCACTACTGGGGCTGGTGTTAATGGCAGCCTGGATGGTAGGCCCTCCGCAAACAGGGCCGGGACCCAGAGGGTAGGTGAATTGATGGGTGTCGGAAGAATGTAGTCCACACAAGGGGTTCAGTGCAACTGGTTCTTTACTCACTTTTTTCTGGTGGTAACTGATTACCTGAGGCTGGCTGGTTTCACCTTCAGGTCCCCTTCATCCCAGTCCCAGCTTAATAATCTGGTATCTTCTTCCCCTGCACCTGTTTCTGGTTGGTGGGTCCCCGTAGCGTAGAGCAACTGGGGATCCCCGTCCGGTCCTTTTCCACTGCAGTCCGTATGATGGTAGTGTGAACCCTGTGGGGTTGGAATCTCTGGTCCTGTCCCCGGTTCTCACTTTGCTACTGAGTCTCGGATGTTTAAAGTCAGCGAGGTCCTTCATGGTCCCCTAGCTGTGCAGGTGTTAACAGGCCTGCCTGGAACTTCTTCCTGTCCTAGCATCCTGTACTCCGTTGGTGCGTAATTCCGGGAGTGTAATATGCACACGTGCGCACATAGCCTTACTGTCAACACAGACTAATCTACTTACTTTGGTTTACAGGTTCCTAGATAAAGGGGAAACACCAAAAGTTGTTCTCTCCTCCTCTTGTCATTTTCACAAATTCTACATTTTCATCCTCATTGTGTTCATAACCACCAGGTAATTAGTATTCAACCCAGATCCTCAATATTCCTATTATCAGTTTACCTGCATTTATTCCTGTCATTTTGTATTCCTAACAGGTCCCAAGTCTCCCTTTCTGTCCCTAAGTTCCTCACCAGGACCCTCTCAACAATACCTCCACGCAGAGGTTTTTTGTTTTCTTTTATTTATAATTTTAAAACTGGTGTTTTATCTTAAATTATTATACAATAAATCAGTTTACAGTTAAACCAATTCCCTGCTGTGTCTCCAGATTTGTATACCTAAATTTAGGTCTACCCATTCACTCCCTTTTCCCACTCATCCAGTTAGCGCAGTAGTTTTTCATTTATTTCATCACAAATTTGGACAACCCCTTTAATGCTCCTAACAACATAAATAAAAACATAGTAACCCTTAACTTGTCAGACGGCACAAGACTTT
Source organism: Anomaloglossus baeobatrachus (assembly GCF_048569485.1). Lineage (NCBI taxonomy): Eukaryota > Metazoa > Chordata > Amphibia > Anura > Aromobatidae > Anomaloglossus > Anomaloglossus baeobatrachus. Next base: position 259,388,153 of record NC_134355.1, on the reverse strand, counting down.
ATTAAAGAGATTGTCCACTACTTTAACATTAATGACCTTTCCTTAGGATAGGTCACCAATGTCTGACTGGTCGGGGTTCGGCACCTGGCAATCCCGCCAATTCCCTACTCTAGGTGTCGTGGTGGCCGGAAGTGCTCAGTTCCGGATCTGCTCCATCTTCTGATAGTGGCAGCAGTCTCATATTAAAATAAATGAGGTGGATATGCAGTACCCGGCTGCAGACACCATCAGAGGATGGAGCAGATCCAGAAATAAGCATTTCCAGCCACCTGCACCATTATCAGCTGATCAGTGGGGGTCCCATTGCGCTCACATCAGAAGCAATGCACAAGTGGGACCAAGGCCTAATGATAAGACATTGTCAGTATCACAAATAAACATTTACATTCAGGTACCTTATAGATGACATTGTCTCTGAGTCATTTATTTCTATTCTTCATCTTGTCCTGACGCAATGATGACTTTTCACATTCAAATCTCGTCTCTGCAGATTTCCATCTTCTCCGGTCTTCTGTAACACATCCTGACACGATGCCCCTAAAAGTAGCAGAATGATTATAATACTTCTACTTAAAAATATCTGCCCTACACTGTGACCCAGAATAAATAATGGCCCCTCACAGTATTCTCTGCACAAAATATGACCCACTCTGTCCCTCTTATGGTACATGCCCTCCATATTCCTTCTTTCCAAACTGAGCCTACTGTTTACAGTGTCCTTTACACTGTGTCCCCTTTTACTGCCCAGTCTTTATACTGTGCCTTCATCCCACTCCCCCTCCTTGCTATAACCTCACACTGCCCTCCCATTCTGCCCCCTCTCCATACCACCCCCCTCCAGTACCCAGTCTTTATTCTGTGCCCCTCACATTCTTCTCATCCCTTACTGTCTCCTCACTACCTCCTGTGTGTCCGTATACTTTTCCACCTCACTCCCCATCCTGCCCACTTGCTCCTCATACCATGTCACTCTTTATTCTGTGTCCGAAAAATTTCTTTCCAGTTCGCTCTACATCCTCTCTGTCCCCATGCATCACCCCTCATCCTTTCTGTCCCCATTCATCACCTCTCATCCTCTCTGTCCCCATGCATCACCCCTTATCCTCTCTGTCCCCATGCATGAAACCTCATTCTCTCTCTCCCCATACATGAAACCTCATCCTCTCTCTCCCCATGCATGAAACCTCATCCTCTCTCTCCCCATGCATGAAACCTCATGCTCTCTCTCCCCATGCATGAAACCTCATCCTCTCTCTCCCCATACTGTGTCCAAAGATACTCCCCCCTCCCCATCCTCTCTTCCCACCATGCTCTGTCCACAGATAGTTCCCTCCCCCACCCATACTGTGTATATAGATATTGCCCCCTCCCCACCCTCTGTCCCCCCATAGTGTGTCCACAGATAGTTCCCTTCCCCACCCTCTCTCCCCCATACTGTTTCATAAATACTACCCTCTCACCCTATAATGTTCCTCCTCCGTGTCTTCTTCAGCTCCACAGTGGAGCACTTATCAACGTTTCTGTGCCACCTCCGCGCTGCGGCGCTGGCTTCCGGGTCAGCAGTCTGATCAGCTGACCTGATCACATGAAAGCCGTCCCGGAAGTCAGCGCCAGGGATCACCACTTCAATTCTCCTCGCGTCTCACAGATACAAGGACAATTGAGCAGTGGGAGATGCACGCTGCACTTTCTATGAGTGCAGCTGTCAGTGTGACAGCCACGCTCAGAGAATAGCGGCTCCCACCCCAACAGACCTCCACACCGCCGCATCAGGCAGCCCGACAGCGCCCTGCCAACTCCTCTCTAGATACGCCTCTGGCTTGTGCCTTCGTTTCACATGGCTAATTTGTATAGTTTGCAAATTAGCCATGTGGACAGAGCCAGAGGTGCTCTTCAGATTTTCTGGTACACCGTACCGGCGCATACCGCCGCAAAAAAAGCACTGGTTATAATTAATGGCTGACTATAAAATTTTTCCCTTTATACTGTGCATATACTTTTCAAACTAAATTCCATTTGCAGTAAGACATTACATTAATAAAACTAATTGCTACTGTACAATTAATAAGCGAGTGGATAGTTCAGGAGATGCCCTTTGCAGTAGCTGATTTGCAGTAGAGCATAGGCTTCAGCACACATAGAATCATAGATTCATATAATGGTAGAGTTGGAGGGGACCTCAAGGGCCATCGGGTCCAACCCCCTGCGAGTGCAGGCTTTCCTAAATGATCCCAGCTATATGTTTATCCAGTTTCTGCTTGAAGATTTCCATTAATGGAGAGCTCACTACCTCGTGAAGTAGCCTGTTCCATTCTCTGACTGCCCTCACTGTCAGAAAGTTTTTTTCTAATGTCTAATCTGAATCTCCTTCCTTTTAGTTTCATCCCATTGGTTCTTGTACTTCCTTGTGCTAATGAGAATAGGGTAGCTCCCTCTGCACTGTGACAACCTTTCAGATATTTGTAGACCGCTATTAAGTCTCCTCTCAGCCTTCTCTTTTTCAAACTAAACATCCCTAGTTCATTTAGCCGTTCTTCATATAAGAACATGCATTAAAGAGCAAGAATACAGCTGTCTGACCAATGTGCTTCAAAACAATTCCATTGGAATGCAATAGATCCCAGTACGTAAAATACCATCAGCGTGAAACAGCACAGAATGAACACGTGCATTCAAATGAGGCAGCTCTGTCTACAAACCTTATTATACAAAGATGCAAAACATACATACTAAAGAGCAGATATTCTTACACAGTCACGTGTGGGAAGATAATAGGAGATGCATACACATGTCTTCAGTTCTGCCATATGTGCACTCTGCTTCATAGAATTCCATTTGGCGTGTAATGCTAATCTTGTCCTGGCTGCTGCATGTCTACCTTTCCAGCTGTTCCACTCTCTCGGGCAGTCTTATACTAGATCATACCATTGCATTACATTATTATTACCAAACCATCTGCATCTAATCGAACATAATGGAATTCATTTAAACGTTTCATGCAAATTATTTAGTGTGACCCATATTTCAAGCAATAACAGCCAGGTACTACGCTAAGGACAACGACATTACATTTAATCTTTGTGACTTTAGTTTGCAATTAAATTTCCTTTTGAGCCTGGGTTGTGTTTTGTACATTGGGGACTTTTTATCAGTGCTGAGCAGATGTCTGAAGTGAATGTGAGCAGAAGAAACAACCCAACTGTAATGAGTGGCTTACACTTACATCCTGGAGACATCGCCCTACGCCTAATGTACGGAAATAAGGGAGCTGTCCAGTGCTGAATTCACAAAGAGCGACCTGTCTCCCCGAGAGGAGATGGATCAGGCATCTATTCTCTTATCTCGGAAGAATCTTATCATAGTGTGTTTCTTTTCTAATGTGGTAGGTGCATCTGCGGTCCTGTGCCACGTAGGACACACATTATGTTATTACAGTAGGTAGTATAATCAGGCTACATTTCTGAATTTGTGTTCCACATCAATAAATATTAGTAATATATTTCTAGTCACGGAATTTAATTTCTATGTTAGAATTGATGACTGAATTGTTACTTTAATGGTATATTGCTAAATTGTTAGAAATAAAAGAACAAGGATCTGGACACAAAGATGTCATTTCAAGATTTCAGGTCCAGCTCGATACACCCAACAGGCATCTCAAGAACAGAAGGATATTGCTATTTCACACTGACTCTGCCTAAAAAGGAAAAAAAAGCTGCCATATTTCTAAATTCTTGAAACGACACTGGAATTAATTTGTGGTGTCACTATATAGAGTACAGTCCCTGATCTGATAGTGTTCCTCGCGTCTAAATGCAAGAGAATTGCATGTATTGCTTTACTTTGGCAAAAGAGTGACACCTAAGTGTTACTTCTAATATTACACAATCAGTATCCTAAGCATGGTGAGCTTTTTTTTAGGCCACCTACTGTTTGATAATGAGTATTTTGTAAATTGTAATAAACCATGTGTTATGCTCGCGGGGCAAGCATAGGATTAGTGGGTCCACTGGACTGAAGGTACCGTTTACTTGCCTGGAGGAGCGAACTGGACCAGCCGCTGAGTCTTCACTAAAGCAACAATATAGTCTCTAGTTGTAGCAACAGTTGCAGCAGGCAGTGTCGTGGATTTGGCCAGGATGGATGGATGGCTGCAATAGCAGCGGCCAATGTGGATACTTGCCGCAGTGGGTATCATGATAGGCTGCTGGCGTGGATGCTTACAGCAGCAAATATCATGGTAGCCAGGTGGCATGGATGGTTGCAGCAGCAGACTGGTAATGCCCTAAAACACAGATATGAATGAGCAGCAGAATACAGCACAATGACAATAGCAACACAATGGGATTTGAGAACTAGCAACATTAGGAACTAGTTGCTCAGGCACTTACCTAAAGGGGAAGGTGCTGCTTTAAATACCTGAAACCTTTCAGCTGACCTGAGAGGTATTTCCAGGTCAGGGCGCACTGGCCTGTTAAAAAAAGAGGTGTGGCCGTGCACACCCTACAGGCATTCCTAGGATCACTGTGTGGCGTGTGCAGGCCCTGGGGGACAGCAGCCTGAGCTAAGGATGGTGCAGCCACCACAGGACAGCCGAGCAGGTGAGAGAACCAACAACCCTGGTTAAAATGGATCTTTGAATATTTTTTAAGGCTTCACACTGACATGGTTTTTGTCAAGGATGTTTTCAGATACTCTGCCATCTAGATCACATTTATGGAGATTTACCAAAATTATTGCATGGAACAAGTAAAGTAGTGGCTAGTAGAAATCAATTCCTTTTTCAATGTTCATTTTTCAGAAGGTCTTTTAAAAATAAAAGCAGATACCTGGTTGGTTGAAAAAGGCAACATCGCTTTTCATTCTTTGCATTATTTTGGATACATTTTCATAAAATGACTTGTTAGTGCAAAAGTCCTGTTGTTTACCTGTAGTTTAAAAATGGGCAAACTTTATTCTGTCAAAAGCTGAACTCATACTCATGTGCCGCCCCTGTGCCAGCAGCCGGGCTGCTCGGATCCGGATCCACAGGGTGACTCGAGGGATCTTCCGGACCCGGGGGTCGCGCGGACACTTCGAATAAAAGGGGATGTATTTGTACTTGATTTACCATAATCACTATGTGATGCCACCCACGGTGTGTGGTGAGTTGTGGCACCACCGCTGCTGTTATGGGTTACCCGGGGGCGATGGGATGGCAGCTGGATATTAACTCCTCCGTGGGTAGGGATGGATGCCCCGGGGCCCAGTGTCTCTGTGCTGAGGATGGTGATTGCAGGGGCCGGCACACCCGGTCAGACCGAGGCATATTGGTGTACTCACAGTCAATGAATCACACAAGTCCAATCGGTAAACCAAGGTGTTGGTGGCCGGCCACCGTGGCCGGGTGTATTCTGGTCCCTCACCCGGGGTGATGGTCTGTGTCACTTTCCTCTGCACTGTGTTTTCGGTGTGGTAGATTTCCCGGTGTGGAACCCGGGAGTTTGCTCCCGGAACTTATGTTGGGAGCCTTGCCCGCTGACACTGGCCCTTGGGATCTACCGGGCCCTGGCAGATACCCTATCTCCCGCGGTGGGCTGTTGTCTGCTTTTGGGACTTTAGTTGGGACAGGACCTAAAATCCTGCCCTCAATTGGTTAATTAGCTAGGCCGTTGGTTCCAGTCCTGGCTTCAGGGTCCAAGTACCCCCTCTGTGCACGGTTTCTGGGTCAGTTCTCCAGTGTCGGTACCGGCGGGCTCCTACCCTCGGATCTCCGTCAGCCGTCTTCCCATCTCCTGACAGACACGGACCACCGTCTGCCACCTAGCCAGTACACTGGGGCTCCAACCTCGACGCCTTTTCTTTCTGACTTCCACTTCACTTTCTCCTCTCAACTACTGCTCCTCTCCACTCCAACTCAAAACTCAACTTCAACTCTCACTGACTCTTTTCCCGCCCCCGGGTCCTCCAGACCCCTAGGTGGGCATTCTCCATCCGCCAGGTCCCGCCCACTGGTGTGCATTTCCTTCTCTGGGGGGGTGACTAGTGTTTTAGTTTGGCATGATGTAATCTGGTGAGGGATGGTGTTATGTGGGGGCCTACTTTGTGTGACCACCTGGCGGCACCAGGGCGTCACACTCATAGATAGCTCCCCAAGCTTACATGATTGAATTCTAATCTGAGCTGCATTGTACATTTAGTGTCACTGCCACAATTTTCGCCATGTACTCCTCCTACGTTCCCATGACTGTTTTTGATTAAAGTGAAATAAAGTTGGTTTCTACCTATGCTAAATTAATTTTGGGAGCTAAGGACAGAAGTTAATTTATAACTACCTTGTAAAAATCCTTGCGCTCCCCTGATTCTGCTAATCTTTTCCATTTTGCGCTGTCTTTCCATTGCAAAGTTATTCACCTTTGTTACTTTCGGGGCATGGTACATGAAATCTTTTCTTGCAGATCAACTGGATGTTTTGCCAATGTTTTCTCTGGGGTGTGCACTTTCACCCCTCCTCACAGATGCTGCAGATCACAGCTCAGCACTGATAGATTATTTCAACAAAATTACACATCAACATGACTAAATTGTCATAGCCATGTAAAAATGAAAATATCAAAGGACATTGAGAGTAGCATACAACTCTATGTAATAATAAAAAACAGGAGGAAAAAGAGTATAGCACCACAAAAAGAGGATGAATCAATTTAGTGAAAAATTACAAAAGCATTTATTCGTTAAAAATATATAAATAAATCAACACTAAATTGTTAATCCATAAAAATGACCACATTCAGTAGTAATTGGAATAAGACAATGCTGTACATCAATTTATACCCATGGAGTGCTGGAAAAGACAAATTATTGAAAATCAGGGGATGTATAACACTAAAAAATGGTAGTAGTGAGTGCCTCACAAGGCCTATACATTTTGATTACTGGTCAGGCGAAGGTCTAACAATAGCACAGATAAATATGTAGCCAAAACTGTAGGGTATATCAGGAGATCACATTACCACAAAAATATTGTTAAATGTACATAACAGAAGTAACAGTTCTATATATTGTGTTTCTATATGTAAACTGACCAGGAATCAGAAAATCAAATTAAAGTCAGGAATTGTTGAGGCATACTCACATTGTGCAAGGTGGCAATACCGACCGGTCACAAAGAGACCAAGAGAGGACTGTAACAGCGTATCCCTCCCCCGCCTGCGCTCATGGTGTAATAGTCTATCCCTCCTTTGTGCTGCTTCTGGTGGGAGATTGTTTGATCTTCTCAGCATGGGACTCCTCCAATCCACAATGTCTAGAGTCCTTTCATGTATCAAATGTCTAGGGGGAGGTGGGCCCTTCTGCCCACCTAAGGGGCTGATCCCAGGAGAGGACAGCAATGAGACCCATGTTAGTCAGTTAGTTGGATCTTGGCTGGAGAAAGAATAGGATTTATAGCTGAGGCTAGATCCTAGTGCCTGTGTATGGACTATTACAGATTGGAGATCAGTGGCCATGTGGGATTGTGTTTTGTTGATCACTCTGTTGGACTCAAGGAAGTCATATAAGGACCAATACCATATTTTCCCTGGCGTCGGAAAACCTGGAGGCGCCCCCGGATCTATTGTTTTGTTGTGGACTCCTTGCAGACTTTAAGGATTTAGATTCATGTTTGGTGCTTATCTTTGTGGTTCCAATACAGCCCTTTGGATTGTTCCTCGGCCTGGCGTCCCTTACTGCTTTGTCACATACCCCGTCACACGGACCTAACGTACGTTTTGCATACAAAGATTAAAAAGTATGTGGCTTCATCAGAGGTCTGATAGATCAGCTGGAATGAAAGTGCACACCCCCAGAAGAAACACCCAGTTGATTTGCAAGCAGAGTGACACTGTGAAAAATGGGAAACAACAGTAGAATCAGAGGAGCACAGGGTTTTTTACAAGATATTTTACTCATTTTTTGTTAAATAAAGGCCACATAGCTTGTTTGCAGTGAAGATAAATAATGAGTCCAGTTGAGTTTTCATATAAACAAACATATTTTGAGGGTAATGTCAAACAGCATTGTAATGATAAGTGGAGGACATAAAAAAACATGTGGATGACTGCATGGCATTTTTTTTTTTACATGATAAAACATGTTTTGACAGTGGAATTGTTGATTGCATGATCCAAATGAAAACAGGTCAACTTAATCAACATGCAATACTTGTGGTAATAAATCTGCAAAACAACATGGTATCAAAAGATGCACTGTCACAACGTGATTTGTGAACATATCCTGATGGTCTCACCACTGCTTCTAGCCTTACCTTAACATCATTTGCTGCTAATCTGGTGTACATCATTTTTATGTAAGTTATTTAACCAGTTCCAATCATTGCACTGCTTTATCTTGTCCTTGGCCTTCAGGTCTGCCATAAATCAAATCCTAATCGATCGGGCCTCATTATAACTCCGACAAGCTGAATAAGGTATCATGTAAATGAGGAAAGAATTGTATGTTCAAGTACCATGGGGAAACTTCTATATATTATAAAAAAAAAATAAGCTAAATATGTTCTTAGCATTTATAAAAAAAAGTGTAAGAAATAAAATTAAATTCTAGTTTTCAAACTGTAATGTAATTTAATAAAAAAAACTAAAAATGATACATGTGTCATACCAGTACAATAAAACTGAACTGAATTGAAAAAAAAAATACAAAACTACACCAGAAGTGGTATTTCTATTCACCCTGCATCACATAAAATGAAACAAAAAGTGATCAAAAAGACTAATAAATCTCAAAGTGTAACAAATGATGAAAACTACAGCTCACATGGCCCCACACAGCTCTGTAAAAAAAATGTGAAAGTTATGGCTCTCAGAATATGATGCAAAAACGAGACTTTTTTGTGTGCAAAAGTAGTAAAACATAACAAACCGATATAAGCTACAGTTGAAACCAGAAGTTTACATACACTATTGAAAAAAATACATCTGCATGTTTTTCTCTCTATCTGACATGAAATCAGAATAAACCTTTCCCATTTTAGGTCAATTAGAAGCCAAAATTATTTATGTTTGCCACATGCCAGAATAATGAGAGAGAGAGAGAGTTTTATTGCATTATTATTACTTTCTACAAAATCATAAGGTTACATACATTAAGAGTACTATACCTGTAAACAACATTGGACAGCCTATATGATGATGTAATGTCTTTGGAAGCTTCTGATTTATTTCTGGTTTATTGGCAACATCTGCGTTAATTAGAGACAAACCTGTGGATGTATTCTAATGCACACCTGAAACATACTACTTCTTTGTGTATCATCATCAACAAGTCTGATTCATCTTTGGGTGCAATATCCACATACCTGAAGGTGCCTCGTTCATCTGTACAAACAATTATACGCAAGTACAAACAAGATGAGAATGTCCAGTGATCATACCGCTCAGGAAGGAGACGAGTTCTGTGTACCAGAGATGAATGTGCTTTGATCAGACATGTGCATATCAACCCAAGAACAAAAGTAAAAGACCTTGTGGAGATTCTAACGGAAGCTGGTAAGATTGTGTTATTAACCACAGTGAAACAAGTACTGTATCAACATGAGCTGTATTCAGTGAATTCTTTCTCATTACTGAGATAGAATCTGATCAGTAACAACTGCCATATCCTATGTAGAGAGAAGAGTGAATAGGGGCGGAACTCTGCTTTTAGCTCCTTTCTCTGCCACTAGCTCCTTCTCTTTCCTATCTACATACAATCTCATCAGTAACAACTGCCATCTCCTATCTCAGTAATGGGAAAGTCTTAACTGTATATAGATTTTACCTCAGAATTGAGAATTTTGATAATGACTGATAAATTCTGGCAGAGAAGTAAGCAAATTTGTTTGATAAGATATATTACAAAGTTGCTTATTTTCATTTGCACTATTCATTTATGAAATAAAAATTAAAGTGGCAGTTATGCTTTATAGTCATATGTACTAAAAAATGGCAAGAGTGAAAACTACACCTTTCTGCACAAAAAAATAAGCCATCACAAAGCTCTGATCCTGGCGTGCTGCTCCCCACTCTGCCACTCACCCCCCTCCTTGCATGTGCTCACCCCCCATCCTCGCGTGTTCTCACCCCCACTTCCTTCGTGTGCTCACCCCCCCTCCCCGCAGGTGCTCACCCCCCTCCCCGCCTGTGTTCACCCCCTTCCCCGCGTGTGCTCACCCCCACTCTCCGAGTGTGCTCACCCCCCCTCCCCACATGTGATCACCTTGGGCCTCTGCTTATCGCTGCTATGTACTGTGATCGCTGGCAAGACAGGCTGCCGGGGGCACAGGTCTGAGGTGAGTGCATGCGGCATTGGGAAACAGTCAGTGGGGCATTGGGAAACAGTCAGTGAGGCATTGGGAAACAGTCAATGGGGCATTGGGATACAGTCAGTCAGTGGGTCATTGGAAACAGTCAGTAGTCAGTGGGGCATTGGGTAACAGTCAGTGGGGCATTGGGTAACAGTCAGTAGTAAGTGGGGCATTGGGAAACAGTCAGTCAGTGGGGCATTGGGATACAGTTCGACGCAGGATACAGTAGAGCACTATGAAGCTGGCCTTAGTGACACTTTAGACATATTAGGATCACTTTGCGCTCATCATCAAAATGGCTCTGCACTGTGATCCTAAATTTCATCTTCCCTTATTTTGTTGGAAACACACAGATTTGGAGGGGGGGGTGACATCACACACAGGAGTGCAGATTCCACCCACTTTTACTGCAGTTGTAATGTGAGCTCGTTCTACAGTAGTTCTACAGTAGGATTTCAGCAGCTGCTCCCCCTAGTGTTTGAGTGGAAAATATCTAACTTTTAATTTTTCTTATATTTTTCGCAATTAAAAACAAATAATATTATTTAAACATAACATTAAATATCTTATATTGTTTCAGTTATTGAAAAAAAATTTTTTTTACGACACCTTCCCGTTAATTCTCTTTTGCATGGCGTGCTCTAGAGCTCCACAGGAGACACTGGAATCCTCTTCCATGCCTCCATGATGACATCACAGAGTTGGTGAATGGTAGACACCTCGCATTCCTACACTTTCCATTTGAGGGTGTCCCACAGATGCTAAACGGGATTTAGGTCTGGAGAAATGCTTGACCAGCCCAACACTTTTACCCTCAGTATCTTTAGCACGGCAGTGGTCATCTTGGAGGTGTGTTTGGAGATGTTATCATTTTGTAACACTGCCCTGAGGCACAGTTTCCAAAGGCTCTACTTCAGTATGTCGCAGTACATGTTGGTGTAGCACCCCTGAAGCCATCAGGGAGCTACAAGGTACTGCATCCCCACCGGGATGCAGGGCCTACCCCCTAGGGACCTGGAAACCCAGAGGTGGTAACATACAAACACTACACAATCCCAGTTTTTCCCCAACATTCCCCCACACAATGGTACCCAGCTAGGGTCGGACCAATGGATGGCCGCCTAGAGGTGGAGCCAGTCCAGTCCACTAGTTGACTAGGTGGGAGAGGCGGACTGTGGACACAAAATGAGACAGTAGTAAGACAGTGGAGAGTGAAGGAGTGACGGTGGAGGTGAAGAGACTGACTGTCCGGTAGTGAGCAGTAACCTGGTGCTCAGGAGGGTAGTTGCTGGTGGAGTACGCGGGACTACTCCCAGAACTACGCACCAACGGGGTACAGAACCCTAGGACAAGCAGAAGCTCCAGGCAGGCTTGTTAACACCTGCACAGCAAGGGGTCCATCAAGGACCTTGCTGACCCTAAGAATCTGAAGACTCAGTAGCAATGGGAGAATCGGGGACAGGACCAGAGACTCCAACCCCACAGGGTTTACACTACCATCAGGCGGACAGCAGTGGAACAACACCAGACGGGGACCCCCAGTTGTTCTACGCCACGGGGACCCACTAACCAGAGACGGGTGCGGGGGAAGAAGGCACCAGATTACTAACTGGCACTGGGTACAAGGGAACCTGGAGGTGAAATCAGCCGGCCTCAGGTAACCAGTTACCACCGACTAACAGTGAGTAAAAACCAGTTGCACTGAACTCTTGCGTGGACTCCCTTCTTCGATCACCTGTCACAACACCTATCCTCTGGGGCCCGGCCCTGCTTGAGGAGGGCCTACTATCCAGGCTGCCATTAACACCAGCCCCAGCAGTGGACATTGTGCAGTGGGGGCTCCATCCCCATAGCCGCAACACCGCAAGTGGCATCACAAGTGAACATTATTCTAATCCCCTGTAAATAAACCCCATTACAGAAAGGGCCCAGGGCACGGAATCTGGCAACAGCCACCAGAGTGACATTACCAGATACACCGCCCGGGACCGAGTACCCCATATCCCTGGGCGACACATTGGCATTCATGGTTCTCTCAATGAACTATAGCCCCCATAGCTGGCAGCACTCATGCAGCCCCAAACTATGACACTTCTACCACCATGCTTGAGTGTAAGCAACAAAAACTTATCTTTGTACTCCTCACCTGTTTGTCGCCACACACGTGTAACACCATATGAACCAAATAATTTTATCTTGGTCTCATCAAACTACAGGACATGATTTCAGTAATCCATGGCCTAAAGGCCCCGTTACACGCAATGACGTATCTAACGATATATCGCCGCGGTCACGGATTCCGTGATACATATCCAGCATCGTTAGCGGCGTCGTTGCGTGTGACAGCAAGGAGCGACTGTTAACAATGGAAAATACTCCCCTAATCGTCCATCGTTGACACGTCGTTCCTTTTCAAAAAATCGTTGATTGTTGAGCTCGTAGGTTGTTCGTCGTTCCCGAGGCAGCACACATCGCTGCGTGTGACACCTCAGGAACGACGAAGTACAGCTTACCTGCGGCCGCCGGCAATGCGGAAGGAAGGAGGTGGGCGGGATGTTACGTCCCGCTCATCTCTGCCCCTCCACTTTTATTGGGCGGCCGCTTAGTGACGCCGCTGTGACACCGCACGAACCGTCCCCTTAGAAAGGAGGCGGTTCACGGGCAACAGTGACGTTGCTAGTCAGGTAAGTCCGTGTGACGGCTCCTAACGATTTTGTGTGCCACGGGCAGTGATTTGCCCATGACGCACAAACGACGGGGGCGGGTGCTTTCACCAGCTATATCACTAGCGATATCTGTTACGAGGGGGACCCGGGGAAGCGTGCCAAGATGGGAAATGGACTGCTTCCGCCGGTCAAGGTCCACTGTGCGGTGTAAGGGACCGCCGCTATGGTGGGTGAAGAGTGAGCGGGTTGCTGCTAGCGATCGTCTGGAATGTCACAGACGATCTATGTACACCGATCTGCCCTAACCCGTGAGGGTTGTATGGCACAGATCTCACGGCTCGGTGTACCTGTTGCACGGGGAAGCACAGAGGTGCCCACGCACGTGTGCCAGTGGAAGTCACGAGAATATGGCACGAGAGTAGCACAGAGGTGCCCACGCACGTGTGCTTTCAATAACCAGGTGAGTCCAATGGAGACTTGAGGAGCTCACCTGGGACAGGAACACGGCCTGTTGACGGGGGTACTGCCGGAGCAGCAAGGCAGGAACACGGCCTGCAAACGAGGTACTGCCGGAGCAGCAAGGGCCAAGCCCACAAGAGACAGTAATGCCTGAGCAGTGGCGTGGCAGCACGCTGCCAGACATCCAAACATAGAAGGACGGTCGCGCGCCGCCATGATGGCAGGGGGAGCTTTTAAGGAGGTGCAGCTCCAACCGAGGGCGGGCGCGAGGCGGAGATGACGGACTTGACCCAATCAGGGTCCACGACGTCCCAGCCTGGCCAGTCAGGATTCACCACGTCACCAGCCTTGTCATCAAGCCGTGTGACGTCAGTGAGCGAATCAGGACCCACCACGCATTGCACATGCTCACCCTCCTGCCTCTGTGAAATAGAGGCGGGATCCTCGGTCTCACAATGTGGAGAGATAACGGGAATCTCACTGCTTCACTGAGCAGTAAACCTCTGCACATTGCGCAACCTCACAGACCTTCGAGGCTGCTGAGCAGGAGGAGCTGTGGCAGGCAAGGAATGGGAGACCGCCTCATTTCTTGCAACAGGAGTACCACTAGGTGTCACCCTTGTGCTGCCTCTCTGAGGAGGTTTCTCCTGCACTCTGCGCAGTCTGGCAGACCTTCGGCGCTGCGGAGCAGGAGCGCTCGTGGCAGGCAAGGAGACTGTCTCATTCCTTGCCACAGGAGAGCCACGAGGTGTAACAGATATCGCTGCGTGTAACACCCCCTTTAGTCTGTTTGTCTTCAGCAAACTGTTTGCAGGCTTTCTTGTGCATTATTATTAAAGAAGAGGTTTCCTTCTGGGATGAGAGCCATGCAGATTAATTTGATGCAGTGTGCGGCGTATGGTCTGAGTACGGACAGCCTGAACCCCCCTCCTTTAACCTCTGCAGTAATTTTGGCAGCACTAATGCATCTACTTTGAAAATGCAACCTCTGGATATGACGCTGAGCACATGCACTCAATTTCTTCGGTCTACCATGGTGAGGCTTGTTCTGAGTGGAACCTGTCTTATGTATGGTCTTGGCCACACTCCTGCAGCTTACTTTCAGGGTGTTGGCAATCTTCTTATAGCCTAGGCCATATTTATATACAGCAACAGATCTTTTTTTTTTTTTTTTTTAGAACCCCAGAGAATTCTTTGCCATGAGGGGCCATGTTAGACTTCGAGTGACCAGTATGAGCGTGTGTGAGCAATAACACCTTACGTAACACACATACTCCCCAGTCACACCTGAGACCTTATAACACTAATGAGTTACTTGGCAAATGGCACAATTTGGCCTTTTTCACTTAGGGGTGTACTCACTTTTGTTGCCAGCGGTTTCTACATTAGTGGTTGTGGGTTGAGTTATTTAGAGGGCACACCGAATTTACACTGTTATACAAGCTGTACACTGACTACTTTACATTGTATCAAAGTGTCAGATCTTCAGTTTTGCCCCATGAAAAAATATAATAAAATATTTACAAAATGTGAGGGGTGTACTTTATCTGCATGTATGACATGCGTCCTTGAGTGAAGCATCCGCATTTATCGAAAGACATGTACATGATGCATAGTTGGATTCTAGAGAGCACCAGTAGTAATTAGAGTTGAGCGCGGTTCTAGGTTCGAGGTTCTCCAGTTCTAGGCTCGAGTGATTTTGGGGCCTGTTCTAGATCGAACTAGAACTCGAGCTTTTTGCAAAAGCTCGATAGTTCTAGAAACGTTCGAGAACGGTTCTAGCAGCCAAAAAACAGCTAAATCATAGCTTGGTTTCTGCTGTAATAGTGTAAGTCACTCTGTGAATCAAACTATTATCACATTTCAGTGTATAGTGTGCGTGAACAGCGCCTTCAGATCACTGCTGTTTGTATAATGGTGATCGCCATTTTTTTTTTTTTCTTGTCTTCCTTCCCTAAGCGCGCGCGTGTAGTGGGGAGGGCCATTATGGCAGCCAATCCCAGACACACACACAGCTAAGTGGACTTTTAGCCAGAGAAGCAAGCAACGGCATGTGTGATAGGATGTCCATGTCACATGTCCCTGCATTATAAAACCGGACATTTTCCTCCAGGACGTCATTATCTGCCTTCTGCGTCCTTGGTGTCAGACATCACTGGCGCAGCTCCGTCCTTTGTCCTATCGCCGATACTGCTGTATACGCTCCATACACAGCGCTAGACAGCTTAGGGAGAGCACTTTCTATCAGTCCTTTTAAGGGCTCGTACCGGCAGGGTCAGAGCCATAGGTGACAGGTCCTGAAAACAGAGACAGCGTCTGTGTAGCCAAGGTCAGGGATTTCGTCGCTGCATTTCCCCATTAGGAGGGAATAGAAAGGCAGGCTTCCATTCCTCTACCCAGAGCCCCACAATCCTGGCACTGTACCCTCCTGTCCTCTGCACAATCCAACTGATTATAACTAAGCCATTATACTAGCAAACACTAAGTGTACCTAGTGGCATCCTAAACGTGGCTATTGGACTTTGCTATAGTCCCACTAGTGCAAAGATATTTGCAGTACGTCTGCCTGCATTGCACACTCAAACTCATTATAACTAAGCCATTATACTAGCAAACACTCAGTGTACCTAGTGGCATCCTAAACGTGACTATTGGACTTTTGTCTAGTCCCACTAGTGCAAAGATATTTGCAGCACGTCTGCCTGCATTGCACACTCCAAATCATTATAACTAAGCCATTATACTAGCAAACACTCAGTGTACCTAGTGGCATACTAAACGTGGCTATTGGACTCTTGTCTAGTCCCACTAGTGCAAAGATATTTGCAGCACGTCTGCCTGCATTGCACACTCCAACTCATTGTTACTAAGCCATTATACTAGCAAACACTCAGTGTACCTAGTGGCATCCTAAACGTGGCTATTGGACTTTTGTCTAGTCCCACTAGTGCAAAGATATTTGCAGCACGTCTGCCTGCATTGCACACTCCAACTCATTGTTACTAAGCCATTATACTAGCAAACACTGAGTGTACCTAGTGGCATCCTAAACGTGGGTATTGGACTTTTGTATAGTCCCACTAGTGCAAAGATATTTGCAGCACGTCTGCCTGCATTGCACACTCAAACTCATTATAACTAAGCCATTATACTAGCAAACACTCAGTGTACCTAGTGGCATCCTAAACGTGGCTATTGGACTTTTGTCTAGTCCCACTAGTGCAAAGATATTTGCAGCACATCTGCCTGCATTGCACACTCCAACTCATTCTAACTAAGCCATTATACTAGCAAACACTCGGTGTACCTAGTGGCATCCTAAACGTGGCTATTGGACTTTTGTCTAGTCCCACTAGTGCAAAGATATTTGCAGCACGTCTGCCTGCATTGCACACTCAAACTCATTATAACTAAGCCATTATACTAGCAAACACTAAGTGTACCTAGTGGCATCCTAAACGTGGCTATTGGACTTTTGTCTAGTCCCACTAGTGCAAAGATATTTGCAGCACGTCTGCCTGCATTGCACACTCCAACTCATTGTTACTAAGCCATTATACTAGCAAACACTGAGTGTACCTAGTGGCATCCTAAACGTGGCTATTGGACTTTTGTCTAGTCCCACTAGTGCAAAGATATTTGCAGCACGTCTGCCTGCATTGCACACTCAAACTCATTATAACTAAGCCATTATACTAGCAAACACTCAGTGTACCTAGTGGCATTCTAAACGTGGCTATTGGACTTTTGTATAGTCCCACTAGTGCAAAGATATTTGCAGCACGTCTGCCTGCATTGCACACTCCAACTCATTGTTACTAAGCCATTATACTAGCAAACACTCGGTGTACCTAGTGGCATCCTAAACGTGGCTATTGGACTTTTGTATAGTCCCACTAGTGCAAAGATATTTGCAGCACGTCTGCCTGCATTGCACACTCCAACTCATTATAACTAAGCCATTATACTAGCAAACACTCAGTGTACCTAGTGGCATCCTAAACGTGGCTATTGGACTTTTGTCTAGTCCCACTAGTGCAAAGATATTTGCAGCACGTCTGCCTGCATTGCACACTCAAACACATTATAACTAAGCCATTATACTAGCAAACACTAAGTGTACCTAGTGGCATCCTAAACGTGGCTATTGGACTTTTGTCTAGTCCCACTAGTGCAAAGATATTTGCAGCACGTCTGCCTGCATTGCACACTCCAACTCATTGTTACTAAGCCATTATACTAGCAAACACTCGGTGTACCTAGTGGCATCCTAAACGTGGCTATTGGACTTTTGTATAGTCCCACTAGTGCAAAGATATTTGCAGCACGTCTGCCTGCATTGCACACTCCAACTCATTATAACTAAGCCATTATACTAGCAAACACTCAGTGTACCTAGTGGCATCCTAAACGTGGCTATTGGACTTTTGTCTAGTCCCACTAGTGCAAAGATATTTGCAGCACGTCTGCCTGCATTGCACACTCCAACTCATTGTTACTAAGCCATTATACTAGCAAACACTGAGTGTACTTAGTGGCATCCTAAACGTGGCTATTGGACTTTTGTATAGTCCCACTAGTGCAAAGATATTTGCAGCACGTCTGCCTGCATTGCACACTCAAACTCATTATAACTAAGCCATTATACTAGCAAACACTCAGTGTACCTAGTGGCATCCTAAACGTGGCTATTGGACTTTTGTCTAGTCCCACTAGTGCAAAGATATTTGCAGCACGTCTGCCTGCATTGCACACTCCAACTCATTGTTACTAAGCCATTATACTAGCAAACACTGAGTGTACCTAGTGGCATCCTAAACGTGGCTATTGGACTTTTGTATAGTCCCACTAGTGGAAAGATATTTGCAGCACGTCTGCCTGCCTTGCACACTCAAACTCATTATAACTAAGCCATTATACTAGCAAACACTCAGAGTACCTAGTGGCATCCTAAACGTGGCTATTGGACTGTTGTCTAGTCCCACTAGTGCAAAGATATTTGCAGCACGTCTGCCTGCATTGCACACTCAAACTCATTATAACTAAGCCATTATACTAGCAAACACTCAGTGTACCTAGTGGCATTCTAAACGTGGCTATTGGACTTTTGTCTAGTCCCACTAGTGCAAAGATATTTGCAGCACGTCTGCCTGCATTGCACACTCCAACTCATTGTTACTAAGCCATTATACTAGCAAACACTGAGTGTACCTAGTGGCATCCTAAACGTGGCTATTGCACTTTTGTATAGTCCCACTAGTGAAAAGATATTTGCAGCACGTCTGACTGCATTGCACACTCAAACTCATTATAACTAAGCCATTATACTAGCAAACACTGAGTGTACCTAGTGGCATCCTAAACGTGGCTATTGGACTTTTGTATAGTCCCACTAGTGCAAAGATATTTGCAGCACGTCTGCCTGCCTTGCACACTCAAACTCATTATAACTAAGCCATTATACTAGCAAACACTGAGTGTACCTAGTGGCATCCTAAACGTGGCTATGAGACTTTTGTATAGTCCCACTAGTGCAAAGATATTTGCAGCACGTCTGCCTGCATTGCACACTCAAACTCATTGTTACTTACTAAGACATTATAATACCAAAAATTGAGTAAACTTAGTGGCATACAAGAAGTGGCTGTTGTACTCCATTAGTGCCCCACTGGTGCAAATCTATGTGCAGCACCTCTGCATGACACCCTCCTGCTCTGTTTTTAATAAGCTATAATGATAGCAAAAAATACTGCCATTTAGTGGCATCATAGAACTGGCTGTTGTATTCCATTAGTGCCCCACTGGTGCCAAGCTATTTCTAGCACCTGTGCAGGACACCCTCCTGCTCTGTTTTTAATAAGCTATAATGATAGCAAAAAATACTGCCATTTAGTGGCATCATAGAACTGGCTGTTGGACTCCTTTATTGTGCCACTTGTGCCAAGCAATCTCAAGCACCTCTGCATTCTACCCTCATGCACATTTAGCTATGCTAATTTTATAGCAAACTCAGGGAATTCCTTGCTGCATTTGATCATTAGGAGGGATAGAAAGTGAGGCTTCTTTTACTGTCCTGGTACCCACAGAACACGGCCCCTGTACCCATCTGTCCACTTTTGCCACGCTATTTAATTTGCCCAAAGAGCTGACTCTGTTTCTGCCATCCTAAAATTGTCTGGAATACTAAGGTAGTGTTCCTTTGCTGCCAAGCAAGGTACAACACATGTGCATTCTACACTCCTTTCCATTTCTGGAATGCAATTATTAACTGCAGGTAGTCCAGCCAATCTGTGACGAAGGTGCAGGCGTGGATATAATGTAGCCTGCATCCAATGATGGTTCTCTCGATGTCTGACAGCTCAACAATACCTTCTGTTTCCACTTCCAAAACAAGTGATGACCTGCCAATCACACTCCCTGTTGCGGGTAAAGGAGTGGAAGTTCAGTGTGAAAAACCATGTGTGACTGCTGTCCCCACAGTCACAGATGATGAAGAGCACGCAGATGCACTTGATGGGGCAGGTGGTGGTTGCACAGGCACGCTAGGCTGCATTGTAGCACAGTGAAATTCACATTGCGACTTATGCTTCATTTTAAGTCGTGTACAGGGTGGGCTCCCCAGTATGCAGCAAAACCAGGCAACAGGAAAAGGACTCTAGGCAGTTGGGTTGATAAATGATTGTTTAACTTTACCAAAACAAACAATAAGAACCATGCATACAATTTAAATAATTGAACAATCTATTCTGTTGCCTACTACCTGCAAATCCCTCTGCGTAGCAGTAATTGTGTGTTTGTGCGTGTGTGTGTGTGTGTGTGTGTGTGTGTGTGTGTGCGAACACGACCTACCAGTGGCGCATCACAAGAGCTTCCAAGTTACCTACCTAAACATAGACAAAACACATTACCCCCCCTGAATACCCTTGTTAGCTGAATCCTCACAGATAATGCAGATGATAACAGTGTGAATGCAAACCACACAGCTTTGCAACACAGTCATGGAAATCTTGAAAAGCAACAGTCAATGCAAACATGTGTTGCTGTCCCTCTATGATTTAAACTGTATGTGACAATTTGACAGTGCAGAGGCAGCAAGTCTTATTGTCTATAAATAGTCGGCCTACCCAGAACAGATATGTGTTTTGCTAATAAAATAAAGTGTTGCGTGCCCGCATTATTGTCTGGGCACAGCCTACCGTACCCGGGTACTCTGATGTCCAGTTGCCAGAAATACAGACTTTACGCTCCTCTCACGGTAAACAGTATAGACAGCACTGTAAGAATGTTGGTCTGTGGCACAGTATGCTGCTCACTGGCATTACGGGGCTCATCATCAAAGTACAACATGACTCCCCTCACAATTGAACGAAGTGTTTCCGCGGTGGCTCCTTGCTGTAACACACACCTTTAGCTTTTCCTTCTGTTCATAGACAGCATCTCCAAGTCCACACCCGAAGAGCAATTTGATATTGCTATAGTGACCAAACAAAGGCAGATCCAAAATAACAGCAGCCCCTTGTGTGTAGTCTGCAACAATGCATGCAATGGCAAATTAGCATGTTGCATTGACAGTGGCTAAAGCTGAGCAATACACCTTTACGCTATCAATTCATATCCATGTGACACTTCATGGAGGAACTACTCAAAGGTGTGAGTTTTTGCCTTCTACTTACAGATTGTTGACAAATCTTACAGATTCCATGACTTGGGTGATCCTTTGCGATGTCCAAAAATTCACAGGCTAGGCAAGGCTTACAGCCCATGCGACCTGCATAGCCAACACGACTTCTGCTCAGAGTCAAAGTTGTGGTCCAGGATTCAGTTGTTGACGTGCTTCCAGTACTTTGTCTCTGGCCAGGAAGACGCAAGGTAACCTCGTCGTCAGTAGCATCCTCCTCCACCTCCTCTGCTGACCTCATCGACTGGCTGACTTTGGTTTGACAGTAAGTGTGGTCTCCAACCTCATCAATAACCCTGTGTGTTTTCATTCCCCTCGTCCTGAGTCCTCCGAGACAACCTCTTCCTGCCCTGACCGAATAGTAAAGTTGTCATTCCAATCAGGTATCTGTGCTCCTCATCATGTTCCCCATTGTCTCCACCAGGAGGATTTACTTTTTGGAAATGAGGGTGTAGATTAGGCTCAGCACCTTCTTCATCGGGGCCTGGATCCCACTCACAAAGCTTCTGGCCATCTGCGCAGATCATTTCCCCTGTCTCATGGAACTCGCTACCTCAACACGTCAGATTATCTGCTACACCCGCAAGCTTCAAACTGAATCTGAAAACTCATCTGTTCAGAAATGACTATAACCTTCAATGACACCACCACCATACGTACTTGACGCTCAACCTAAACCACTCCTACTGTCTCCTCGAAAAAATCCTTTATAATGTAATCCCGCAAGGGCAGGGCCCTCTTCCCTCTGTACCAGTCTGTCTATAGTTACTTGTATATGTATTCTGTATGTAACCCCCTTCTCATGTACAGCACCATGGAATCAATGGTGCTCTATAAATCAATAATAATAAAAATAATAATAACTTCCTTGTCTGTACTCATTGCAGCTTTGGAGCAGACCTCTGATTCCCAGGCTATAGTGCGACTGAACAGCTATGCAAACTCAACCACCTCTGTTACCCCATACTCAGCAGGGCTGGTGGAAACTTGAGAGCTGTTAGGAAGTAAGTGCGATTGGATTGACACCACAGAGGAATGGAGTATTTGGGATCTTGAAATTGGGGTGGAGGAGAGGCCACTTTATGGAGCACTTCAGATCCATTGAAGCAGCTGCTGTTTTGGCCTCATCTACATTTGTTAGTGATGGTTGTGTCAGTGAAAAAAAGGATCATATCAGATTATCCATGGGAAGAAGTACACCTGTTCTTTTGGATGGTATTTGTTGTTACAAAACCTGTAACCTGAAGCCTGCTGCGGTTTCATTTGTGCCCAGGCGTCAGCTGCCATTTGGGCTGTGCCTTGGGTTGTCCAGCTGGCTACTTTCTCCTCCACGTCTAAGTGTGGAGAGGCAGCTAGTGCACATGCGTGTGCCGATTTACCCCAGCCGCAGCCTAACTACAGTGTTTCGCCTAGTGAGTATGCTCTGCCTGACTGTGCCATTGCTAAGGCTAAGTCTTCATTTTGGGATACAGCGCATGCTCCCACACTTAGTGCGAAAAGCCTCTTTGCACAGGTACTTGCATTCCGTGCCGGGTCTAAGTCCTGTTTTGTGCCTAGACACCATGCTAAAGCTGATAGTCTTTTTTCAGAGACTGTATTTCATGCTACTGAGCATGCTCAGGCACTTACTGCATCAGAGACTAGGTCCGGTAATGAACTCTTTGGCCCTGCCCCTGATGTGGGGGTCCCATATAGACCATAGGGCATCAGGTGTCCTGACGATGTGGCCAGGCCACTCCCAAATGGCTTGCAGAGGCCCACCCCTATGACTTGTCACCGCATTATTGATGGTCAGACGATGACTGGTGAGGTGTTTGGGTCATGGCAGCCATGAGGTCATCATTGAAGTTGCAGTTCCAAATAGGACGCTAGTTATGCCACTCATGACGTGTCACTCTGCTTTTGTCTCCAGGAGGTGCATTGTGGTTCACCCTGGTTTGGGGCGGACCCAGGTTATAAAAGGGGCTGGAGCCAACAAGGAGGTGCGCAGTCTTCTATTATGCTCCGAAAGAGCACACCTCCATGTGTTGAACCCATTACGGCTTTAGGCCAGAGGTAGGCAGGGATAGGGTGTCGATGCAGGCCACCACCACAGTTGGTAACGCAGAACGGTTAAGACCAGCTCCTGTCCTACCAGTCCTGCTTGTGCAGCCCAGTGGCATTAACAGGCCTGCTGCTGCTGATGCGCCTGCTGTTCACAGGTGTGGCCCCTACGCACACGGTCAGCGTACTCAATGGCCCCTGTGTTGTTAACAGGGAGTTCCTGGGCTGGGTGGGCATGTGGACCCTGTGACGCTAACAGGGCTCCCAGTCTCCAGATCCGAATGGCGTCTAACTCGGTTCAGGCTACTATTAGTTTCATAGCCACACAGCTCTGTATCCTCCACCAAACCTTCCAGTTGCCAACCTCTCCTTTTCCATCTGGGAGCACGGTGGACACTGACTGCTGATGGGGATATATACCTTTCTCTTTCTTTTCTTATTAATTTTCGTTATATAGCGGTAACATAGTATATACCACCTTATCCAAATCTGCCAGTCCCACTGTAACAGATGGTGTTTCTTCAGCAAATGTTACTGTTGCTTAACCACCAAATCCACGGACCAAAACTTTTTTCCCCTTTCCAACACACCTGTTCCCCTTTCCACCAGCATCTGTCCTTTTTCAACTCATTTTGGTATATGACCAAAAGTGCAACTCTGCAGGGACACCGTACTCAACGCCATCTCAGCACAGCAGCCAGCCCTCGGTCCCTCAGATGTGGACAAGTAAAAGACCATTTCCTCCTATCCATGACAAAGCGCTGAGATTCACTCTGTGCAGCACTGGTGTTTAGTGGAAAAGCAGATCTAAGATTGCGTACCACATTCTGCAGATACTCCTGTATACGTGCGTCCATTTCTATGGCAGGAATTATTTCGCCAAATTTTGTCTTGTACCGGGGATCTAACAGTGTGGCAACTCAGTAGTCAGGATTACTTCGAATTCGTACAATCCGAGGGTCATGTTGTAGGTAGTGCAGCAAGAAGGCGCTCATGTGTCTTGTGCATCCAGGAGGACCAAGTCCTTGGTGTGTTGGTGGCAGAGAGGTGAGAATCGTGCCTCCTTCCTCTGCCCTCTCCCCACAACCTCGCACAACCGAAATGTGAGCAAGCTCTCACTCATCTGCTGAGTCTTCCATGCCCATCGCCAGTTCGTCCTCCATTTCTTCATGGGCTCCTGCACCTTCCTCAACACTTTTTGCTGATACTATGCGCCCTTGTTAATCCCTCTCCCTCACCATGACTGCCGCCAAGGTGCCACTGACCATCTGGACCTCGTAGATCTTGTTATCCCTTCCGCATATGACTCCTCCTGTACTTCCTCCCCTTACTCTTGTCCCAACACCTGACTCCGAATAATAATTACAGTGTGCTCCATCATGTAGATGACCAGAATTGTCATGCTGAGAATGGCATCGCCAGTGCTAAACATCTTCGTCGACATTTGTAAACTGTGTAGAAGGGTGCATAGGTCCTTGATCTGACACCACTCCAGCAGCGTGATCTGCACCACCTCTGGATCAAGTTATCCCAGGCTATATGTCATAACGTATTGCAGCAGGGTTCGGCGGTGCTGCCACAAACGCTGCAACATGTGCAGATTCAAATTCCTGCGTGTCGGCACATCGCATTTCAGGCGTTTAACCACCAGACCTAAAGACTTCTGTAGCGACGAAAGTTGTTGAGCTGCTGTGTGCGCACGATGGAAGTGAGCACATAGCGAGCATGCCCGCTGCACAAGGCCATGTAGGCCGGGATGGTGTTTTAAAAATTGCTGGAGAATTAGGTTCAACACGTGAGCCATACAAGGCACGTGTGTCACCTTGCCCTGACGATGGCCCGCAGCCAGGTTTGCATCATTGCCGCACACGGCTGTTAAGTCACCAACGGAGTCCGCTCCGTCAATTTGTACTCCGGTCGCCAGGTGACAACGTGTTCCTTTCATGCATAGTGCTGATGATGGGAGAGGAGTCGATGCCAGCGGCGCAGGTGGACGCAGGTTATGCTCACCCACTGGGCTGCATTACCTTGACAGATGCAGAATCTCTGGCTGAATGTAGCTGGTGGGTATCTCACAGATGAAGTACCATCATTCAGCTACAACCAATGGGAAGACACCCTTTTTTATGCCCATCCTGTCTGCAGACCACTGCCAGACATAGCTATGAACCTCTGGTTACTTTTACCCCCAGTTCAGTTTTATGATTTTGTGTGCTTGTTACCTGACTACGTTTCCTGCTTGCTGTTTATGTACCTTGTTGGCCGATCCGCATTTCACCTCTGCTTGTTTTCTGATTAAGTCCTGGCCGTCCCATTCTGTTCCTGTTCCTCAATTAATGTTTTGACCCTGCCTGACTACTATTCTCTGGAACTGCAGCCTTCCACAGGTATTGATCACCTTGGGCCCTGTGTAATTCCTAATCCCTGTATAGGGGTTAAAGGGTTTCAGGGTTCTAGGGGTCCTGCTTGGTGAGTGGCTTCCCTCTAGCCTATCATTTACAGCCCATCTGAGTGTGTGGATCAAGGAAGGCGATACACCATGCTCTTTGCAGAGGGCCATGTGGGCCAGGATAGTGCTTTAAAAATTGCTGGACAACCAGGTTCAACACGTGAGCCACACAAGGCACGTGTGTCACATTGTCACAGCGAAGGGCCGCACCCATGTTTGCATCATTATCGCACCCGGCCTTCCCTGGCTGCTGGTTGAGTGGAGACAACCATTGATGAAACTCGGTCTCCAGAGCTAACCGTCCACAACTTCTCAGCGGTGTGACTCACATTTCCCATACATTTCAAAGTAAACCTTTGACCGCCTGATGGCATTGAGCTCTGCTGCCAGCATAGTAAGGAGGTGTGTGGTATTCCTTGTGCGCAGTTACAAGGAAGGGTGGCCTGACCGCACAGGGTTTGGGCCAAGGTGGAGGACCCACACGAGGTTGAAGAGGCAGAAGCAGTGTATTAACTTCTACATACAGAAGAAGGATTGACACAACTCGTGGGGACGGCAAGACTTGTACAGCAGACCCTTCTCCATCTCTCCCCACAGTAACCCATTGCCCAGTCAGTGACATGTAACGCCCCTGTCCATGCTTACTGGGCCAATTATCTGTGGTGAAATGCACCCTGTCACACAGAGTTTCTCAAGGAATCAGTGATGTTTAGTGCGACATGCTGGTGTAGCGCGTGCACGCCTTTGTTGGAGAAGGAGTGGCGCCTGGGCATCGGCTCTTGGGGCACTGCGATGGGCATAAGGTCTCGAAAATCCTCGGTTAAAAAGGTTGGAAAGGCAGCATTTTGGTAGCCAACGGTTTGCAAATGCTGAAAGTCAACCTCCAAGCCATGTCAAGCCCTTCTAAAAGCATGTAAAACACAGCGAGGGGACTCCAACCACAGTCTCCCTCGTTTCCACTAACTGGGCCACACAAACCCCACTTGACTGGCATCAGTTGACCCCCCTTTTGAAAAAGAAAAAGATTCTTTGCATGAAGCACTCTCCAAAATACGCGTGCCTTTCCCGTCCCCTGGCTGACCCAGGGGAAGAAAAGTCCTCTGAGAGCCATGACTTGTTCATCTTGGTTCTTTTAGAAACACAGCGAGGGGACTCCAACCACAGTCTGCCTCGTTGCCACTAATTGGGCCACACACACCACACTTGACTGGCATCAGGTGACCCAATTTTCAAGATGAAAAAGATGCTTTGCATGAAGCACTCTCAAAAATACGCGTGCCTTTCCCGTCCCCTGGCTGACCCAGGGGAAGAAAAGTTCTCTGATAGCCATGACTTGTTCATCTTGGTTCTTTTAGAAACACAGTGAGGGGACTCCAACCACAGTCTCCCTCGTTTCCACTAACTGGGCCACACACACCCCACTTGACTGGCATCAGTTGACCCCCCTTTTGAAAAAGAAAAAGATGCTTTGCATGAAGCACTCTCCAAAATACGCGTGCCTTTCCCGTCCCTTGGCTGACCCAGGGGAAGAAAAGTTCTCTGAGAGCCATGACTTGTTCATCTTGGTTCTTTTACAAACACAGCGAGGGGACTCCAACCACAGTCTCCCTCGTTGCCACTAATTGGGCCACACAAACCCCACTTGACTGGCATCAGGTGACCCAATTTTCAAGATGAAAAAGATGCTTTGCATGAAGCACTCTCCAAAATACGCGTGCCTTTCCCGTCCCCTGGCTGACCCAGGGGAAGAAAAGTCCTCTGAGAGCCATGACTTGTTCATCTTGGTTCTTTTAGAAACACAGCGAGGGGACTCCAACCACAGTCTGCCTCGTTGCCACTAATTGGGCCACACACACCACACTTGACTGGCATCAGGTGACCCAATTTTCAAGATGAAAAAGATGCTTTGCATGAAGCACTCTCAAAAATACGCGTGCCTTTCCCGTCCCCTGGCTGACCCAGGGGAAGAAAAGTTCTCTGATAGCCATGACTTGTTCATCTTGGTTCTTTTAGAAACACAGTGAGGGGACTCCAACCACAGTCTCCCTCGTTTCCACTAACTGGGCCACACACACCCCACTTGACTGGCATCAGTTGACCCCCCTTTTGAAAAAGAAAAAGATGCTTTGCATGAAGCACTCTCCAAAATACGCGTGCCTTTCCCGTCCCCTGGCTGACCCAGGGGAAGAAAAGTTCTCTGAGAGCCATGACTTGTTCATCTTGGTTCTTTTACAAACACAGCGAGGGGACTCCAACCACAGTCTCCCTCGTTGCCACTAATTGGGCCACACAAACCCCACTTGACTGGCATCAGGTGACCCAATTTTCAAGATGAAAAAGATGCTTTGCATGAAGCACTCTCCAAAATACGCGTGCCTTTCCCGTCCCCTGGCTGACCCAGGGGAAGAAAAGTCCTCTGAGAGCCATGACTTGTTCATCTTGGTTCTTTTAGAAACACAGCGAGGGGACTCCAACCACAGTCTCCCTCGTTGCCACTAATTGGGCCACACATACCCCACTTGACTGGCATCAGTTGACCCAATTTTGAAAATGAAAAAGATGCTTTGCATCAAGCACTCTCAAAAATACGCGTGCCTTTCCCGTCCCCTGGCTGAGCCAGGGGAAGAAAAGTCCTCTGAGAGCCATGATTTGTTCATTTTGGTTCTTTTAGAAACACAGCGAGGGGACTCCAACCACAGTCTCCCTCGTTTCCACTAATTGGGCCACACACACACCCCACTTGACTGGCATCAGTTGACCCAATTTTCAAGATGAAAAAGATGTTTTGCATGAAGCACTCTCAAAAATACGCGTGCCTTTCCTGTCCCCTGGCTGACCCAGGGGAAGAAAAGTCCTCTGAGAGCCATGTCCACATTGTCAGTGGACAGACACGTGTGCTTATCTGCCAGCAGACCCCCAGCAGCACTGAAGACAGGTTCCGAGAGAACGCTGGCTGCAGGACACGACAAGATCCCCAAGGCGTACGTGTCGAGCTCAGGCAATTTATCCAGATTGGAAGCCTAAAATGAGCAGGGCTCAAGTTGCACAGTAATGGCATCGATGTTTCCTTGCATATACTCATATATCTGTCTCCTCTTTTTCCTTGTCCAGCTCTTTTGTTTTCGCATGAGTATATGTCCTTGTCACTTTCCCATGTGTTTGTGTTGTGTTGTGAGTTGTTTATCACCTTTTGGACACCTTTGAGGGTGTTTTCTAGGTGTTTTTATGTGTTTGTGATTGCCTGCCATTGTTTCCTATGCAGTTCGAGTTCGGTTCGTCGAACGTTCGACGAACCGAACTCGAACGGGACCTCCGTTCGGCGCACCGACCTCGAGCCAAACCGCGACCGGTTCGCTCATCTCTAGTAGTAATATATAACACTTGGACAACAGAACTTAAAAAAA
Organism: Anomaloglossus baeobatrachus; assembly: GCF_048569485.1. Classification (NCBI taxonomy): domain Eukaryota; kingdom Metazoa; phylum Chordata; class Amphibia; order Anura; family Aromobatidae; genus Anomaloglossus; species Anomaloglossus baeobatrachus. The sequence continues at coordinate 259,359,133 of NC_134355.1, read as the reverse complement.
ACAGGAATTACAATTTTTTTTAGATTTCAGGCATAAGCACTTTAGGTAAGTTACAAAAATAACAATGAAATTACATTTTTGCACGCTTTACAGATTTAGACGCTTAATTCGAAGTCCCTCCCGGCCTCATAGTACAATACGGTTCACTCCTAGGAGAATCTTGTATTTCTCAGGCACTCTGTAAGTTATTCCCATTGGCTGCCCACTTGCCTGGTCTCAACCTTGACATTTTTGCTGAACAATTCCTTTTAGCACTGGCTATAGCACCTTCAAAAACCATAGACTTATACAAAGTGGTTTGTCACACTTTAGAACTTTTCGAAGGAACAAATGACTTTCAGACTGACCCCTGGCTTACAATACATTCACTCTGTACACATGTCCTTTTCTCAGCCTTGAAGGTCTGCAAACCTTGTAGTCCAGATGTCAGGTGAACATTCCTATTAACAACCCTTTTACACCTGCACAGACTTTTCACACCATTATTCCTTGTCCCCTACACTGGACACACAGGGGACAAACAGGAGGACACTCATGCTTTATAAGAATAATCCATTAATGCCAAAGATAGCACTACCCAACACTTTTAAATGGCAGCTCTTGAGATGAGCAAACGCAAACTTTACAGTTTGGGGTTTTCACCAAACACTGGGTGTCCGGGTCTCAAACTGGAACACAGACTAAAAAAAGTCTGAGCCTAACTTCATAATTTGGGTACTGTACGTATGTTAATAATGTTTGTTCAAAGGCTGCAGTGCAGCCAATCAACGAGCTTTATTGCATGCATAAGTTGCCTGTACAATGCTGTGAACGATAAAGAAAAAAATGACGTGGGCTCCTACCTATTTTTGATAACCACTGCAGGTAAAGCAGACAACTGTGGCCTGCAGACTCAGCTATCAGCTGTGCCTTAGCTGGTTATCAAAAATACAGGGGATTCCTTGCCGTTTTTTTAAATTATTTAAATAAATTGTTTTTAAAAACATCATGGGCCCCACACTAATTTTGATAAACAGCAAAAGTAAAGCTGATAGCAGGGAGCTGTTATTATCAGGGTGGGAAGGCCCATGGTTATTTGACCCCTCCTGGCCTGAAAATATCAGCTCACGGCCACCCCAGGATTGGTGTAACCATTAGATGCGCCAATATTGGCGCCTTACCTGGCTCTTCCTGATTGCCCCGGTGTGGTGGCAATTGGGGTAGTATTTGTGGGGTTGATGTCAGTTGTGAATTGACAGATGGCCTCAAGCCGAGTGGTTAGTAATGGAGAGGTGCCTATCAAACACCCCCATTACTAACCAGGTAAGTAGATGGTTAAAAACAAAACAGAAAAAAATATCATCAATTTATTAATTGAAAAGAAATCTTCCAACTTCTGATGTAATCTAATGGAGTAATGTCCCATGACATCCATCTATTCCTATATAGATTTGTTTTGAGAACATTCTCAAAATAAGGCTCGATAGGTCACTGGCAGCCCAGAATTTCTCATGAGTGGTGATGTCAGCAACTTAGTGACATCACCTATTGTGAGATATTCTGAGCTGCTGCTGAACAACAGTGAACAATAGACCCTCATTCTGAGAACGTTTTCAAAACGCTGCTCCATAGGAATTGATGGGCATCGTGGGTGATTACTCCATTAGATTATGTCGTAACTTTCAGGATTTTCTTTGGATTAATAAATTGATGAATGTAGGAGTGTGGGGAAGATTTTACTCACCAATTGAATTATGTTGGAACGTCAAGGAATTTTTTAATTCAATAAATTGGGAAACAAGGTTGTGTGGAGGAGGCTTTATTAAAAAAAAAACTATTTTTCTGTGTGTGTGTGTGTGTGTGTGTGTTTTCTAACTCTACATTTTCTGGGTTATTATGAGGGTGTCTGATAGCCATGTTATGCGCACTATAATGCACACGTGGTAAAGAAAGTAAACTAACGTCTGACTCTAAACTATGCACCTGACCCTACCAGTTCTTAAAGTCCATGCACACACTTATATCAACCTAATTGGATGTCTAAGGCTAAGTTCACATTTCCGTTGATTTGTATCAGTCACATGCGTCGCTTGACGCATGTGACTGATGCGCTGTTCAACGCTGTACAACGGATGACAAAGAACAGAATTCTTTGTCGGATTCCGTTGTGTGCGGGGGGCGGAGTTCGGGGGCAGAGCCGAGCGGGGGGCGGGGCCAGGCGCTGAGGATGTCAGTGGAAGTGCTGCGGTCTGCATGGCTGGGGACAGGTGAGTGTATGTGTGAGTGAGTGAGTGTGTGTATGTGCATGTATGTATGTATGTATGTATGTATGTATGTATGTATGTATGTGTGTGTGTGCACATGCAAAGTGCGGGAGGGGGCGGAGCCGAGCAGGGGGCAGGGCCAGACGAGGGTGTCAGTGGCAGTGCTTGTCTGCATGGCTGGGGACAGGTGTGTGTGTGTGTGTGTGTGTGCATACATGTGCGGAGTGCGGGAGGGGGCGGGGCCGAGCGGGGAAGTGTCGGCCTCCCTGCACACGTAACCAGCCTAAATATCGGGTAACAGCAAAGCACCCGATGTTTACCTTGGTTACCCGATATTTACCTTGGTTACGGGCCTACACCGCTTAGCGCTGGCTCCTTGCACCGTAACCAGGGTAAATATCGGGTAACCAACCAAAGCTGGTGACGTGTGCAGGGAGCCAGAGAGCATGCGCAGCGAAATCCGACGGATCTCGCTGCTCAAAAAACGTTACATGCTGCGTTCCCCCCGCCCGGCGGTCAGTCGTTCCACGACTGATCAGTCGGGCGGAGGGTGCAACGCAGCATCATCAGTCACAATCCGCTGCTCATACAAGTCTATGGGAGCAGCGGAATCCGCTAAACGGATTCCGCTGTTTACAAGAGCAGCGGATTGTGACTGATAGATTTTAGCGGAAATGTGAACTTAGCCTAAGATGACCACTCGGGCTTTTGCTTCTTCCTAAGTGACCATCAAGGTTATCACGTACCTCCTTAAAAATCCAGGGAAGGTGCAAATTAAAAAATAAGGTATACCAAATGAAACAGCCTGACAGGAAAGAAATTGGCAGTCAGGTTGTAAATCCAAGCAGGGTCCATTTCAGAAAGATCACCCGTGGGGAATGATAGGGAAGAGTACAGCATTGGAAACACTAGTTGACAGAAAGAAAATAAACACAAAGTTTTCAGAACCAAAACAGCAAAAAAACATGACTGTTGCTCAAAGGAAAGGGAAATGGATAAGGGCATCGGAGACTCCTGGATCAAATCTATGGCAAGACAGTACCCCCCTTCCACAAGGGGCCACTGAACCCTCTAATGTAGCTGGTAAAATTCTTTTACCAGACGTTCATCATGCAGATCTCACAGATTAACCCAGGAGTCATCCTCCTGACCATAACCCTTCCATGTAACAAGAGCTTGCAACTGTCATCTGATACTTGTGGCACCCAGTATTGCTCCACCTCCTACTCCCGATTCTCCTTCAAATCCACTTCAAGTATATCCAGAGGATCAGGTGTGCCGTCAAACCTTTTAAGGAGAAAGGAATTGAAGGAATTATTGATCCTATATGCCACCGAGAGTTGGAGTTTGACCGTCACAAGATTAAGGATTTTAATAACCTTATATGGATCAACAAATTTATGAGAAAATTGTTAAGCTTGCTACTGGTGATGAGGCACCAATCAGGAGTGGATCCACTGGACCTCAGGGGGAACCCAAGCCTAACCTGACGAGGGAGGGGCTTGACTAAGCACCAACCGAAGAAGACACCAGGTGCCAAAACTGCCAATAACAGAGCAGTGATCGGGACTGTGGAAGCTGACCCCGAGGACAGGAACGGGCTCAGGTACGGACAGGCTCAGATACAGGTTTGGAAAGTCTATAGTGCTGACAGATGCAGCTGGGATGGCTGAGGCAGACAGGACTGCTAGGCAAACAGGCAAGGTTTCTAGTAATGATGGGTGCAGTCAGGAGAGCTCAGGCAGACAGGTATGGAGCGTATGGCTGAGACCAGAAAAATCTATAATACTGACGGGTGCAGCCCGAATGGCTGATTCAAACAGAACTGCTAAATGGACAGGCAGGTACAGAGGGCACGGTCGGGACAGGGTGACAGGCATGGATAAGTGGACAGAGATACAGGTAATGGACAGTAGACAACAAGACCTGAGAACTAGCTGGCTAGACAGACATGCACTAACAAACTGACCTAGTGAGGGATGCATTAAATATTCTTAAAGGGGTTATCCGGCTTATTTTGACTTTTTTTATTATTACCCTATTGGGCTACATTGGGGCAGGTAAGTAGATAGAGAGCACTTACCTGCCCTGCTGTCAGCCCCTCTCCCCAGGCTCAGAGCGGTCATTTGACCGCTCCTGCCGCGATTTTGCTGCTTCCGGTCATTTCATGTCAACATGGGCAGGACCATGTTGACATGCAAATCTGGAACCGCTTGTTGCCGCCCTGTGGGCGGCTACAGTGCGTGGAGTCCCCGCCCCCCTTCCCTGCACCCTCCCACACATTCCCCAGCACCCCGTACTCTCCCCGCCCACGGTGTCACCGCCAGCACCAGGCCCCCTGCTCAGGAAAGCAGGAGTGCCTGTGCAGTCTGTGTCCCGCTCCAGCCCCGCGGCTGCTCGCACTGCAGGCTCAGCAGCTTCTCACCCTGCAGCGCAGGCAGCCACGGGGATGACGATCACTGCCATCAGGATGTTAGATGACATCATTACCTGCTGTGACGATCTTCGCTTCACTCCTGTCAGTGCTGTCACTGCCTTCTATGCCCGCCGCGTTCTCACATCACTAGTGGTGATGTCACGGGTGATACTGCTGAGAACACGGCGGGCATAGAAGTCAGTGACAGCGCTGACAGGAGTGAAGGGAAGATCGTCACTGCAGGTAATGATCTCATCTAACCTCCTGGCAGCAGCGCTCGTCATCCCCTGCAGTGACCTGGGCTTAAATGACTTTATAATACTCACCTAAATGGTCAGTGCGGTGCAGACTGGTCGGATGGGCGTCTCCGTTCTCTGGTACCGGCGCCTCCTCTTTCGGCCATCTTTGTCCTCCTTCTTCTGAAGTCTGGGTGCATGACACGTTCAACGTCATAAACACTCGCCGGCATTGAGGTCCTGCGCAGGTGCACTACAATGCTTTGATCTGCCCTGCTCAGGATCAAGGATTGTGAAATCAGATGTCCAAGTCAAGAGATGAAGACAAAGAGAGTGGAGGATCCAGGATTGAAGATACATTGTCATGTCTGGAGGTGAAGACAAGGGTGGAGGATCCAGGATTGTGAACTGACATGTTCAAGTCAAGAGGTGAAGACAAAGAGGGTGGAGGATCCAGGATTGATGACTCCATCATTTCTGACAGTGAAGACGAGGAGAGCGGAGGATCCGGGATCAGCGACACAGGTAAATGAGGAACTTTACAGGGTTTTCAATTAGTTAAACTTGTGCCAACATGTACGCTTAGGCTATGTTTTGTATTTTTGTGCTTTTTTTTTAAGCAGCAAAACCTGATCTCTTGGCAGTAAAAAAAAGTTGTGTTTTTGGGCTGAGTTTTAGCCTCATTTTTTACTGGGTTTTTGGAGTGTCATTTGTTTACAGTACATGTTCATTCAACAAAAAAAAAAGCACCAAAAAATGCTCTGCTGCATTTATTTTTTCACTCTCATGGCTTTCAGTGGTGGAAAAGGTAGCAAAACAAATGCTAAAAAAAAAAATAATTTGCCAGTTCAGTAAGGAAAAAAAGTAGGTGTACGTGTCTCTGTGTGCATGAGATTTCTGGAATCTGATAGGTTTTGCTGGTATGGTAAAAAGAAGTTTTTTATTAACATTTATTTGCATTAATCCAATAAAAAAATGTAAAAAAACCAACACCAAAAACAACCTGTGTGAACATAGTCAGATCCCCAAGTGTCCTGATTGTGGCTGTACAGTACTATGTTGTGTCAGTCTTTGCGGTTAGAATCTGTAGATTTGGGGGATGAAGGTTCTATGTGAGGTCACAAGGTGGAATATTGGACACAGAGTTCCATGCAGCAAACATGGAGACTCCACATGGAGATGTAAGAGCAAAGATGGCGCTGGGATGGAGACACCATAGTGGGGACTTCAGTCAGGGACTCTACAAGTGGTGACTGTGGTTGGCGCAGATAGTTGGTGATTCTGTTACCTAATTTCAGATTTTGTGGGACAAAAACTTTTCATTATTCCATCATATGGAAGAGGGGTTTGTATTCATACATTTGGGACCATTCTATATATAATACCATTTGCTTCATTTTATTTGTTTTTGCAAATTGCAACATTTCATTGTTATAAATAATTTTCCACTACTTTAAGCCATTTATTACACCATTTTTAAACACCTATTACAAAATTTAAATATAAAAGAAGGTAACTTTTCAATAGGAAACATGACATTTTTAAACCCTTCACCCCTGGGCGATTTTCCGTTTTTCCATTGTTATTATGTTTTTTCCTCCCTTCTTCCAAGAGCCGCAACGTTTTTATTTTTCCGCCAATTTTGCCATATAAGGGCTAATTTTTTGCAGGATGAGTTGTACTTTTAAATGAAACCAAGAGTTTTACCATATAGTGTACTAGAAAACGGCAAAGAAATCCCCAAAAAAAGTGCGATTGCACAATTGTTTTTGTGATATTTTATTCACAGTGTTCACTATATGGTAAAACTGATGTGTGGGTTTGATGCCTCAGGTCGGTACAAGTTTGTACATACCAAACATATATAGGTTTATTTTTATCTAAGGGGTTAAAAAAAATCACAAGTATTTCCCAAAAAAAAGTGCACACTTTTTGCACCATTTTCCAAAACCCTAGGCTACATGCGCACGCTGCATCTTTTTGTGTTCACAAACTGCAGCCAAAACTGCAGCCAAAACTGCAGCCAATATGCAGCCAAAACTGCACCTTGTCAGAGAGAGCCTGGAAATGTCACAAAAAACGCATGTAATTTTAGGTGCATTTTTGGTGCGTTTTCAGTGCGTTTTTGGTGCGTTTTTCACACCCTGCGTTTTTGCTGCGTTTTTGTGACAAATGTTGACAAAAACGCAGGAAGAATGAACATGCTGCATTTTATTTGTCATAAACCTTTCACAAATAATAACAAAACTGCCTTAGGCTACATGCGCATGCTGCTTTTTATGCTGCTTTTTTGCTGCTTTTTTGGCTGCAGTTTTGTCAGCAGAACTTTCTGACATTTGACTTCCCAGCAAAGTCTATGAGAAGTCAGATTTGCTATGCGCACATTGCAGTTTATTTGTCAGCGTTTTTTTTTTTTCAAAAGTTTGTGACAAAAAAAATGCATCATGTTCATTCTTCCTGCGTTTTTGTCAACATTTGTCACCCATTGAAATCAATGAGGGCATCAAAAAGGCAGGAAAAATGCATGCTATCAAAAGTGGTGCATTTTACCTGCGTTTTACCTGCGTTTTTGGTACCAAAAACGCAGGTGATTTGTCAGGAAGTGAGGTCAGGCAAGTGGAAACCCTATTGTTCCATGCTAAATAGTGTAGGAGCAGTACTTTGGAGTGCAGCAGAAGACATGACCTGGTATCAACATATGCAGATTAATGTAAGGAAGCTGATTGAATTGGTAAGTATATTTCCAAAATTTCCACTGATAGTCCCGTCCTCCACGTGTTCCCCGAAGTACCACTGTCCCCAGCGTGCACGCACAGGGGAGATGATGTGGAGGACGGGACTATCAGCGGTGGCGGGAGCGAGAGGGGTCCATCATCTCCCCTGTGCGTGCACGCTGCGGACACGGTACTTCGGGGAACACGTGGAGGACGGGACTATCAGTGGAACAGGCGGCCACTAGAGGTAGTGAGGACAGTCAGAGAGTGGAACAGATGGCCACCGGAGGTAGTGAGGGCAGTCAGGGAGTGGAAAAGGTGGCCACCGGATGTAGTGATGGCAGTCAGGGAGTTTAACAGGTGACCACGGGAGGTGGTGAGCTCTCCATAAATGGAAATCTTCAAGCGGAAACTGGATAAACATATAGCTGGGATGATTTAGGAAAGCCTGCACTCGCAGGGGGGTGGACCCGATGGCCCTTGAGGTCCCTTCCAACTGTATGATTCTATGATTCTATGATTCTAATAACCCAGACTGTAAAAGTCTGGATCCGCGTGGGAAAACCTAGCACCCATGAACCAATCCGAGGCCCGGAGTTCTCAGAGAACTGTGGGTAACTATCCAGATCATGCCATTCGGGTAATTCAAATATAAAATAAAGAAAAAAGAAAGAAAATAAGAATATTGCAGGAGCGTTATGCTTACCAGTCTCTGTGCGACTGTAACACTACTTCTATGCTGCTCATTAACCACATGAATATGCACTGCTTCCCCCGCCCACCGGCAGTTCCGGCATCTGTGATTGGTTACAGTCAGACCGTGCCCCCATCCTGTGTGACAGCATGTCTGACTGCTTGGAATCATACACACTGTCTGCATATGTATAGTGCTGAATGTTGCACCCCCACCGATGAGATATTGATGGTCTACCTAAACATGGCCTATCGATAAAAAAGTAGTGGCCAACTTCTTTAAATTAGAGAACATGTTAGGTTACATATTTCTCTCATTGTCATCATTATATCTCCACACAACAGTAGAAGGTGTGAATAATGCATTTCTTAAGTGATTTGAATGAAATCGTCAGGTAGTTGACATAATCATGTTGAGAGTAGAGTTGAGCGCGGTTCGTGGTTCGTGGTTCTCCAGTTCGCGGCTCGAGTGATTTTGGGGCATGTTCTAGATCGAACTAGAACTCGAGCTTTTTGCAAAAGCTCGGTAGTTCTAGAAACGTTCGAGAACGGTTCTAGCAGCCAAAAAACAGCTAAATCATAGCTTGGTTTCTGCTGTAATAGTGTAAGTCACTCTGTGAATCAAACTATTATCACATTTCAGTGTATAGTGTGCGTGAACAGCGCCTTCAGATCACTGCTGTTTCTATAATGGCGATCGCCATTTTTTTTTTTTTTTTTTCTTGTCTTCCTTCCCTAAGCGCGCGCGTCTTGTGGGGCGGGCCAGCATGTCAGCCAATCCCAGACACACACACAGCTAAGTGGACTTTGAGCCAGAGAAGCAACGGCATGTGTGATAGGATCTGCATGTCACATGTCCCTGCATTATAAAACCGGACATTTTCTTCACGGACGCCATTATCTGCCTTCTGCGTCTTTGGTGTCAGACATCACTGTCGCAGCTCCGTCTTCCTGAGTCCTATAGCCGATACAGCTGTATGCGCTGCATACACAGCGTTAGACAGCTTAGGGAGAGCACTTTATAGCAGTCCTTTTAAGGGCTCCAACCGGCAGGGTCAGAGAGCCATAGGTGACAGGTCCTGCAAACAGCAACAGCGTCTGTGTAGCCCAGGTCAGGGATTTCCTACCTGCATTTCACCATTAGGAGGGAATAGAAAGGCAGTCTTCCATTCCTCTACCCAGAGCACCACAATCCTGCCACTGTACCCTCTTGTCCTCTGCACACTCCAACTGATAACTAAGCCATTATACTAGCAAACACTCAGTGTACCTAGTGGCATCCTATACGTGGCTATTGGACTTTGCTATAGTCCCACTAGTGCAAAGACATTTGCAGAGCGCGTCTGCCTGCATTGCACACTACAACTCATTCTAACCAAGCCATTATACTAGCAAACACTCAGTGTACCTAGTGGCATCCTATACGTGGCTATTGGACTTTGCTATAGTCCCACTAGTGCAAAGACATTTGCAGAGCGCGTCTGCCTGCGTTGCACACTACAACTCATTCTAACCAAGCCATTATACTAGCAAACACTCAGTGTACCTAGTGGCATCCTATACGTGGCTATTGGACTTTGCTATAGTCCCACTAGTGCAAAGACATTTGCAGAGCGCGTCTGCCTGCGTTGCACACTACAACTCATTCTAACCAAGCCATTATACTAGCAAACACTCAGTGTACCTAGTGGCATCCTATACGTGGCTATTGGACTTTGCTATAGTCCCACTAGTGCAAAGACATTTGCAGAGCGCGTCTGCCTGCGTTGCACACTACAACTCATTCTAACCAAGCCATTATACTAGCAAACACTCAGTGTACCTAGTGGCATCCTATACGTGGCTATTGGACTTTGCTATAGTCCCACTAGTGCAAAGACATTTGCAGAGCGCGTCTGCCTGCGTTGCACACTACAACTCATTCTAACCAAGCCATTATACTAGCAAACACTCAGTGTACCTAGTGGCATCCTATACGTGGCTATTGGACTTTGCTATAGTCCCACTAGTGCAAAGACATTTGCAGAGCGCGTCTGCCTGCGTTGCACACTACAACTCATTCTAACCAAGCCATTATACTAGCAAACACTCAGTGTACCTAGTGGCATCCTATACGTGGCTATTGGACTTTGCTATAGTCCCACTAGTGCAAAGACATTTGCAGAGCGCGTCTGCCTGCGTTGCACACTACAACTCATTCTAACCAAGCCATTATACTAGCAAACACTCAGTGTACCTAGTGGCATCCTATACGTGGCTATTTGACTTTGCTATAGTCCCACTAGTGCAAAGACATTTGCAGAGCGCGTCTGCCTGCGTTGCACACTACAACTCATTCTAACCAAGCCATTATACTAGCAAACACTCAGTGTACCTAGTGGCATCCTATACGTGGCTATTGGACTTTGCTATAGTCCCACTAGTGCAAAGACATTTGCAGAGCGCGTCTGCCTGCGTTGCACACTACAACTCATTCTAACCAAGCCATTATACTAGCAAACACTCAGTGTACCTAGTGGCATCCTATACGTGGCTATTGGACTTTGCTATAGTCCCACTAGTGCAAAGACATTTGCAGAGCGCGTCTGCCTGCGTTGCACACTACAACTCATTCTAACCAAGCCATTATACTAGCAAACACTCAGTGTACCTAGTGGCATCCTATACGTGGCTATTGGACTTTGCTATAGTCCCACTAGTGCAAAGACATTTGCAGAGCGCGTCTGCCTGCGTTGCACACTACAACTCATTCTAACCAAGCCATTATACTAGCAAACACTCAGTGTACCTAGTGGCATCCTATACGTGGCTATTGGACTTTGCTATAGTCCCACTAGTGCAAAGACATTTGCAGAGCGCGTCTGCCTGCGTTGCACACTACAACTCATTCTAACCAAGCCATTATACTAGCAAACACTCAGTGTACCTAGTGGCATCCTATACGTGGCTATTGGACTTTGCTATAGTCCCACTAGTGCAAAGACATTTGCAGAGCGCGTCTGCCTGCGTTGCACACTACAACTCATTCTAACCAAGCCATTATACTAGCAAACACTCAGTGTACCTAGTGGCATCCTATACGTGGCTATTGGACTTTGCTATAGTCCCACTAGTGCAAAGACATTTGCAGAGCGCGTCTGCCTGCGTTGCACACTACAACTCATTCTAACCAAGCCATTATACTAGCAAACACTCAGTGTACCTAGTGGCATCCTATACGTGGCTATTGGACTTTGCTATAGTCCCACTAGTGCAAAGACATTTGCAGAGCGCGTCTGCCTGCGTTGCACACTACAACTCATTCTAACCAAGCCATTATACTAGCAAACACTCAGTGTACCTAGTGGCATCCTATACGTGGCTATTGGACTTTGCTATAGTCCCACTAGTGCAAAGACATTTGCAGAGCGCGTCTGCCTGCGTTGCACACTACAACTCATTCTAACCAAGCCATTATACTAGCAAACACTCAGTGTACCTAGTGGCATCCTATACGTGGCTATTGGACTTTGCTATAGTCCCACTAGTGCAAAGACATTTGCAGAGCGCGTTTGCCTGCGTTGCACACTACAACTCATTCTAACCAAGCCATTATACTAGCAAACACTCAGTGTACCTAGTGGCATCCTATACGTGGCTATTGGACTTTGCTATAGTCCCACTAGTGCAAAGACATTTGCAGAGCGCGTCTGCCTGCGTTGCACACTACAACTCATTCTAACCAAGCCATTATACTAGCAAACACTCAGTGTACCTAGTGGCATCCTATACGTGGCTATTGGACTTTGCTATAGTCCCACTAGTGCAAAGACATTTGCAGAGCGCGTCTGCCTGCGTTGCACACTACAACTCATTCTAACCAAGCCATTATACTAGCAAACACTCAGTGTACCTAGTGGCATCCTATACGTGGCTATTGGACTTTGCTATAGTCCCACTAGTGCAAAGACATTTGCAGAGCGCGTCTGCCTGCGTTGCACACTACAACTCATTCTAACCAAGCCATTATACTAGCAAACACTCAGTGTACCTAGTGGCATCCTATACGTGGCTATTGGACTTTGCTATAGTCCCACTAGTGCAAAGACATTTGCAGAGCGCGTCTGCCTGCGTTGCACACTACAACTCATTCTAACCAAGCCATTATACTAGCAAACACTCAGTGTACCTAGTGGCATCCTATACGTGGCTATTGGACTTTGCTATAGTCCCACTAGTGCAAAGACATTTGCAGAGCGCGTCTGCCTGCGTTGCACACTACAACTCATTCTAACCAAGCCATTATACTAGCAAACACTCAGTGTACCTAGTGGCATCCTATACGTGGCTATTGGACTTTGCTATAGTCCCACTAGTGCAAAGACATTTGCAGAGCGCGTCTGCCTGCGTTGCACACTACAACTCATTCTAACCAAGCCATTATACTAGCAAACACTCAGTGTACCTAGTGGCATCCTATACGTGGCTATTGGACTTTGCTATAGTCCCACTAGTGCAAAGACATTTGCAGAGCGCGTCTGCCTGCGTTGCACACTACAACTCATTCTAACCAAGCCATTATACTAGCAAACACTCAGTGTACCTAGTGGCATCCTATACGTGGCTATTGGACTTTGCTATAGTCCCACTAGTGCAAAGACATTTGCAGAGCGCGTCTGCCTGCGTTGCACACTACAACTCATTCTAACCAAGCCATTATACTAGCAAACACTCAGTGTACCTAGTGGCATCCTATACGTGGCTATTGGACTTTGCTATAGTCCCACTAGTGCAAAGACATTTGCAGAGCGCGTCTGCCTGCGTTGCACACTACAACTCATTCTAACCAAGCCATTATACTAGCAAACACTCAGTGTACCTAGTGGCATCCTATACGTGGCTATTGGACTTTGCTATAGTCCCACTAGTGCAAAGACATTTGCAGAGCGCGTCTGCCTGCGTTGCACACTACAACTCATTCTAACCAAGCCATTATACTAGCAAACACTCAGTGTACCTAGTGGCATCCTATACGTGGCTATTGGACTTTGCTATAGTCCCACTAGTGCAAAGACATTTGCAGAGCGCGTCTGCCTGCGTTGCACACTACAACTCATTCTAACCAAGCCATTATACTAGCAAACACTCAGTGTACCTAGTGGCATCCTATACGTGGCTATTGGACTTTGCTATAGTCCCACTAGTGCAAAGACATTTGCAGAGCGCGTCTGCCTGCGTTGCACACTACAACTCATTCTAACCAAGCCATTATACTAGCAAACACTCAGTGTACCTAGTGGCATCCTATACGTGGCTATTGGACTTTGCTATAGTCCCACTAGTGCAAAGACATTTGCAGAGCGCGTCTGCCTGCGTTGCACACTACAACTCATTCTAACCAAGCCATTATACTAGCAAACACTCAGTGTACCTAGTGGCATCCTATACGTGGCTATTGGACTTTGCTATAGTCCCACTAGTGCAAAGACATTTGCAGAGCGCGTCTGCCTGCGTTGCACACTACAACTCATTCTAACCAAGCCATTATACTAGCAAACACTCAGTGTACCTAGTGGCATCCTATACGTGGCTATTGGACTTTGCTATAGTCCCACTAGTGCAAAGACATTTGCAGAGCGCGTCTGCCTGCGTTGCACACTACAACTCATTCTAACCAAGCCATTATACTAGCAAACACTCAGTGTACCTAGTGGCATCCTATACGTGGCTATTGGACTTTGCTATAGTCCCACTAGTGCAAAGACATTTGCAGAGCGCGTCTGCCTGCGTTGCACACTACAACTCATTCTAACCAAGCCATTATACTAGCAAACACTCAGTGTACCTAGTGGCATCCTATACGTGGCTATTGGACTTTGCTATAGTCCCACTAGTGCAAAGACATTTGCAGAGCGCGTCTGCCTGCGTTGCACACTACAACTCATTCTAACCAAGCCATTATACTAGCAAACACTCAGTGTACCTAGTGGCATCCTATACGTGGCTATTGGACTTTGCTATAGTCCCACTAGTGCAAAGACATTTGCAGAGCGCGTCTGCCTGCGTTGCACACTACAACTCATTCTAACCAAGCCATTATACTAGCAAACACTCAGTGTACCTAGTGGCATCCTATACGTGGCTATTGGACTTTGCTATAGTCCCACTAGTGCAAAGACATTTGCAGAGCGCGTCTGCCTGCGTTGCACACTACAACTCATTCTAACCAAGCCATTATACTAGCAAACACTCAGTGTACCTAGTGGCATCCTATACGTGGCTATTGGACTTTGCTATAGTCCCACTAGTGCAAAGACATTTGCAGAGCGCGTCTGCCTGCGTTGCACACTACAACTCATTCTAACCAAGCCATTATACTAGCAAACACTCAGTGTACCTAGTGGCATCCTATACGTGGCTATTGGACTTTGCTATAGTCCCACTAGTGCAAAGACATTTGCAGAGCGCGTCTGCCTGCGTTGCACACTACAACTCATTCTAACCAAGCCATTATACTAGCAAACACTCAGTGTACCTAGTGGCATCCTATACGTGGCTATTGGACTTTGCTATAGTCCCACTAGTGCAAAGACATTTGCAGAGCGCGTCTGCCTGCGTTGCACACTACAACTCATTCTAACCAAGCCATTATACTAGCAAACACTCAGTGTACCTAGTGGCATCCTATACGTGGCTATTGGACTTTGCTATAGTCCCACTAGTGCAAAGACATTTGCAGAGCGCGTCTGCCTGCGTTGCACACTACAACTCATTAAAACCAAGCCATTATACTAGCAAACACTCAGTGTACCTAGTGGCATCCTATACGTGGCTATTGGACTTTGCTATAGTCCCACTAGTGCAAAGACATTTGCAGAGCGCGTCTGCCTGCGTTGCACACTACAACTCATTCTAACCAAGCCATTATACTAGCAAACACTCAGTGTACCTAGTGGCATCCTATACGTGGCTATTGGACTTTGCTATAGTCCCACTAGTGCAAAGACATTTGCAGCACGTCTGCCTGCGTTGCACACTCCAACTAATTATAACTAAGTTGCATTGTCAGGGATATTTATTCTTTATTATTCTGCTGTTAATAAAGCTAGACCACCACTGCAATCTTCACCACCTCTCAATTTTTACTACCACATTTTCAGTCCACAATCTTGTCGCAATCAACATGAGTGGCAAAATGACAGATGCTGGTGGAAAGGGGAAGAGGCGTGGTGGAAAAGGCAAAAAAGGTTTTGTCCGTGGGGAAGGTGGCAAAGCTCCATTATCATCTGCTGAAGATAGACCATCTACCAGCAAAAGTAAGATGTCTACTACTTACCGTGGACAATCCGATGTGCTCCCTTTTTTACGGACACGAACAACAGGAAGAAAGGTAGATGATGGGCAAAAAAGGAAAATGCTTGAATGGATCTCAAGTGGTCCAACAAGTGCCCTCTCAGCCACTTCAAGTACCGCATCCAAAAAACACCAGTCCTCTGAGTTGTCATCCCAATCACACTTGATTTCTCCCAGCTCTGAAGTCTCCATCAGCCCTGCACAGTATGGTGGAACTGAGATGGCTGAGTCTGCAGAGCTGTTCAGTCACACTATAGCCTGGGAATCAGAGGTCTGCTCCCAAGCTACAGTGAGTACAGAACAGGAAATGGTCTGCAGTGATGCCCAGAACCTTTGTGACTCAGATTCAGGCCGTGAGGACCAAGTTTCTGAGCATAATGTTGACCCTTTGTCACAAACTGTAACACCTGTGGTTATAGACAATGAGGAACATACTGATGAAGATGAGACGCAGATACCCGATTGGGATGACAACTTAAATATTCCGTCAGGGCAAGAAGAGGCTCGGTCTGAGGGGGAGGGGAGTGCAAACACAACAATTGATGATGACGTTCTAGATCCCACCTACTGTCAACCCCCAGTCAGGCACTCGAGGAGGTCAACAGAGGCGGTGGAGGAGGATGCAACCGACGACGAAGTTACCTTGCGCCTTCCTGGACAGAGTCGGAGCACTGGTAGCACGTCTACAACTGCATCCTCAGCCACCACTCTGCCTATGAGCATTATTCGGGGTGGATCAACAGGTCGCATGGCCTCTAAGCCTTGCCTAGCCTGGTCCTTTTTTCACATCGAAAAAGATCGCCCAACTCATGTGATACGTAACATTTGTCATGATTCTCTTAGTAGAGGTCAAAAGCTCAGCAGTTTGACAACTTCTTCCATGAATCGTCACATGAATAAATATCATAAGTCCCGGTGGGAAGCTCACCGTGCTGCAATGCGGCCTAGCGGAGCGAACCATCCACCGCCCGCCCCTTCCACTGCATCCGCGCGCTCTTCATCTTCTAGGACTGTGGGGACAGCTGCCACACCTGTTTTTCCACGCAAAACTTCCACCACTGTAACCGCAACAGGCAGTTTGCTTGTAAGGTCGTCAGTTGGTTTGGAAG
The DNA here is from genome assembly GCF_048569485.1 of Anomaloglossus baeobatrachus. Lineage (NCBI taxonomy): Eukaryota > Metazoa > Chordata > Amphibia > Anura > Aromobatidae > Anomaloglossus > Anomaloglossus baeobatrachus. Next base: position 259,342,390 of record NC_134355.1, on the reverse strand, counting down.
GGGAAACAAGTGAGTGTGTACAGCTCTCTCAGACATCGATAGCACCAACGTTGGATGAAGGCAACATCATGTCTCCGCCTGCACTTTCCTCACAAACCTGCATTTTTCCAGGGACACCCTACTCAACACCGTCTACACACAGCAGCCAGATCTCTGTCCCTCAGATGTGGTCAAATAAAAGGCCACTTCCTCCGACCCATGACAAAGCTAAGAGGTTGACTCTATCCCTCTGTAAGCTGTTGGCTACCGAAATGCTGCCTTTCCGCCTAGTGGACACACAGGATTTTAGAGACCTTATGTCTGTCGCTGTGCCCCAGTACCAGATGCCTAGTCGCCACTACTTCTCTAAGAAAGGTGTGCCCGCGCTACACCAGCATGTCGCACACAACATCACCGCTTCCTTGAGAAACTCTGTGTGTGAACGGGTGCATTTCACCACCGATACTTGGACCAGTAAGCATGGACAGGGACGTTACATGTCGCTGACTGGGCACTGGGTAACTATGGTGATAGATGGTGAAGGGTCTGCTGCACAAGTCTTGCCGTCCCCACGACTTGTGTGTCAATCCTCTGTCTGTCCAAGTTCCGCCACTGCTTCTGCATCCTCCACCTCATCTGGGTCCTCCACCTCCGCCCCAAGCCTGCCTGGTCAGGCCACCAGCGTTCTCACTGCGCAGAAGGAATCACGCACCCCTCATTACTATGCTGGCAGCAGAGCGCAACGGCATCAGGCGGTCTTTAGCTTGACATGTCTTGGTAATAAGAGTCACACAGCTGAGGAGTTGTGGTCAGCTTTGCGGTCCGAGTTTAATAAATGGTTGTCTCCACTCAAACTGCAGCCTGGTAAGGCCGTGTGCGACAATGCTGCAAACCTGGGTGCGGCACTTCGCCTGGGCAAGGTGACACACGTACCTTGTATGGCTCACGTGTTGAACCTTGTCGTGCAGCAATTTTTAACACACTATCCCGGCCTAGATGGCCTTCTGAACAGGGCACGAAAACTGTCAGCTCACTTCCGCCGTTCAAGCGCCGCAGCAGAGCGACTTGCATCGCTCCAGAAGTCTTTCGGCCTGCCGGTTCATCGCCTGAAATGCGATGTGGCGACACGCTGGAATTCAACTCTCCACATGTTACAGCGACTGTGGCAGCACCGCAGAGCCCTGGTGCAATACGTCATGACGTATAGCCTGGGCCAACGAGATGCAGAGGTGGGGCAGATCACCCTGATGGAGTGGTCTCAGATCAAGGACCTATGCACCCTTCTGCACAGTTTCGACATGGCGACGAATATGTTTAGCTCTGACAATGCCATTATCAGCATGACGATTCCAGTCATTTACATGCTGGAGCACACGCTAAACACTATTCGGAGTCAGGGGGTGGGACAACATGAAGGGGAGGAACTACAGGAGGATTCATATGCGCAAGGGACAACAACATCACGAAGGTCCAGACGTTCATCATCACCAACGCAGCAGGCATGGGACCATGGGGGACAGGGATCGACAAGGGCGCATAGTAGCAGGCGAAATGTTGAGCAAGGTGCAGGAGAACATGAAGAAATGGAGGACGAACTGTCCATGGACATGGAAGACTCAGCGGATGAGGGAGACCTTGGTCAAATTTCAGTTGAAAGAGGTTGGGGTCAGATGTCAGAGGAAGAAAGAACGGGTAGCACCTCTATGCCACAAACACAGCATGGACTTGGTCCGCATGGCTGCGCAAGACACATGAGTGCCTTTTTGTTGCACTACCTCCAACATGACAGTCGTATTGTCAAAATTAGAAGTGATGATGACTACTGGATTGCCACACTATTAGATCCCCGGTACAAGTCCAAATTTTGTGACATAATTCCAGCCATAGAAAGGGACGCACGTATGCAGGAGTATCAGCAGAAGCTGTTACTAGATCTTAGCTCGGCTTTTCCACCAAACAACCGTGCAGGTGCAGGGAGTGAATCTCCCAGTTGTAACTTGACAAACATGGGACGGTCTCGTCATCTTCAACAGTCTACCCGTACCAGTAGGACCTTTTCTGGTGCCGGTAACAGCAATTTTATGGAATCTTTTCATAATTTTTTTAGACCCTCTTTTGCAAGGCCACCAGAGACAACAAGTCTGACACATAGTCAACGGCTGGAGAGGATGATACAGGAGTATCTCCAAATGAACATCGATGCCATGACTGTGCAACTGGAGCCTTGCTCCTTTTGGGCTTCAAACCTACAAAAATGGCCAGAGCTCGCAACTTACGCCTTGGAGATTTTGTCGTGTCCAGCTGCCAGCGTTGTCTCTGAACGTGTATTCAGTGCTGCTGGGTGTGTGCTGACAGATAAGCGCACGCGTCTGTCCAGTGACAATGTGGACAGACTGACGTTCATCAAAATGAACAAGTCATGGATCCAGAAGGAATTTACTACCCCTGTGTCATCCTGGGGAGAGTAAATGCTTGTGGATTTGGAATGTGCTTGATGCAAATCAAAACATCCTGTTTGCAACTAGGGCCCAAGTGCTGCCACTGATGGGGTGGGTGTCTGTGTGGCCCAATTTTTGGAAAAAAGGGAGACTCCGCTTGGAGTAACCCTTGCTTGCTGTGTTTTTAAAAGAAGCCAAGATGAACAGAGCTGGGATCAGGAAAGACTTTGCTACCTACCCCGGTGTCATCCTGGGGACGGCTAAGAATAGCGTATTTTTGAATGTGCTTGATGCAAATCAAAACATCCTGTTTGCAACTAGGGCCCAAGTGCTGCCACTGATGGGGTGGGTGTCTGTGTGGCCCAATTTTTGGAAAAAAGGGAGACTCCGCTTGGAGTAACCCTTGCTTACATTGTTTTTAAAAGAAGCCAAGATGAACAAGTCATGGGTCAGCAAAGACTTTGCTACCTACCCCGGTGTCATCCTGGGGACGGCTAAGAATAGCGTATTTTTGAATGTGCTTGATGCAAATCAAAACATCCTGTTTGCAACTAGGGCCCAAGTGCTGCCACTGATGTGGTGGGTGTCTGTGTGGCCCAATTTTTGGAAAAAAGGGAGACTCCGCTTGGAGTAACCCTTGCTTGCTGTGTTTTTAAAAGAAGCCAAGATGAACAGAGCTGGGATCAGGAAAGACTTTGCTACCTACCCCGGTGTCATCCTGGGGACGGATAAGAATGGCGTATTTTTGAATGTGCTTGATGCAAATCTAGCTGTGAAGTGTACAACTGGGGCACAACTGCTGCCACTGAATGGGTGGGTGTGTGTGGGGCCCAATTTTTGGAAAAAAGGGGAGACTCCGCTTGGAGTAACCCTTGCTTACATTGTTTTTAAAAGAAGCCAAGATGAACAAGTCATGGGTCAGCAAAGACTTTGCTACCTACCCCAGTGTCATCCTGGGGACGGCTAAGAATAGCGTATTTTTGAATGTGCTTGATGCAAATCAAAACATCCTGTTTGCAACTAGGGCCCAAGTGCTGCCACTGATGGGGTGGGTGTCTGTGTGGCCCAATTTTTGGAAAAAAGGGAGACTCCGCTTGGAGTAACCCTTGCTTGCTGTGTTTTTAAAAGAAGCCAAGATGAACAGAGCTGGGATCAGGAAAGACTTTGCTACCTACCCCGGTGTCATCCTGGGGACGGCTAAGAATAGCGTATTTTTGAATGTGCTTGATGCAAATCAAAACATCCTGTTTGCAACTAGGGCCCAAGTGCTGCCACTGATGGGGTGGGTGTCTGTGTGGCCCAATTTTTGGAAAAAAGGGAGACTCCGCTTGGAGTAACCCTTGCTTGCTGTGTTTTTAAAAGAAGCCAAGATGAACAGAGCTGGGATCAGGAAAGACTTTGCTACCTACCCCGGTGTCATCCTGGGGACGGCTAAGAATAGCGTATTTTTGAATGTGCTTGATGCAAATCAAAACATCCTGTTTGCAACTAGGGCCCAAGTGCTGCCACTGATGGGGTGGGTGTCTGTGTGGCCCAATTTTTGGAAAAAAGGGAGACTCCGCTTGGAGTAACCCTTGCTTGCTGTGTTTTTAAAAGAAGCCAAGATGAACAGAGCTGGGATCAGGAAAGACTTTGCTACCTACCCCGGTGTCATCCTGTGGACGGCTAAGAATAGCGTATTTTTGAATGTGCTTGATGCAAATCAAAACATCCTGTTTGCAACTAGGGCCCAAGTGCTGCCACTGATGGGGTGGGTGTCTGTGTGGCCCAATTTTTGGAAAAAAGGGAGACTCCGCTTGGAGTAACCCTTGCTTGCTGTGTTTTTAAAAGAAGCCAAGATGAACAGAGCTGGGATCAGGAAAGACTTTGCTACCTACCCCGGTGTCATCCTGGGGACGGCTAAGAATAGCGTATTTTTGAATGTGCTTGATGCAAATCAAAACATCCTGTTTGCAACTAGGGCCCAAGTGCTGCCACTGATGGGGTGGGTGTCTGTGTGGCCCAATTTTTGGAAAAAAGGGAGACTCCGCTTGGAGTAACCCTTGCTTGCTGTGTTTTTAAAAGAAGCCAAGATGAACAGAGCTGGGATCAGGAAAGACTTTGCTACCTACCCCGGTGTCATCCTGGGGACGGCTAAGAATAGCGTATTTTTGAATGTGCTTGATGCAAATCAAAACATCCTGTTTGCAACTAGGGCCCAAGTGCTGCCACTGATGGGGTGGGTGTCTGTGTGGCCCAATTTTTGGAAAAAAGGGAGACTCCGCTTGGAGTAACCCTTGCTTGCTGTGTTTTTAAAAGAAGCCAAGATGAACAGAGCTGGGATCAGCAAAGACTTTGCTACCTACCCCGGTGTCATCCTGGGGACGGCTAAGAATAGCGTATTTTTGAATGTGCTTGATGCAAATCAAAACATCCTGTTTGCAACTAGGGCCCAAGTGCTGCCACTGATGGGGTGGGTGTCTGTGTGGCCCAATTTTTGGAAAAAAGGGAGACTCCGCTTGGAGTAACCCTTGCTTACATTGTTTTTAAAAGAAGCCAAGATGAACAAGTCATGGGTCAGCAAAGACTTTGCTACCTACCCCGGTGTCATCCTGGGGACGGCTAAGAATAGCGTATTTTTGAATGTGCTTGATGCAAATCAAAACATCCTGTTTGCAACTAGGGCCCAAGTGCTGCCACTGATGTGGTGGGTGTCTGTGTGGCCCAATTTTTGGAAAAAAGGGAGACTCCGCTTGGAGTAACCCTTGCTTGCTGTGTTTTTAAAAGAAGCCAAGATGAACAGAGCTGGGATCAGGAAAGACTTTGCTACCTACCCCGGTGTCATCCTGGGGACGGATAAGAATGGCGTATTTTTGAATGTGCTTGATGCAAATCTAGCTGTGAAGTGTACAACTGGGGCACAACTGCTGCCACTGAATGGGTGGGTGTGTGTGGGGCCCAATTTTTGGAAAAAAGGGGAGACTCCGCTTGGAGTAACCCTTGCTTACATTGTTTTTAAAAGAAGCCAAGATGAACAAGTCATGGGTCAGCAAAGACTTTGCTACCTACCCCAGTGTCATCCTGGGGACGGCTAAGAATAGCGTATTTTTGAATGTGCTTGATGCAAATCAAAACATCCTGTTTGCAACTAGGGCCCAAGTGCTGCCACTGATGGGGTGGGTGTCTGTGTGGCCCAATTTTTGGAAAAAAGGGAGACTCCGCTTGGAGTAACCCTTGCTTGCTGTGTTTTTAAAAGAAGCCAAGATGAACAGAGCTGGGATCAGGAAAGACTTTGCTACCTACCCCGGTGTCATCCTGGGGACGGCTAAGAATAGCGTATTTTTGAATGTGCTTGATGCAAATCAAAACATCCTGTTTGCAACTAGGGCCCAAGTGCTGCCACTGATGGGGTGGGTGTCTGTGTGGCCCAATTTTTGGAAAAAAGGGAGACTCCGCTTGGAGTAACCCTTGCTTGCTGTGTTTTTAAAAGAAGCCAAGATGAACAGAGCTGGGATCAGGAAAGACTTTGCTACCTACCCCGGTGTCATCCTGGGGACGGTTAAGAATAGCGTATTTTTGAATGTGCTTGATGCAAATCTAGCTGTGAAGTGTACAACTGGGGCACAACTGCTGCCACTGAAGGGGTGGGTGTGTGTGGGGCCCAATTTTTGGAAAAAAGGGAGACTCCGCTTGGAGTAACCCTTGCTTGCTGTGTTTTTAAAAGAAGCCAAGATGAACAGAGCTGGGATCAGGAAAGACTTTGCTACCTACCCCGGTGTCATCCTGGGGACGGATAAGAATGGCGTATTTTTGAATGTGCTTGATGCAAATCTAGCTGTGAAGTGTACAACTGGGGCACAACTGCTGCCACTGAAGGGGTGGGTGTGTGGGGCCCAATTTTTGGAAAAAAGGGAGACTCCGCTTGGAGTCACCTTGCGGTGTTTTACATGACTTTAGAAGGGCGTGCCATGCCTATATCTGTGTGTCCTCCTCTTTTTCCTTGTCCAGCTGTTTTGTTTTCGCATGAGTACATGTCCTTGTCACTTTCCCATGTGTTTGTGTTGTGTTGTGAGTTGTTTGTCACCTTTTGGACACCTTTGAGGGTGTTTTCTAGGTGTTTTACTGTGTTTGTGATTGCCTGCCATTGTTTCCTATGGGCTCGAGTTCGGTTCGTCGAACGTTCGACGAGCCGAACTCGAGCCAGACCCCCCGTTCGGCGAACCGCCTCGAGCCGAACCGGGACCGGTTCGCTCATCTCTAGTTGAGAGCAATCTCTGACAGAGGAAAATAAGTCACACCTTAATAGCTACTCTCAAGGAGCTGGGAAAGTGACAGTAAAGAAAAAATCTCCCATCCCTGGTATAAATGTACTTGAATGGGACGTGACTCACTTATTCGTGGAGGGCAGTGCAGTAGACTGGGATCACTGGTGGTCATCAAGCTGACTGTTGAGCAGCGGTCCCCAACCTTTCTAAACTTGAGCACCATATTGAGTTCTAATAGATGGGAACCCTCCAATTTACACAATAGTGACACCAAGAGCCCAACAGTCCCAATTAAATGATGGACAAAGCTTCCCCGAAAAAGCACACCGAAACCTTGTTGCATTGGGAGGATACTTACATCAAAGGGTTCCCACTCTATCCTACATATTCTTGCACCAAGCACCCTCCCCACATTATTGCACCCAGCTTCATGTCTCCTCTAACTGGCGGCATCGTCCTGTCTCCAGTTTACTATATTTATTCCCTCTCCCCACCATTATTGTATGCACACATCCCGATGTGCTCTTCTGTGTGGGCTATTCACAAGATTCTCCATCTGGAGACCTGCTCTTCATAGCTGTTTGCTAAACCTGCCACATAACATGAGCCCACGCGCCACATGTGGCTCTCAAGCTACAGGTTTGTGACCCGCTGTAGAGTCTGGTATTGGAAATTACAAATCAACATATTTCGCACTTCAGCTTGTTGCCAAAAAGAACCCCTGTCCCAAAAAAGACATTGGGTTGTTGCCTTTGGTTGGATCTGAACCTAGAACCCTATGCTATGCCGTCGTTGACTGATCTTGACGGTCCGACTAATGGCGCCTAGAACAAAGGCTTTCTTTTATTAACTGAAGAACAGTGCTATAATTCCCAAACACAAAGCTAGGTATGTATCCTTTGATATCCCAGAGGTCAGATCCTCACCGAGCAGATATTGATAGCATAATCTGGTGTATACACTATGGTGGAAATATACACATATTTTATTGCATAAGCTCTACATTATCATCATGTAAAATATTTATCAATGAACTAAATATAAGCAGCCTAATGTCATTATAAAACCCAGACTGTGGTGTCTGACAGCTCAAGTGGTCCTGACATAGGTGGTCAAATGTCAGACGACTAGCAGTCAACAAATCAAGACGGCTCAATTCAGCAGAATAATCAACATCAGAAAATCACATTTTTTCATATTTTCCCTTAAAAAAAAAAAGAGTTTGAGCTATTTTTCTTGTCAAAACGACAGAAACTTCAACAGGACCTAAATAAACCCATGATAAGTCAATGTCACGTATGGACTTGGGGAAGATCGAGACACACAACAAACAGGGGTTTCACCACAACAAACAAGGGGTACACCGTTGACACTTAAACAATGGTGGGCTCTGGCACTAGGGAGGGTGATGATGGGACACCTCACATGCAGCTGCAACCTGCACTCCTAGCAAGCCCTATAAAGGTTCTACACCTGTCGCCGTGCAAGATACCTAAAATTCTAAGAAGCCCTGCAATAACCGTGGCTAGTGAGCTGGCAGGTGAGGATCACTAGTCCCAACTCTGCACTAAAACAACATGAAAGGAAGGTACAACAGACAGGGGAAATAACAAAGGATAAAGCCCAACTTTACTGTTGCTGTCAGACACCAGGACTGCAACCTACACCACTTCACACAACAAGGGTTCCAGCAGCTCCTTCCACCTCGAAACCTAATTTCAGAATGAATCAGAATAACCGGCCCCTCTACTGGGAGATGTGACCATATATAAGGGAAAGGAGTGGTCACCAACCGGAAACACCTGAGGCCAGGAGTCAGAAGCTGCTGGAAAGTAAAACTGACATTAACCCTTTCAGCACCAAAGGAATGGGAATAGATTTAATGTGATAGGTCTCAGATCAGACAGCACAGAGAGACTCTGGCCCAGATTCTGTCACAAGTCTCTAGATGCAGAGAGAAGGGAGAGGGTCGTGACAGTCAATGTGGTCATCAGTCGCAACTGATCTTTGTCTTATGATGGATCTAGCCTAGAGATGTAACTTATGTAATAAATGAAACCACAATGTAGATGTGAACAATGCTTTATCTGTATATATGTCAAGATGCCAACATATTTCCATCTTTGAGGCTACTGACTTTTCTGAAGAAGGCCAGCTATGTATGGAGACTTACTGGCTATGTTCCATTGGAAAACCATTTGTAAAGAACAGAAAACCACCTAGTGCTACTTTTTGGAGATAGCGCTAAGTAACTGTCCAACCCTTTATCAAACCTTCCAACATGCCCAATAATATAACTCAGGACCGACATCTATCTACTACAGATGAACAAATAAATGTGCAGGACTCTGGCCCAGTGGCCAGGTCAGATATCCATGGCCACTAGATGGGAGCCCCAAGAAGTAGCTCCTGCCTGCCAGCATCTGTGGCTCCTCATTTGCTTAGCCGATCTTGTCTGTCGTTGTGTGTTCAAGTTGCAACGATGACATTGTGCCATGCCGGCTAATCAAAAGAGGAGCTAGACCACAGGAGTCCCATCTGTCAGCCATAAATTACTGATCCACTCATTGGAGCAGAGCTAAACCGAGCACATCTCCAAGTATTTGTAAGATCCAGACTTACACATTGAAGCTAATCCTTCATATTTTTTTTCTTCCCAGCCTTTGTCACGCTAGGTACGGGGAAGTACGAAGCGAGCGGCAACAGGAAAGGGAAGAGGACACCTGTGTCTAGGAAAGGACGAGATGGTGACCCCTGACCAAACCTGCAGCTGGTCCCTGGGGTCCCTCACCACCCTAGATAGGTTCTGCACCTATGTGCCGAGCCGGGTACCTGACCCTAGTGCTGGATCCTAAATAGGCAACGGGTTGGATGAGCTCTTCATCAATACCACTAAATGTTAAAGTAAGACACAAGGGCGGCACATGGGAGACTTATCCACAGATGACTCAGGCTGCTCTAACTGTAAAGAACCCTTTCCTATTTTGCCGCTGGAAGAAAAGTGATTACGGCACCTAAATAAGAAAGAGTTCTTTACAGTTAGAGCAGTCAGATTGTGGAATGCCCTACCACAACAGGTAGTAATGGCAGATATTATAACTCCTTTAAAAAAAAGGCTGGATGATTTCCTCAGTACACAGAACATTGTCGATTATAAGTGACTTAGGTACAAAATGTAGAATTGGTGGAGGAAGGAAGGTTGAACTAGATGGACCTAGGTCTTTTTTCAACCTATGTAAATATGTACCTATGTAACGAGTTCAGCAAAGCTTCAGCAATGATACTACAGACGAGTACAAGCCACCTGCTTGCAACCAGAGCTAGAATTAACTGAATAATATCACCAGCACCAGTCCAAAGAAGAAGGGAGGATTTAAGCACCAAGAGAATACTGATGATCAGCAGCTGGGTGGAAGTCGAGCTCCTGCTGGGTCCAAAAGGGTAAGAGATGAAAATCCAGCATGAAAGCTACCTATACCAATAAATACTGACAGCAGGAACAATAGAAAGTTAGGGAGCATTCTGTGTAGCCAAACACTGTGGCCTTCTTTTGCCAGAAACCACATGATTGTCTGTCACGCATGACACACCCATGACAGCCTTGTTCTGGTTTACAATCAAACCTATTTCCTGCATATGTATGGTATTTTTACTCTTTTTTTAAGCTTTAAACTATTTAAATAAATATATCCATTAATTTATTGTATCCAAAAACGCAGTGTGTGCACACAGCCTGAAGCGTTGTCCACCTCTAATGTTCCCTCTGCCTTTGCGGTCTGATTAAAGGGGTTAGCTGGCTTATTTTGACTTATTTTTTTATTATTTCCCTATTGGGCTACATTGGGGCAGGTAAGTAGATAGTAAGTACTTACCTTCCCTGCTGCCAGTCCCTCTCCCCCGGCTCAGAGTGGTCAGGTGACTGCTCCTGCGCGATTTTGCTGCTTCCGGTTATTTTATGTCAACATGGGCAGAACCATGTTGACATGCAAACCTGGGAACAGCCCTGCTGGGTGGCTACAGTGCCTGGAGTCTCCGCCTCACTTCCCTGCACCCTCCCACACATTCCCCCGCACCCTGTACTCTCCCCGCAACCTCCCCCTGCACTGCTGTGGGACCCGTGAGCTGAGGGGAGGAGCCTGGTGGCGGCTGCCCATGGTGTCACTGCCAGCAACGGGCCCCCTGCTCAGGATCGCACATTCAAATGTACCGGCATCACAGATCACAGATGCCGATACATTTGATAGCACTGATGAGAGGGAGCACAGCGCTGCTTCTCATCACTGTCCCCCTGTCTGTGTCTGACAGTTCAGGACAGAGGTGACGTCACTACTGTGCTGATATGTCCAGACCAGACAGCGTGCGAACGTGCAGGAGCGGCAGGGACCGAGGAGGGGTAAGTATGTATTCCCTACATGTGTTCCCTATGGGGGTAGGGGGGTTGGTACAGAACGATGGTGGGGGGGTCGGTACAGAGCGCCGTGTGTGTGTGTGTGTGTGGGGGGGGGGGTTGCAGAGCCCGATGTGTGTGTGAGGTGCAGAGGCCTATGTGTGTGGGGGGTGGTTGCAAAGCCCGATGTGTGTGTGGGGTGCAGAGCCATATGCGTGTGTGCGGTGCAGAGCCCTATGTGTGTGTGCGATGCAGAGCCCCATGTGTGTGCGGTGCAGAGCCCTATGTGTGTGTGCGGTGCAGAGCCCTATGTGTGCGTGTGGTGCAGAGCCCTATGTGTGTGCGGTGCAGAGCCCTATGTGTGTGTGCGGTGCAGAGCCTGATGTGTGTGTGCGGTGCAGAGCCCGATGTGTGTGTAATGTGCAGAGCCCTATGTGTATGTGCGGTGCAGAGCCCTATGTGTGTGTGTGGTGCAGAGCCCTATGTGTGTGTGCGGTGCAGAGCCCTATGTGTGTGTGGGGTGCAGAGCCCTATGTGTGTGTGCGGTACAGAGCCCTATGTGTGTGTGCGGTGCAGAGCCCTATGTGTGTGTGCGGTGCAGAGCCCTATGTGTGTGTGGTGTGCAGAGCCCTATGTGTGTGTGGGGTGCAGAGCCCGATGTGTGTGCGGTGCAGAGCCCTATGTGTGTGTGAGGTGCAGAGCCCTATGTGTGTGTGCAGTGCAGAGCCCTATGTGTGTGTGTGGTGCAGAGCCCTATGTGTGTGTGCGGTGCAGAGCCCTATGTGTGTGTGGGATGCAGAGCCCTATGTGTGTGTGCGGTACAGAGCCCTATGTGTGTGTGCGGTGTAGAGCCCTATGTGTGTGTGGGGTGCAGAACCCTATGTGTGTGTGTGGTGCAGAGTCCGATGTGTGTCTGCAGTGCAAAGTCCGATGTGTGTCTGCGGTGCAGAGTCCAATGTGTGTCTGCAGTGCAAAGTCCGATGTGTGTGGGGTGCAGAGCCCTATGTGTGTGTGCAGTGCAGAGTTCGATGTGTGTCTGCGGTGCAGAGTCCGATGTGTGTCTGCGGTGCAGAGTCCGATGTGTGTGTGTGGTACAGAGTCCAATGTGTGTCTGGGGTGCAGAGTCCGATGTGTGTGGGGTGCAGAGTCCGATGTGTGTCTGCGGTGCAGAGTCCGATGTGTGTGGGGTGCAGAGCCATATGTGTGCATGTGGTGCAGAGCCCTATTTGTGTCTGCAGTGCAGAGTCCGATGTGTGTGCAGTGCAGAGCCCTATGTGTGTGTGGGGTGCAGAGTCCTACGTGTGTGTGCGGTGCAGAGCCCTATGTGTGTGTGGGGTGCAGAGCCCTATGTGTGTGTGGGGTGCAGAGCCCTATGTGTGTGTGCGGTGCAGAGTTTGATGTGTGTCTGCGGTGCAGAGTCTGATGTGTGTCTGTGGTGCAGAGTCCGATGTGTGTCTGCGGTGCAGATTCCGATGTGTGTGGGGTGCAGAGTCCGATGTGTGTCTGCGGTGCAGAGTCCGATGTGTGTGGGGTGCAGAGCCATATGTGTGCATGTGGTGCAGAGCCTTATTTGTGTCTGCAGTGCAGAGTCCGATGTGTGTGCAGTGCAGAGCCCTATGTGTGTGTGGGGTGCAGAGCCCTATGTGTGTGTGCGGTGCAGAGCCCTATGTGTGTGTGGGGTGCAGAGCCCTATGTGTGTGTGGGGTGCAGAGCCCTATGTGTGTGTGCGGTGCAGAGTTCGATGTGTGTCTGCGGTGCAGAGTCCGATGTGTGTCTGTGGTGCAGAGTCCAATGTGTGTCTGCGGTGCAGAGTCCGATGTGTGTGGGGTGCAGAGTCCGATGTGTGTCTGCGGTGCAGAGTCCGATGTGTGTGGGGTGCAGAGCCATATGTGTGCATGTGGTGCAGAGCCCTATTTGTGTCTGCAGTGCAGAGTCCGATGTGTGTGCAGTGCAGAGTCCGAAGTGTGTGAGGTGCAGAGCCCTATGTGTGTCTGCAGTGCAGAGTCTGATGTGTGTGCGGTGCAGAGCCCTATGTGTGTGTGTGGTGTGCAGAGCCCTATGTGTGTGGTGTGCAGAGCCCTACGTGTGTGTGCGGTGCAGAGTCCGATGTGTGTGTGGTGTGCAGAGCCCGATGTGGTGGGGGGAGCAAAGCCCGATGTGGTGGGGAGTGCAGAGCCTGATGTGGGGCTGTTATTTCCAATGCTGTAGTGATAACAGGTCAGTGCTGGGCAGAATACTGACAGGGAATGTGTGTGCTGGGGGCGGGCAGGGGGCGAGGCTGGACACTGGGGCGAGGCTGGACAGTGAGGCCGGGCGGTGCCAGCTGTGACAGGAAGTTATCATGTTTGCTGGAGCTGAATGTAAACAAAGAGCTGCAGAGAATAAAGAGATAATTCAAGAGGAACAAGAGTCAGAAAACAAAAAATAACAATGTAGGGGTGTTTTATATGACAATACAGCACAGATTAGCTTAACAAAAATGTTTTAGTTTATGTCGGACAACTCCTTTAAGTACCTGGTGCCTCTCAGCGATGGATGGTTGAGACAAAACCTCTGCAGTGGTGGGAAGTGCATGTAGTTGTTTAATCCCCGTCAGTTCTAAAGTTAGGGATTGAAATTGCGCGGCGAAACAGTTCACAGCGTCTAAAGTGACATCTCATCATACACGAGAAATTGGGTGAGATTTTGATAATGTTATATGCATTATAGTGCATACGTGGTAAATAAAGTAAACTAAGATCTCATTCACAACTACTGTACCTGACCCACCTGATTCTTTTACAGACTAGAGGTCCCAGTTGGTCCCTAAAGGCCCTTGCGCACACTGAAACAACCCTAACTGGATGTCTAACATGACCACTCAGAACTTTTTTTTCCTAAGCGGCCATTGAGGGTATCATGTACTTCCTTAATAATCTGGGGGAAGGTGCAAAGTAAAAAAATAAGGTAAGCTAAAAGTAACAGTCTCCCAGGAAAGCACTTGGCAGACAGGCTGTAATTACAAGCAGGGTCCACTTCAGAAATACCACCAGTGGGAAATGCAGGGAAGCTTTAAAATTTTACACCCACAGGGTGATAGGGCAGACTACATTACAGTATTGGAAACAGTTTATGGAAGAAATCGAATTAATACAAAGTGTTAAGAACCAGGACAGTGACAGAACCTGACTGTGGATCAGTAGAGAGTGAAACAGACCAAAGGACCAGAGACTGCTGGATCAAATACACAGCATGACAAATACCTATCCATTACTAACCCCTGGGTTTGATGACAACTATCAATTCACAACAGACATCAACCCCAAAAATATTACCTCAATGATTGCCATCATGCCAGGGAAATTGGGAATAGCCAGGCAAGGCGCCCAAATTGCAGCATCTAAAGGATGTGCCTCTTCTGGGGCAGCTGCGGGCTGCTATTTTCAGGCTGGGAGAGGCCCAAATAACCATAGGCACTCCCAGCCTGATAATACCAGTCCCCATCTGTCTGCTGTATCTTGGCTGGTAGCAAAATAGGGTAAAGCCCGCATTGTTTTTTTTTATTATTTAAATAAGTAAAAGAAAAACGGTATGGAATACCCTCTATTTTTTATAACCAGCCAAGGTAAAGCTGACAGCTGAGGGTTGCAGCTTTACCTTTGCTGATTATCAAAAATAGACAAGAGGCCACCTCTTTTTTTAATTTATTTCCTATCCACATTTGTTTGTAGGGCAACTGCCCCATTTTGCTTCCTTTTGCAGCCCTCTAGCCCATACTATGACATTTTACAGCACTTTTTATAGCAATTTTACAGCACATTAGTTCAGGTCTCCATTGACTTATATGTTTTTTGGGGTTGGGGGTCAAGTCTGGATCCCGAATTGAAATTTTAACTAAAATCCAGCTAAACCCCTCAAACCCAAACATCCACGGGTCCGCTCATCTCTAGTTCTGTGCTCTGTCTTGCCTCAGCAGTACCCAGAGGGGGATTTTTACCCCCTGAAGCAGTTTAATTTAGTTTTGCTCCATTCGTCAATAGCCGATGCTAACGACTGTCAACATATTTATCTTCAAACCCTTAGGCGGGCTTTGCACGTTGCAACATCGCAAGCCGATGCTGCGATGTCGCACGCGATAGTCCCCGCCCCCGTCGCAGGTACAATATCGTGTGATAGCTGGAGTAGCGAAAACTATTGCTACGCCAGCTTCACATGCACTCACCTGTCCTGCGACCGTCGCTCTGGCCAGCGACCCGCCTCCTTCCTAAGGGGGCGGGTCGTGCAGTGTCAGAGCGACGTCACACGGCAGGCAGCCAATAGCGGCGGAGGGGTGGAGATGAGCAGGATGTAAACATCCTGCCCACCTCCGTCCTTCCGCATAGCCACCGGCGGCAGGTAAGGAGATGTTCCTCGCTCCTGCGGCTTCACACACAGCGATGTGTGCTGCCGCAGGAACGAGGAACAACATAGTACCTGTCGCGGCACCGGCATTATGGAAATGTCGGTGAATGCAACGATGATATGATAACGACGCTTTTGCGCTTGTTCATCGTATCATCTAGCATTTACACAGTACGATGTCGAAAGTGACGCCGGATGTGCGTCACTTTCGATTTGACCCCACCGACATCGCACGTGCGATGTCGCAACGTGCAAAGCCGCCCTAAGGCTATGTGCCCACGGGACTCTGTACCACGGATATATCCGCACGTATGGCCATAGGTTTCCCGCAGATGATCCCAGTTAATCTGCAGCTATCTATTGCTGCGGGAGTCCAGAGAAATATCTGCGGTAAACCTGCGGACATTCGTGCGACTTACCTGTGGAAGTCCCGGCCTCTATCTCCATAGTGGAGGGCCAAGATTTCCGCAGGTATTTCTGCAGGAATAATTGACATACAGTTATGTGCGGCTGCGGGACATCCGCAGCATGTTCCGCAGCCGCACTTACCGCAGCATGGACACAGCACTCCCCATGTCCCATAGTATAACATGGGGAGTGTCTGTACTTGCTAAAACCTGCAGATTTACATAGAAAATCCAGACAAATCTGCAGGTTTTCCGTGGCAAGTTCCGCGGTTATAGAGTTCCGTGGGCACATAGCCTTATTGGTGACTTCGCCACTTTTATAACAGGTGATTCATTATGACTTATAGTTAAGGCTATGTCGTGGGCGGCGGGGCGCTGCGCTCGCTAACGCTCGGGTCCGGCGCTGCTGCTGCTGCTTGGTGGCTCGAGCGGTGGGCCGGATCCGGGGACTCGAGCGGCGCTCCTCGCCCGTGAGTTAAAAGGGGTGGTTTGTTTGGAGATTTAGTCCGTGACACCACCCACGGGTTGTGGTGAAGATGGGCACCACCGCTGCTGGTGACGGGGATCCCGGGAGCGATGTTAGGGAGCAGCTGGGATGTTGTTTTCCCCCCTCCGTGGGTAGGGGTTGGTGGTCCCGGGGCCCGGTGGTGTGATGGGGAGGCAGGGTCGGTGAGGTGCAGGGTTGCAGGGACAGCGCGGCGCGGTGCCGGATGGCACAGGTGTACTCACTCAGCAAGAGATGCACAAAGTCTCCGGTAAACCAAACGGCTGGATGGACGGGTCCTGCAGCCGGCTGCAGTGTCTCTCCCTGGACAGGTGATGGTGGCTGTCTCTCCCTGCACCTTTGTGTACTGTGTTGACTCCAATGGCTTCCCAACGGTAGTCCGCTCCCCGGTGTATAGATACCGGAGGAGCCCGTTTTGCTCTCAAGCGCTAGCCCTTGAACTTCTAGCCGGTGGCGGTGGCTGTATGTCCTCACGGTGTGAGCGGTTGCCTTCAATCGGGACTTGGCTGTTAGGGAACCCCGGGGGTTCCTGTCACATTCAGATTTGACTATCGACGGCGGCTCCAAGCCTGGTCGGGGTACGATGGCCGTGCCTGGGTGTGCTTAGCTTCACTCCGTTCCCCGGTCCGGTACTGGTGGGCCACCGCCCAGCCCCGGTCCTTACGCCTCTGCGGAGTTCCACCAACTCCTGCAGACGGTCACCATCGTCTGTCAACCTTGCTGTCAGTGCCTGGGCTCTGACCCAGACACTTCAAGTCTTTACTCCTCTCACTTTCACCTCCAAGACTTTCAGACTACAAGACTGCTTCTTTTCCCGCCTCCAGGCCTGTGAACTCCTCGGTGGGTGGGGCCAACCGCCTTGCTCTGCCCCACCTGGTGTGGACATCAGAC
Organism: Anomaloglossus baeobatrachus; assembly: GCF_048569485.1. NCBI lineage: Eukaryota > Metazoa > Chordata > Amphibia > Anura > Aromobatidae > Anomaloglossus > Anomaloglossus baeobatrachus. The sequence continues at coordinate 259,325,159 of NC_134355.1, read as the reverse complement.
CCTGGAGGGAGGCAACAAGGGTTTTGTGTCTGACTAATGTAACTGTCCGGGGGTGGGGGTGTGTGTGTGTTCTGTCTGTGGCTACCTGGCTAGTCCAGGGCGCCACAGCTATACATTCTTTCTTACCAACTTTCTTTTAGAACTATTCATGTGTCAGTCAGAAATGCTGCATGTGCTTCATTTAAACAGTAAGTTTTGTAAAAATGTAATGAGCTTGACACAGCTATTTATCCTTAGAAGGCTTTTGCAGTATGTCTTTTGAGATTATTGGTCACCTATAATTGGCTTGTTCCCGGCAGAGTTACTGCCACCGAGCAATTAATTCCCTTGCTCTAAGTCGAACCAACTGCAAGATTAAAAAGAGCAAATCTATTTATATATTCATATTCGTTTCACTTGGCTAAGAATTTAAGGTGTACTGATCATTTACTTTTTTTCTCAAGAGTAAATAAAAAAATAATAAACTTTATAATATATAAAGAAAAATTATTTGTTGTTAACATATGCTGTATGTTCTTGGTAACTGCACTTAGATACTGGATGATGACCGGGCCATGCAGCTTATTTGAAATGCTTTATTGTTTATAATGATGGCTGGGCCATACAAGACAATCGCGCTCTACCTATTATGTCCCCCCTATTTTCTTATAGATTGTAAACTTGCAAGCAGGGCCCCACTCCACCTATAGCTGTTTAACTATGTGTTACTTTGTATTGTCTTTATTGTCTTTACATAGCCCCATTTAAAGTGCTGTGGGATATATTGGTACTAGTGATGGGCGAGCACTAAAATGCTCAGGTGCTTGGTACTCGAGTGGAGAAAATTTTAACGCTGCGTGTGCTCGTCTCAAGTAACAAGCATAATGGAAGTCAATGGGAAACTCAAGCATTTTTCAGGCAAACCCCACGGGGATAACTGGGGGACCTGAAAATCACTGACATGGATGGAAACACTACTGCAATGAAATAAAAATAGCATGGGGAAGATGCCTGGACACATCTCTGATTTCCAGGTCGCTCCTGGGAATAATGTTGTCATAGTATTACACCACTTTTATGGACTGGCAATAAAGCATTCCAAACCAAAGATAACATGGATTTAACAGTATAATTTTTTTAGAAAACATTCTTTCCTGTAAAGACTTGTATATAAGGCAAATTTATCTAGAGAAAAAAAACTGCCTCCTCCACCCCTTAGGCAATGTTCACATAGCGTTTTTGCTGCATTTTTGCACTATTTCTTTCAATGGTAAAAAAAAGTGCTGCAAAAAGGCTGAAAGCATTGACATGCTTCTTCGTACAAAAAATGCAGCATTTTTCATTTCAGTCATGAAAAAAAAAGGAAGTGTGTGGATGAAAGTTCTCAATTTTTTTCCCATTTGTAAAGACTGAAACTCCTAGATTGGTAAAGCCTAGGCACTAAGTGCAAAGCCTATCAAAAATTGAAAGGAGGAATTGCATTACACCCTGGAATACATGCAGAGGATAGCCTCAGAAAACCTTTTTTTCCCCATTTACAAGGAGTGGGACTGGTAAAACATTTAAACTAGGTGCAAGGGCTGACAAAAATGATAAGGAGGAACTCCAATACACCCTGGAACACATGTAGAGTAGGGCCTCAGAAAACATTTACATTTAGAAGAAGTGGGACTTCTTTGGCCAACAACAAAGAGTCCAAAAAAGCCATTACTCAGAGTATAAGTGTTATGCCTGCCAGGCGAGCACGGGGTTAGTGGATCCACTGGACCAAAGGTACCAATTACTGGCCTGGAGGAGTGAACTGGACCGGCCACTGAGTTTTCAGCAAAGCCACTTGGGGGGCGATAGTCACACATGCTGGTAGGTCGCCGACCCGAGCCCCAGCCCCAGGAGATCAACGTACCTCGGTAGTTGGTGCCACAGATATAAACAGTCTCTGCTTGTAGAAATAGCAACAGCAGCCGGTGTCATGTAATCAGCCAGGATGGATGGATGGAATAGCAATGGCTGTTGTGGACACTCGCAGTAGCAGCAGCTGCTGTGGATATCGTAGTAGGTGATTACTTGCAGCAGCAGAAGATATAGTGAAAGCAGCCATCGTGGATAGTTGCTGGGTATTAAAATATGGGGAAACCTGCACCATTTTTTCCAATTATTTAATTATTTTTACACTTCACTTCGAGGACCCAAACAGCTAGTGTGAGGGCAACAAATCACAGATCCCTGCACAGATGGTGGGTGGGGGAAGCAGGACTACAACCAATCACAGACACTGTTACAGAGGGTGAACGAGGGAAGCAGTGCATATTCATGACCTTTAATGATTGTATCAGGAAGCTGTGACAGCAACATGGAAACTCAGTAAGTTTTTGTCTCCTACGTTAATCACCGTAATACTCTGACAACATTATTTCCAGAAACCTAATTTGATTTAAAAATACATTCAGGGATAATCAGGAGCCAGATAAAAGTGGAACTTTTATGCGCTGCTGTGAGAATGACGAACATCCAAAAGTGCTAAATGAAATGTACGTAGTTTTAGCCTACGCGTTTCAAAGTGTGTCCTCACTTCGTCATCAGGAAACCCACCGATTAACAAACAATGGCAGTAGGGCAATTATATATAGCATTGGATTTTTCAAAAAAGAGCGCCAAGCAGACACATGACAGTGAATCAGAGTTCAGAGAGTTAATCGTAGCGCTCATGTAACTATTGCCAAGTATGGGAATAAAATCTATTATCTCATTTAGTAGGTAAATAGAACCTGCTGGACAGCAGAAAAGACAAAATAATGAAAAAAGGGGGAAAAAAAGAACAAGAGAAACAAAAGAAGATTAAAGGAAAAAGATGTATATTATCTTGAAGTGGACTAGAACCCACTAATGATTGTGGAGAAGATGGAGAAGATGCCTTGTGTGCTATGTGAGAGATTTGGAAAAATGTATCTCATCAGGTGATCAGTGATATTAAACCAATGAGTAAAAACTAAATTAATGATGTATAAAAATAAGTTGGAAAACTGTGAAACATATGGTAAGTATATCTGTATCTAAAAAATATGTCACTAAAAAAGCAAATAATAACTGTTGTGAATGTAAATGAACTAGAACTCATTAGTGGTGAAGTTAACTATACATTCTTTGGCTAAGAGTTACCCAGCGCGCAGTGTGAAGAGAACTGGGGAAGGAAGTATTAAAATGCATTCAAAAACTGTAATATGTGTGAAAAAATATTATTATACAGCATTTTAATACTAAATATTCATTAACTATGTAGAAATGTATTCATTAATTAACCACTAATTAATTAATTAGTTAATTAACTAACCCAAGGGTAACAAGAGAAAGTGCATCATACAGTTTATTATGCAATTTATTCTGAGCATGCTCATATCTCATATGCAGTCGTAATCTACTTTTTGGGTGCAAGACTCTGAAGGGAAAAAGTGCCATTTCAATTTTTGAACGTAAAATTAACTGTAATCATTAGCAGCTGCTATATTGTGTTTGGGGAGCCCCTGAGATGCCTAAACAGTGGAGCTCCCCCACAAGTAATGGGATGAAGCAATGGGATGAAACTGATGGGGAGGAGACACAGAGTAGATATTAGAAAATAAATTTTGACAGTGAGAGTGATCAATGAGTGGAACTGGCTGCCACGAGAGATTGTGAGTTCTCCTTCAATTGAAGTCTTTAAAGAGAGTTTGGACGGACATCTGTCTGGGATGATTTAGTGAATCCTGCTTTGAGCAGGGGGTTGGACTAGATGACCCAGGAGGTCCATTCCAACTCTAATATTCTATGATTCTAAGTGACCCCATTTTGGAAACTAGACCTCTCAAGAAATGTATCTAGATGTTTTGTGAGCACTTTAAACCCCCTGGTGCTTCACAGAGTTTAATAACGCTGAGCCATGAACATAAAAAAAAATACCATTTTTAAAACAAAATTGTTACTTCAACCAGATAGCTTTATTTTCACAAGAGTAACAGGGAAAAATGCACCAAACAATTTATTGTGCAATTTCTCCTGAGTATACAGATACCTCATATGTGGTGGAAATCAACTGTTTGGGCACACTACAGGACTTGGAAGCGAAGGAGCAACATTTCACTTTTTGAATGTTAAAATAGCTGTAATCGTTAGCTGACGCCATGTCACGTTTGGAGACCCCCTGAGTTGCCTTAACAGTGGAGCTCCCCCAAAAGTGACACCAATTTTTTAAACAAACTAGACCCCGTAAGGAATTTATCTAGATGGTTGGTGAGTACCTTCAACCTCTAGGTGCTTCATGCTATTTTAAAACGTTGAGCTGTGAAAAGGAAAAAATACTTTTTTTTACCACAAAATGTTGTTTTATTACCAAAGCTTTCATCCTCACAAGGGTCACAGGACATAATGGACATTGGCAACACCCTTGAGGTGCCTAAACAGTGGAGCTCACCAACAAGTGACCCCATTTTGGAAACTATTTATCTAGATGTTTGGTGAGCACATAGAGCTGTGAAAAATTAAAAAATACATTTTTAACCTCAAAAATGTTGCTTTAACCTCAAATTTTTAATTTTCACAACACAAGGGAAATAGGTAAAACAAAAGCCCAGTAATATGTTACACAATTTCAACTGAACATGGCAATACCCCACATGTGAATGTACATACTATTTGGCTCGGGAGGGAAGGAACGCCATTTGATTTTTGGAGCACAGATTTTCCTAGAATAGTTTGCGGCCTCCATTTACAGAGCCCCTAAGTGACAGAACAGAAGAATTCCCTCAAGTGACCAAATTTTGGAAAATACACTCCTCTGGGAATTCATCTATGGGTATAGTGATGATTTAGGTTCTGGAAAACACCCATGGTGTCAAACACAGTGAATGTTGCAATATTAATCACTGCAAATAAGTACTTGTTGTGCCCAGTACATTGTAGTGCCCGTACATTGTACCCAGCTCATGCTTCTGGAAACCTGCATCCCGTAAATTTAAGCAGACTCTCCTCACTACAATAATGCCAAACATGTGGATGATAACTGTGGTTTAGGAACATTGTGGGGTTCAGAATAGATTGGGCATTTGGATTTGGGAGCACAGATTTTGCTGGCCTTCTTTTTTGGGGGGAGGGAGCCATAGTGTTTTTCCAGAGCCTTTGAGCTACCAATAACGTGGAAGACCCTTATATTTCCATTAACCGATGACAGACCTGAGTGGGGACTTGTGTTTTTGTGGGTTGAGTTGATTGCTATTTGGTTGCGATGTTGGTACAGAATATTTTCGGTCAGTTCACATTTTTCTTGTTTTCTAAGCTGAGCACATACATCAGGGTTTACATCTACACCTCCGAAATACGTGATTCAAGTGAAACCCGCAATGGATCCATTCATTGATTTCATTGATGAGGCAGTGGAGTCATTCAGGACTCTGGCTTCTGCTCAGTGGTCTCTGTCTTTTGAAAGGTGAACAAAACTGTTGATTGATGAATTTTTGTGAACACTTAAATAGAGGTATAAAAAGATAGACACCGCTGGACCACAGGCGAGACGTGAGGTCAAAGTGACTCCCTCTGCCTCATTACAGTGAATTTTCCATTAGGAATTTTTTCCGAATCACATTTTTCAGAGATTCATGGTACGTGTCCACGATCCGCACACGCTGTGTCTTCTCCTGATGCAAGTATTTTCCACAGGGGACCGCAGTTGTCCATGCCCAAGATCAGGGTTTGGGGCTCTGTGGTACTTTCACTCTGTTTTCGCCATGGAGACTACTCTAATCTCCGCAAGGATAAATTGATATGCTGCACATAGTGAAGCTTCTTGTCTAAATTTAATCAACCCACGCTTCCCTCTACTCAAGAAGTATTTGATAGAACGAACCTATGTCCTCAGTATGAACTTACTCTTTCTCAGGACTTCCAGCATCGCTTTGCAGTGGAGCATCGTTGGACATTATGGCCCTCATCCCTTCCCTCCATCTCTTAATTCCTAACCCCCCCGACTTGTAAGAAAGGAAAGGAAGGACAATTTTATCTCCCTCTCTCATCCTTCTGGGAAAATGTCTGTCAGTTACAGTACTGGATTGTGTGTCAGTTTTTGTATTTTTATGTTTCTACACTCTTGTACTTCTTTGGGGAAATTCTGGATGTTCATGCTGTTCATAACACATTACCTCCATCAGAGTGAAACCTCAACCTCACTTAGGTACAGTATATTATGGCATAGCTTACCCCCCTCCCCTCCACCGCACCCCCCTTTTCACCCTCTTGTTCCCTCCTCCTGGCCTTCCTTTGGTGTTCCTCTGTTCCATGATAACCCTGTAAGCCCTACTTCCTGTCCGTGTGTCTTATCTGACCCGTATAACCTTGTATATTGTGTTGAAAACCTCAATAAAAACTTTTATTGTTTAAAAACATTTATGCTGCATAGAAAAGAGGCACAATGGGCATGGGATTTCTACAAATCCCATCCACTGTGCTTGTACTGTATAAGGCTTGAAACACACATCCGTGAAACAAGTGCGTGTTTGATCCGTTTCCGTGTATACTGGAGACACGGCCAAACGTGCACCAATGTTACTATATCTCAGCGGTTACATTTGCGTTTTTGGTTATGTCCGTTAGTCCGTCTCCGTGATGCGTTTTGTGGGCCGTGTCTCACGCCAGCATGTCCGTTTTATTCACGCAACACGCAGCACGGACCCAATGAAAGTCAATGGGTCTGTGCGCACGTCCGAGTGACACGGACGCATCTCTGTTTGTTCCCTGTATGTTTTGTGCTTTTTTCATGTGATGTCAGTCTTTTTTCTTTTTATGTTTCGTTCTCTCCCTCAGTCCGTCGGTCGGTCTCTATGTCTGTCTGTCCCTCTAGCTGTCTGTCGGTCAGTTCCCCCCTCTCTCATACTTACCATTCCCCGATCTCCGGCGCGGCGCTGCACTGCTGTTATAAAAACTCCGGCGGCTTTTCCTCTTTTGAAAAAGCCGGCCGCCCATTAATCAATCTCGTATTCCCTGCTTTACCCGCCCACCGGCGGCTGTGATTGGTTGCAGTGAGACACGCCCACCACGCTGAGTGACAGGTGTCACACTGCACCCAATCACAGCAGCCGGTGGGCGTGTCTATACTGTGCATTGAAAAAAATAAATAAATAATTAAAAAAAACGGCGTGCGGTCCCCCCCCATTTTAATACCAGCCAGATAAAGCCATACGGCTGAAGGCTGGTATTCTCAGGATGGGGAGCTCCACGTTATGGGGGGCCCCCCACCCTAACAATATCAGTCAGCAGCCGCCCAGAATTGCCGCATACATTATATGCGACAGTTCTGGGGCTGTACCCGGCTCTTCCCGATTTACCCTGGTGCGTTGGCAAATCGGGGTAATAAGGAGTTATTGGCAGCCCATAGCTGCCAATAAGTCCTAGATTAATCATGTCAGGCGTCTATGAGACACCTTCCATGATTAATCTGTAAGTTACAGTAAAAAAACACACACACCCGAAAAAATCCTTTATTTGAAATAAAAAACACAAACAAATTCCCTCATTACCAATTTATTAACCCCGACAAACCCTCCATGTCCGGCGTACTCCACGGACCTCCAGCGTCGCATCCAGCTCTGCTGCATGGAGGTGACAGGAGCAGCAGAAGACACCGCCGCTCCGGTCACCTCCACGCAGCTAATGAGATGAGTAGCGCGATCAGCTGCTGTCAGTCAGGTAACTCGCGGCCACCGCTGGATCCAGTGGTGGCCGCGGGTAACCTCAGTGACAGCAGCTGATCGCGCTACTCATCTCATTAGCTGCATGGAGGTGACCGGAGCGGCGGTGTCTTCTGCTGCTCCTGTCACCTCCATGCAGCAGAGCTGGATGCGACGCTGGAGGTCCGTGGAGTACGCCGGACATGGAGGGTTTGTCAGGGTTAATAAATTGGTAATGAGAGAATTTGTTTGTGTTTTTTATTTCAAATAAAGGATTTTTTCGGGTGTGTGTGTTTTTTTACTGTAACTTACAGATTAATCATGGAAGGTGTCTCATAGACGCCTGACATGATTAATCTAGGACTTATTGGCAGCTATGGGCTGCCAATAACTCCTTATTACCCCGATTTGCCAACGCACCAGGGTAAATCGGGAAGAGCCGGGTACAGCCCCAAAACTGTCGCATATAATGTATGTGGCAATTCTGGGCGGCTGCTGACTGATATTGTTAGGGTGGGGGGCCCCCCATAACGTGGAGCTCCCCATCCTGAGAATACCAGCCTTCAGCCGTATGGCTTTATCTGGCTGGTATTAAAATGGGGGGGGACCGCACGCCGTTTTTTTTAATTATTTATTTATTTTTTTCAATGCACAGTATAGACACGCCCACCGGCTGCTGTGATTGGGTGCAGTGTGACACCTGTCACTCAGCGTGGTGGGCGTGTCTCACTGCAACTAATCACAGCCGCCGGTGGGCGGGTAAAGCAGGGAATACGAGATTGATTAATGAGCGGCCGGCTTTTTCAAATTAGAAAAAGCCGCCGAAGCAGTGTGAACGCCGTGCAGCGCCGGTGATCGGGGAACGGTGAGTATGAGAGAGGGGGGGACACTTCAGTCACTCGGGGGATTAGCGGTCACCAGTGAATCCTTCACAGGTGACCGCTAATCAGTACACGGCACACAGACAGAGCCGCAGCATGACTATGAAGTCGGGTGAAGTTCACCCGAGTTCATTCTCATCCCGCTACTCTGTCTTCCGACATGTAGTAACGACATTTTGCATCACACACGTACATTTCACACGGACAACACATACACATGTCAGTTATTTCACTCACGCACACACGGACATTCCACACGCACATACGGCTAGCATACGGGATACACACGCAGGCCACACATACCATAAAAACGGACCTAAAAAACGGAAAACGGACCCGAAAAATGGCCCGTTTTACACGGACGTGGTTTTCACGGATGTGTGGCGGAGCCCTAACAGAGCATTTTGGATGCAGCGAAAACACGCTGCATCCAAAACGCTGATATTCCTAATCATGGGCATGTACCTTTACACGTAATCATGGTGTAAGCGATCAGGATAACTATGAGCCATGCCGTACTGCAATCTTTTAAATGCAAAATACACAAATCAATAGCAGTTAAAAAATTGGCTTTATTTATTTATTTTGTATGCCATACAACTTGCGGTATAGGTGCTTAGGCAGCTTTATTTCTTGAGTCAGTACGATTACAGCGATAGTTTTTTTTTTTAGGTTTGGCGACTATCACACTAAAAAAATCTATTTTTACAAAATATTTTTTTGCCCCATCAGATTTTGAAGGCTATAGTTCTTTTATTTTTCTGCTGACAATTATTTTTCTTCGCCCTTCACTGTGCTGTAAAAGTGATAAGACAATTTTATTCTTTGGGTCAGTACAAATTTCAACGATACCACATTTATATAGTTTTTTTTTTAGATTTTACACCATAAATACTTTTTCATTTTTTTTTTCTCTGATGGAGCTGTTTTGGGGGACAAAATGATATATTCAGTGGTACAATTTTTATCTATATATGACTTTTTGATCGCATTTTATTCCACTTTTTTTATGATGAAAATAGTTTTTGCTAGATTTTTTATTTTTTTATGGTGCTCACTGAAAGGGTGTGACAGTTTCTTAGATTCGGTTAACTAGTGGAACAGTTTTATAAATTCGGTTGTTATGGACGCGGCAATGCCAAATATGTGTACTTTTTGTAGGTGAGGTTTTTTTACACAAATATAATTTTTGAAATTATTTTTTGGTTCGTTATTTTATGATTTTATAATACTTTAATAGCTTTTTTTAAACTTTTTCACTTATTGCCTTTGTGGGACATTATCCCACAGTACTCTGATTGCAGCTGCAATATTCCACAGTGCTTGATCACTGCACTGAGAAAACCTGAATGATCATGGTGCAGGCACTGAGACCATCAATCGGAGAGGAGAGGGAGGGCAATTCCTCTTCCAGTCCCCTAAGTGCCACGATCGATATTGATCACAACATGGCACGGAGACCTTCGTGAAGTCTAACTGCACATCTGTTTTATCATAATTATTATTTTATATTTTATAATTTATCAAAATCATTTAATTACTTTTAAAACAGTTCTACATAGTTAATGAATGTTTATTAATAAAATGCTATACACCATGTTCCAAATAATTATGCAAATTATATTTTTTTCTGATTTTACTAAATGGGTGGTGCAAATGACACTCTAATAAAAGTCATCACCAGTTAGAGTATACATCTAATTTTATTGAAGAAACCTCCCAATGATAACAGTATAATCTTCAAAATTAAAAAAAAAAATCAAAATGCACTGTTCCAAATTATTAGGCACAGTAGAGTTTCTAAACATTTTATATGTTTTAACCCCTTTACGACCGCCGATACGCCTTTTAACGGCGGTAAATAAGGGTACTTTTTCCGATCCGCCGCTTTTTAACGGCGGTCGGAAAAAAGGGTCTAGCGCCCCCCAGAGTCAGAAAATTTCCGGGGTCTCAGCTGCCGGGGGTAGCTGAGACCCTGGAGATCATGATTCGGGCCGGTTTTTCCGGTCCCCGCTCACCTGATGACCGGTATACACCGTATACCGATCATCAAGTTATAGTAAATGACCGCGCCGGTAAAAAATGATTTATCTCCCATCTGGCATGATCAAACATGCCAGATGGGAGATAAATCTTTTTCCCGGTTCCCTCCGGTCCCCCGGTGTCCCCAAAGTGCCCCCCCCGACCCCCAACCCCCTCCCGAAAATCCAAGATGGCCGCAGCAGCGCGCCGGCCGCATTTCCACTGTTCCTATGGTTTCTGTCGTATGTGCCATAACACATACGACAGAAACCTGCTCCCCAGGCCCTGCCGGGATCCCCCCTACCCCCCCCTGGTGTTCCCCGGTGTCCCCCGGTGTCATACATACCTGTCGCAGCTCTGATCCCCCGCGGCCCCCTCCTCCGGCTCCTTCTCTGCAGACTCCGGTCACATGAGCAGAGCGCAGCTGTCAGCTTCCTGTGTTCAGGACGCTGGCTGCTCGCTCTCTGGAGCTGTGACCCAGGGAGGGTGGGTGGGTGCAGATTCTTTGCACCCACTCTCCTCAAATGGAGGGTCTGCCCTCCTAGAAAATGGGGGATACGTTCCCTGAACGTGTCCCCCATATTCTAGAAGGTCCAGAGGCGACGTGGACGTCCAAATGGATTATTGTGGATTTTTTTTTTCTTTTCAATAAATTGGTCAATCAGGGAATGTTTTGGGGAGTGTTTTTTCAAATAAATTTTTTTTGTTGTCAATTTTTTTTTATTACTGTCAATTAGTTATGTCGGGTATCTGATAGACGCCGTGACATAACTAATTGCTGGGCTTGATGCCAGGTGACATTACACACCTGGTATCAACCCCATTCATTACCCCGTTAGCCAACGCACCAGGGCGCGGGATGAGCTGGGGCGAAGCGCCAGAATTGGCGCATCTAATGGATGCGCCACTTCTGGGGCGGCTGCGGCCTGCTATTTTTAGGCTGGGAAGAGTCCAATAACCGTGGCTCTTCCCATCCTGAGAATACCAGACCCCAGCTGTCAGCTTCACCTTGGCTGGTGATCTAATTTGGGGGGACCCCACGTTTGTTTTTTTTTTTAATTATTTATTTATAAATAATTAAAAAAAAAAAACAGCTTGGGGAGCCCTCCAAATTGATCACCAGACAAGATGAAGCTGTCAGCTGTGGTTTGCAGGCTACAGCTGTCTGCTTTACCCTAGCTGGCTATCAAAAATAGGGGGGACCCCACGTCATTTATTTTAATTCTTTTTTTTTTTTTTGGGCTAAATACAAGGCTAGGCATCCTTTAGTGTCACATGAAAGGCACTAAAGGGCGCCAGCTTACAATATGCAGGGGGGTGGGACGTTATATATGTTTGACATCTATCCATTCATCCATTGTAGCATTTTACGCTGTGTGCCCACAATCAGGGTTTGCAACGTTTTGGGCGCAGAGTGTTTTCCCTGCGTCCATAACGCTGCGTTGTGCAGTAGAAGCACAGTGGCAGGATTTTTAGAAATCCCGTGCCCACTGTGTTTCTTTTCTCCGCAGCATAAATCGACCTGTGGCGCAGCTTCCCGAGCCTCAGGATGTCAATTTATGCTGCGGAGATGAGTGTTCTTTGCAGGTAGAATAGAACTAAAGTCCACAGCAGCCTGAACCCAAATCGTGGGCATGGGCAGCTGCGTTCTCCCGTGGACAACACTCACATTTCTGCAGGAGGCTGACACTGGGTACTAGACGCCGTGTCGCTGGATCATGGCCACATAGCCTAAAGGCTACTTTACACGCTGCGATATCGGTCCCGATATCGCTAGCGTGGGTACCCGCCCCCATCTGTTGTGCGACACGGGCAATCGCTGCCCGTGCCGCACAACATCGCGCAGATGCGTCACACATACTTACCTGCCCGGCGACGTCGCTGTGACCGGCAAACCGCCTCCTTTCTAAGGGGGCGGTCCGTGTGGCGTCACAGTGACATCACTGAGCGGCCGCCCAATAGAAGCGGAGGGGCGGAGATGAGTGGCCGGAACATCCCGCCCACCTCCTTCCTTCCTCATAGCGGCCGGGAGGCAGGTAAGGAGAGCTTCCTCGTTCCTGCGGCGTCACACATAGCGATGTGTGCTGCCGCAGGAGCGACGAACTACATCGTTACTGCTGCAGTAACGATAATCGAGAATGGACCCCCATGTCACCGATGAGCGATTTTGCACATTTTTGCAACGATGCAAAATCGCTCATCGGTGTCACACGCAGCAACATCGCTAATGCGGCCGGATGTGCGTCACCAATTCCGTGACCCTAACGACTCCGCATTAGCGATGTCGCAGCGTGTAAAGCCCCCTTAACAGTGAGAAATTTTTTGCTACAGCAACAGTTTTGTGAAGTACCTGTGGATTCAAAATGTTTACTATACTCCTGAATAAAATCCTTGAGGGGTCCAGTTTCCAAAATGAGGTCACTTGTGGGGGGTTTCTGATGTATAGGTGCCCAAGGGGCCCTGCTAATGTGACATGGTGCGCGCAATTTACTTCAACTTTTCCAAAATTCAAATGGTGCTCCTTCCATTCCAAGCCCTCCCATTTATCCAAACAAAGGTTTTTGGCCACATGTGTGGTATCCCTGCGCTCACAAGAAATTAGATAACAACCTGTGGGGTACACGTTTTGTTGTTGCCTCTTGAAAAAGTGAAAAATGTGTCGCTAAATCAACATTTTTGTGAAAAAAATGAAAATTTCAATATGGCAACCTAAGCTTATCAAATTCTGTGAAGTATTCGTGGATTCAAAATGCTCAATATACACCTAGATTAAAGCCTTGAGGGGTCTTATTTCCAGAATGGGGTCACTTGTGGGGGACCTCCACTGCTTAGGCACCTCAGGGGTTCTCCTAATGCAACATGGCGTCCGCTATTGATTCCAGCCAATTTTGCAGTCAAATTGCACTCCTTCTCTTCTGAGCCCTGTAGTGTGCCCAAACAGTTGATTTCCACCACATACAAGATATCAACAAACTCAGGAGAAATTGCGCAATAAATTTCATGGTGATTTTTTTCCTGTTACCCTTGTGAAAAAAAAAGCTACCTGGTTGAAGTAACAATTTTGTGGTAAAATTTTATTTTTTTATTTTCATGGCTCAACGTTATAAACTTCTGTAAAGCACCTGGGGGTTCAGGGTACTCACCAAACATCAAGATAAATTCCTTGAGGGGCCTAGTTTCCAATATGGGGTCACTTGTGGTGTTTTTTTGCTGTTTACGTACCTTAGGGGTCCTCCAAATGCGACATGGTGCCCGCAATCTTTTTCAGCCAAATTTCCTTTCCAAAATTCAAATATTGCTCCTTCCGTTCCAAGCCCTCCCATTTGTCCAAACAAAGGTTTCAGACCACATGTGAGGTATCACCGCGCTCATAAAAAAGTGGGTAACAAACATTGGGGTCAAATTTTTGGAATTACCTCTTGAAAAAGTGAAAAAATTGATGCTAAAGCAACATTTTTGAGAAAAAAATGAAAATTTTCAATGTGACAACGTAACGTTATCAAAATCTGTGAAGTACCTGTGGATCCAAAATGCTCACTATACCCCTAGATAGAAGCCTTAAGGGGTCTAGTTTCCAAAATGGTGTCACTTGTAAGGGGTTTCTGCTGTTTAGGTACCTTGGAGGACATGTAAATGCAACATGGTGCCCGCAATCTATTTCAGCCAAATTTGCTTTCCAAAATTCAAATATTGCTCCTTCTGTTCCGAGCCCTCCCATTTGTCCAAACAAAGGTTTCTGACCACATGTGGGGTATTGGCGCGTTCATAAGAAAGTGGGTAACAAGTTTTGGGGTTCATTTTGTTGTGTTATTTCTTCTAAAAGTGAATAAATTTGGGGTAGAGCAACATTTTAGGTAAAATTTTATTTTTTGCTTTTTTTCATTCCACTTTGCTTTAGTTCCTGTGAAGCACCTGAAGGGTTAATAAACTTCTTGGATGTGGTTTTGAGTACTTTGAGGCGTGCTGTTTTGAGAATGGTGTCACTTTTAGGTATTTTCTGTCACTTAGGCCTCTCAAAGTCACTTCAAATGTGATGTGGTCCCTAAAAAAATGGTTTTGTGAATTTTGTTGAAAAAATGGGAAATTGCTGATGAACTTTGACCCCTTCTAACTTCCTAACCCCAAAACATTTTGTTTCAGAAATTGCGCTAATGTAAAGTAGACATGTGGGAAATGTTATTTATTAACTGTTTTGTGTGACATAACTCTCTGGGTTATCGGCATAAAAATTAAAAGTTTGAAAATTGCAAAATTTTCAAAATTTTCATCAAATTTCCGATTTTTTCACAAATAAAAGCAAAAAATATCGTTCTAAATTTATAACTATCATGAAGTACAATATGTCACGAAAAAACAATGTCAGAATCACCGGGATCCGTTGAAGCGTTCCAGAGTTATGACCTCATAAAGTGACACTGGTCAGAATTGCAAAAAATGGCCTGGTCATTAAGTACAAAACTGGCTTCGTCCTTAAGGGGTTAAAGAACTGAAAATGCTCATTTGTAGAATCTGCAGCATTAGGGGGTCACATTCACTGAAATAAAAAGCTATTTGAATCCAAAACATCCTAACAGGCCAAGTTACATGTTAACATAGGAACCCTTCTTTGATATCACCTTCACAATTCTTGCATCCATTGAACTTGTGAGTTTTTGGAGACTTTCTGCTTGAATTTCTTCGCATGATGTCAGAATAGCCTCCCAGAGCTGCTGTTTTGATATGAACTGCCTCCCACCCTCATAGATCTTTTGCTTGATGATACTCCAAAGGATCTTTATAGGGTTGAGGTCAGGGGAAGATGGTGGCCACACCATAAGTTAATCTCCTTTTATGCCCATAGCAGCCAATGACACAGAGGTATTCTTTGCAGCATGAGATGGTGCATTGTCATGCATGAAGATGATTTGGCTCCTGAAGGCACGTTTCCGCTTTTTGTACCATGGAAGAACGTTGTCAGTCAGAAAGTCTATATATTTTGCAGAGGTCATTTTCACATCTTCAGGAACCCTAAAGGGGCCTAACAGATGTCTTCCCATGATTCCAGCCCAAAGCATGACTCCTCCGCCTCCTTGCTGACGTCGCAGCCTTGTTGTGACATGGTGGCCATCCACCAACCATTCACTACTCCATCCATCTGGACCATGCAGGGTTGCTCAAAAATAATCAGTAAACAAAACTGTTTGAAAATTAGTCTTCATGTATGTCTGGGCCCACTGCAACCATTTCTGCTTGTGAGCACTGGTTAGGGGTAGCCAAATAGTAGGTTAACACTAGAAGTCCCAGAAATCTCGAGCTCCCCCCTGAAGTCCCGAAAGAGGGTCAAATGACCAAATACAATAAACTGAATAGAACTAACTAGAAACTAAATGGCTAAACTCAATGGAAAACAACAACCTCCTGTGGTGCGACAGTAATGGCCTTAATTACAGAACAAAAGACGGTGATTATAGGATGTTAGCTAAAATTCTTCAGGTCATTCGACCCTTCTTTGGGTTCCAAAGGTAGAAATGTTAAATGACCCCTCTCTGGGACTTCTAGTGTTAATGCACCATAGCAAGCCTTTGAAGAATCCTACACTTTGAGGTTCAAGGGACTCCATAGGCACCAGCAGCTTCAAATATCTGTTTGCTGATTTGTAATGGCTTTTTAGCAGCTGTTCTCTTAATCCGATGAACTTGCCTGGCAGAAACCTTCCTCATTCTGCCTTTATCAGCACAAACACGTATGTGCTCAGAATTAGCCACAAATCTCTTCACCGTACGATTATCACTCTTACGTTTTCGTGAAATATCTAATGTTTTCATCCCTTGTCCAAGGCATTGCACTATTTGACGCTTTTTGGCAGCAGAGAGATCCTTTTTGTTTCCTGTTACTTGAAAACTGTGGCCTGCTTAATATTGTGGAACATCCAGTTTTCCTTTTATTTGGCTCATCTGGCAAACTAATTAGCACAGGTATCTGAGATTGATTTCAGTGATCCAAAGAACCTTGAGACACAATACCATCAATGAGTTTCATTAAAAAAAAAATCGCTATAACACTTAAATCCAATTTGTATCATAATTTGGAACATGGTGTATAATCTTTTTTCACACATATTATTGCTTTTTAATACATTTTAATACAGTTTTCTCCAGATCTCTTCACAAAGAACATATAATTCACTTAACATTTACATTCACAACAATTATTATTTGCTTTTCTTAGTGACACACTTTTTAGACAAATATATACTACTAGAATTGGCCCGATTCTACGCATCGGGTATTCTAGAATTTACGTCTTGTGTAGTTAATGTATGATTTTTGTTTTATATATATATAGATATATATATATATATCTATATATATATATGTTGTTGTGTGTAGTTACCAAGTGTTTGTGTAGGGTGCTGTACATGTTCTGGGTGTTGTCTGGGTGTGGCGGGGGGTGAGAGCGGTGTTTGTGTGTTGCGTGTGTTGCGTTGTTTGTGGAGCGCTGTGTGTCTGTAGCATTGTGTGTGTGTGTTGCGCGGTTTGTGTGGGTGTGGGGTGTGTGTGTGTGTGTTTTGGGGGAGGTATGTTTTGTGCAGTGTGTGTGTTGTGCGGTATGTGCGTATATTTGTGTGTGCCGCGGTGTTTGTGTGTTGGGAGTTGTGTGTGTGCGGTGTTGTCTGTGTGTGTGGATGTCTGTGTAGGGCAGTGTTTGTGGTTCCCAGTGTGTGTGTGGTGTGTTGTGCAGTGCGAGTGTGGCGATGTGTGTGTGTGTGTGTGTGTGTTTTGGGGGGGAAGTGTGCACCCCCCATCGTGCTCCATCCCCCATGCTTCGCACCCCCCATCGAGCTCCATCCCCCATGCTGCGCATTCCCCATCATGCTCCATCCCCCATACTGCGCACCCCCCATCGTGCTCCATCCCCCATGCTGCGCACCCCCCATCGTGCCTGCGCACTCCCCATCGTGCTCCATCCCCCATGCTGTGCACTCCCCATCGTGCTCCATCCCCCATACTGCGCACTCCCCATCATGCTCCATCCAGCATGCTGCGCAACCCCCATCGTGCTCCATCCCCCATGCTGCGCACTCCCCATCGTGCTCCATCCCCCAATCTGCGCATTCCCCATCGTGCTCCATCCCCCATGCTGCGCACCCCCCATCGTACTCCATCCCCCATGCTGCGCACCCCCCATCGTGCTCCATCCCCCATGCTGCGCACTCCCCATCGTGCTCCATCCCCCATGCTGCGCAATCCAGATTGTGCTCCATCCCCCATGCTGCGCACTCCCCATAGTGCTCCATCCCCCATGCTGCGCATTCCCCATCGTGCTCCATCACCCATGTTGTGCATTCCCAAACGTGCTCCATCCCCCATGCTGTGCACTCCCCATCGTGCTCCATCCCCCATGCTGCGCACTCCCCATCGTGCTCTATCCCCCATGCTGCGCACTCCCAAACGTGCTCCATGCCCCATGCTGCGCACCCCCCATTGTGCTCCATCCCCCATGCTGCGCACCCCCCATCATGCTCCATCCCCCATGCTGCGCACTCCCAATTGTGCTCCATCCCCCATGCTGCGCACTCCCCATCGTGCTCCATTCCCCATGCTGCGCATTTCCGATCGTGCTCCATCCCCCATGCTGCGCACTCCCAAACGTGCTCCATCCCCCATGCTGCGCACTCCCCATCGTGCTCTATCCCCCATGCTGCGCACTCCCAAACGTGCTCCATCCCCCATGCTGCGCACTCCCAAACGTGCTCCATCCTCCATGCTGTGCACCCCCCATCGTGCTCCATCCCCCATGCTGCGCACTCCCCATCGTGCTCCATCCCCCATGCTGCGCACCCCCCATCGTGCTCCATCCCCCATGCTGCGCACTCCCCATCGTGCTCCATCCCCCATGCTGCGCACTCCCCATCGTGCTCCATCCCCCATGCTGCGCACTCCCCATCGTGCTCCATCCCCATGCTGTGCACTCCCCATCGTGCTCCATCCCCCATTCTGCGCACCCCCATCGTGCTCCATCCCCCATGCTGCGCACCCCCCATCGTGCTCCATCCCCCATGCTGCGCACCCCACATCGTGTGCCATCCCCCATGCTGCGCACTCCCCATCGTGCTCCATCCCCCATGCTGCGCACTCCCCATTGTGCTCCATCCCCCATGCTGCTGCGCACTCCCCATCGTGCTCCATCCCCCATGCTGCACATTCCCGATCGTGCTCCATCCCCCATGCTGCGCACTCCCAAATGTGCTCCATCCCCCATGCTGCGCACTCCCCATCGTGCTCTATCCCCCATGCTGCGCACCCCCCATCGTGCTCCATCCCCCATGCTGCGCACTCCCCATCATGCTCCATCCTCCATGCTGTGCACCCCCCATCGTGCTCCATCCCCAATGCTGCGCACTACCCATCGTGCTCCATCCACCATGCTGCGCACTACCCATCATGCTCCATCCCCCATGCTGCGCACTCCCCATCATGCTCCATCCCCCATGCTGCGCACCCCCCATCGTGCTCCATCCCCCATGCTGCGCACAACCCATCGTGCTCCATCCCCCATGCTGCACATTCCCCATCGTGCTCCATCCCCCATGCTGCGCACTCCCAAACGTGCTCCATCCCCCATGCTGCGCACTCCCCATCGTGCTCCATCCCCCATGCTGCGCACTCCCCATCGTGCTCTATCCCCCATGCTGCGTACCCCCCATCATGCTCCATCCCCCATGCTGCGCACTCCCCATTGTGCTCCATCCCCCATGCTGCGCACTCCCCATTGTGCTCCATCCCCCATGCTGCGCATTCCCGATCGTGCTCCATCCCCCATGCTGCGCACTCCCAAATGTGCTCCATCCCCCATGCTCCGCACTCCCCATGGTGCTCTATCCCCCATGCTGCGCACTCCCAAACGTGCTCCATCCCCCATGCTGCGCACTCCGCATCGTGCTCCATCCCCCATGCTGCGCACCCCCCATCGTGCTCCATCCCCAATGCTGCGCACTCCCCATCATGCTCCATCCCCCATGCTGCGCACTCCCCATCGTGCTCCATCCCCCATGCTGCGCACCCCCCATCATGCTCCATCCCCCATGCTGCGCACTCCCCATCGTGCTCCATCCCCCATGCTGCGCACTCCCCATCGTGCTCCATCCCCCATGCTGCGCATTCCCCATCGTGCTCCATCCCCCATGCTGCGCACTCCCAAACGTGCACTGTTATGATCCGGAACCATGGAAGACCACCACAAATCATTGGCAAAAAGGTGACAATAGCATTGGCAACTAATCTGGCCGCCATCCCCTTACTAACCAACACAACTAGAAGTAGCCAAGGGGTGAACTAACATCCTGTGCACCGCGAACCCAGCCGGAGAACTAACTATCCTAAAGGTAGGAAAGATGAATAACTCTCTGCCTCAGAAAATAGACAAGAATAGCAAGCCCCCCACATTCAAAGACTGCGGTGATATAGGAAAAACACAATACACAGGTAGATGACAGGATTAGCAAAAGGTGAGGCCCCCGCTGACTAAAATAGCAAAGGACAGGAAAGGGACTGATGGTTGCCAGAGAAAAACCCTACAAAATACCAACATCCTGATAGTACAAAAAGGCCCTCAGTTCGCTCGATCTGAACTCCGTCCTATACCAGGTGCCCTTGTCATACCAATGAACAGAAAACAAGAATCATAACAAAGTCAACAAGCCACAAACTCATGGACCCAAAGGAGCTATACTCCACACAGAACTGCAGGGAGTTCCTCAACAATCCACTGAGGGGGAAAATCCCTGCAAGCAAATAAACTGAAAATAACTACAGCAAAATGACAAACCCAAATAAACAAAAGAACAGACAATAAATAAAGAGCAAGCACTTATCTGGGGAAGATGTGGTGAAAGGCAGGATTAAGCAGGCTAGAGATACAAAGAACAACTGACATCCGGCACAGCCTGCAATCAGACCAGGACTTAAATAAGCAGAGAGTTAGGAAAGGAAACACCCACTGCACAACACACCTGATCTCTGTCCAAACCTTTCCTGGCCACCAGAGGGAGTCTCCCAGCAGCCAAGACATAATTAACATTCACAACAGTACCCCCCCCCTCGAGGAGGGGTCACCGAACCCTCACCCACGCCACCGGGTCGCTCGGGATGAGCATGATGGAAGGCGCGAACCAACCTGTCCGCATGAATGTCAGAAGCCACAACCCAAGAGTTATCCTCCTGCCCATAACCCTTCCATTTCACATGGTACTGAAGCTGACGCCTACTGCGACGGGAATCCAGGATTTTTTCAACCTCATACTCCAGATCCCCTTGTACCAAAACAGGGTCAGGAGGCGCTGCTGCAGGAACTGTTGGCTCTACATATTTCTTCAATAAGGACTTATGGAAGACATTGTGAATCTTAAATGACGCAGGCAGAGTCAAACGGAAAGATACAGGATTAATAATCTCCGAAATCTTATAAGGTCCAATAAATCTGGGCTTAAATTTAGGAGACAGAACTCTCATAGTAATATTTTTAGAGGACAACCACACCATGTCCCCTACTTTAAACCGGGGACCAACAGTCCGACGCCGGTAGGCAAACTTTTAGGCAGTTTCTTGGGACTGAAACAATTTATCCACTACCTGCCCCCAAATCTGCTGCATTCTGTTGACCACCGAATCCACCCCCGGACAGTCAGACGCCTCAAGCTGCCCTGAGAGGAACCTAGGGTGATACCCAAAATTGCAGAAAAAGGGGGACACCAACGTGGTAGAGCTAGCTCTATTGTTAAGGGCAAATTCAGCCAAAGGCAAAAACGAAACCCATTCATCCTCATCCGCAGAAACAAAACACCGTAAATAGGTCTCCAGGGTCTGGTTAGCCCTTTAAGTCTGACTGTTGGTCTGAGGATGAAACGCCGAGGAGAAAGACAGCTGAACACCCAATTTGGAGCAAAAAATCCTCCAAAACCTGGATACAAACTGCACCCCTCTGTCAGAAACAATGTTTTCGGGAATACCATGTAAACAGACAACATGTTGGAAAAACAAAGGCACCAACTCTGATGAAGACGGCAACTTAGATAGGGGAACCAAGTGGACCATCTTGGAGAATCTGTCACAGATCACCCAAATCACAGTCATTTTCTGAGAGACGGGAAGCTCTGAAATAAAATCCATAGAGATGTGCGTCCAAGGTTTCTTAGGTACAGGCAAAGGCAATAATAGCCCACTAGAACGTGAACAACAGGGCTTGGACCTAGAACAAACTCCACACGACTGCACAAAACGACGGACATCTCGGGACAGGGCCCAATGTGCCCCTTCTCCAATGATTCTCTGATGTATGACCGCATGGCATCATGTTCGGGCGCAGACAAGTTGACAATCCGCCCCTTGGGAAATTTACAACCGGGCATCAACTCAATGGCACAGTCACAGTCCCGGTGTGGGGGCAGAGAATCAGATTCCTGGTCATTAAATACATCACGGAAATCAGACAAGAAAGCTGGAACATCAACTGCCTGAGCAGACGTGGACGACACAGAAAGGTCCTGATGCAAACCTTGACAACCCCAACTAGCTACCGTCAAGGATCTCCAGTCAAGAACCGGATTATGGGTCTGCAACCACGGAAATCCCAGTACCAAGGTATCCTGTAGATTATGCAATACTAAAAATGTACAAGTTTCCTGATGCGCTGGTGCAACTCTCATAGGCACCTGGGTCCAAAATTGGGGTTTATGTTCTGCCAAAGGGCTAGTATCAATACCCCTTAACGGAATAGGAGTTTGCAAAGGAACCATGGGAAAACCACAATCCCTAGCAAACGCAAAATCCATCAAATTGAGCGCTGCCCCTGAGTCCACAAAGGCAAATGCAGAAAAGGAAGACAATGAGCAAATCAATGTGACAGACAAAAGAAACTTTGGTTGTAAAGAACCCACAGTAACAGAAGTAGCCAATCTCCTTTCACGTTTAGGACAGACAGCGATGTTATGAGAAGCGTCTCCACAATAGAAGCACAGTCTATTCTTCCGTCTGAACCCCTGCCGACTAGCATTAGAAAGGACCCTATCACACTCCATAGCCTCCAAAGGCAGTTCCCCAGGCACAAAACCAGCAGGTATCTTCCTGCGCTCACGTAAACGCCTATCAATCTGAATGGCCAAGGTCATAGAGGCATCAAGACCAGAAGGGACGGGAAATCCTACCATTACATCCTTCACAGCATCCGCAATACCCTTGCGAAAAAGAGCCGCAAGCGCATCATCATTCCATTTGGTAAGGACCGCCCACTTACGAAATGTCTGACAAAACGTTTCTGCAGAATCCAAACCCTGAGTGAAGGACAACATGACCTTTTCTGCTTGGTCCACAATATTGGGTTCGTCATATAATAAACCCAAGGCCTGAAAAAAGGAGTCCACATCATTGAGAATCGGATCATCAGACGCTAAAGAGAAGGCCCAGTCCTGAGGGTCACCACGCAGCAAGGAGATGACAATCTTAACCTGCTGTACGGGATTCCCTGAGGACTTAAGGCCCCGTCACACACAGAGATAAATCTTTGGCAGATCTGTGGTTGCAGTGAAATCATGGACATATTGTTCCATTTGTACACAGCCACATACCTGGCACTGATTGTCCACAATTTCACTGCAACCACAGATCTACCACAGATCTACCACAGATCTACCACAGATCTACCACAGATCTGCCACAGATTTATCTCTGTGTGTGACAGGGCCTTTAGGGCGCAGGTCAAAAAATAATTTACAGTTATTTTTGAAGCTCAAAAATCTCGACCGATCTCCCGAAAATAATTCAGGAACAGGAATCTTAGGCTCTGCAAGGGGAGTCTGTGCAAGATAAGACTCTATACGACGAACCTTATCATCAAGATGAGCAACACGCTCATCTAATTCATCCATGCTAGACAAAAGAAATCTTCCACAGAACCCAAAGAAGAAGAGGAAAAACACCAAAAAAAAAATTCTCAGCAGTTTTTTTTCTTTTTTCCTTTTCCTTTTTTTTTTTCCTTCTTAAGAGTACCCTTTAAATTTGTTGGCCGGATGTACTGTTATGATCCGGAACCATGGGAGACCACCACAAATCATTGGCAAAAAGGTGACAATAGCATTGGTAACTAATCTGGCCGCAATCCCCTTACTTACCAACACAACTAGAAGTAGCCGAGGGGTGAACTAACATCCTGTGCACCGCGAACCCAGCCGGAGAACTAACTATCCTAAAGGTAGGAAAGATGAATAACTCTCTGCCTCAGAAAATAGACAAGAATAGCAAGCCCCCCACATTCAAAGACTGCGGTGATATAGGAAAAACACAATACACAGGTAGATGACAGGATTAGCAAAAGGTGAGGCCCCCGCTGACTAAAATAGGAAAGGACAGGAAAGGGACTGATGGTTGCCAGAGAAAAACCCTACAAAATACCAACATCCTGATAGTACAAAAAGGCCCTCAGATCGCTCGATCTGAACTCCGTCCTATACCAGGTGCCCTTGTCATACCAATGAACAGAAAACAAGAATTATAACAAATTCAACAAGCCACAAACACATGGACCCAAAGGAGCTATACTCCACATAGAACTGCAGGGAGTTCCCCAACAATCCACTGAGGGGGAAAATCCCTGCAAGTGAATAAACTGAAAATAACTACAGCAAAATGACAAACCCAGATAAACAAAAGAACAGACAATAAATAAAGAGCAAGCACTTATCTGGGGAAGATGTGGTGTAAGGCAGGATTAGCAGGCTAGAGATACAAAGAACAACTGACATCCGGCACAGCCTGCAATCAGACAAGGACTTAAATAAGCAGAGAGTTAGGAAAGGAAACACCCACTGCACAACACACCTGATCTCTGTCCAAACCTTTCCTGGCCACCAGAGGGAGTCTCCCAGCAGCCAAGACATAACTAACATTCACAACAGTGCTCCATCCCCCATGCTGCGCACTCCCCATCGTGCCCCATCCCCCATGCTGCGCACTCCCCATCGTGCTCTATCCCTCATGCTGTGCACCCCCCATCATGCTCCATCCCCCATGCTGCGCACCCCCCATCATGCTCCATCCCCCATGCTGCGCACTCCCCATTGTGCTCCATCCCCCATGCTGCGTACTCCCCATCGTGCTCCATCCCCCATGCTGCGCATTCCCGATCGTGCTCCATCCCCCATGCTGCGCACTCCCAAATGTGCTCCATCCTCCATGCTGCGCACTCCCCATCGTGCTCTATCCCCCATGCTGCGCACTCCCAAACGTGCTCCATCCCCCATGCTGCGCACTCCCCATCGTGCTCCATCCCCCATGCTGCGCACCCCGCATCGTGCTCCATCCCCCATGCTGCGCACTCCCCATCGTGCTCCATCCCCCATGCTGCGCACCCCCCATCGTGCTCCATCCCCCATGCTGCGCACTCCCCATCGTGCTCCATCCCCCATGCTGCGCTCTCCCAAACGTGCTCCATCCCCCATGCTGCGTACTCCCCATCGTGCTCCATCCCCCATGCTGCGCACCCCCCATCGTGCTCCATCCCCCATGCTGCGCACTCCCCATCGTGCTCCATCCCCCATGCTGTGCACCCCCCATCATGCTCCACAGTCACACATCAGACAGTATACACGCACACATCTGATCGCATACACTCACACACACACCCCACTTCTCCCTGTGCCCACCGGTGGGCGGTCCCAGCAGCTGTGCTGCACGCCGTGCTCCTCTGCCGACACTCACAGATCCGATCGCATACACTCACACACACACACTCACACATCAGAACACACTCACACACATCTGATCGCATACACGCACACACACTGACGATATCGCACATACGCGCTCACACAATCACAACATCCAGAGATACCACATGCTTCCGGCCATGTGATCCTCCGGCAGGTCCTGGAAGGTCACTGCACAGTATCGTCGCCGAGAAGCAAGCGATATCACGGGATGTTGTGAGTATGTGGATGCGATCTGATGTGTGTGTATGAGGTGTGTGTGAGAGTGAGTGTGATCTGATGTGTGTGTGTGTCTGTTCTTGTGTGTGTGCGTGTGTGTGTGTTCCGCCGCTGCAGGACCTTGATGCGCTCACCTCGGGGCGAGAGGCCATTCCGTGTGGAGGGGCGGAGCCTGGGCGAGCGGCCAATCCGTGCGGGGGGCGGAGCCGAGGCGAGCGGCCAATCCGTGAGGCCAAGCGGCCAATCCGTGCGGAGGGCGGGACAATGGCGAGCCCAGTGGCCAATCCGCTGTTTGTCACCGTAAGGACATGGCCAATCCGTGGGGGATCGGAGCCGAGGCGAGCGGCCAATCCGTGCGGGGGGGAGGAGCCGAGGTGAGGCGAGCGGCCAATCCGTGCGGGGGGCGGGGCCATGGCGACCCCAGCGGCCAATCCGCTGTTTGTCACCGTAAGGACATGGCCAATCCGTGCGGGGGGGCAGAGCCGAGGCGAGGCGAGTGGCCAATCCGTGCAGGGGGGCGGAGCCGAGGCGAGGCAAGCGGCCAATCCGTGCGGGGGGAGGAGCCGAGGCGAGCGGCCAATCCGTGCGGGGTGGCGGGGCCATGGCGAGCCCAGCGGCCAATCCGCTGTTTGTCACCGTAAGGACACAATTTTGGAGCAAGACAGACAGACAGACAGACAGAATAAGGCAAATATATATATAGACTATACCACAGTTTTCCAACTTAATTATACATCTTCAATTTTATTTTTACTCATTGGTTTAATATCATTGATCACCTCATGAGATACATTTCTTCATAACTCTCACATAGCACACATGGCATCTTCTTCATCTTCTCCACGATCATTAGTGGGTTCTAGTTCACTTCAACATAATATCTTTTTCCTTTAATCTTCTTGTGTTTCTCTTGTTCTTATTTTTCCTTTTTTCATTATTTTGTTCTTTGTACTATCAAGTACGTTTTTTTTATCTAATAAGGGAGATAATAGGTTTTTATTCCCATACTTGGCAATAGTTATATCAGCGCTACCATTAACTCTCTGAACTCTGACTCACTGACTCACTGTCAAGTGTCTTGCCTTCTTTTTGAAAAATCCAATGCTCTATATAACTGCACTACTACCATTGTTTGTTAATCGGTGGGTTTCCTGATGAAGTAGTGAGGACACACTTTGAAACATGTAGAATAAAGCCACCTATATTTTATTCAGCACTTTTTCTATTTTTGTTATTCTTACAGCAGTGAAGAAGAGTTCCAGTTTTATTTGGCTTCTGATTATCCCTGGCTTTTCAGGGTGTGGACTCTGCAGTAGCTGATTACATGTCTGTATATTGGTTGTGTGTCACACAACTACACAAGGTGAGCACAATCCCTTATCACCTTTTACATGTTTTTTTGGATAAGACACTATTGCAAAATGGCAAAATGCATCTACGTCATCCACACTCGCCGGTCCCGTGCATGCACACTACAATACTTTGACCTGCCCTGCTCAAGGCAGATCAAAGTGCGCCTGCTCAAGACCTGAATGCCGGCGAGTGTGTATGATGTCAGACGCGTCATGCAATGCTTCTTCAGATGGACGACAGAGGCAGCGACAAAGATGGCCAAAAGAGGCGGCGCCAGCACCGGAGGACAAAGACGCCCATTTTAGCCACATCCATATTAAATATTTTATTAGAAATAAAACAGAAGACATTTAGAACTCCATCTTTATTACCCCAAAAAAATCTCCGACGTAGTCCAAAGATGGGCGTGCATCTTCAGTTCTGCTACATCTGTGCGAGGAGACAAACACAGGTCTGCTCATGAAGATTCAGCTGAGAGTTGTCAGAGACTTCACCTGAGTGCACAGCTGTGGCCGGTCAGCTGTGCCCCCGAGTAACCTTCACTGACTACAAGACCTTTAATGACGTCATAGCAATGTGACAAGTCTGGTGTGAATGTTGTTGTTACCTCGTGAGTTACAGGACCTTCCGTGACGTCTTGCACGCGTCACCATTCAGAGGTTTGGGGGTTTTTTTGTATATTTTTACAATTAATTAAAGCGGTGACGTCAGCTGTGCCCTTGGGTAACGCCGACTCTGACATCAGCGGTCTCACTGCCGACAAGCCCTCACTTTACGGCAGTGTTGCAGTTACATCAGTCAAGGTTACCCAGG
Source organism: Anomaloglossus baeobatrachus (assembly GCF_048569485.1). Classification (NCBI taxonomy): domain Eukaryota; kingdom Metazoa; phylum Chordata; class Amphibia; order Anura; family Aromobatidae; genus Anomaloglossus; species Anomaloglossus baeobatrachus. Next base: position 259,297,467 of record NC_134355.1, on the reverse strand, counting down.
GGCACATCCTTAGTCCAACGTAGTCCACAGGGAGAGCAATGTCAGCTTTGCTTCATCGCTCTGTACAGATAAGCATCTCTACAGAGCAAGAAGCAGGTTGACAGTGAGAGTATGATTCCACTTGCGTATGACTCCTGTGAGTATTGCATCAGTATCACCTGGCACGGCGCACACTCTCCAAACAGGAGCACCTCAGCTGCATAGAAATACATGCAGCTGACCCGCTCTTGTCAGGAGAGTGTGTGCTGTGCCGGGTGATACCTATGCGAGACTCGCACAGTGAGAGTCAAAGTTCAATCGAGTCAATGACTCACAGACTCGGGTGAACCCTGACGTCACTGCGAACACGGCAGAAAAAAGCCGAAAACTGCCACGTGACGAGCAGTGCAATGAATACCACCAGAAATTAATGAGCGGAAGCAGAAGCAGCTAGGAGATAGCAGGTCTGCAGGATGTGTCACAGGACAAGTATAATCATAATGTTTTTACTAATTTACTTTGTTTTATAGCCCCTGGATCTGAACTGGATGCAAACTGTAACACGAGTTTCCCAGGAAAACTCATGTTTGGGACCATGTGCACGAAAATATGTGTTTGGTAAGGACCTTGAACTTTCCAGTTCAGGTTCACCCATCACTAA